>NC_045965.1:18759447-19369447 GCF_010909765.2 Amblyraja radiata
TTGCAGTTTCCCAGATCTACCTGCAAGGATTCTACATTTCTGTAGCCTATTCCTGTAGCCTCAGAACCAGATAAGTATAATTGAAGCTGGATTAATGAACTAGTTGATGATCACTTGGAACATGGCATCCAAATGTGTGCATATGCAGACCTTATCTGCACAGAATAGTTTGTTGACTGAGGTTGGAGCTTGATTCTGGAGTGGAGACATGGTAAGTTGAACAGTTTCCTATTTGTCCTGTAGATTGGCTCCACTCCAGCAGGAAGCTTGTTCATTCTGTGTCCCTGTAGGATTTCATTAATGGGTTAGCTGGTGAGATCAAGAACTTAATCAGATCCATCTGGATTTTATTTCACTTGGAAGCATTCTTTAAAGATAGCTATCTCCTCATTTTCTCACCTACAATCACAATTTATAATACACAGTGTGAGACTGACATTTGATTACATGCTGGAATTCAGCGCTGCAATTGTTTAGATATTACTGCAATGGTTCGGCTTGCTGTAAGAACAACTCCAGCCCGCACCAAGAGTGTCCAGCTGTCCCACTACACATTTAAACTGCAGGAACTTGCTTGAGGCTGATAGTTTTAACATTAGTTCCAATTAATTTTGCTAATACTATTGTCATGTTGAGCACAACTCTTTCCATTGGCAACTGAATTTTAAACATTATGAGAGTCTGAATGGGTATCTGGATTCTTCTGCTCAGGTCTTTCACATTTTCTCAAACACCAGGCTTGACACTCTAGAGTTGCACTCTTTCGAGATAACATATAATGAGCGTTTGACGGCACTGGGCCTATATTCGCTGGAGTTTAGAAGAATGAGGGGGAGCTCATTGAAACGTACAGTGTAGCGAAAGGCTTGGATAGAGTGGATATGGTGAGGATTTGCGAGAGTCTAGGTCATAGCTTCAGAATTAAAGGACGTTCTTTTAGGGGGTGGTGAATCTGTGGAATTCTTTGCCACTGAAGGCTGTGGAGGCAAAGTCAGTGGACATAATTAAGGCAGAGATAGATAGATTCTTAATTAGTACGGGTGTCAGAGGTTATGGAGAGAAGGCAGGAGAAAGGGGTTAGGAGAGAGAGATAGATTAGCCATGACTGAATGGCGGAGTAGACTTGATGAACTGAATGGCCTAATTCTACTTATATCACATGATCTTATGATCTTATGAAACATAGCTGGTATGACATTGCTTGCTTCCTTCCAGGCACAGTCTTCAGAACTGCATTTGCAACTTTACTTTGAGGCAAAGTAGAAATGTTGCATTTTTTGAAATAGTTTAATTTGCTGGTGCAGCAAGATTGTGCAGAGACCAGTTTCAATTACCAGACTCCTTATTGAGAAAACTCAGTTTAGCAGCATGTGGGTAACACTCTATAACGATGGCATGCTGTGCATATGCTGTGAAATCTCACGGGCTGCAGAATCATGTGCAGATAAATAATACAGAGTAATCGATCTATCATCTGCATATAAATATTTCTGAACATATGATTAATATTTTGTTATTCAAAATGTCAGGCACCATCTGGTGGATTGGATGAACTGTAATCCTGCAATTTACCCAGATATGACACATTCTTTTAGATTAATTACAATGGAAAAAAGAACCTGTATTTTGCAATAGGAAAAATTGTGAAGCTTTCAGCAAGCAGGGTATTACTGTACTTAATCACTTGTTACCCAATACACAAAGCTAGAAAATGTTAGGACTGTTCCATTCAATTTATTTTCATTATTGGAAATAATTTTAAAATATGTTTTAATTGCTTTTTCTTCTGCTTTTATTTTACCTCTTTTAAGCCCAATCTTTCTCCTCTATATTTCTATTTCTGGACATGATTTTACTTTGAAGAAAACACTTCAACCTTCACACCCAAATGCAGGCTCTGTACATCTCATAAAGCAGTTTAGTTGAAGAAATACTTTTTGATTCACTTCTTCATACAGCTTCCTGAAGAGGGGACTACAATACATTTGCATTAATTGTCACAGAACATTTTACAAAGTCTATGAATGGTTGTATGCATAACTAATGCTTTGAGGAGCTACTATCATATATTTGATCTTGAAATTAATCTTTAGAAAATATTAATTACATTTCTATTGAGTTTTCAATTGCAACTTTAAAACTTTAACATATTTATGGCACTTTCCGACATGGCACATTAGTTGGCTGAATGATAAACACAAAAACACTGCACCAAGAGTGTCCAGGCCAAACAATGCATATCAGCCTAGCCAAGGCAGCACATCAGAACATCTTGCACAAGAAGAAAATGACTCGCCCATCATCAAGCATGACTGCTTGGAACTAAATTAACCTACTGAAGAAATATTGCCTTTTGTTTTAAAACTAACTTCACGATCAGGTGTTTAATTTTCTGACCTTGTTTCATCTCCAAATAGATGGAATGGGCAACATCATCTCGTGACTTAGGCACTGTAAAAGGATGTATTTGGCTTTTGCACCCTCTTGTGGAACTGTAGAGTGCAGTACAGTTCAGGGCTATTCCTCTCTTTAATACAAATGTAGGTTTTACAGAAAAATATATATCATTTTAAATTATGGTCTAAGTTACAGAAGCATATAAATAGTATAGATAATAACTATACTGGAACCTATGAAGGTATTACTTCTTTTCCCTCGCATTTTATCATCAATATAAATTGTAGATTGTCAGCCTCGTTATGCATAATCCTTCTTTGGTGAGTCTGGTAATGTTCTAATCAATAATCGTTTTAAGGATTCGGCCAAGAAGGATGCTGCTGGGGATGGAACTCCAGTTGATACTGAGTAATGATCCACATGAACTAATCAAGAACCATGCTGTAACTCTAAAACTAAAACTAAAGGGTGTGGTGGTAGAGTTGCTAACTTACAGCGCCAGAAACCCGGGCTCGATCTGTCTGTACAGAGTTTGCACATTCTCCCTGTGACGAAGTGGGTTTTCTCTCGGTGCTCCAGTTTCCTCCCACATTCCAAAGACACGTAGGTTTGTAGGTTAATTGGCTTCTGTAAATTGTCCCTATTCTGTAGGATAGACTAGTGTTTAGGTGATTGCAGGTCGGCGCAGACTCGTTGGGCGGATGGACCTGTTTCTACGCTGTATCTCTAAACTAAACTAAACTAATGCCCACTACTGTGGGGAGGTGCAGGAAGCATGCTTGTGCATTATAGGCACTCAAGGGCCACTTCTCCATTCAGTAAGATCATGGCTGATCGTTTTTTGGCGATCGAAGCTCCTGCGGCTTGGAGCCCCTGAAGTCGGTCTTTAATCAGGGACTGTGAGCTCCACGATGTTAACGACCACAGGCTCCTATGGGTGGAGCTCAGAGATCGATCCCTGGCAAAGGGACCGCTAGTTCGGCGATGTTAAGTCCGCAGGCTCCCACGGTTGGAGCTCCCGAAGTCAATCTCCAGCAGGAGGCCTCCAGCTCCTCGATGTTAGGCCACAGTGCGGACAGTGATACGATACGGAAAAAATCGCATCTCCGTTGAGGTACGAGATTTAAAAAAAAGATTCCTCAAAGTCCCCATCCCCCCACCCCCCACATAAAACAAGCTAAAGAATTCTAAAGCATACTATAAGACAACAAAGATGGAAGGGACAGACAGACTGTTGGCGAGGCAGCCATTCTATAAGACATCTACAAGATTATTCTGGACCCTCCCACGCTCCAAGGAATAAAATCCTAGCATACTCAATCCCTCCCTATAGCTCAGGCCCTCGAGTCCTGGCAATATCCTCGTAAATCTTCTGTGCATCCTTTCCAGCTTAGCAACATTCCTAATATAGATGACCAAAACTGAATGCGATACTTTAGATTTGGCCTCACCAATGTCTGGTAGATTTGGCCTCACCAATGTCTGGTGGCAAAAACAGGAAAGTAGACTATTATCTAAATGGTGGTCGATTAGGAAAAGGGGAGATGCAACGAGACCTGGGTGTCATGGTACACCAGTCATTGAAAGTAGGCATGCAGGTGCAGCAGGCAGTAAAGAAAGCAAATGGTATGTTAGCATTCATAGCAAAAGGATTTGAGTATAGGAGCAGGGAGGTTCTACTGCAGTTGTACAGGATATTGGTGAGACCACACCTGGAGTATCGCGTACAGTTTTGGTCTCCAAATCTGAGGAAAGACATTCTTGCCATAGAGGGAGTACAGAGAAGGTTCACCAGACTGATTCCTGGGATGTCAGGACTTTCATATGAAGAAAGACTGGATAGACTCGGCTTGTACTCGCTAGAATTTAGAAGATTGAGGGGGGATCTTATAGAAACTTACAAAATTCTTAAGGGGTTGGACAGGTTAGATGCAGGAAGATTGTTCCCGATGTTGGGGAAGTCCAGGACAAGGGGTCACAGTTTAAGGCTAAAGGGGAAATCCTTTAGGACCGAGATGAGAAAAACATTTTTCACACAGAGAGTGGTGAATCTCTGGAACTCTCTGCCACAGAAGGTAGTTGAGGCCAGTTCATTGGCTATATTTAAGAGGGAGTTAGATGTGGCCCTTGTGGCTAAAGGGATCAGGGGGTATGGAGAGAAGGCAGGTACAGGATACTGAGTTGGATGATCAGCCATGGTCATATTGAATGGCGGTGCAGGCCCGAAGGGCCGAATGGCCTACTCCTGCACCTATTTTCTATGTTTCTATGTTTCTACAACTGTAACATAACCACCCAATGTCTAAACTCAAGGCCAATGTGCCAAAAGCCTTCTTGGCCACCCTATCTACCTGTGATACCACTTTCAAAGAACTTTGCAACGGCTTTCCTAGATCCCTCTGCTCTACAACACTCCCCTGAGCCCTGCCAGTCACTGTGTTGGTCCTGCCCTGGTTAGACTTTCCAAAACATAGCATTCATCAACAATTCTTCAGCCCAGATGCCCTACCGATCAAGATCCTACTGCAATGTTTGACTGGCATCTTAACTACAATTGCACCCACTTTAGTATCATCTTCAATCTTATTAATCATGTTTGGAATGTTCTTATCCAAATAAATAACAAGTACCAATTGGCTCAGCACCAAACCCTGAGGCACACCATGTCACAGATCTCCAGTCAGAAAAACAACATTCCATCATCACCCTCTGCTTTCTTCCAAGAAGGCAATTTTCTATCCAGTCAGTTATCTCACGTTGGTTTCCATGCGATCTAACTGTCCAGACCTTGCCAAATGCTTTGCTGACATCCATATGTACAACATCTACAGCTTGACCTCATCAACCTTTGTGCTCTATTTAAAACCATGTCCAACCTACCCAAAATTCTTTGGGCAGTTTCCCTGCCATGAGTGATGGGGAATAGCTGTTACCCTGCTTCATTCAGGGTACAGCAAAGGGCCTGTCCCACTTTCACGTCCTAATTCACGACCTGTTTTACTCGTGGACATTTTTAATCACGCAAGAAAAAACTCACTGACCTACTTGATTCCACGAGTACCTACAACTAGCATCACGGCTTGCTACGGCCTCCTACGACCTCCCACGACCTGGTGACGACCTGCGAGTACGTCAAGGGCAAACTCGGCAGAGGTCGTGAATTAGGTTGTGAAAGTGGGACAGGCCCATTAGAAGTATAGAAGAATAACAGAATTGGAAGAACAGAATTTGTGAATGGTCTTTGGCAAGCTCAGGACTTCCATATATATGCATGTACAGTACATGTGAGAATCTCAATCTTGGTGGCATTTATATGGGAAATGCGGATAGTTCCAGTTGGAATTACTGGCATTTCCCTGTTATTGTCTTTTAAACATCATAACCAAACTTAATCGTTCTCATTGGCAACTATCTGAGTTTGAACCAGATTGTTTGCAACCCACATGCTCGAAGATAAACATTTGCCTACATATCTCTAATGTAATTTAAACTACCTATTTCACCTAACTATCTTTTCTTTAGGTTACCTACTAAATACTTATTTGTGCTTTTCTTGTCTTTTGACTCTTCTAACAAACTGCTGCCTAACCTCTCTTGTCCAAACTCTATGGAATTCAAAGGTTTCAAAGGTCTGTTTATTGTCACGTGTACCATTTAAGGTATTGTGAAATTCAGTTCATCCAAAGCTCTGCTACCTGTGTCCTAACTCGTTAGTTCTGTTCCTGCTGACCCATCAAAGTAGAAGTTAAGGGCCTGTCCCACTTGGCCGTCATTTGCGCCTCATTTACGCGTCGTATGTAAAATAGGTCGACGCATCATGACGCGTGGGGTGCGCATGCGTTGCCCATGGTGAGGCGTGGAATCGCATGCCGTGGCGCGCAGCGCTCCAGGATTTCATAGAGTAACAAAATCCTCGAGCGCCACCTGCGTGACATATCGCTTACGCACGCTGAGGCATTGGGTACGCACGCTGACGCACTGGCGTCGCACGCTGACGCACTGGGGTCCCGATGTCTCACGTTTATCGCATGGTGACGCATGGTTATGTCATCGTGCGTAACCGTGCATCGCCGTATGCTGCAGGGTATTCTAATGACATCACGCAAACCAGACGGCTGTGCTGACGAATGATGACGCGTGATTTGCGCGCGACGTTGCGCGTAATGACGCGTCAACCTATTTTACATATGACGCGTAAATGAGGCACAAATGACGGCCAAGTGGGACAGGCCCTTTACTGTCACTATTTTCAGCCAGCCTGTTGCATAAATATTTGTTTTGTGTCAGTCAAAGAGCCATTGGGTTTAGTTATTAATACACTTATAAACTGGATACCAAATTCTCCCAAATATTTCTACCCCTTTCCTGAAGCAGCTGACGCTTATTTGGTTTCTATTTCATGACCGCCAGTACTAGACTCAGCTGCATATTTTTTATACATGAAGTGCTGCAACAAATGTCATCAGGCTATTCAATCATCAGCATTGCCAAACTTGATCCTGCCCGCTATGGCCCCTGTAACAACACAGCAGCTAATATCAGCTAACAAACATGGACTATGGAATAAACTTACTGCTCTGGGCTCTGCATTTATTCCGTAAACCCTTGATTGAAACCTCCAAGTGGCTTTAATTTTTAGGAGCAAAGTGGGCATAAAGGAGATGTATTTGTCAAGATAAATGCAAACTTGTCCGCAGTTAGTATTAATTACAGCTTTTATTTTTCTGGATATAGTTTGTAAAATCTAAACTCTTAAAATGTAAAATGTTATTCCACTTAACACTGGTGTAACACATGGTAGAAGTAGCCTTCCCCTTTCACAGATAAGCATCATCAATCATCAAGCTTGAACATGCTTGTTATAAAAATATTTGTCTTTTTTCTCACCGAATGATTGACAAATTCATGTTACAATAGACAATAGGTGCAGGAGTAGGCCATTTGGCCCTTCGAGCCAGCACCGCCATTCAATGTGATCATGGCTGATCATCCCCAATCAGTACCCTGTTCCTGCCTCCTCCCCATATCCCCTGACTCCGCTATTTTTAAGAGCCCTATCTAGCTCTCTTGAAAGCATCCAGAGAACCGGCCTCCACCGCCCTCTGAGGCAGAGAATTCCACAGACTGTGAGAAAAAGTGTTTCCTCGTCTTTGTTCTAAATGGTTTACTCCTTATTCTTAAACTGTGGCCCCTGGTTCTGGACTCCCCCAACATCGGGAACATGTTTCCTGCCTCCAGCGTGTCCAAGCCCTTAATAATCTTATATGTTTCAATGAGATATCCTCTCATCCTTCTAAACTCCAGAGTGTACAAGCCCAGCTGCTCCATTCTCTCAGCATATGACAGTCCCGCCATCCCAGGAATTAACCTTGTAAACCTACGATGCACTCCCTCAATAGCAAGAGTGTCCTTCCTCAAATTAGGGGACCAAAACTGCACACAATACTCCAGGTGTGGTCTCACTAAGGCTCTGTACAACTGCAGAAGGACCTCTTTGCTGCTATATTCGATTCCTCTTGTTATAAAGGCCAACATGCCATTCGCTTTCTTCACTGCCTGCTGTACCTGCACTAAACATTGGCTGAATAATCCTTCTGGTGCTCTGGTCATTCTTAACCTTAGCTTTGTGGGAAAGGACATGGAAATACATTTATTATGCTGATTACATGAGGGAAAAGATATTGAAAGCACAGGTTTGGAATTGTAATGTGGTAAATTGCATGTCAGGAGAATATCACTGGAGCAGTTTCTCCAGATACTTTTAAAGTTTTTCCTATATATTTACGTATTATAAGTTTACACTATTTAGCAGACCAAGGCAGATAAATTGGAGCAAAGCATGGTTTCTAATTATAGAAAATGTAGAGTTTTAAGAAACTTCTACTATCATTCCCCTCTTCCCATCCCCCTTCCTCCACCCTAGTTGTTTAACCAGTTCCTTAATTGACAACAATGTATCTCTCTGATCACACCTCCCATGTCCAACAATTGGCCTACGAGGGAAGCACCCTGCCTTAGGTCAGCTGATGCCAGCCCTGGTTTGTCCTGGTCTATTCTCCCCTCCAATTATTACCCCCACCCCCCCCCCCCTTTCAGTATGAAGAAGGGTTCCGACCCGAAACATCACCTATCCATTTTCTCCAGAGATGCTGCCTGACCTGCTGAGTTAATCCAGCACGTTGTGTCGAACCAAGGTTTTTAATTGGTTAGCAGGGGAGAGAATTGTATCATAAAGCCTACAAATGACATCCTGAAGAAGGCATTACAATAAACCCTCATTTTAACGGACCACATTATGACGGTTTTTGGTTATGGTGGACAGATCTGCCGACGCCACCCCAGCTCGCACCGTTTCCCCAGCCCTGACTTCTGACTTCTGACCCTGCCCCTGGCTCGCAAGGTGTACAAGCGAGCCCTTCTACATCCTCCACTTGCTCCGGTTGACAGGTGTTTGCGACAGCACGTTCTTCAGTCCCCCGCCACCGACAGGACATGCTCCTCCTCCTTTTCCCATCGTTTTGCCCACGCCGCCACTCCCTCGTACACTGCCGCCTCCTTCTCCCATCGCTCGTCCACTCAGAGGGTGCCCCATGGTGACCGAGCAGGTCCTGTTGGCAGCAACGGCCTGAACAAAGTGCGTCCTGTTGGTGGCTACAACGCCAACCACAACAACAGCTGCGTCAACTGGTGAAGAAGGGCTCGCTGGGGCAGGCGAGCAGCATTAGCGCCTAGCTTTAAAGGGAAACGACACAAAGTGCTGGGATAACTCTGCAGACTGAATCAGTTTGAAGAAGGGTCCAAAGTCACCTATCCATTTTCTCCAGAGATGCTGCCTGACCTGCTGAGTGACTCCAGCACCTTGTGTCCTTTTGTATATCAACCATCACATGCAGTTCTTTATTTCAACTGCATACAATGATAATACCTTACTCGGTTTTAGTAGATAATCTGTAATAACAGACACTGTTTCCTGGTCCATTATTACAAGGGTTGGCTGTATTACATAACACCTAGAAATAAAGTAAGTTGCTGTTCCCAATTCTTTATACACCTCTAAGAGGTGGGAGAATCGTTTGATACATTTTTAATGGAAGGAAGATTGGTATCAGATAATTGCAGTTTTGTCGATTTTTAAGGACTCGTTCACTATTAATTGAATTATTCGTGGAATTTGGGAGACCAGCCTGAAGGAATAATTATTATGTGAGACAAAGCTAACTCAAGAAAAGTGTTTACAGACATGCAACGCGTCAGACCAGCTGGCCAACAAAAAGAAGTAGATGGAGAGAAAGTAAGAAGATAGAGAACTCCCAGGGTTTCTGAAGTGTTGCTGATATTGAGGCATAACCTGAAAATATCATCTTGTTCTGGATGAGGAGATGCATGCGGGCAGTACATTTACCAAGACTCACTTCAGTGTATGGTAAGCATGGTAGTGATAAATATAACTGATGATACAATTCATGATAAATTATCAATAGTGCCAATAACAGATGGAGACCCTGAGGCCAAAATTCCTGGAGTTTGGAGATGAGCTTATTCGGTGTTATGGCGATGAAAGATAAGGTGTAGTCTATGAATAGCATCCTACATAGGTGCTCTATTTATCCAAGTGATCTAGAGTTGAATGTAGTGCAAGGGAGATAGCATCCTACATTGTCCTATTTGTCCAGTTAGCAAATTGCAAAGGACCTGTATAGTCCGAGAGACTGAGGCTGATGTGCACCATTACAAATCTTTCAAAGCACTTTGTTATGGTTGATATATAAGCTACTATGTAGTAGGCATTGAGACAGATCACAGCTGATGATAGGCTGGTCCAGACGTTTGTCACATGTGTCAGATTGCCACAATGAGTTTTGCATCATCATAGATGGTAGTGGTGGAGGGGTATTTCTCGAACTGGATGTCCATGACCAGTGGTTCATCAAGATTCAATGCTGAAATGTCACTTATTTGTGATTTTACTTCGGAGTCACGTGAGTGACTACGTGAAGAAGCCCGCCAGGACGCATGCGTGTCATATCGCTTTCACGCTTGCGAAACGACAGGCGGGGTGGAGCGTTCCCCCGCAGCGGTAAGTTTGAAACCGCGACCTGCAGGTAAGTGATTTACTCTGCGGTAGTTTTTGTCCCCGCGCTGTTTTTACACAGGGGGGGAAGCTGGACAAAATAATGTCCACAAGTGCTGCGAGTGAAGCTGGCAGGGGAGGACCGCGAAGTTGCGGGAGCCAGCAGCAGCTGAAGGCACAAGCCCCGTAAGGGATCAGCTGTGCCGACTTTTGGTCCCGCGCCGGCCAGAACACCACGGCCGGGCGGGAGACTATTCAGAATGGGGCCGTCGACTTTTGACAAGTCGAAAACGGCAGGAGGCGGGGTGGAACGACGTTCCCACGTAGCGACAACTTAAACCAGGACCTGCAGGTAAGAGCTGCGGTCTTTTTGTGTTTTCCCATGCTGATTACAGGTGGAGAAACCAACGGGCTGCGACAAAGCTGGTGGGCTAGCAGCGGCCAGCGGCACTTGAATCACCTATAATGGGATCAGCTGTGCCCGATGTCGCCTCCGCACCGGAGGGCTGCGACAAAGCTGGTGAGGGATGACCGCGGAGCAGCGGGCAGCCAGCAGCAGCCAGCGGCACTCGGATCACCGATAGTGGGATCAGCTGTGCTCGATGTCGCCTCTGCACCGGCCAGATCCACGCGGCCGGGCGGTAAGGCTAGACACAAAACAAACAAGGTCATGGACTCAGAGGAGTCCGAATTTGAACAACCGCGGGCGGCCAGCGACCGAGAGCGCTGGAGCCGGATGGAGCGGTGTGTGGAGCATTTGCTCCAACGTGACAGACTCCGGGAGATGGAGTCGGGTCACTATGGGCCCTATGATAAACCCACAGCAGTACCTCTTGAAGGGCTGCACAGTGCTTCTACCTCATCAGAGGGGAGCACTGCGGGTCAGTTCTGGGCTGACCTGGAAGAGGGGTCCGCAGAAGGAAAGACAAGTGTGCAAGGGGTGCAGGGACTGTGCAAACCTGGGACCACAAAACCACCAATACTATTGTTTGGAGGCAACCTATCGAAGCAAGGAGCTCGATGAGGAAGCAAAAACCCTGGGACTAATAAAAGGGACTCCAACAAAAACCCACTACAGCCAAAGACAGCACCCCTACGCACCCACCAGCAGAACTGGTTAAAGCTCGAAGGCCCGGTACTCAAAACATGAGTCTTTTTAGGCCATGGCCCAGGCCGGCCTTCTTGGAAGATGCGGGGACCTCCAACGCCAACCAAACCGAAAATCCAGACACCAGCGCAACAACAGCAGCGAAGAACCTACAAAAAAGAAGTAAACCTGTCACTGGTAACTATGGAGGTAGGTGGGTCTGGTTCCCTACAAAATACAGGGAGCATGGAGGTTGGGGGGAGATTACACTCTTTTCTGAATGCATGGAGCATGTTACCAACCGATACTTACATCTTAAGCAGTATCCAGGGATATACAATAGAGTTTATACACAAGTACAGCCCTCCAGTTCAACATATACCGAACCGAATGTTCGTGCTTTCTGATAAAGAAAAATCAAAAGCGCAAGCTGAACTGGAGCGGCTTTACGTAAAAGGTGTAATTGAGAAAACTCAACACGAACCATTAGAATTCGTGTCCAATATATTTACCAAAAACAAAAAAGATGGTGGTTGTCGCATCATCATAGATCTGACAAAATTGAATACATTTGTACAATATATTCACTTCAAAATGGAAACCTTTGTTACTGCTAAACAATTAATTTCCAAAGGTTACTTCATGGCCAGCATCGATTTAAAAGATGCTTACTATTCAGTGCCTATATGAGGTGACCACAGATGTTACTTAAAATTCAACTGGATGGGACAACGCTGGCAGTATAAAGCACTGCCAAATGGGTTATCATCAGCCCCCAGGCTGTTCACAAAATTTTTGAAACCAGCCCTAGCGTTTCTACGGAAACGTAAACACATGGTCATGGCATATTTAGATGACATACTCATTGTGGGCAAAACTTTGGAATTGGCCAAACAAACTGTAACAGCCACAAAACAGTTATTTGAAAAACTGGGATTTATTATCCATCCAGTTAAATCTAAACTAATGCCTTCCACTACTATGGACTATTTGGGGTTCACCATTGACTCAGTTCACATGTCGGTGACTCTGCCTAAGGGAAAGGCTAGAGATTTAATAGAGGCTTGCAATAACCTCATTGACATCAGCAAACCATCCATCAGATTGGTAGCAAAAGTAATTGGCAAAATGGTGGCTGCCTTTCCAGCCACACAATTTGGACCTCTACATTACCAAAACTTACAGAGAGCAAAAATACAGGTGCTCAAAATTAATGCAGGTCTCTTTGACAGACCTATGAAACTACCAATCAAAGCTAAAATGGAACTAAAATGGTGGATAGATCTGGCTTTGTTCCAATCCAATCATTGTCAGTAACCCTTCCATGGTACTACAAACTGATGCCAGTGCACTTGGGTGGGGAGCCACCAATACCATCACCAGCTGTGGAGGTAGATGGACTGCTCAGGAGGCATCATTATTACTCACACTGGGCATAAACTACCTGGAAATGTTGGGTGCATTCCATGGCCTAAAGTCATATTGTACTGGGTCATATCACCAGCATGTTAGACTACAGATAGACAATACCACCGTGGTAGCATACATTAACCACATGGGTGGAAACAAATCGACATCATGTGACAATCTGGCTAATACAATTTGGCAATGGTGTATCCAGAAAGATATTTGGATATCAACCACTTACCTACCAGGAAGACTAAATTTAGTGGCAGACACCAGGTCACGCAAATTTAATGAAAACACCGAATGGATGTTGAATAAAAAAGTATTTGCTGATATTACAGCAAAATATGGAACACCAGATATCGATCTATTCGCATCCAGACTTAACCACCAGTTATCAAATTATGTTTCATGGGAACCAGACCCTGGGGCAGCGGTGACAGATGCATTTTCGCTGCATTGGGGGGAAATTGTTTATTTACGCATTCCCTTCTTTCTGCCTCATCAGTCGGGTATTAAGGAAAATACAACAAGACTCTGCGTCTGGTATTTTGGTAGTACCCGATTGGCCTACTCAACCATGGTTCCCAGTGGTATTAAACATGGTATTAGAACCATGTATCACCATCCCACATAGACCAGATTTATTGCTACATCCCGTAACAAGGGATAGCCACCCATGCCATAAACATTTGAACTTATTAATTTGTAGAGTTTAAAAACACCTCTACTACAACTGGGACTGACGGACCGAACAGTGAACATGATCTCGGCGGCCCAAAGACAGTCAACCAAAAAACAGTATCTGGTCTATATCAGGAAGTGGGAGATGTACTGCCATAAAAACAACATCACCTACAGAGACATGAACATCCCGTCTGTTCTGGAATATCTGGCAGGCCTCCACTATGATGAGGGGCTCAGTTACAGTGCCATCAACTGCGCCAGAAGTGCCCTATCGACTTACCTATGGCAGGGGACAGAGCGTTACTATGTTGGGACTCACCCACTGGTAACAAAACTTATGAGGGGAATTTTTAATACTAATCCCCCAAGAACCAGGTACTCCCAAATATGGGATGTAAGTATTGTCCTGAAGATGCTCAGGAATTGGTCTCCAGCAACAGCTCTGTCCCTACACAGACTGACATTAAAAACAGTCATGCTAATGGCATTGGTCACGGCACAGAGAGTACAGTCACTGCATAAACTAAGACTGGACAACATGACTTCCTCAACAGAAAATATTACGTTTCATATCTATGAGTTAGTAAAGCAGAACAGACAGGGATCAGCAGGCCTCAATATACAATTTAGGTCATACCCAACAGATGACCGTCTCTGTATAGTAAGACACCTGTCGTTATACATGGAGACAACGAAAATCCTAAAAGGCAATGAGAAGGCACTTTTTGGTCAGCCACAAGCAACCACACAAAAGAGTGACGGTCCAGACCATCTCAAGATGGCTGAAACAGGCGCTAACACAGGCTGGGGTGGATACTAATATTTTTAAATCTCATTCCACCAGGGCTGCAGCTACATCGGCAGCGATACAGTTGGATGTACCAATGGACCAAATCCTCAAGGCAGCAGGATGGTCTGGGGAAAAAACATTCCAATTATTTTACAACAAACCAGTAATGAAACCTGGAACGTTTGCAGAAACAATTTTAAGTTCTGTAAATTCATTTAAACCCATAAAAAGGGGTTATAATTTTGTGTTAACAAATTTTATGATTTCAATGTCGAATTCATGTCCAAATTATGTTAACACAATTCCTCCTACAGTCATCAAGGCAGACGTGATGCATGGACTCGTTTCCACGGCAAGAAATCACAGAGCTTTAAAATCTTCACGTAGTCACTCACGTGACTCCAAAGTAAAATAGTAAGATTAAACGAGAACTTACCAGTTTGAAGTTTGATCTGTATTTTATGAGGAGTTACGATGAGGGATTACGTGCCCTCCGCTCCCACCCTTGATCATATACTTAACTGGTATCTCTTCTCTAATCTTACTATGTTTAGTCATTACAGTTATCTGTGATTTCACACCGCTGCTTTGAAGAATGACACGCATGCATCCTGGCGGGCTTCTTCACGTAATCCCTCATCGTAACTCCTCATAAAATACAGATCAAACTGCAAACTGGTAAGTTCTCGTTTAATCTTACTATTAAAACTGAATGAAAATGTAGGTGGTTTAATAGTAAGATTAAACGAGAACTTAGCAGTTTGAAGTTTGATCTGTATTTTATGAGGAGTTACGATGAGGGATTACGTGAAGAACCCCGCCAGGACGCATGCGTGTCATTCTTCAAAGCAGCGGTGTGAAATCACAGATAACAGTAATGACTAAACATAGTAAGATTAGAGAAGAGATACCAGTTAAGTATATGATCAGGGTGGGAGCGAAGGGCACGTAACCCCTCATCGTAACTCCTCATAAAATACAGATCAAACTTCAAACTGGTAAGTTCTCGTTTAATCTTACTATTTTACTTCGGAGTCACGTGAGTGACTACGTGAAGATTTTAAAGCTCTGTGATTTCATGCCGTGGAAACGAGTCCATGCATCACGTCTGCCTTGACTGGGAGGAATAGTGTTAACATAATTTGGACATGATTCGTCATTGAAATCATAAAATTTATTAACACAAATTATAACCCCTTTTATGGGTTTAATTAATTTACAGAACTTAAAATTTTTTCTGCAAATGTTCCAGATTTCATCACTGGTTTATTGTAAAATAACTGGAAAGTTCTTTCCCCTGACCATCCTGCTGCTTCGAGGACTTGGTCCATGGGCACATCCCGTTGTACTGCTGCCGATGTAGCTGCAGCCCTGGTGGAATGAGATTTTAAAACGTTGGTATCCACCCCAGCCTGTGTCAGCACCTGTTTCAGCCATCTCGAGATGGTCTGGACCGTCACTCTTTTGTGAGGTTGCTTATGGCTGATCAGCAGTCCCTTCTCATTGCCTCTTAGGATTTTTGTTTTCTCTACGTATAATGACAGGTGTCTAACTATACAGAGACGGTCATCTGAAGGGTATGACCTAAATTGTATATTGAGGCCTGCTGATCCCTGTCTGTTCTGCTTTACCAGTTCGTAGGTGTGGAACGTAATATCGTCAGGTGAGGAGGTCATGTTGTCCAGTCTGAGTTTATGCAGTGACTGAACCCTCTGTGCCGTGACCAGTGCCATTAACATGACTGTTTTCAAAGTTAGTCTGTGTAGGGACAGAGTTGATGCTGGAGACCAGTTCCTGAGCGTTTTCAGGACAATGCTTACATCCCAAATTTTGGAGTACCTGGTTTTTGGGGTATTTGTATTAAATATTCCCCTCATGAGCTTTGTTACCAGAGGGTGAGTCCCTACAGTGTAACGCTCTGTCCCTTGCCATAGGTAAGTCGACAGGGCACTTCTGGCGCTGTTGATGGCACTGTAGCTGAGCCCCTCATCATAGTGGAGGCCTGCCAGATATTCCAGAACAGACGGGATGTTCATGTTTCTGTTGGTGATGTTGTTCTTATGACAGTACATTTCCCACTTTCTGATGTAGACCAGATATTGTTTTTTAGTTGATTGTCTTTGGGCCGCCGAGATCATGTTCGCTGTTCGGTCCGTTAGTCCCAGTTGTAGAAGTGGTGTTTTTAAACTCTACAAATTAACAGGTTCAAGCTTTTATGGCATGGATGGCTATCCCCTGTCACGGGATGTAGCAACAAGTCTGGTCTATGTGGGATGGTAATACATGGTTCTAATACCATGTTTTGCACCACTGGGAACCATGGTTGTGTAGGCCAATCGGGTACTACCAAAATACCAGACGCAGAGTCTTGTTGTATTTTCCTTAATACCCGACTGATGAGGCAGAAAGGAGGGAATGCATAGATAAACAATTTCCCCCAATGCAGCGAAAATGCATCTGTTGCTGCTGCCCAGGGTCTGGTTCCCATGAAACATAGTTAGGTATCTGGTTGTTTAGTCTGGATGCGAATAGATCGATATCTGGTGTTCCATATTTTGCTGTAATATCAGAAAATACCATTTTGTTCAACATCCATTCGGTGTTTTCATTAAATTTGCGTGACCTGGTGACTGCCACTAAATTTAGTCTTCCTGGTAGGTAAGTGGCTGATATCCAAATATCTCTCTGGATGCACCATTGCCAAATTGAATTAGCGAGATTGTCACATGATATCGATTTGTTACCACCCATGTGGTTGATGTATGCTACCACGGTGGTATTGTCTATTTGTAATCTAACATGCTGGTGATATGACCCAGTACAATATGACTTAAGGCCATGGAATGCACCCAACATTTCCAAGTAGTTTATGCCCAGTGTGAGTAAGAAAGATGCCTCCTGTGCTGTCCATCTACCTCCACAGCTGGTGATGGTATTGGTGGCTCCCCACCCAAGTGCACTGGCATCAGTTTGTAGTACCATAGAAGGGTTACTGACAATGAATGGGTTGGAACAAAGCCAGAGGTTGTCTATAGACCATTTTAGTTCCGTTTTGGCTTGGATTGGTATTCTCATAGGTCTGTCAAAGTGACCTGCATTGATTTTGAGACCTTGTATTTTTGCTCTCTGTAAGTTTTGGTAATGTAGAGGTCCAAATTGTGTGGCTGGGAAGCAGCCACCATTTTACCAATTACTTTTGCTACCAATCTGATGGATGGATTTCTGATGTCAAGGAGGTTATTGCAAGCCTCTATTAAATCTCTAGCCTTCCCCTTAGGTAGTGTCACCGTCATGTGAACTGAGTCAATGGTGAATCCCAAATAGTCCATAGTAGTGGACGGTGTTAGTTTGGATTTAACTGGATGGATGATAAATCCCAGTTTTTCAAATAACTGTTTTGTGGCTGTTACAGTTTGTATGGCCAATTCCAAAGTTATGCCCACAATGAGTATGTCATCTAAATATGCCATAACCATGTGTTTACGTTTCCGTAGAAACGCTAGGGCTGGTTTTAAGATTTTCGTGAACAGCCTGGGGGCTGATGATAGACATTTGGCAGTGCTTTATACTGCCAACTTTGTCCCATCCAGTTGAATTTTGGTAAAAATATTGGACACGAATTCTAATGTTTCGTGTTGAGTTATCTCAATTACACCTTTTATGTAAAGCCGCTCCAGTTCAGCTTGTGCCTCTGATTTTTCTTTATCAGAGAGCACGAACACTCGGTTCGGTCTATGTTGAACTGGAGGGCTGTACTCGTGTATAAACTCTATTGTATGTCCCTGGATACTGTTTAAGATGTAAGTATCGGTTGTTAGCATGCTCCATGCATTCAAAAACCAGTGTAGTCTCCCCCCCAACCTCCATGCTCTCCATATCTTTTAGGGAACCAGACCCACCTACCTCCATTGTTACCAGTGGCAGGTTTACTTCTTTTTGTAGTTCTTCCGCTGTTGTTGTTGCGCTGGTGCCTGGTTTTTCGGGTTGGTTGGTGTTGGCGTTGGGGTTCCCCGCATCTTCTAAGAAGGCCGGCCTGGGCCATGGCCTAAAAAAGACTCATGTTTGGAATACCGTGCCTTCGAGCTTTCACCAGTTCTGCTGGTGGGTGCGTAGGGATGCTGTCTTTGGCTGTAGTGGGTTTTTGTTTGTGTTCCTTTTATTAATCCCAAGGTTTTGGCTTCCTCATCGAGCTCTTTTACCTGCTTCGATAGGTTGCCACCGAACAAGAGAATGGGTGGTTTCGTGGCCCCAGGTTTGCACAGTCCCGCAAATTTTGGGTTCAGTGTGGGTTGTATGGCACTTTTCCTGATGTTATTCATTTCATGCTGGGTGTTACAGAATAGTGCCAGCGCATCTTGTTGGTCCTGGGACATATTCCTGTCGTCCACTGTACGGGCAAATGCTGTTATCCCTGCGGTCAGTAATTTCAGTACTTTTTGTAATTTTACATCCATACTCCTGACGCCTGTTCCGATGTGTTTCCATATACAGTTGTTGATAATTGGAACGTTCAGGGAAATGCAATTGCCCGGTACCAGATGTTTTCCTGTGGTGTCCAGTACAGCCTGCTCTTGTAACTGGTTTAGTGACATGTAGTCAATACTGGCAGCAAGCTTTGGCTCCAGATTTTTCCCAGTCTGTTCCGGCTGTATAAAATTGGCCACCATGTCCAGCAAGTTCTCTTTTCTCACACCCCATGCACACTTATCTGTTCTTCTGCGGACCCCTCTTCCAGGTCAGCCCAGAACTGACCCGCAGTGCTCCCCTCCGATGAGGTGAAAACACTATGCAGCCCTTGAAAAGGTACTGCTGTGGGTTTGTCATAGGGCCCACAGTGACCCGACTCCATCTCCCGGAGTCTGTCACGTTGGAGCAAATGCTCCATACACCGCTCCATTCGGCTCCAGCGCTCTCGGTCGCTGGCCGCCCGCGGTGGTTCAAAGTCGGACTCCTCCGAGTCCACGACCTTGTTAGTTTTGTATTTTGCCTTGCCGCCCGGCCGCGTGGATTTGGCCGGTGCGGCGGCGACATCGGGCACAGCTGATCCCACTACGGGTGATCCAAGTGCCGTCGGCTGCTTTTGCTGGCTGCCCGCTGCTCCGCGGTCCTCCCTCACCAGCTTTGTCGCAGCCCTTGTCTTCTTTGTTTTCTCAATTTCCCTGCCTGTAGTTGGGAAAGGAAACAAAAAAGACCGCAGAGTAAACCCTTACCTGCAATTAGCGGCTTTTTAAACTGCCGCCGCGGGGGAACGTCCTTCCACCGCGTCTGACGTTTCGCAATGCGTGTAGCGATATGACACGCATGCGTCCTGGCGGGGTTCTTCACCATATAACCATATAACAATTACAGCACGGAAACAGGCCATCTCGGCCCTACAAGTCCGCGCCGAACAATTTTTTTCCCTTAGTCCCACCTGCCTGCACTCATACCATAACCCTCCGTTCCCTTCTCATCCATATGCCTATCCAATTTATTCTTAAATGATACCAACGAACCTGCCGCCACCACTTCCACTGGAAGCTCATTCCACACCGCTACCACTCTCTGAGTAAAGAAGTTCCCCCTCATGTTACCCCTAAACTTCTGTCCCTTAATTCTGAAGTCATGTCCTCTTGTTTGAATCTTCCCTATTCTCAAAGGGAAAAGCTTGATCACATCAACTCTGTCTATCCCTCTCATCATCTTAAAGACCTCTATCAAGTCCCCCCTTAACCTTCTGCGCTCCAGAGAATAAAGACCTAACTTATTCAACCTATCTCTGTAACTTAGTTGTTGATACCCAGGCAACATTCTAGTAAATCTCCTCTGTACTCTCTCTATTTTGTTGACATCCTTCCTATAATTGGGCGACCAAAATTGTACACCATACTCCAGATTTGGTCTCACCAATGCCTTGTACAATTTTAACATTACATCCCAGCTTCTATACTCAATGCTCTGATTTATAAAGGCTAGCATACCAAAAGCTTTCTTTACCACCCTATCTATATGAGATTCCACCTTCAAGGAACTATGCACGGTTATTCCCAGATCCCTCTGTTCAACTGTATTCTTCAATTCCCTACCATTTATCATGTACGTCCTATTTTGATTTGTCCTGCCAAGGTGTAACACCTCACATTTATCAGCATTAAACTCCATCTGCCATCTTTCAGCCCATTTTTCCAAATGGCCTAAATCACTCTGTAGACTTTGGAAATCCTCTTCATTATCCACAACACCCCCTATCTTGGTATCATCTGCATACTTACTAATCCAATTTACCACCCCTTCATCCAGATCATTGATGTACATGACAAACAACAAAGGACCCAACACAGATCCCTGAGGCACCCCACTAGTCACCTGCCTCCAACCCGACAAACAGCCATCCACCATTACCCTCTGGCTTCTCCCATTCAGCCACTGCTGAATCCATCTTGCTATTCCTGCATTTATACCCAACAGTTGAACCTTCTTAACCAACCTTCCATGAGGAACCTTGTCAAAGGCCTTACTAAAGTCCATATAGACAACATCCACTGCTTTACCCTCGTCAATTTCCCTAGTAACCTCTTCAAAAAATTCAAGAAGATTAGTCAAACATGACCTTCCAGGCACAAATCCATGTTGACTGTTCCTAATCAGACCCTGTTTATCCAGATGCTTATATATATTATCTTTAAGTATCTTTTCCATTAATTTGCCCACCACTGAAGTCAAACTAACAGGCCTATAATTGCTAGGTTTACTCTTAGAACCCTTTTTAAACAATGGAACAACATGCGCAGTACGCCAATCCTCGGGGACTATTCCCGTTTCTAATGACATTTGAAATATTTCTGTCATAGCCCCGGCTATTTCTACACTAACTTCCCTCAATGTCCTAGGGAATATCCTGTCAGGACCTGGAGACTTATCCACTTTTATATTTTTCAAAAGTGTCAGTACTTCTTTTACTTTGAAACTCATAGTATCCATAACTACTCTACTCGTTTCCCTTACCTCACATAATTCAATATCCTTCTCCTTGGTGAATACCGAAGAAAAGAAATTGTTCAATATCTCCCCCATCTCTTTTGGCTCTGCAGATAGCTGCCCACTCTGTTTCTCCAATGGACCAATTTTATCCCTCGTTATCCTTTTGCTATTAATATATCTGTAGAAACCCTTTGGATTTACTTTCACCTTACTTGCCAAAGCAACCTCATATCTTCTTTTAGCTTTTCTAATTTCTTTCTTAAGATTCTTTTTACATTCCTTATACTCCACAAGCACCTCATTTACTTCATGCTGCCTATAATTATTGTAGATCTCCCTCTTTTTCCGAACAAGATGTCCAATTTCCCTTGAAAACCAGGGCTCTTTCCAATTTTTACTGTTTCCTTTCAACCGAACAGGAACATAAAGATTCTGCACTCTTAAAATTTCCCCTTTAAATGTCCACCATTTCTCTTCTACATCTTTCCCATAAAACAAAATGTCCCAGTCCACTCCTTTTAAATCATCTCGCATCTCATCAAAGTTAGCCTTTCTCCAATCAAAAATCTCAACCCTAGGTCCAGTTCTGACCTTCTCCATAATTATATTGAAACTAATGGTATTGTGATCACTGGACCCGAAGTGCTCCCCAACGCATACCTCCGCCACCTGTCCCATCTCATTTCCTAACAGGAGGTCCAGCACTGCCCCTCCTCTAGTAGGTACCTCTATGTATTGCTGCAAAAAACTATCCTGCACACATTTTACAAACTCCAAACCATCCAGCCCATTTACAGAATGTGTTTCCCAGTCTATGTGTGGAAAGTTGAAATCTCCCACAATCACTACCTTGTGCTTACTACTCACGTGACTCCGAAGTAAAATTAGTACATTTACAAGTGACTTGAGAATTGATGGAATTGTGGATAGTGAGCAAGATTAGACAATAGACAATAGGTGCAGGAGTAGGCCATTTGGCCCCTCGAGCCAGCACTGTCATTCAATGTGACCATGGCTGATCATTCCCAATCAGTACCCTGTTCCTGCCTTCTCCCCATATCCCTTGACTCCGCTATCTTTAAGAGCCCTATCTAACTCTCTCTTGAAAGTATCAAGAGACCCGCCTCCACCACCTTCTGAGGCAGAGAATTCCACAGACTCACAACTCTCTGTGTGAAAAAGTGTTTCCTCGTCTCCGTTCTAAATGGCTTACCCCTTATTCTTAAACTGTGGCCCCTGGTTCTGGATTCCCCCAATTGTCAACTGGATTCTGAATTGTCAACTGATGCAGCAGAATAAAGATCAGTGGAAATTTGGGTGGATAAGTGACAGATGGCATTTAATCTAGACATCATTATCTCTGAGGCAGCACTAGCAGCATTTGTGCATTTGTGCCATCTGTTCATATTGGTCACTGCCCTGTCACAGACATTGTAATTGTTTCCTCCAATCCTACCCTCTCTGCAACTTGTGGGGGAGGGGGGTTGGAAAACTGGGGGGGGGGGGGCAGGGGGGGAGGGGGGTTGGAAAACTGTGGGGGGAAGGGGGGAAGGGGGGTAGTGGGTGGGGGGGGGGTTGGGGGGAAGTGGGGGGTAAGGGGGGAGTGGGTGGGGGCGTTGGGGGGAGTGGGAGGGGGTTGGTGGGGGGAGTGCGGGTAGTGGAGGGGGGTTGGGGGAAGTGGGGGGTAAGGGGGAGTGGGTGGGGGGCGTTGGGGGGAGTGGAGGGGGAGTGGGAGGGGGTTGGTGGGGGGAGGGAGTGGTTGGGGGGAGTGTATTTTAGTGTAGAAAGGGCCAGAAATGGTCAATGTGAAAGAAAGCCACATTGAAATTGCTGCATGACATGTAAGCTCATTCATTTAATAAAGTATTGTTGATGTTGAATAATTGACCTTTTGTTATACCTGCGAGTGACTGAGAGAGATGCTGACATATAACTAACTTCACTACAAGTTTAATCATGCTTTCAATTAGCTTGCTCGATGTAATATACTGTGTCCTGTAAATTTGAACTTTTTGTCCTTTTCTGTCTTTTCCTCTTCATTATTTTGACTTTTTCTCGCGAGCTCTAAATATTGTAATTGTTTTAAAACATTTTTATTCTTTTCTACCCCCAAGTCTTTCTCTCCGGAAGTCTTTTGCCTCATAATTCCACATGTTTCAGAACTATTGAACAGTTTGCCACAGTGTCAATTCACATATTAAGCTTGACAATAAACCCTACGTTAACCAGTTGGTTTATTCTGGGACTTGTTTAAAATGACTCGCTGCGCAGTGCCCTTAAAAGTTGTTGCCGTTGAATAGGATCTTGCCCTGACCCAATTTCCACTTCCAGAAATACAAAGAAAATAAACCTTCCCTTCAACACATTCCTAATGTCCTTGGGTACTCTTTATGCTTGCCTCTGTATCCTCCAGGGGCAGTAATATCTTAGTTTTCTAGATGGTCGGAAATGTAAACTCGGATCATTAATTATTGCTTTCACCAAATAGATTAATCAGTGGATCTACTAAATCTCTGGCTGTTAGAACTTAACACCTGAAAAAATAACCTCAATCAACACTAAATGTTTAAAAAAATATCTGAGGCATTTAAAAAAGAACATTCTAAAGTTTGATGTAATTAAACTGAAAGAGTACAACTTAAGGAAGAGTTTCCTTTGTGGAAAAATGGTGAACAAATCATTTTGGTAAAGTCGGAGCACAGTCTATAATCTGTCGCTGATCCTGAAGTCAGTAGTAACGATACTCCAAGGAAAAACATTCTCATCATGAAATTCCTTTGTACAATTCTGTAAAAAATCTTATCGTTAAAAATCACAAATATTTCTGGTAGGCCTAGAAATTTATATTCCTAACCATTAGCTGGTGCTTTTTTTTTACGAGCCTAAAGGGGCTATCCCACTAATTCACGAGCTAATTCATGAGTTTAGAAGACCCTAGACGAGTTGAAAAAAATGTCAAGGTTGTGTCCTATAACCTCCTACGACTATGTCTACGACCTCCTACGACTATGTCTCCGACCTCCTACAACCCCCCCCCGACCTCAGTCTTCCACACCTAAGACCAACTACGACCAGCTACGAGTGGAAAATGATCACATGATAAAATGATGTCATGTTTGCATTTTTTTTCTCGTGCCAGTTATCGGCCTACGACTACCTGCGACTGTCTACGACTACCTACGACTACCATCACGACCTACTACGACCTATCTACTACTTACCTACGAGTAAAAAGTATCAATTTTTTCCATGCCAACCTTTTTTTTACTCATGGACATTTTGTATCAGGCTGGAAAAAACGCTGTGACCTACTTGAGGCCACGAGTACGCGGAGACCACTCACGAGCATGAGGAAGAGTTACGAAGACCTCCTTCGACCTCCTATGACCTCGTGGCGACCATGCTGCGAGTATGAGTCAAGGGCAAACTAGGCAGAGGTCGCCAATTAGGTCGTGAAAATGGGACAGGGGCTTAAGACTCCCATAATGACATCACCATTAGTATAAACACCAGCATTGTTCTGCAGCATTATCTTCAACCTCATAGGTTTGAAAAATGATATGTAATTTGGTTGCAGACAACCAGGTCTCCCTGATGCTGTTTCCCCCAAAGCGAAGTTATTTATAAGTGCGTTCCCTGTACTTACTGAGATCTGTTTTCTCAAATATAGACTCACGCATGTGCCTTGGCTGCATTGTTTATGGAGGTCATGGTTAATGTCACTCTCAGCTTCCTGACCTCAAGATTATCCCAGGCTGCTGCTGCCCACGTCTGCCTCATTTAGAGGGTTTTTTTTGCTTATTCCTGGATAAGGGAGATTACCGAACCACTACACTTAGGGGCAGAAATCTTCCAACTGCCTACCTAAAGATTTAGGCAGAAAGGACCTAGTGATTTTCCAAACCCGTGGCTTCCTCAAATTCCAGGCATTTATAGACCACACTAATGCAAGATGTTTCTCACAGTATGAAGCACTATCATCATTAACTCTGGTTGAGAGGAGATTTACCAGGCAGACAGAAAAAATGATTTCAAGAATATGCAACATCCTCACCGACTCAGGAATCTCTGGCCCACATTTGCTCAAATTGGAGAAGTAGCATTTGGGACGGTAGTGATATTGGTTTATTATTGTCACATGCACTGAGGTAGTTTTTAGTTTGGTTTATAGATTCAGCAAGGAAACAGGTCCTTCGGTCCACCGAGTCCACATCGACTAATGATCTGCGCACATTAACACTACCCTATACACACTAAGGACAATTTTACATTTACACCAAGCCAATTAACTTACAAACCTATACGTCTTTGGAGTGTGGGAGGAAAGCGAAGATATTGCAGATAACCCACGCAGGTCACGTGGAGAACGTACAAACTCCGTACAGACGAGCACCATAGTTAGGATCGAACCTGGGTCTCTGGTGCTGTCTGACAGTAGCTCTACCGCTCTGCCACCATGCCGCCCACTAAGGTAGAGGTACAGTGCAAAACTTTGTTTACCAGTGCAAAATTTTGTTACCCAGTCAATTTATGCAAATATTAGTTCAATTGAGTCAATGCAGATGTACAACCAGTAGTACAAAGAGAAAAATACCAGTGTGCAGAATATAGTGGTACAGATTCATAGCAATACAATTACAGAGAAAGTGCAGGTAAAAACAGTGTAAGGGCCACATTGAGGTAGGTTGGGAGATCGGAGCTTATGAGATGATGGTTCAGTGGTATGATAACTGTGGCAAAGAAGCTGTTTCTGAATCTGCTGGAATTTGCTTTCAAGCTTTTGTATCTTCTGCTTGGCGGGAGAGGGAAGAAGAGGAAATAACCAGGGTATAAATGGTCCTTGATTATGCTGGCTGCTTTAACAAGGCAGCGTGAAGTACAGATGGAATCAATGGGGAGGAGGCTATCGCACAACTATGCTATTTCTTGAGGGCTTGGGCAGAGCTGTTGTGATGCATCTCAATAGGATGCTTCCATGCTGCATCTGTAGAACTTGGGATGAGTTTTTGGCAACGTGCTGAACAGCCTTGCACTTCTGAGGAAGTAGACGTGCTGGTGTGCTTTCTCAGCCGTAGCTTCAATGAAGTCAGTTCAGGACAAATGATTGGTAATGGTATTGAGAACCTCAAGACCATACATATGGAGAACAGAGAAGCCACCCATAAGTGAGGAAGGAGCAGGCATCTTCACAAGCTATTCACCTCCTACCTCATCTGCAGAAGAATTCTACACTGGTTTCATCACCCTCAGAATTCAGAACACACAAACCAGGATGAAAACAAATCACTCTTGATCATGACAAAAAAACATCTTCTTCAAATAACATTTCTCTGTTATACAAAAGTTAGTGGTTTTGCAGATAGTGAAGTTGGTTGTGAACGATTGCAGCAGGATCTGGATCGATTGGCCAGGTGGGCGGGGGAATGGTTGATGGAATTTAACACAGAGAAATGTGAAGTGTTGCATTTTCGGACGTCGAAAAAGGGCAGGACCTACACAGTAAATGGTGGGCCTCTGGGGAGAGTTGTAGAGCAGAGGGATCTAGGAGTACCAGTGCATGGTTCCTTGAAGGTCGAGTTGCAGGTAGATAAGGTGGTCAAAAAGGCTTTTGGCACTTTGGCCTTCATCAGTCCGAGTATTGAGTATAGAAGTTGGGAGGTCATGTTGCAGTTGTATAAGACGTTGTTGAGACCGCATTTAGAATATTGTGTTCAGTTCTGAGCACCATGTTATAGGAAAGATATTGTCAAGCTTGAAAGGGTTCAGAAAAGATTTACGAGGATGTTGCCAGGACTAGAGGATGTGAGCTACAGGGAAAGGTTGAGTAGGCTGGGTCTCTATTCCATGGAGCGCATGAGGATGAGGGTAGATCTCATAGAGGTATACAAAATCATGAGAGGAATAGATTGGGTAGATGCACAGGGTCTTTTACCCAGAGTAGGGCAATCGAGGATCAGAGGACATAGGTTCAAGGTGAAGGGGAAAAGATTTAATAGGAATCCGAGTGGTAACTTTTTCACACAAAGGGTGGTGGGTGTATGGAACAAGCTGCCAGAGGAGGTAGTTGAGGCTGGGACTATCCCATCATTTAAGAAACAGTTGGACAGGTACATGGATAGGACAGGTTTGGAGGGTTATGGACCAAGCGCAGGCAAGTGGGGCTAGGGTAGCTGGGACATTGTTGGCCAGTGTGAGCGAATTGGGCCGAAGGGCCTGTTTCCACACTGTATCATTCTATGACTATGACTCTATGCTCTCTCTGGCAGGATGGCCATTGCTTTTATTGTGTTGAGTCCTTTTAATGCCTGGCTGCTGAGGCCACATCTGCAAGGCTAAATGTCACCATCTGTGTGAAGTTGCAATTAATTAGCAACAAACTGAAAGCGACACAGTGCAGTATTGCATGAGAATCCTGACAACGTTTTACTGGGAACTTGGCAAAAGAAGATCACAATCTTCATCTGGCTTATGCAAACAACACTAGGGTGTAACATTATAAAAAATGTCGTAAAACAATTTCTAGGTCTCCCTGACCCGCTGAGTTACTCCAGATTTTTGTGTCTCATCTCCTGTAATTCTTCGGTTGTTTGTAAAAGACACAAAGTTTAATTTCATTTTTCTACTTATTCGTTTTTTAGGTTCAGGACATCACTGGCAGAGCCAGTAATAATTGCCAATTCTTAATTGCCCTTGAGCTGAGTGTCTTTCCAAGCCATCTGAGAGGGCATTTAAGAGTCAACTAAATAAGCCCCAAAATTGGGCAAAGGGATTGCGATGTGCAATTAACCTAAACCCATTGATTCCAATCCAGCCAGCACGTACACTTGATGCTGACAATTAATTTAAATCATTGAAATACACTGCCCAGGCTAACTTTAAGCTATTCAGTAGCTGCACATTCCAACATGAGGTTTAATATCCTGACTAGATAGCTCCACTTAAAGCCCACTGCCCCATTGAAAGGGAAGATATGTTATGGTTATAACTTTCAGATGCTTCATTCTGAATTTTCACTTTTCCTCTCTTGCCTTCGCTATGTCCATTTTAAGGGAAAGATTTATGATTAATATCCAGTTATATCCACCTCATCTTTCAGCATTCCTTACACAAAACTTTGTTCACTTTCGTCATCCTGTTATAGGAAAGATGTTGTTAAGCTGGAAAGGGTGCAGAGAAGGTTTGCAAGGATGTTGCCAGACTTGAGGGCCTGAACCATAGGAAAAAGTTAAGGAGGCTGGGATTTTATTCCTTCGAGCACAGGAGGATGGGGTGACCTTATAGAGAGGTAAGATCATGAGAGCAATGGATTTGGTCAATTATTTTGGGTAGAGTCGTTTACCCATAGTAGACGAATCAAGAACAGGAGGACATAGGTTCAAGGTGAGGGAGGAAAGATTTAATTGGAACCCAAGAGGCACCTTTTTTACACAAAGGGGGGTAGGTACATGCAAAGGCTGCATGGGTATGGGCCAAACATAGGCAGGTGGGACTAGTGTAAATGGGACATGTTGGACGGCATAGACCAAAGGGCCTGTTTCCACGCTGAATTACTCATTAACTTTGATCAACTCTGATCTCAACCAATACCTATTCCCCTCTCATGGTACATTATTATATGACCGCAGCAGAGGCAACCCTGGCCATTTCAACCTTGCCTCCTAACCAGGCAGCAAACATTTATTTCAGATAAACCAGCAATATAATTGCACTTTTTCCTTTTTACTGTATTTGATGATCGTAATATGGCTGCTCTACATTGGGGAGGCCAAATGCAAAAACATATGACCACTTTGCTGAGCACCACCATTCAGCTGTAAGGGTAACCCTGTTTCCATTCCCCTGCACATTTTGACTTCTATGACTATTACCTCCTATAATGGTCTAACAAAACTCAGCATAAGCTTAAGGAGCAGTAATTTATCTTCTAACATGGCACTCTACAGTCTTCAGGACATGACATTGCATTTAACAATTTCAATCATTATATTAGAACTTTTTTTTATTCTAACCTTCAAATATTCAGATTTCATTCATCTCCCAATAGTATTTCTCTCTCAATTCTTCATCGCCCTCTTTCAGATGCACCACACCTATCACCAGCGCCTGTGTTGATCATTCTCGCCTGGATTCCACCGAATCGCAGACCTTCTCATTTGTTTTTTCCATTTCTCCAACCTCTCTGGAATTGAAACCATGTGTTGCTTCTATCTTCCCATTGTTCTCATGAAAGCCAATCAACTTGGAACACTAATTCTGTTTCTCTCTCCACAGAAGTTGTCTGCTCTGCTGAGTATTTCCAGCAGTTTTGGTTTCTATTTCAGGAAGAGTTCCATGTTTGTTTTGAGCTAAATTATCTACGAAGCTGCATCTGTGGCTGGGAAAAGATAACATCAGAGAAGGATCTCAAGATCCACCAGGGCAGGGAAAAGTGCCTGGGAGAGCTTGGTGTGGGGCCTCGCATTGACCATTACCTTCTAAGAGGTAGGCCAAATCAATCGAGTGAAGCCCAGTGGCAGGTTAACCACCATAGTCCACAGGGTATCAGCACCCCAGGCGAAGCTCAACCAAGTACAGTCCCACCAACGGACACGAGCCCAGAGCCCAACCAGCCACAGTCAGCAGTAGAGAGGAAGATGGAAGGGAAAAAAGCAGAATGGAGCAGTCACTGGCTGTGGCTGAAGAGAAAAGATGCTGTCTGGGCTGCCACGTGACCATCTAGAGGCTAACCATAAAACACACACCCAGGGCTGATCACCCTGTGGTAGGCCTGCCTCGATTGAGGGTGTCTTGTGATAAAAGGCTGAAACACCCAGTGATGTTGAGGTACACAACTGAAGATGTGTCTGATTGGTAGCCAAATCACCTAGTGATCACCCCCAAGAATACCGGGTGTCATTTGTGGTGAGGAACCTTAGGGATTGTAACATCCAGTCCTACTAATCAATATTATAGCATTCAGCCAGGCAGCGAAAATGGAGACAGGGCGCATCTAAGAAAGTACTAACTTCTAATAATACATAGATTAGAGTTCTTCTCCTAGTTGCAATGCAGAGCCAACCTACCTGGAAAGGGAAATCATGTAAGAACACACTCATTTCCTTTGTCTGGACAACCACAAATGGTGCCATTCACACTGTTTATGCAGATGATTTGCCTCCCCTCACTGAACTGATAAGTCTGAAAATCTTCAACAGATTCATTTACACAAATCAAGTGAAAATTCTTGATTTGGGGAGTCCTTGACCTTGGTCCCTTTTACTTCAATGAAGATGTTCAGTGTAGGCATGCTTAGGCCATGCCCCATAATAAGACCACTGCAAACTCCATTACCAGGCTAGGTAGGGTGCAAGGCCTCTCTCCATGAGGCGTCTGTAGTCATTTCATCAGAATTTCACACGTCTGCTAGAATAACTGAACAGTTTCAAATCCTCTGCCCTTTGACCATTTACAGACACTTAGCAATGTCAACAAAGACCTAATCGTTAAAGATTTATTTTTATAGTTAAGGATTCCAGCCTATGAAGTCATTTGGAATTCCTGTTAGTCTTGCGAGTATCTAACATTTAATTACAAACAGATCCTGCAGATAGACATGGGTTCTTTGTACAGCCAGGCAGTTATCATCACTAATATATATTACTAGATCTTTAAAAAATTGATTGTCCTCCTAACAGCTGGTTTATTAGGAAGACTGAACAGTACATTGTCGCCACTATTAATCCCCTCTAGCAAATAGTTCCCTTCTGAACTCCTGATGTGTGTTTCTATATATAACATTGTACAGCATCAGAAGAGCGAGATTATATTATACAGATTCCAGGCAGATGAAACCTGATATAACCAGCTGTTTCCTCGCTAAAATCAATATCAAATGTCAGAACGGTTTCAATATTTTTTTCAGAACGCTTAAAGCGAAATGAAAACATATACGATTCATCTTCCATTATTGTATGTGAAGCAATCTCCATCTATTTCTTGCTTACAGAATACAGAGCTATACACTTCTGTCAGCTTTGATTTAATATTTCCTCTGCAAGGCGGAATACAGCTATTCTGATTAACACCCTGCTTTTCACTCTTCCTTTTTTTAAAGCGCACATGATTGCTTTCTGTTTCTCAATGCTAGCCATTCATCAGGAAGAGTATTCAAATCTGCTCTGGGTTTATTCCCTGAAGTCAGCACAGATACAGTACATTCCACCAGAGTCACTCGATAGCGATCAGGAACAGGCATCCTGGCTGATATTTCCTTTCCCTCAGGCAAGTGGTGCTAAGGCCATCTGTAATAAACTGTTCTTAAATAGCATGCCAGTAAATTGGGATTGGGAACACTGGAACAGGAATTGGCCAATTTAGCCCTTGGGCCTGTCCTGCTCTTTTATTGAGATCATGGCTGATCTATACATTCAATTCACCCATCTGCCTTGTCTGGTGAAAATCTATCAATTTCATATAATTAATTGAGATTAACTCTACTTGAGGAACTAGGCTCTTTTAATGCTGTAAATAAATTAACAAAGAAATAATGACAATTGATTTATGCTGGCATTTAAATGATGTCCTGGCTTGTAAATTGGACAAAAATAATTTGATTTTATTTAAATCCGAGTCTTGTCCATACTTTATTATACAGCTGCATTTTTTTCTGATTCATACTGATTTGGAAATAATCCCCTATGCAGATGTCACAGAATAGAAACCATCTGTGGGCAGTTGCAGAATGTTTGTATAATGGAAGACTGGCTTGGGGAACATTTGATCAAAGACAATCAGCAGAGTGCATTTAACAAATATATTTCCCCATTCACTGACCCATGTAGATCAAATTCTGAAAATAGTGGTCATGCTCCTTTAATCATTTATTTTTTTAGTATTTCATCCATTTTCATCTAATATGTTTTGTTCTTTTAACTTGCCTATGGACGGTTTCTTTTTGCGAGGAATACTGTAAGGTGAAGAAGGGTCTTGACCTGGAAACGTCACCCATTCCTTCTCTCCAGAGGTGCTGCCTGTCCCGCTGAGTTACTCCAGCATTTTTGTGTCTATCACTGTAAGATCTGAACCAGTTTTGCTAATAAGCATCGCTGGTGGGGCAGCATTGGGCAGATAAGAGTTTTTCATCCTACTAAACCCTTCCTTTGACCACTTTGTCAATATTTAGCTAATGACGTGTATCTCATTGAAAACTTTCGTCATTTATGTTGAGAGGAGAAAGGATATACTCAGGATGAATCCTCAATAGAATTTCCTCCAGGACTTTTACATAAGGGGATGGAAATTTCTATTTAATTGACACTCTTCAGTAGAAGTGCACTAATTTATATATGGGGAGATTGATCTCCATAGGAGTGGCTATGACAGCCTGCTGCAAATCATCTCGAGAAACTCCATCACATTCAAGCAATGAAGGAGAGTTCATTGTCTGTAACCTTTGACGGAAGCAAGTGAATGCCATTGATGCTTGTGGATAAATTACTTAGAGGAAAGGGCAGCAGGAAATGTACAAGGATTACAGGGATAGTTCAGTGAGGGGTGCAGTGAGGTTTGCGATAGGAATGAGGGTTAATAGGAAGTAAAATACAGAAGATGAATGTTTAGAGGTTAAAATAACATGAGTTGAATGTGGGAGTTCAAGAGAAGAAAAGGAGTGACATGAAAGAACAAACAAAGACATGAGGGACAGTAAGAAACAGCAAGGTAAACTCGATAGAGACAGGTAGAGATCCTATTCTCCTGATACTGTTTACTGCTTATATCATTTCTGCGCTAATTAACAAATGAATCAATCTCTTTGGATGGACAAGGTCCAACAAAGTAAGATTATTTTGCCCTTGCCCTTTGTGTTATTTTTGGTTTGCTGGTGCATTATAATTCAATCTGCTTTATTTATGTTTACAAGTATCGTTCACCTTTCCCGGTTGCAGAGTCAGCTGGCAGTGCAGCTGCACAGGGTGCATGTTACCATAAATGGTTCTGGTGTAGAATGTTCCTGCGGGTGATCATACAAACTCCCCATCGGTTGACACACCTGCTTTTCCTCTCACACTGCTGATGACCAAGTAACCTGAGCTCCAATAATGCTGCTGCAGAAAGCCTCAGTGATTTACATTAACATTTAGAAACGTTGAACTTTGAGCTTTTCTACCTTCCGAGGTACATGCTTTTTGTAACTCTACGCCACCTGTTTACTCCGTTTCTCGTTCCAAAGATGCTGCCTAAATGGTTGAATATCTTCAATATTTGCAGATTTCCAACTTCCAGCTTTTGATTCCCACTAGAATTTTCATTGTTTTCAATTTTTATTGCTGTCCATTGTGAATTGCCCAGCATATTCCCGAATTATATGTTTCTGCATATGTTCCTATCACATTATGGGTGCTACCCATCTTCCTATCTGTGTAGTCCCACAGCAGTGTTGTGAATTGCGACAGGTTCTGCAGAAATGCTACTCAAAACATGGCATTATTCCACATCAGGAATGCTGCAACTAAGCTTTCACTACTACACTTATTTATTTTCTAATATTTCAACATTTGACTTTGAATTGAATTGAATTGAATTTAATTTCCTTTATTGTCATTCAAACATTAAGTTTGAACGAAATGGCGTACCTTGCAGTCATGACAGAAAAAAGCAACAAAACACACAATGAACACAGTTTAACACAAACATCCATCACAGTGTATCTCCAGGCACCTCCTCACTGGGATGGAAGGCAAAAAGTCTTATCTCTTCCGCGTTTGTTCTCCCGCTGCGTTGAGGCAATCGAGGCTCTCGATGTTGAAGCCCCCGCCGGGTGATAGTAAATACCGCGGTCGATTTTAACCTCCGCGAACGGGCCAATTCAAACTCCGTGACTCGCCGCGGACAAAGCCGCCACCCTCCAGTCCAGCGGACAAAGCTGCTGTTGCGGGAGCTCCCGAAAATCGTTCACCAACCAGGGACCTGCAAGCTCCTGATGTTATCGTTCACAGGGCCTGCGGCCGAAGCCTCCGAAGCTCCGAAGTCGGGTCGCAGCCACAGCGCCACCACAGCTTCCGAAGTCAGCCAGCTTGTCCACAGGCTCTGCCATCGGACGCCCCAAGGTCGATTCCATTTTGAGGCCGCCAGCTCCACGATATTGGGCCTCAGCGCAAATGGAGACAAGGAAAAGGTCACATTCCTGTTGAAGGAAGAGATTTAAAACAGTTTCCCCCACCCCCCACATATACACAACTAAAAATAGACTAAAACATACATCTAACAAGACAAAAGGAAACTAAAAAAAGGAAAGACAGACGGACTGTAGGCGAGTCGCAGCTGCTTGGGCAGCTCGCCACTTCCGGAACTTGAATGTTGCATTGTCAAAGATACACATGTACCTTCAACAAGGCAACATTCAAGCCTGGCATCCACTTTCATGCACAAAGTGAAAATTGCAGTTCTCCATGTATATAGTTTATATATACAGACCTGCTACTTTATTTAGCAAATTATTTTTAATGATTTTGTAAAATATAAATTTTTATATAAAATATAAATATCAAATCAAAAATTCAGAAATATGCAATGAACAACATTCAGGTCAACATTTACATAGCTAGACCTGTTACTTCCATTACTTAACGATAGACTGTCATCAGATATAATTCACGAACATTGGTAGAGGGAATGGGCTTTATCATAAATTTCAGCTAATTTAAAGGATTTAGTAATTTCTTGCCAATCTCTTGGTTACTGCTGCAATCAGCCAAGAACAGAGTGAATGCCTATTTCAGAGGATTGCAGTAATCTGAAGACTTGCTCACATGGGGATATATTGGAGGACAATGAGATTGTAAAAGATAGAAGGAAAGAATATGCAAGCAAACATCTGAATTATGTGTATTAAATGGATTGTACGGTGGCTTTTACAGTGAACATGTTCTTGTGTGTGAGGGGTGGGGGTGGAATTGTGCTCAGTGTATATTTATAGCTTTGGAGATAGACAAGATTTTTGAACAAAAGCATAACGCATGCCATGGGCAATTGACGTGGACGGTATAACTGCTCAAAATGTGACAAAATGTCACGTGAGAATCTTCGTTCAGAGAGAAAATGTAAGGATCGAATTAAATGTAATTTATGATCTTACAACACAATAAAATTGAAACTTAGCATGCTGCATTTAGAAAGAGAACTGATTGACGGCCTATTAAATGTTAAAGAGAAACAGAATAAATGTTTTAAGTCAGAGACCCAGATCTGAAAGGTTAACATTGTGTCCTTTCCACAGCTGCTGTCTGAGTTGCCGAATATTTCCAGCATTTTTCTGAGGGCCTTTCAGTTGGCTGGATGAAATTATTTCTTCAATTTTTATTCATTCAGAAGCCGAATGTTCTCAGAATTCTGAAATGATATGGCTCAACATTTTACATGAATTAGAAGAACAGATTACAATTAGAGTCATCATAGAGTCCATCGAGCCAAACAGACGGAAACAGGCCCTTCGGTCCAACTCGACCAAGATGCCCCATTTACGCTAGTCTCATTTGCCTATTCCTAGCCCATATCCCTCTAAACCATTCCCATCCATGTAACTACCCAAATGACTTTTGAATGTTGTTATTGTTGCTGCCTCAACTACTTCATCAGGCAGTTTATTTCACCATCATCAGGTTTCTATTAAGTAAGTAGTCGGAGCTGCAGAGATTTCAGGGCAGATGACGTTCCTCCACTGAACTTCTGCTCAAAGCGGGAATAGAAATCATTTGGGTTCATTGGGGTGGACCCGTTGTTGCTATGATCCAGCATGCCTTTGCTTTGTAGAATGTTATAGCATGCAAGCCTTTCCACAATCTACAGGTCACTGGCTTGAGACTCCAGCTTAGTCCACAATTGCCTCTTGGCATTCTTAATGGCTATGCGCAAGTTGTAGATAGATTTCTTGTACCACTTGGGATCATTTGACCTTAATAATGTAGACTTGGCTCACCTTGCCCATGGGCATTCTGGGCATCCCATTTGGCTCCATTTGGCCCATATTTCTTTAAAACCTTCCGATCCATATATATGTTCAAATGTCCTTTGAAAGTTGTAATTGTATCTGTTTCTGTAGCATTCTCTGGCAGCTCATTCCAGATACGGACTACCATCTGAATGAAAATTTTACCCATGACGACTCATAAATCTCTCCCTTTTCACCTTATGCCTCTGCTCTCTAGTTTTAGAAACCTCTACCCTGGGGAAACAACTATGCTCCAACGAAAACAGTCCCAATCTATCAAGCACCTCTCTTGAGCTCCCTTTTAGATTGAGAGTTTTGAGATTTGAGGTATTTTATCCAAATTAAACAATATTGAAAATTATGTATTTGTTGCCAACTTCTATGCTACGGAATGAATTGCAAGCTTTCACGAACTTCCAAATGAAACACAGTGTTTGCCAAGTTCGACTTTACTGCAACTAAACTTATTTGTGACCCAAAAATGTCACCGGCAACTATGGTCATCTGTGGTTAGAAGCATGGTCAGCCACAGTATTGGAACAAGCCCTCTGTAAACAGGTTGTTGTTTTCAGTATTCTCCTTTGCTGAGATAATCTGTCATCAAACCTCGTGTAACTGAGACAGAAGGAATTTTGGAAATCCACTGAGAGTGTGTACTCCAGTATTGCATCCACGAACCTACTCTTCTCTGGTCGCATCATAGTGTTTTATTAATAGTTAATGACAGCTGCAGACACCATTGAGTATGCAACAGGAACCTGTCAACAGTCCTAACTACATTTGCAGCAAAACATGGCTTTCTTCTGAGTGCAGGCTAATGAGAAGATGAAAAAGAGTGTGTGCAGTGGAATAGTTTAGATCCATGCAAAGTTTGAATGGTGATGTTTTGCAGTGTTAGCTGGAGAAAAAGTTCAGTATGGCTTCCATACTTGTACACAGATATATACGCATCAATATTATTTGCAAAGATGTGGAGAAGATAGTAATGACGTATTTTATAAAGGCTCTGGAGAATTGTGTTCAAACTGCTGCTTTTCAGGTGCTCAGATGCTTTTCTCAATATGCAAGGTCAGTTTACTAAAATATTTTTGATATTCCTGCTACAATCTATGAGGCAGACTAGGATACTAACACATAATATTAATGGTCCTCTGATGCGTTGTGGTTTGTCATTGCTATCCATTCAGGAATTTACATAACCACATGCTAATTTGTCCTTCAACATGTTTCTGAAGAGTGATTTTCCATCCTACCTTTTGGTATCCGTGCACATACAGATAACAAAAGGGTATAATTATTGATCATCAATGAGGCTGTGTTTCCAGAGGATCTCAGCATGCATGGAATTACCTACCATGGGTTATTGCACAGTTTAGCTGTCCCATTCTCCAGAGCAGAAATTGAACTCAAGTCAACAGAAGACCAGGCATATCATATGAAATTAAAACTGAAGATCAATTATTCTTCTGTCCAAGAGACTCCCACTGTTGATAGAAAGTATACATTGGATAAAAAGTTTCCACTATCCATAATACTGAGGATGCTACCTATGAGAATTGTAAATCGGAATGAATAGGAATCCCAGGATATCGCTACATTCTAAGCTTGTGAACAACATATAAAATAATATTATATTAACTTTATTGACTTAACAAAATAATCATGATCTAAATAATAAACCAAACATTAGTGGGATGCATTGATGTTTCTTTCCTACAAAAACGTTGATAAGAAGGAAAGTAAAAAATAGAAATGGAAGTTCCATTTATCGAGAAAACATTTGTCTATTGCCAAACACCTTCTATATATCTCATTTCCCTTTCCCCAGACTGGTCTGAAGAAGGGTTTCAACCCGAAACATCACCCATTCCTTCTCTCCAGAAAAGCTGCCTGTCCCGCTGAGTTACTCTAGCATTTTGTATCTATCTTTGGTTTAAACCAGCACCTGCAATTCCTTTCTGAACATTTTATTTAATAAGTCTGTCCATCGATTATTATCCTTTAATATGAGAATAAATTGTAATTTTCTTCTTATTTTGTGCTTTTCAGGAAAACAGTAGAAACATTTAGCAACCAAAATGAGGCTGAGATCCACCAGAAATATGAACAGAAGCACCAGGAGACTGAGCATGTGCAAGCTATATTGCAGAATAAGATTCAGCTTCTGCAAGAGGTGGGTAAAGATCTGGAAGCACCATTGCTTCAGTCCATGATGTCCTTCATTATCATTCCCATGTGGATCAGAACTTTATGTAACATCACAAACAGATGAGAAGATTAAATTAATCATCGTATCATTCATCCAGCCTGCAAATGGATTTGTCTCATTTTTGAAAGGAGTTACAATAACAAATCCCCTTATTCTTTTTAAATAATTATGTACATTTATGGTCATGACTGTTGAACATCATCATTAAGTCAGAAGTTTACAAGTTTAGTTCTCTGCTCTATTTTTTCCCCTCAGCCACATTCCAGAGTGAAGGACCATGCAGAAGTTTGTTTCCCCGCTACTTAGTGATGTCCTCTTTTCAAATAGCCTTGATAGAGAGACAGGACTGTGTACGTACTGACACAGTAGTAAACATAGCATGCATGAAAATAAATTGTTGTTGGTTTGATCTTAGTTTTATTCCTCAGTTAAGTATTTCTGCATTCCCAATGGAAAATTGAGACCAGTCTAAAGGCAGAAGAAGAAATAAATCCTGGATGTCATTTGTGCCATTATGTGAAAGAATTTTAATTCATGAATATATAATCCTTCACTTTCTTATTCCCTTTGCTTCTGTTGGATATACATTGTTCATATTGTTAAAGTGACTGCAGAGTTCAATACGGGGATTCCATTGGGATGCACACATTTTGCATTGGCACCATGACAATGTACATCCCGAGACACAGGGAACTGTAGATGCTGGAATCTTGGAATAGAACACAAAGCTGGAGTAACCCAGTGGGTAAGGCAGCAAATCTGGAGGGCATGGATCGGTGATGTTTCAATGATGACCTGAAAGCCTGCCTATCGATGCCCTCCAAAGGTGCTGCCTGATCCGCTGAGTTACTCCAGCACTATGTGTTTTAATGTATATCCCTATATCTTTTTGTGAAGGTAGCAACCAAAACAGGAAAAGATTCTACCTGACTGAGACAAACATGGATCTCTAACTTATTTGAGATTTGTAAATTCAAAAACAAAACTTGAAGAAAGCTACAATGTCTTTCTGTGTTGTTTCAAACAGGAAGCCCGAATGGCCAAGAATGAAGTGGAAAAGATGACTGCTATTGTGCAGACTGAGAAACTAAGATCTCTTGAACTGGAGAAGAAACTGAATGACTGCAGTTTGGGAAACCAGGAGAAGCTAAAAGTGTGGGAAAATAATGAAAACATTTTAATGGAAAAGGATAGGTAATGCAGGAAACCTATGTTGACATATTATAGCAATAAAGGCACTGGTTTGGATGGGTGATGCATGAATCTGAACATTTTTGCTGCTCCTTTTCTCTCCAAATATACTGCAAAACACATATTCAGAGGTTCCCCTCTGCTTGTTCATTTTCATAAATGTTATTGTGATGATGTGCATAATCAAGGCCAACTTTCCTGGATGGAACTGAAACAAAGTGAGTTGTTGAATGTTCCAGCAAATCTCTAGGACCCCAAAGCATTATTTAAAGATAATCAGAGAGTTATCCTCTTGTGACGAAGAATATTTAGTTCCTAACCTAATGGCACAGTGGCACAGAGGTAGAGCTGCTGCCGTACAGCACCAAAGACCCGAGTTCGATCTTGACCACTGGTCTGTCTGTACGGAGTTTGCACGTTCTCCCTGTGACCGCATGGGTTTTCTCGTGGTGTTCCGCCCTCCTCCCACATCCCAAGGATGTGCAGGTTTGTAGGTTAATTGGCATCTGTAAATTGTCCTTGTGTGTAGGACTGGAACTAGTGTATGGGGGTGATCGCTGGTTGGCATGGACTCTGTGGGTCAAAGGGCCTTTTTCCACGGTTTATCTGTAAAACTTAACAAATTAATGCATAAAAGCTAAAAGATGGTTGTTTTGATTTGGAATTTCCAAACGGTTTAAAATAGATAGTAATTTTGCCCAGAAAAATCTGTAACTGTAATCCATATGTATTTCAATGTGTTCAATACTGTTTAAAAAATCTTTGTGATAATGCTGTACATATGTTCAAGTATTATGCTATTTTTGTCACATGCAAATAAATTTCATAATTTTACTTCGGAGTCACGTGAGTGATTCCGTGAAGAGCCCGCTCAGCACGCATGCGCGGCATTACGTTTCAGCAGGCAACAGCGGCAGGCGGGAGTCAGGCGCTCCCGCTACAAGCCTAAAAGAGGAAGCTTTAGGTAAGTACTTACCTTCAGTTTAACCAGCGACTCGCGTCTGTTTGTTGCTCCAGTTGGAGCAAAGCAGCAGACGCAAGCGGCCCCCGTTGGACTCCGGGCAAGGAGCGTTCCGTTCACGGAAGGGGGAGAGACGCCACCAGGACCGCACACGCTGCGGTCCACAGACAGGGTGCTGCGCCGGTGCCAGTCCAGATGCAAGCGGCCCCCCCTTGGACTCCGGGGGAGTCAGGCGCTCCCGCTACGGGGTGAAAGAAACGGACCGTCAGGTAAGCTCTGGGGTCGGGTTTTTCTTTCACAGGAGGAGCCTTCTGCTTTCAGGCAGAGAAGAAAGGCTCTAGAACAAACCTGTTCCCCAAGCCACGGAAGAGTGGGAGGCAGCAACAAGGCGGTAGGACCGCTTACCCGGCCTCCGCTATTTCCCCGACACCGCGTCCGAGCCCAGCCCGCTAGTGCCTGAGCAGCGGGCTGGAAGTAAAGCCACGGAAGAGGCGTCCGGCCGGTGGCTTCCAACTTGTCGGACGGGGACGTCTCTCCACCCGCCCGGGGGAGAGACAGCCGCCTGAGCGGCTCCTGGAGCAGGAGCTCCAGCGAGACGCGCTTCGTGAGGGGCGCTCTCGCAGGGGGGAGTTCAGGCACTCCCTCCACAGTGCCTTCTGCACTGTCCATTGCTTCCTCCTTACCCGAGGGTAGCTTTGGTGACCAGGACTGGGCTGGTCAAGAAGAGGGGATGATGGCTGAAGATCTCGGGAGTATGCAAGGGGTGCAGGAACAGGAAGAACTGCTAGGTGTGGTAGACCGCTACGTGGCAACCCCACGTGCAGGAGGCCGTTCAAGGCCCTACAGGAGAGGTGGTCAATGAGGTATACAGCTCCAGAGAACTGCGAGTCCCTTAAAGTGCCGGCTGTAAACAGCCAAAAGTGGGGGCACGTTGGGGCAAACATTCGGAACCAGGAGCTAAAACTGCAGCGGTCCTCAGGCTCCTGACGTCAGCCATCACATCATCTGCTCGTTCCGTGGACCAATATGGAGATGACCACAACCTTCGTAAACAAATCATAAGACCTGCCATAAAATCCTAAATTTGCGGGGTTGTGCAAAATCCCAGCCACTGAGCCAGACCCACTGCTCTCTGGCAAAAACCTCACAAAGCATATGAAAGATATGGAGAGGCCTTAACAAGCTTTCGGTCTCATGAGGGCAGGCCCCAGGACGAGCAAAACCAAAAACAATAAGCAGCAGCACCCTATTGCGTCCATCAGTCGACGTCTACCATATGGGACTGATGAAAGCTCGGGGTCCGCATTCTATCACCGAAAGTCTTCTTTAGACCAGGGCCCAGAGTGGACCCCATGGAAAATATGCCACCCCCCAACGTCACCGCCACGTCAGACGACGTGCAACACTGATTGGACCGGCAGGAAACAGAAGAATACCCATAACCATGGAGGTAGGTGGGTCTGGTTCCTACCAGCATATAGAGTAATACTAACACACGGGAGTCTATCACGAGTGATCAGTATTTACTCAATGGCTTTAGTGGATACAAATACAATTCAAACCAGAAAAATTGCCACCAGGTCAACATTCACCCCAGAGGGTATTTTCCCCTCTCCGTTAAAGAAACGAGAGGGACAAGCTGAACTGGTGAGACTAATTACTAAGGGTATCATGGGAAAACCTGAACCCTTGCAATATATTCACTAAACCCAAACAAGATGGTGGATGTCGCATCATCATTGACTTAACTTCGCTAAATATGTTTGTTAAGTGTATACATTTCAAAATGGAAACAGTTGTTACTGCCAAACAACTACATTCCAAAGGATACTTCATGGCAAGCATTGATCTTAAAGATGTTTACTATTTAGTACCATTCACAAGTATCATCGCAGATACCTGAAATTTACCTGGATGGGGAAGCTATAGCAGTTTAAAGCGATGTCTTAAATGGTAGGCAAGACCATGAAATTGACTATGTTAGCTGTGTCAGCTACAAAACAGTTATTCGAAACCCTGGGATTGTCTTACATCCAGATAAATCTAAGTTTAAACATCCACAATCATGGACTACTTGGGCTTCACAATTAATTCAGTCTACGTGACTGTAACATTGCCAAGAGACAAAACAGTTGAATTGGCACAATCATGCAACAATTTAATGGTCAACAAACTACCAACTACTCAACAAGTAACAGAGTAATTGGAAAAATGGTAGCAGCATTTTCCGGCTACATAATTCGGACCTTTGCACCAAAAACAACATACAGGTCATTATGATCGTGTCATGAAGTTACCCACTGAAGCAATATCAGAACTACAGTGGTGGGCAAAAAACGTTTGGCATAGTTTACAGCCCTATTATCATCACTAACCCTATGTTAGTTATCTAAACAGATGCCAGTGCTCAAGGCTGGGGAGCAACTAACTCTATGTCTAGCACAGGTAATAGATGGACTAACCCGGAGTCATCATTACCACTTACACTGGGCATTAATTATCTAGAGATGGGTGACTTTTATAGTTTAAAGCATATGCACAAATATGCATCACTTGCATGTACGGTTACAAATAGATAAATACTACGGTGGTGGCCTACATTAACCATATGGACGGCATAAAATCGGTATCATGCGACAAGTTGGTCAACACAATTTGGCAATGGTGTGTCGAAAGACATATTTAGCTATCAGCAACTTACCTGCCAGGTAAGCTAAATGCAGTGGCAGACACCAGGCCACGTAAATTTAATGACAACATCGAATGGATGTTAAAACCCCAAACAATTTTTTTCGCAAACGTTATCAAGCAATATAGCACGCCAGATATCGATTTATTTGCATCCAGGCTAAATCACCAGGTACCTATGTATGTTGCTTGGGAACCAGACCTGAGGCAGCAGCAGTAGATGCGTTCGCGCTGGATTGGGGAAATTCTTCTTCTATGAATTCCCTCCCTTCTGCCTCATCAGTCGGGGACTACACACAATACAAATGGACTCTGCTTCAGGTATTTTGATAGTACCCGACTGGCCTACGCAGCCATGGTTCCCAATACTCCATGACATGGTTGTTGAAACTCCGATGGTATTCCCCAGTGACCCAGAGTTATTAACACCCAGTGTCGGGCACAAGCCAGCCGTGCCATGAAAAAATCAAACTCCTGGGTTGCAGATTCTGCACAAACCACTTCTGGGACTGGGATTATCAGAACAAACCGTCGACACCATGTCAGCATCCCTCCGAACATCCAGTAAAAAACAGCACTTGTCCAGCATCAAAAAATGGGAGAAGTACTGCTTGGATACAGGGACCACCTACTCAACCGCTACAGTTACCAACGTACTGGAATTCCTGGCGAACCTTCACCACGATGAAGGACTCAGCTACAGAGCCATCAACATAGCTAGAAGTGCCCTGCCTGTCTATTTAAAACCAGCTCCAGGACAACAGGCCATGGGGTCCCACTCGCTGGTGGTCAAACTAATCAAGGGTATTTACAACTCTAACCCCCTAGACCAAGGTACACCCATACATGGGATGTCAGTGTGGTCCTGACATACCTCAGGGGATGGCCACCAGCCAGATCCCTCAACCTGGAACAATCTATGCTCAAAACACTCATGTTGATGGCACTTGTATCTGCACAGAGGGTCCAGTCATTACACCTATTGCGACTGGACACCATGCTCACAGCTCCAGACCAGATCTCTGTCGTTATCCAGGGAATGATCAAACAGAGCAGACCAGGAACACCTAATCCAGTCGTGGAATTCCGGGCTTACCCGCCAGAAACACGGTTATGTGCCATGACCCTACTATCCTACATAGACACAACCAAAATATTCGAGGGAGATGAAAAGCCTTGTGGGTCAGTCATAAAAAACCTTATGGTCGGGTGACGAGCCAAACCATTTCGAGATGGCTCAAGCAGGTGCTATAAGCTGCTGGGATAAAAACTAACATGTACAAATTTCATTCCACCAGGGCAGCATCCACGTCGACGGCTAAAAGAATGGACGTGCCTATAGACCACATCCTGGCTACAGCAGGATGGTGGGGGGAAAGACCGTTCAGAAAATTTTATAATAAGCCGTTGGCAAAACCTGTTTTATTTGCAGGAAAGATTTTACAGACTGCAAATATTTAATTTAAGCCCAGGGGAGCAATTTAATTTCTTTGTTGTTATTGTTAAAAAATACCATTGTGTTTTTCTACAAACAGATTCATTGGTTGATTACGATAACACACTTCCTCCCTCAAGGACTTGGGCAGTGCGTGAAGTAATAACTGTTACACGGTTTGAAAACACAGAGCTTTGAAGTCTTCACGGAATCACTCACGTGACTCCGAAGTAAAATAGTAAGATTAAACGAGAACTTACCAGTTTGAAGTTTGATCTGTATTTTATGAGGAGTTACGATGAGGGATTACGTGCCCTCCGCTCCCACCCTCAATAATATGGGTCAAACTGATAAACTGATGTCTCCATGTCTTTACTATGTTTACTTCAATAACTGTGTCTATCTGTGATTCCACACCGCTGCTTTGAAGTATGCCGCGCATGCGTGCTGAGCGGGCTCTTCACGTAATCCCTCATCGTAACTCCTCATAAAATACAGATCAAACTTCAAACTGGTAAGTTCTCGTTTAATCTTACTATTTTTATGCAATGTCCATAGTCAACAAAAATGATCAACAGAACTTCTGCAAATATCTTTAATTGTAGAATTGTAGATTGTAAATATCAATAATTTTGTTGATATTCAAAATCTTAAAAGTCTTGTATTTGTGTTGAGTAACTAATCTTAATAGTCCACTGCAATGTTTTAAGTGCAAGTACAACAACATTAGCAAGATGTTTTTCTGAACAATATTGAAGTAATTGTTCTTCTGGTACAAAATCGTCCCAAAAATAGGACATCTAAGTGGTGCTGCATATTTAGATTTACTGTACTTATTGGATCCATTGAATCACAGTGCAACAGCAGTTTACTTTTTTAGCCTGCAAAGGCATTTAATATAAATGCAATCCAACACAAGAGTGCAGTATTCCACCACTGAAGGCAATGATATTCCCTTAGGGTGTTTAACTGTATATATTTCATTGTGATTAAATGCCTGTATACTTTTCTTAAGGAATTTCAAACTAAATATTTTTCTGATCTTCCAGAATTATTGATCACCTGACCCAAGCACTAAGATATAAAGATATTCAGAAAGGTCATTTAAATGAAGAAAATCAGAAAGTGATGGATAATCTTGTCGGATGTCTGGAGCTCCATGTAGAAGAATTAAATGACACTCCATGTCAGAAAGAAAATGAAGTTGAGGTAAGTATTGGTTTAAATAACATAAAAGTCAATGTTATAATTTAATCACATATCCATGTCTAATTGGTATTACATCTATGATAATTGCTTTAAATCTGACATTATTAAATTAATGTATTCACACCACATAATCCTCAAGGGGAGAAAATGGCGGGAAGTGTCAGAGATAGTCCAAGTACATTTGAGGATTTGAGGGCAGGATGGAAGTTAATAGTAAAGTTGATGAAATCATTGAGTTCTGCATGGGTGTCAGAGGCAACCCTAATGCAATCAGTGACGCAGCAGCAAAATAGTTGCTGAATGGTGCCAGGGCACATTTGGAACAGAGTGTTCTAAACACGAAAATCATGGCAGCTACATAAAGCACATACTTTCTTAAATAGAACATCACAGAGTTGGGAGCTGTAGGAACTCACTTTAAAAAAATTATCTCCCTATCTAGAATATCTCCCTAATATGGATCCCCATATTTGGATCTTATTCAAATATAAAAGGCATTTTAAAACATCAGCAGAGTTACAGTTTGAGAATTTATATAAAAAGCAAAATAGTTTAAAACATGGTTGGCCTAAATGGTTGGGTTTAATGAGGACTGACTCCCAGCCGGTAAGAATAAAATGTTGCCGTTTTTTTGTTCATTTGGAGAAAACAATCATTTGTTTCCCATGGGAAAATATTGATGGCTTAGAAAGGATAGAAAGGATAGAGAAGTCAGTGCTTCCAGGCAAGTGGAAGTTGTGGTGTTTGCAGTTTGAGTTATTGCCTAGGTTGATCTGCCGTTAACTTTATTTGAGGTACCAATATCTAAGGTGAAAAAGGTTGAGAGATTGGTTCGTTCATATATTAGGAAATAGTTAGGTTCCTTGATGTCTTAGTAATGTGGCTTTGTAAGGGGAAGGTATTCTCCATTTACCATTTTCTAGCCTAACAGGAGTTTATGAGCATTAAGGTGAGGTTAGTTGCAATTATCAGGAAGCAAGGATACCTTAGTTAGTAATCTGGTGCCAAATGTAACTAGAGGGAGGAAGTAGAGGCAATACAGGAAGCACAGGCAGCTCTGAGGCATATAGATATTGTTGGTAGGGTGCAACAATGGAAAGGAGACTTGGGGCTTAGCACAGAGAAACTAGTGTGGAATAAGGCAGGGCCAACAGAGAGGAGGAAATTAGATGTGGGGCAGGTACATCGTCAGGTGGAAGCAGTGAGATGTATATGGGCAGTAGCCTAGGTTAAGCAGAGGCAGTGGAAGAATTGGAAAATGTAGAGAAAAGGACATTTAATTGGTGGGACCTGTGATGCATGGAGACAGGTCATGTAAATTTCCCTATAGGAGCTATATATGATGTGCTACTATCACCGCAGAACCTCCCTGTGTTCAGAGGTGGCAACGTTAAAGCATATTTTGTCGGGATGTAAGACTAGTCAAGGTCGGTATAGCTGCAGCAATTGAGAGGAGGAGAGCACAGGTGAATTCAGTGTGCAATAGTACTGAGTTTAGCTATTCCTTTTGTCCATGAGGGAGAAAAGGGTAGAGGAGAAAAGTTTTCTGACAGGCATGAGTTAGGTCAGCCAAGGGGAGGTGATGATTGGGAAATGCCAGTAAATTTTGTGAGGAAAGCTTGTTTAGTTTAGTTTAGTTTGGAGATACAGTGCGGAAACAGGCCCTTTCAGCCTACCAGGTCTGCGCTGACCGGCGATCCCCGCACATTAACACTATCCTATACCCACGAGGGACAATTTTTACATTTACCAAGCCAATTAACCTACAAACCTGTACGTCTTTGGTGTGTGGGAGGAAACCGAAGATCTCGGAGAAAATTCATGTAGGTCACGGGGAGAATGTACAAACTCCGTACAGACAGCCCCCGTAGTCGGGATCGAACCCGGGTTTCCGGCGCTGCATTTGCTGTAAGGCAGCAATTCTACCGCAGCAACACCGTGCCGCCCGTTCTGCTGTTGTTCAGTATGAAATGATTAGTACCAGTTTGAGCCCAGATTATTGCCAGTTAGTCAGCGGATAGTGCATTTTGTAGAACTGACCAGTTTGGAAGAACTCAGTGGATGAGGCTAATGAAAGTAAAAAGCTTAGATATGTAGATTTGGCAACAGAAGTTGAGCAGCAAGGATGGCGAGCAAGAGTAGGTCCGGTAGAGATGAGTTGTAGAGGTTTCGTAATGTGATCAACCACAGAGCTAGGAATTTGCTGGCAGTTTGAGTCAGGCCATATAAGAGATGTCAAAGGCAGCACATCAAGGCAGTAGGTGGATTTGGTGCAGAAGAAACTGTGTTAGTTGGGGGCAGAAAGCAAATGCATAAGGTGTGGCGGCACCTGGTGGCAACACATGGGCACAACGAACCATCGGCTCTGGAGGGCGGCGTCTTGGTGTGGGAGGCGCAAGTCACAGGGTCGGTACCCGAGTTGGTATTTAAGGCCGGGCAACGCCTGTGACCTGGGAGGAGTAGGGAGCTGTATTGGAGAGAATAAACACGTCTAGTTCACGCAACTCGTGTCTGATTAGTTTTTGGCTGGACTCCCCGCTACAAAGGCTCAGTAAGTGCATTTCGTCCAGTTTTATATGTAAGCTGGATATTAGTGGTGCTACAATTGTTTGATGGAGGGATAGGATAAGTGTAAGATGGGACTTGGGTGTTTATTATTTATCTGGGTATTGGAGGGTAGTTTCATTTACTTAGTAGATATGTACATAGTTAGTAGTGCATACTGGTAGCATAGGTGGTGAAAGCAAGTATTGAGCCGGATGCCAGGACTGTTGAGCCTTCCTGAAGTGTCGTCGGCCTAACTCACTGAAACACCAGTGAAGGGAAGTGCTCACTTGATTAGTCCAATGATAGACTGGGATCTACACACCTAGTTTTTGTTGTCACACAGTTGTGTAAAGGCATTTTGTTGTCACACAACTGTGTAAAGGCATTTTAGATTCTCACGTGGCATTAGGATTGGATTTCTAGGTTAATCATTTAGCTTGTGTGGTTGTTAACATGTAGATAGCTTATTACTGAATATGAAGTTAGTTATTGTCCCATTGGATAAGTGTGTATAGGTTGTTTAGATACTATTTTGGCAATGGGCTTGGTTTTCTTGGTTGAGTACTTATCCTGGTGTTATAGCACTAGCACTTTGTGTTTTAATAGTAATGAACAGGGAGTAGAGTTGGCATTTCCTTTATTCCAAATACATATTGAGGCAGAGTTTTCAATCTGCCCAAAATTCCAGTTGAACAGACATCATAGGAAAGAAAAAAAAGAGGATGTCTTACAATTATTATTTTGGTCAAGGATTTATAAAGATCTAAAGTATTGTAATTCCTGTCCAAAATATTATTTGCAATATTACGTGTGTTTTAAATTCCAAAAGAGATTCTGAACAATCAGGAAACTCCATTTACGTACAAGTTAAAGGGAGACGATCGAAAATTACTAACTATTTTCAAACTCCGCCAATCATTGTATAACATGATCAGACTGATGGGGTAATATTTCCGTAAAATGTTGGATGTTTGTGGCAAAGAAAATAGTAGGAAGTGTCTCACCTTGTTACTAGGTATAATGCTTGCAATTTGAAATGTTCCTCAGGTAACTTACAGGATAATCATCATTCTAGCTTCATTAAGTGGCCATCCTTAAATTTTCCTGAAAATGAGGAAAGGGTGATGATAGTTATTAAGTGAACAACATTAAGTGAACAACAGGGAGAGAAACAAGTACAGCAAAAATGCAAGAAAATTCTGAAAAAGAAATTCACCAGAATGTTGAGCAAAAAACAAAAGGCTGGATGAACTCAGCGGGTCAGACATCATCTGTGGTGAGAATGAACAGGTGATGTTTCAGGTCTTGACCCTTCTTGTCCATTCCTCTAAAGATGATGGCTGACTTACTGAGTTCATCAGCCTTTTGTTTTCACTCAAGACTCTTGCATCCACTGTTTCTTAAGTCACCAGGATGTTTCCAGGATTAGAGGACTTTAGTCATGGGAGAAATTGGATAGGCTAGATTTGAATGAAGGCGTCTGAGGAGTCATCTGATATGAGTTTATATGATTAACAGAGGTACAGATAGGTAGATCGTCATGGTCTTTTGCCCACGATAGAGGTATTAAAACAAGAGGGTGTACTTTTATGGTGAGAGGAAGACGTTTTAAGGGAATCTGAAAGGTAAGTTCTTTATAGAAAGTAGATATGGAATGAAGTTCTTTACATCTGGATTGCGCTGCTAGAAGAGGTGGAGCAATTTGATACAATTTAAGACTACATTTAAGAAGCATCTAGGCAGCCACTTAAATTGGAAAAGCATAGAAGGAGTGGTCCTAATGCAGGCAAATTGAATTAGTATAGATGGGCAACAAGGTTGGCATGGACATGGTGGGTGGAAGGGTCTGTGCTGTACAACTCTATGACACTATAACCAAACTAATCCAGTCCCACATTAAATAATTGGTTCTCTATATGTTAGGAATTGCAAGATGAATTGGACAGTGAAAAGTTGCGAACACAAGAAGAAATGCAGGTAGGACTACATTTTTTTATAACATGAACAATAAGAATATGCAATGTGATTGCTCTGCATTGGCATAAGTGGGTGGTTTTGCAGATAGTGAAGATGGTTGTGAAAAATTGCAGCCGGATCTTGATCAATTGGTTGATGGAATTTAATGCAGAAAAATGTGAGGTGTTGCATTTTGGGAAGTCTAACATGGGCAGCATCTACACATTGAATGATAGGGCTCTGAGTAGTGTTGTAGAGCAGAGGGATCTATGAGCACAAGTGGTCAGGTGGTCAAAAAGTAGATAGGGTGGTCAAAAAGGCTTTTGGGCACATTGGCCTTCATCAGCCAGAGTATTGAGTTAGAAGTTGGGAGGTCATGTTGCAGTTGTGTAAGACGTTGGTGTGGCCACATTTAGAGTATTGCGTTCAGTTCTGGGCATCGTGTTATAGGAAAGATGTTGTCAAGCTGGAAAGTGTACAGAGAAAATTTACGAGGATGTTGCCAGGACTAGAGGGTCTAAGCTATAGGCAGAGGTTGAGTAGGCTGGGACTCTATTCCTTGGAGCGCAGGAGGATGAGGGGTGAGCTTATAGAGGTGTATAAGATCATAAGGCAAACAGATCGGGTAGATGCACAGAGTCTCTTGCACAGAGTAGTTGAATCGAGGAACAGAGGACATAGGTTTAAGGTGAAGAGGAAAAGATTTAATAGGAATCTGAGGGGTAATTTTTTCACACAAAGGGTGGTGGGTGTATGGAACAAGCTGCCAGAGGATAGTTGAGGCAGGGACTACCCAACATTTACGAAACAGTTAGACAGGTATATGGATAGGACAGGTTTGGAGGGATATGGAACAGGTGCTGGCATGTGGGACTAGTGTAGCTGGGACATGTTGGCCGGTGTGGGCACGTTGGGCCAAAGGGCCTGTTTCCACACTGTATTATTCTATGACTACGACTCTATCAGGTTTAATGTATTTATGTTGATACTATATTTGATTTGAATTGGTGGTGCTCAATTTATGCAACATTGAAAAGTTCATTGACACAATGCTATTTGATTCTACTTCTTGTTAACCACCAAGATCACCAAGTCCCAAAATAAAAATAGAACTTGCTGGAAACACACAATTCAGGCAGCAACTATGTAAGAGAAACAGAATTAACATTTCAAGTCAAAACCTCTTCATCAGAACTGGGAAAGTGAGGAAACAAGGTATAGGTTGCAGCGATGTGGTAGGGATGGATCGAACAAAGCGAATATCAATGACAGGGCGAGACAGGTCTTCCATATTAATAGCGTCACCTGGTCAATAATTATTGAAGGCAGCATGAGAAAGAGGAAACGGATGACACAAACCATACCGAACGATAAATCAATGATTCATTTGCACATCTTCCAAACAAGTGTGTACACTCATTGCTCATGATGCAGACTTCTCTGCAAGCGCAGATTGTGTGACCATTTTGCAAAGAACCTGCACTATCCACCTGCACAAAGGACACTCTATCAGGCCTGGATAGAGTGGATGTGGAGAGGATGTTTCCACTAGTTGGAGAGTCTAGGACCAGCCCTTAGCCTCAGATTAAAAGGACATACTGTACCTTTAGAAATGAGATACGGAAGAATTTCTTTAGTCAGATGGTGGTGAATCTGTGGAAATTATTGCCACAGAAGCCTGTGGAGGCCAATTCTAAGGTATCTTTTTTATGGTGGAGATTGCCAGATTCTTGATTAGTACAGGTAATCCTGTACTGATCAAGATTAGCCTTCACTTCTCAATATCAACGCATCAGGTAGCTCACTTTTTCTATATGTCAGAATTGGCCAATTTTGCTGTGAGGTTATCTGTCTATACAGTTCATTTAATTTCTCTCTCTCCTGATCTGTACACTGCCGCTGAGTTACTCCAACATTTTGTGTCTACCTTCAATCTTTTTTATTTGTTTTGTAAAAAAAAATTCTTATGGCATCATTTCGAAGAGAGCTTGGGGGTTCTCCTAGTGCTTTGACCATATTTTTTACCTAAGTTTAAAACGCAATTAACAATGGAAAGCAAACTTACCAGTTATTTATCTCAGGCAAAATTGCCAGGGCTGTGGCAAGAATAACTATCAGAATAAACATTCAGAAAAACATTGAAATAATTGTTTCAGAAGTTATGGCATCTTAAACGTATATGTAATTTATTATACATATTATGTAAGATGATACTTAATTGGTGGGAAATATATGTTTTTTACATTCCACACTGATCTGAATGTGATATGTGGACTAGTTGGATATTAATTTCACTAGAATTGCTACCGAACATCCTTTAAATAACTGACAAATTAATACAGTTCTGTGATCAATATGAATGATTTACCGTGATGACATTGCTTTACTGTTCAAGAAATTCTTGGTATTCTAATTAAACACAAATATTCCCTTTTAATGAAAAAAGCCTTGTCTATCCAAATTCAGCTGAGAAATATCACCTGATATTTCATATTCTCTTTTCAGATTGTCCTCCAAAGTGATTGATTTGAAATTTACCATACAAAAAAATAGTTTACTGTAATTTCATAGAAAATAGGTGCAGGAGGAGGTCATTCGGCCCTTCGAGCCAGCACCGCCATACATTGTGATCATGGCTGAACGTCCCCTATCAATAACCCCTGCCTGCCTTCTCCCCTTATCCCTTGACTCCACTAGCCCCTAGAGCTCTATCTAACACTCTCTTAAATCCATCCAGTGATTTGGCCTCCACTGCCCTCTGCGGCAGGGAATTCCATAAATTCACAACTCTCTGGGTGAAAACGTTTTTTTTCACCTCAGTCTTAAATGACCTCCCCTTTATTCTAAGACTGTGACACCTGGTTCTGGACTTGCCCAACATTGGGAACATTTTTCCTGCATCTAGCTTGTCCAGTCCTTTTATAATTTTATATGTTTCTATAAGATATCCCCTCATCCTTCTAAACTCCAGTGAATACAAGCCGTCGTTTCAATCTTTCCACATATGACAGTCCTGCCATCCCAGGGATCAATCTCGTGAACCTACGCTGCACTGCCTCAATCACAAGGATGTCCTTCCTCAAATTAGGAGACCAAAACTGTACACAATACTCCAGATGTGGTCTCACCAGAGCCCTATACAACTGCAGAAGAACCTCTTTACTCCTATACTGAAACCCTCTTGGGGGACCCGGGAGAAGAAGAAGCCACCACCGCTGGCCCGTGGCCAACTTCTACCGTGGACATGGCGTGGACTTACCATCACCCCTGGAGGGGAGCTTCGACTGCCGGTCCTGCGGTCTGCGGTGTTTCTGGCTGCGGCATGGCGGGGACTTTAAATCTTCGACCGCCGGCCTGTGGCCTACACCATCTTGAAGCTACGGTCTCCGGTGGGGAGGCACCGATTCAGGACTTATCTGGACTTACCTTGTGTGAACATCTGGACGCTGCGGAGGGTTAAGGTCCCGACCACGGGGGAAAATGGAGGAGGACTGGCCAAATTTTGTGCCTTCCACCACAGTGATGAATGCTGTGGTGGATGTTTGTGTTAAATTATTATTGTGTATTGTGTGTTCTTTATCATTGTACCGCTGCTGGCAAATTCATTTAACTTGAATTGAATAAAACCGTATTGTATTGTATTGTATTGCATCCTATGAGGATGCTTCACAGCTTGGCATGGCAAAGGCTGTGAATGCAGCCCAATCCATCACGCAAACCAATGTCAACCCCACCGATTCCATTCATACTTCATCCTGCCTTGGGAAAGCAGCCAACATAATCAAGGGCCGCTCACACATTCTCTCTTCGCTCCAATCCTGTCAGGCAGATACAAAACTTGAAATTAGACACAAGCAGATTCAAGCACAGCTTCTTCCCCACTCATATGCTTAAGGATAAATTCCCAATCATTCTGTCTACAGTCGCTCCCTTCAGTTTCCCAGGGGGTCGGGACGGGACTGGAGTTGAGAGCGAATTGAAAGGAGCGACTTCCCCGGGGCGACTGGCACTGACCTGTTGGCATCGCCGACGTGAAGACAGTGCAAAGCCCCCACGCCGGTGCAATGGGCGGGGAGCTGGAGAGGGGAGGGAAGGGGTCACACACATGGCCGGGAAGCAGAGGGGTGTAGGTGGGGGTGGTGACAGATAGGGCCAACAATGAGTGGAGAAAGACAGAAACACCGACGTGCAAAGGAGACCTACAACAGTGCGTGATCTCTCTCGCGTTATGGCAGGTGATTGTCGCTGGGAAACTGCTGCTGCCTGCCCGCTGAGTTAAAGAGTTCGCACGGTAGACTCACGATACACTAAAGTAAACGCACGGGCCACTACGTTATTACAACGAGTTAAAATGTTTCAATTGTTAACCACAAGAGTAAAATTGACTCGTGGAAAATTTCAAACATGTTTGATTTTTTGCTAGAGTCGACAAGTTACACGAGTACCTGCCGTTAGCGTCACGAGTCTCTAAGTTGCGTCCACGAGTTCCGTACGTTAATCGTACGTTATTACCACGAGTTTTAACTCGGGTTACCTCTTGTGTCAACTCGCAACGTGAGACTCAGCTATTACTCGAGCACGTTGTGTCCTTTTGTGTATTAACCAGCATCTGCACTTCTTTATTTTTACTTCTAGACTAGTATGTGCCTTTGTTGCCATTGGTGAGTAGACTCTTGCCTTGTGCAGAATGTCTGCTCTTTGTTTATCTGTAGTGATTGCATTTTTGACCGCAAAGATGTTGAAGGGTGCTAAAGCCGTTGAAAAACGTGTGTTTTACGTGCTGAGTATAGCCAGCTGAATACACAATAATATTTACTTCTGCCAAAGGTACTTATCAGAATCTGGTAGGATTTAGTTGTTTTTTTAATCAAACGTAGGATTAAGAAAATAGGGACGTTCCATAAAGACTCTCGGCATTTTGGGGACTGAGAGAATAGACGTTCAGTTGTATTTTTAAAACGATTGCAGTGTGAATTGTTGGAGATTTTCCTACAATGCGCGCCAACAACGCGGCGTGGATTTTCTGTGTCAAAACTGGCTCGTTGAAACTGGCAGCGGTGATGGTCTAATTCGCGATGAGTACAAAGGGATTGCTGTACAAAGTATATTTCTGCGTGTAAACTGCTCTTCGGGAGGCAGAGGCGCTACATCAAAGCCGGGGCAGTAAATACATCGCCGGCCGACAGACAGACAGACAGACGAGGTGATTGTTAGTCGCGGCCGCGCTGCTGGGAAGAGAGCTCTACCACCGCCCAGACGGGTGCCAATGAAGGTCACTCCTTTCCTTAAAGAGGATTTCTGAATCTTTAACGTCGTTAAAGACCACCGGAAATTGAATATAGGATTATTTTTGTAAACTTGTACTTGGCACCGAGGCGTGTGACGCCGTGTTGAGTTTAATGCGAATAGATGAGGCGGACTCTCCCCCGAAACGACGTGGTTGGTCCCAGGTCCCTGGAAGCCGGAGTCGCTCTCGGCTACATTGTTGCCACATCACTGCCGGGTTAGGAGTTGCAACAGCGGCTTCCCGTCTAGGAGAGGCGGGCGTTGAACCCAGGAATCCCACCTTACGGCACCTGATTTCACCCGATACCGGCATGGAGAATCCTCGACAGTCTGTCCCGTTACCCGGCGGCAGCGGCTTTGTTGAGGCGTAAAGGGCGGTGCCTCTGGTCTGATAATTCCTATCCCTCCATCTCTGTGAAGACGAGGAACACGGGCGGCGGTCGCATCATCTGTCTGTCTGTCTGTCTCCCTCGGGGCGTGATATGGCCGAAATTACCGGGGCAGAAGAGGAGCGCTTCTCGCAATTTATCCAGTGTTTATCCATCGGGCAAGGACATTCTCCTGAACAATACGGACTACTGTGCATTTCCCGGCCCCGTTGTTTTCTCTATTGATCGTGATGTTACTGGCTGATTTGAATCCCGAATATTCCCCAAATTCAAAAACCCGGAGGGTTGGGACGAAAACAGAAATCACGGAAATCCCCCGAGCACAGATTGCTTTTTAATTCACCCGGAATTACATTTAATATATTATGAATCGCTTAACGGAGAATATATAACAGAACATATTAGGGAGTTATAAGAGGTGCTGATTTATCATTAATATTTTATTGCAGAGTATTTATGTTTAAAAGAAGATTTTTAAAGGCGTGATATTTGTATGGAGATGTAAGGCGTTCATTCTACACCGTAGATGGTTCCAGATCGCGCCCACACCACGATTTATCTGAACTGGTGCCAGAAAGAGAACCATTCATCGAACTGAATTACAGACCAAAATAAAAAATAAATGTAGGGATTTGAAGGTTAAATTCCTCCTGTCTTATTATTTCAGACTACACTTCTGAATCATTAATTTATTAATGGTACAAACAAGTTGACTTTTTGACATTGAGAAAACTGGACAAACGGCAAAACCTTACATTGTAGGATAAATGAAGATTGCAACGTTTATTTAAGTTTTAATCTTGACTTTGTATACTTCATCACTCTGTGCAGTCATCACAAGAGTGGGCACCAGAATGAAGGACGTTTGCAGGATTTGTGCCCGGGAGCTGTATGGTAACCAGAGACGATGGATCTTTCACACAGCTTCCAAACTGAATCTTCAGGTCATTCTATCCCATGTCTTGAGCAAAGAGGTATCCCGAGATGGGAAGGCAGAGTTTGCTTGCAGCAAGTGTGCTTTCATGTTGGATCGTGTCTACAGGTTTGATACAGTCATTGCAAGGATTGAGGCCCTGTCCATTGAACGTTTACAGAAGCTGCTTGCAGAAAAGGATCGGATCAAGCATTGCATTGCCAGCCTTTATCATAAAACCAATGAAGAACCGAGCACTGATGCCAAGGGGGAGGATGTTGCAGTGGATATTTCAGACCTACCTGATGTACGATACCATGCTCTGCTGCAGGATGATTTTGTCTATTCAGGATATGAATCTTGGACAGAACATGGGGAGGAAGCTATGGAAACTCACAGCTGTCAGACTTCAGAAACCTCAACCGTCAAGTCCCGGAAATGCCGCAGCTGCTCAGCATTGCGTGTGAACGATGCGGACTATGAGGCAGTTTGCAAGGTTCCTCGAAAGCTAGCAAAGACTGTTCCTTGTGATGCATCCGCCAGGTGTGGAAGTAGTGCTATTGGCAGTGTAACTGCTGAGGAAGGACTTGCAATGCCAGTCATTCATGAAACTATGTCTATCGGTCCATGTGAATCTAGGACTTCTGTCTATGCTGACTCTCTGGATAAAATGTCTCCAGCCTCTTCTGTGGAGTCTCTCCGGACAGCAGGAGAGTCCTGTCCAGCATCCAGTAGACAAGCGACACAAGGAGAAAAAAGTGTTAAAGATGACAAAAGTCCCAAATCAGATTTCTCTGATGGTCAAGTCTTGAATCCTTCATTGCATGCTCAAAGGCTGGACTTTGTGCTCAGCTTAGTGAGCAATGTTGAATACAGACCAGTACAAAGCCCAAAGGGCAGCAAGTTACCAATTCCTGTTAAGACAACTCTCTCGGGCTCTCAGTCGAGTGGTAGTTTGGGGGATGGGATTTTCAGATCTCACCTGCAGAACAGTAGTTATGAATTTATCAATAGATTCACAGAAGCTCCCAGGATGCACCTGAACCTCGATGATATGGCAGATCTTGAAGACCTTCTACAGGACGTCCTTGATGAATATATTCCAATTCGTACGCAGGTACTTGAATAATGACTGCTTAGGGTATTTTATTTTTTCCAGTTGTCTCCGGGCACCTCTAAACTATTTTGCAGGAGTCAAAGTAAGCTTGTATTTCCAGACAAATCCATGGGTAACATTTTTTTAATTGCCATGTGGTATTTCTTTTCAACTGTCCACTAAGCCCCCTTGCACACTATTTTCCCCTTCAATTTAAATAGATGCACATAAACAATTCAGAGTGAGATAGTGAGTGTTTCATGACATTATGCTTCCGTGCTGTATTATAAATAAAAGCTTGTTCCATGTTCATATGATCCAGTGAAAGATTCTAATCCACACAGATAAACGGATGGCACTGTCTAGGCAAGTCTAAGTATTCTAATGGGCCTGTCCCACTTAGGCGATTTTTCAGGCGACTGTCAAGTTGCCGGCAGTCGCCTGAAAAACCAGCAACTGGAACGGCGACTATCAGAGTGGAACACACACACACACACACCCCCCCGCAAAGGCGGGGGCCAGGGCAAGCGGGGGGAGCGCTGTCTGAAATTCACACGGTGCAAAGCCAAGGTGATGCAGACACACACCGCGATGAACAGGAAGGTTGGCGCTGTAATTAAGACGGCTAGCACAGTGTACGGTAAGTCCTTTAAAAGAGGGGGGGGAGAGAGAAGGAGTGGAGACAACTGTTAAGAAGCCAGACAACATTTAAGAAGCCAGAGATACATGGCTGTGAAGTTCGGCGCACATTTAACATTACCGGTCGGTTATCTTTGGTTCTGAAAACTGCTGGTTATGTTTTTCTTTCCGCAATAAGTCAATGAAATTCACCGGTCAGCACCGGCTACAGTCTACCAGAACCTAAGAGAACCTTCGACCTCCTGGCAACCCACTAGGACCTCCTTGTGACCCACCTATGGCTTGAGCATCCTCGCTACTCTGCATGGCGGCTTTATTCCAGTCGCTGCTAATTTTTCAATGTGTTGAAAAATTCTTGGCGACCATAATGAGGCCACGACTAGTTCCCAGAATGTGGGAACTCCTCACGACCATGAAGGCGACCACCAGCGAACATGTGGCAACCATGTGGCGACTGTAGCGTCTCCTGCAGTCGCCTAAGTGAGACAGGCCCATAAGAATCCCTTCAATGCTTTTACTTGGTTGCATTGTAATCTTCCTTCGTATGCTCAGATTTCATGTCGAGTCTTCAGATCGAAGAATATAGGGGAATAAATGTGGGATGTGGAGTAAATTAAGTATCCTACATCCTGTTTTATTCCCAAGGCCTTGGCACATTATTTTTTAAATATATACAATTGATCAGTATCCATTCTGACAAATAATATTGCACTTGGGTCATGTTAGTACTGGAGAATGGAAGAGTTTAACTATCACCACAGGGCTTTTTATTTTTATACACTGGAGTGGGGATGCAGCAAGTAATGTTGGAGGTATTAGCGGGCTGGCTTTCCAAACAAAGTTGTGAAGTTCATGGAATGCAACTGCATGGCTGCTAAAATTCTGGCCTCTTACAAACTGCTGTCTCCATGCAGCAAAGTACAACATCCCATATCAGTCCCTTTTTGCATATCAGTGCCAATCTTCTACTGGAGACACTTGCCCTCTTGGAAATGGATTGAGATGCCCCGAACTCATTTCATATTTCCTGATGATAGACTTTGATTAGAACCCAAGAATCAACGTTAGGCAAAGTCTAATTCATCGTGATGTGATGTGTAGGCCTGTCTGAAATGTTGTGTTTTTCCAGCATTTTCTGCTTTTGTGTTATCCTTGCTATTGGAAAAATAGTGAACGAGGCACATCAAAGATCAAAACTCTGGAGAACCATAATTCAAGACACCAGCAGCCAGTAATATCAAGCCGAGTCATCAAGCTTGATATTTTTTACAGAATGTTGACTTGCTGAGTTTTTCCAGCCATTTCTAAAATGAGAAACAGAAGCAACAATAAGCAAAACTGCTTTAATTGCCCTTGCACAATTGAATGATGCCTGTCTCCAATGTTTGGTAGAAGGGTCTTCATAGCTATTGGAAAGCACTTGCTGTTTGTGATAAATTACAGCCAGTTTATGCGCTCTTTCAGATTGAATAACATAATCGAGGTTCAGTAACCTACTGCTGACCTTTAATTATGTCCGTTTATTAGAGGGCACAACACCTAGTCTGGGAGTTTGTAGTGACATAGCTGTCCCCAGGTTGAAGCGATCAATTGTACGAATTTCACGACGCATATGATCTTTTGAAATTTGTGCGCTGATATTTTTGTCTTTTATCATTTCCCTTTTTGGTCAATTATTATTCAGATGAGATGGGAATCCCCTCTATATGTCGATCCTGCTGGCTCAATCAGCACTGAATAGCTGTGGATTAACTGATTATAATGAGGGGAGGTGAAAGAAAAACATGTGGAGAAAAAACATATAAATGCGCAAACTTTCCTGTAACTGAAAGATGCTGATAAGAAGTTTTGTACATAGACTCAAATTATCATCTTTCGGTGCATCTTTTGGGTATTTTCTGCTCTTCTAAATTGCAGTTCTTTCAATCAAACCTGTGTTACAACTGCTGTAATATAAACAATACATCTATTGTCTGAAGGAGGGTCTCGACCCGAAATGTCACCCATTCCTTTTATCCAGAGATGCTGCCTGTCCTGCTGAGCTACTCCAGCATTTTGTGTCTATCTTCAGTTTAAATCAGCATCTGCAGTTCTTTCCTACACAATACTCTATTGGAATAGATTTTGTTATTAAAATGTATTATGGCTGGTTCAGTGAGATTTTTGAAACTAAATTATTACAACTGCCATTATTCAATTTCCAAGTCAAATTCTCAATCTTAACCTTGTGTTTCCGTTATATGACTGAATTGCAGGTTGTGATCATGCTGGCATGAAAAATGGCAAGAGGCTAGCAATAACTAGGGCTTTTAACAGTTTTACCTTTGTCAGGGTCCAATTCATTGCTTGCCCTTTTGTGCAAGAAGAGAGAAAATACAAGACTGCTTGATTGAAAATGGACTAATATTCACAAACTGTCGGGACCTTTCCATCATGCAGCGGTAAACAGTAAAGACCGTTTACATTTACTATGGACATAGGGTTGCACAGTAGCGCAGCGGTAGAGTTGCTGCCTTACAGCGCCAGAGACCCGGGTTCGATCCTGACTACGGGTGCTCTCTGTACGGAGTTTGTACGTTCTCCCTGAAACCTTGTGGGGTTTCTTCAGGTGCTCTGGTTTCCTTCCACGCTCCAAAGACGTACAGATTTGTAGGTTAATTGGCTTCGGTAAAAACTGTAAATTAATCCTAGTGTGTAGGATAGTGTTATTGTATGGGTGATCGCTGGTCGGCGCAGACTCGGTGGGCCAAAGGGCCTGTTTCTGTACTCTTTAAACTCCAAAGTAAAGCTCTCACCTGCTGAACACTCAGATCTATTTTCCCCCCCTATATACCCATTCCATCATGCAGTGCTCCATATGGCTAGACTGTTGGAGGTAGGTTGTGGTAATGTAAAACAGGTCAGCTGGTGTACATGTACTATTCTGCTCATTCCATTTCAAGTAATATAGCTACACTGCTACATGCCAGCTGTGGGGATATTTTGGGTTTTTAGCTAAAAATATTGCTGATAACTTTTATATTTAACTAGATCAGTCATTTGGCTTGCAGCCCTTATTTACTTGCTAACAGAGTAATGAGAAAAGCAACACAATGTTTTTAACTTAAATGAGATTGTATTCCAAAACACTTCATATGTGTTCATGCTTATCATTGGATAAATGTAACCTCACATGACACTGAACCATTTAGGCTGATTTCTACCCATGCTGAATTGTGTTTTCCTGCACCTTTAAATATAGTCTGTAACATAGCACATGTTTATGCTAGATTGAAACACCCAAGTTTTCTCTTTTCCTCACTACATTTTAAATAAATTATACTCTACTGATATCCAAACTGGGATAACAGCTAGACAGTTGGATCCAAGTTTGTGTTTTCAACGCAGATTTATTTTACTTGTATCTATTGAGTTTTCTTTGAATTCCTTGATTTTGTTTTTATTCTAGACAGCCAAGGTGGATCTTGAGAAATAATGAAATTGTTTGTTACCAAATGGAGCTTTGCACTGAACAGGCCGACTGAACGGATTGCATTGCTTTGTCATAGTGTTGAAGTATTTAACCAATTAAAGGTTTGATCATTTAATTTCCAGAATCTAATTGGGGAACAGCAGCAGCAATTGAACCAGTATGAGTCGGCGGCTGGTCAGTGTGTCGACGAGTTACGGAAAGCCCAGGTCCAAGTGCATGGGTTACAGGAGAGAATTCAAGATTTGGAATCTGCTAACAAGGTGAGATGGCATATTATGAGGAGTAGTGGATGTTTGTGGTATGAATGGCATGCAGATGCAAATTGTTCATTGACAAATTCTGCTGTTGTTGCTGATTTTGAAGGGAAAACTTGTGTGCTGTTATTTTTATTTGGCGTTGGTTTATCATTATAATCTGTCCTGAATCTATAATTTCCAGTATAACCTGCAAGCATGTTATGTGTTAACCTCTGTAATCAGGTGCCAAATTACATCAACTACCAAATGACTGGTAGATTTTATGATCCACATGGTGTATCACAATTTTATCACCTCTGTGTTGAAAAAATTGAATATTCCGTTAACTCTTTAAGAGTTAGGCAAACACAAAGTTAAACTGCAACTAAAGTCGGATGGGATAATTGAGCAAAGGACATCCATATAATCTTGAATTCTTGATCTAAATTCAAAGCTATTAAGGGTTCGTTGTTTTACTTTGTAAAATCCACTGCCAAATTTCCTATGAATTGGGGATAGGGAGGTTATTGGTATATTCTGTTCCTGTGAAGAGTAAAATTAACCAATGCAGTCCAGGTAATTATACAATTAAATGGTGTACATTTTACAAGCGTGCTGTTTATCTCTCATTGCTTCATTTTCCCAGATGTTGCAGGAGAATCTAAATGAAATGGAAAGTGAGTTGAAGGCAATGCACTGTAAGTCACAGAAGCAAGAACGTGACCAGCTGGGGCTGAGCGAGGCATTGAAAAACAAAGACAAGGAGGTAAATATAGCCACAGGTGGAAAAATATCATCCACTGAACCAACTGGAGGAATCCTGCAAAGTTATGGAGATTGAAAATTAATCGGGTTAAATTGTATATAAAATGCTCTTTGAAAATTTCAAATAGAATCTGCTTTGACCATCCTGTCAGTAGTTGGTTGCAGATTGTAATTTCCCTCTTTTCTGGAGAGGAGGGTATAATTCCTCGCTTGTTCCTTGCCAATTATTTTAATTCTATCTCCTATGGTCAGTGGCATGGTTATTATGTGTTTAGTTTAGAGATACAGCGTGGAACCAGGCCCTTTGGCCCACCGAGTCTGTGCAGACCAGTGATCCCTGCACACTAACACTATCCTACACACACTAGGGACAATTTACAATTTTACCAAGCCAATTAACCTACAAACCTGTACGACTTTGGAGTGCAGGGGGAAACTGGAGATCCCAGAGAAAATCCACACAGGTCACGGGGAGAATGTACAAACACCATACAGAGCACTTGTAGTCAGGATTAAACCTGGGTCTCTGGCACTATAAGGTAGCAACTCTATTGCTGCATCACCGCACTGCTGTGTTGCTGTATCAAAATTCCTCTATCAGTATCCATTTAGCCCTTTCTAGGAATTGCGTAATTGTGTAAAAAAAAAAAGATCCTAATGCAGTCTTGTCAACCTGAGCATACTGGATCAGAACCTTAATATGACTATTTTTCAAGCTGGTTCACCAATCCCTCCATCCATCCAGCATTGATGCCTCATACTGAACCGGTAATGTAATACCTCTGAATAAATCCTAGAGAAAAAAAATGAATAGGAAGAGCAATTGTTTCCAAATGGGGGGGGGGGGGGGGGGGAGCATAAGCAAAGTTGCAGATATATATTGGGGAGATTTTCTAACTTTGCCTCCTCGTGAGCAAATCACTTCTGTGCTCTAACACCAGAAGCAGCAATCAGTGAAAGTTAATGGCTTTCAATAAGAGCCTGTGCCATGTGGATCTTTTTATTGGTGGCATATTCCAGTCTTTCACTCTCTAGATCCAAGAGCTTTATCATGTGGTTGATGGTCAGAATGAAACGGAAGCCAAGCTAACGGAGATGATTTACAGAAATCAGCTTGAAAATCTGAAGGTAAACTGCAAGTGAAATTATAATATAAATAACAGCATTGAATTATATATCGTACTGCAAATGTTTATTTTTTTTATTCATGTTCCTACTAATGCCCTTAAACTCCCCAAACTGTTTAAAATTTGATTATCATGTCTAAAGCTTGCTTCCCTTTATCCTAACGTGCAGCACAATTGATTCCTTGTCTAAGGAGGGAAACGGCATTGCCAGAGTTCTCATTCTTGATAACTGCATTTTGATCCTTCTTGACAGTCATTCCCTGGATCTCCGCATAGATTGTTAAATGTATTATATTATTATGGAAGGTTGTTTTTTTAATATATTCATTTTGGGGGAGCTGGATATTGATGGCAAGGTCAGCATCATTTGCCCATCCTATTTTTGGAAGAGGGCAGTGAGCTTGAACAACTGCAGTGCTTCTGGTGAAGGTATTCCCACTGTGCTGCTGAGAAGACAGTTTCATGAATAAAAGCAGAAGATGATGGGAACCATTCAGTGCCGTCAGTGGAATAAGACACATAATGTTTCAAAGACCTTTTGTCAGAACTGGGAAAGAGAGAAGACAAGTTAGTTTTAAGTTGCAGAGAGACTTGGAGACAAATGAATAGGACACGAGGAATATCATTTGGTGAGACCATGATTGCTGTGGGGATAAGGTGTCCAGTTAGTAGGTTGATGAGAACATTTGGAGTATGAACAAATGAATGCACAGGCTCTGAAAGACTAGTTAGAGAGCACAAATAAACATTAACATTACAAAATGCAGTGCTCTGGACTTTACTCAGCAGGTTGAGCTCTGCTGATTGAAAGGGGGAAAAGTGAGCTTGCATTGTAAATGTACGACTAGATTATTATTGCTTTAATCCAACTAGAGAAAGTGAGTTACAACAAATTCCAGCAGAACATATTTCTATACTGCGAATTGGTTATATAACTATTGATTGAGTGGGGAACACTTTATATTATGCAGACCACATTGGTGTCATGAAATTGGGAAAAACGATTTAAATCTGTGCTTTTAAGGCATCTGCAGGCTGTTCTGCTATAACTTGACTTTTTATAACATTAAGTTTCTTAGCAAAGTAATTATCCTGTTGTAGCAGAACTACCTATCATTTGAAAGCTGCAACGTGCTATGACGACAGTGAGATGCTATTCCATAAGCTTCCTTCCTGCCTCCTTGACTCAGTTTCCAACTTGTCCATAACAATGCTGACCTTCTGAGTGTTTTCAACCATTTTCTGCTTTTTATTTCAGAATTCCAGCATCTGCAGTTTTTTGAATTTCATTTATCTGTGAGTTCCAGGATTTAGACCCATTAATGATGAATGATTGGTATCCAACGTAGTGGAGAATGCAGGTGGTGGTGTTCACCTGTGCGGGTAGCCCTTATTTTTGGTGCTTGAGGTCATGGATTTGGGAGTTGTCTCAGTAGCCGAGGAAGGAACTGCTAGACAAGTTGTAGAGAGTGAAAACTGCAGCCACTCTGCATCAGTGGAAAAGTGAACGCGGGTTTACCAATCAAGTGAACTGGTTTATCATGGACAGGGTCAAGTTACGAGAGAATTGTTGGAGATTTCGCTTTAAAATAATGAAGCAGCTCGGATATAAATGCAGTCTAGGACAATGAGACCATCTGTTCTGCTACGGAGAGTGAGAGGGAAACAGTACTGTTTCATACCTCATCTCTCCACAAAGGAGCTTTCAATAGTGCAGAATTCTTTTAATTATTTCTTTGAGATGTGACTGGATTGAAAAAGGCCACTATCAGAACGGCTAGGCTGATGGAAAAAGAGGTCGATACGTAGCTAAGTGTCTGATGACTTTGATCTGATGGTGGAGGAAATAAATTCAGGGAGTGAAATGTTTACACTGTTTTGAAATGAAAAATAATAATGTAAATAAAAATCCTATTAATGCAAATGATGTAAAATACATTGTTGTTCGTGTGTGTTCTCAATTCATCATTCTAATTTCCTCCACATACCCTCATGTCTCCTCTGGATTACAGTTTTGTTCATCCTGTCAGAGTGCTGATGGACAGTTGACATCAACACACGCACAACAGGCTGAGCTGCTGCAACTTCAGAGTACCTCCTTTTCCAATCAATTGGAACTACAGCGAAACATAAGGCTAATACGCCAGAAGGAGTACGAGTTGGTTGAAGTCAAACGGAGGAAAGAGCTGACGGAGACCGATCTGCAAGAAATGCAGCAGCAAGAGGAGGCGACCGTCAAACACAATCAAGTGAGTGTGGGCTGTTTTATTTTAATGACATCTTGTTTTATTTTTCCTAAGGGTGCATTTTCCCAGCATGTAATGTAATCACATTTTTTTTTTTGTTGTCCAGTTTGGTTTTATTTTGCTTTTCACTAAGTTGTGGCATGTCTATATTTTGGACTGGAGGCATCTGGTGTCAAGAGTCTGCATCACTGGAGCAGAAATTGCAATACATAGACTAGCCTTAGGAAACAGTCTATTCTGCCTCATCTGCAACTCGGTATAAAAGTATGTTGTTCACTCTGTAACCTTTTCCATCGACTGCATAAAAACCTCAGGCCTGCCAGACTGAGGTTGCATGTTTCTGCCAAGTTCTGGTGGCAACTAATATTTGGACTGTCTGAAGTGAACAACAAAAGCTTTCACATGGCTGGGTTTGAAGTTAGGTGCTTGGTAGGAAAACTCTGTTATTGACAGAATGTATCATCAAGTCTCACCAGCGTCCTGCATAAGTTCATTAAAAATGGTTGCTGATGCAGATGGTCTGCTGTGTATTTTACAATACGGTAAAGTTAGTTGTCCTGCAGCATATAAAATAAGATGCAATGCACAGCTTGTTTGATGGGCAGCTGATGCAGCAACTCATTTTGTTTCTATTAACCTTGGCTATTTACTGTTTATTTTAGGAGCTGCGCAGCACACTGCGACAGGTACGACAGGAGCAGCTAGAAAAGGAGCAGCTCTACCAAGCCTTGGACAGAGAGCATCAACGTGAAGTCCACGTCCAAGAGGAGAACATCCTGTGTCTGAAAGATAGACTATGTGACAAAGAACACTTCCTACAGGTACAAACTAAATGCTTGCGACAGCACAATCCAGTTATTCTCTGGTTTAATAAATGTTCCAGTTGCTTTTCAATCAATTCCCCAGGATGTTTTCCCATCCCTCCCATTTCTTTGACCAAATAAAATTCTGGACTTTCCTGATCATTAGGGCTCCAAGCCACACCAGCCAGTTCTTATTTTATTGATATACATAAACTCATAAACTTCACAGAGTGAGGATTTTACCTGGAAAATGGATTTTACTTGAAACATGGTGTGTGGGGGGGGGGGGGGGGAGGAGTTTGAAATTTAGGAGAAATCTGTTGGAGGTACAATGCATTGGGATGTATTGACAGATTTAATACGGCAATGTGAAAGTTTATTTTAATAAATATATGCCTAAAAATGTGCTTTGGTGTTTGCATAGAGTAGATATCATAGGTTAATGTGGGCAGCAAATTCGATTTCACTATCATTGAAGGTGTTATCGTATTGTTTTTAAATATATTAATTTTTTGGGATGTGAGCGTCATTGGCAAAGCCATTATTTGTTATCATTGAGTAGGTCACCCACCTTGAACGGTTGAAGTCCATCTGGTTAAGGTTTCCACAGTAATGTTGGATAAAGATTTTCAGGAATAAGTGAGGCTAATCACAAATAGGAGGAACAGCATCTCATATTTCGCTTGGGCAACATTCAACCCAGTGATTTCTCCAATTTCAAGTAAGCTCTGCACTCCCTCTCTCTTCATCCCTTCCCACCCAAATCGCACCAAGTTCCTGTTCTCATCTAACAAACGGCTAACAATGGCCTGTTTCCTTTATTATTGGTACTTTTTTTCATATCTTTCATTCATTTGTTCTATATCTCTCTACATCACTGCCTATATCTGTCGTTTCTCTTTCCCCGACTTGTCTGAAGAAAGGTCTCAACCTGAAACATTACCCATTCCTTCTCTCCAGAGATGCTGCCTGACCCTCTGAGTTACTCCAGCATTTTGGGTTTATCTTCAGTTAAAACCGGCATCTGCAGTTCCTTCCTACACATTTCAGGAATAAACCCATTGCCAAAGACCAAATGACAATATAGTCATTATAGTCAATATGGACAACTACCCAGCCACTAATTGTAGCTACTGTATTTATGTGACTAATTCAGATGGTCTTTTGATCAGCAATGACATTGAGATGTTGATGGAGAGATACTTGAGTGATACCTGAAACAGATTAACAGGTGAATAAAAGTCAGATTTTCTGTTTCTGGCTCCAGTCCTTCAGGTTCGAATGAGGTTTCAAGTTGAGTAGGAAACTATTGAAGCCTACTATGCAGTATCAGGTTACATCACAGTTTGATGAATGCTCGTTGCTTTACAATGAACCATTGAAGTCAAGTCAAGTCAAGTTTATTCGTCACATACACATATGAGATGTGCAGTGAAATGAAAAGTGGCACAGAGAAGCACAGACTAATGAAAGTTTCCAATTTGGCAAACTTGGCCTAAACGAGCTAGGTACTTAAAATGAAAGGATATTGCAACAAAGCAATCGTTGTAACTTGCATTTCTCTTTGTTTGTTCACAGCAATATATTGAACTCTTTGAATACCAGCAGAACGATGAGCAAAGTGCAGAAGGAAAAGATATTCTGGTTGATAAACTCTGGGAGCATATCAAAGAGAGAGATAAAGCCTTGGAGGTACTTCAGAGTGTCTTGCTTCATATTCACTTCTGTTTCATGCACAAATTATTATGCTATGCATCTTGTAATTGTGTCACAGTCAATTATTATTCCATTAAACTTATTAAAGGTGAAACTAAAACAAAGTTCATGAGGACTACTTTTGGGAATTGTAATATTTTGAAATGAACATTGCCTGTGGAGACTAAATTTTTGTTGAGGTTCATTGGAGCGTCAATAGATTTTATGCTGGAGGGAAGGAAAGTGAACTTGATATGATAGACTATGTTGTAACCAATCTTTTGTCACAACATTCAGTTGTTTGGACAAATTGGATTTTTCCACTGATGTTTTTTAGAGTGTAGATAAATTCTTGTTGTGAAGGGAGCTGGTCAGGCAGTTCATTATATAGTATATATAATTAACTTGGACATAAAGGTTGACAGGTTGGTTAGTAAGTTTGCAGATTGTGAAAATTGCTGGGATGGCAGACCGTGAGGAAGGCTGTCAAAGTATCCAGTAGGATGTAGATCAGCTATATAAATGGGCGGAGAAATTGCAAAAAGCATTTAACCCGAGCAATCGTTGGGTGTTGCACTTTAGGAGGTCAAATGTAAGCGGAAAATTTCAGACGATTAATGGGGAAACTCTTAACAGCATTGATGTATGGAGGGAATGCGCGATCCAAGTCTATAACTCCTTGTTACAACACAAGTACCGTATTTCCCGGCAATGAAGACGCACCCCCATTTTAAATTGATACATTTTGAAAAAAGGCTGGTGGGACAGGATCCAAGGGTTTGGTTTAGTCAGTAGAAAGGAAGATGTGAAACTCCTTCAAAGAGGCAATGAGGACCGGGGAGTCTCCATCTTCGCCTGTCCCACAATGCTCTGTGCGGTTCAGGTCTGAGGGACGGGGACTTCCTGGCTGAACGGGGAGAGAGAGAGCGAGAGCCCGGGACGGAGCAGCCAGCCTTCCACCCAGCAACGACCCACCATCCACCACCGCCACCGGTTGCGCATGTGCTGAAGGACACCGTGGCTGGCTGGCGGGCCGGCCGGCCGGCAGAAGGCGCTGGGCTGGCGGCTGGTCGGTCTCAGCGGCCGCTCGCAGCCACCCGAGCTACTGAGTGAGTTGCTGGCTTGATCCACGACCCCTCCTCAACGCTCCTGCCCACCGCGCAACTTTATCACTCGTGGCCCAGCCAAGTTTACTACTTTGTGCAGCCCAGACCGTGCTGACCCAGGCCAGACTCCCCAAACACTGTGAAAGGGACTCTTTTCTCCCCCCCCCCCCCCCCCCCCCAGCGGCGCTGTCCTTTTACAGCCGCTTCCCACTTTACAGCCGCATCCCATCAGCTGCCAGCAATGAGGGATAGACTTGGCTATACCCCAATACAGCAACATCGTTCTTGATGTTGCTGTTCTGACGGATAGCCAAGTCTATCTTTCTTGGCTAACAATCTAACCTTCGGCCTCCAAGATGCAGGTATATTTTCATGCTTTATTTTTGGGTAAAAAAATAGCGTCTTCATTGCCGGGAAATACGGTTGATAGAGTGTTAAAGAAGGTATATGCAATGCTTGCCTTCGTTGGTTAAGGCATAGAGCATAACAGTAAGGAAGCCATGATAGAGCTTTATAGGACTGGTTAGGCTGCATTTGGAGTATTGTGTGCAATGCTGGTCGTCTCAATACAGGAAGGATGTGGAAGCTTTGGGTAGAGTGCAGAGAAGATTAACCAGAATGATTAAGAAGGAACTGCAGATGCTGGAAGATCGAAGGTAGACAAAAATGCTGGAGAAACTCATCGGGTGCGGCAGCATCTATGGAGTGAAGGAAATGGGCAACGTTTCGGGTCGAAACCCTTCTTCAGACTGACCTGACCCTTGGCCAGATTGATGCCTGGATTAGGGGCTATTGGCTACAAGGACGGATTGGACAGACTTGGATTGGTATCTCTGGATTACAGGAGATTGAGGGGTGACTCAAGAGAAATATATCAATTATGAGAGGCACAGATAGGATAGAGAGAACATTTTTCTAAAGATGCAAATTTCAATTACTAGCAGGTAAAGTTGCAAAGTTCAAAGGAGATGTGTTGGTTTTTGTTTTACACAAGGTGGCGAGTACCTGGAACATGCTGCCGGTTCAGGGGTGGGGGTAGAGGTAGAGGGCGATTTGATAGCGACATTTAAGAGACTTTTGGAAGGGACATGGATATGCAGAACACGGAGGGATATAGTTTATATACAGGTTGATAAGAGTTGGTCTTGGCATCACATTCATCACAGACATTGTGGGCTGATAGGTCTGTTCCTGTGCTGTGTATTGTTCTATCTGTGCAGGGAGAAGAGGAGGGTAGATTCTAGAGTTCAAGATGTATTCAGGTTTAGAACTTCTCAAAAATTACAAGAGTCTGGCTATCTTTGAGGACCGGAGTCTAATTTTCTGTTATTTTCCAGAGAACCATTGAAGAAAAGTTCAGCTCCTTGGATGAAAAAGAAAGTGAAATCCAGCAACTGCACCTGGCTCTACGTGAAAAAGACAGAGATCTGGAGAGATTCCGTCACATCTTCTCCAATAATGAGGAAACAATCAATGTAAGTGAACACTGGATTTACAAATATTGATATATCAAAAATAAGTAAATGTACAATGAGAGCACTTAGAAATAAATAGATTTTGCTTGATTCAATTCAATGCAAGGTTTCATTATAACTTTCCTGTATCAGGTTAGTTTTACCTCCGAATTCTGATCTATCTTTAAATGTCAAAGAATTACTGCTAATGGTAAATTATTTTCAGTTGCTGTCTACTGAGCTGAAATGTTTAAATTACTTAAGGTGTGAAGAAAACCTGCAGTCAAAGGTACACAAATATTCCCTTTTGTTTCATTGCTAAAATATGGTCTCAAAATTCTGTATTAACGAGGTTATTTTCTAGTGTTTTATAACCAGAAGCTACTGACTGTATGATCTGCTCATCTATCAATAAAGGATTGCAAATAAATCAGTTACAGAGTTGAGCTGCTCATTCTTTTAACAAGAAAGAGTCTTGCCCACACATGGAGCCTTCTGCTATGCTTCTGTGTAGATTTTAGAACTGTGTAAATACATTTTTGAGATGGTAGTTACGGAGAGGCATATGGATGATTTAATGTATAATCCGAAACACTGCACCTCTGGCAGAGTACTCCCTCAGTCTGCTGAATTATCAGCCCAGACTGGCTCAAGCCGTGGAATGGAGTTCAATGAAGTTAGGTCTTTATGCACCTGACTCAAAGGAAAGAGTAGACACAAAATGCTGGAGTAACTCAGTGGGACAGGCAGCATCTCTGGAGAGAAGGAATGTGTGATGTTTCGGGTCAAGGCCCTTCTTCAGACCAAAAGAAACAATGTTGGCCATTGAGGCTATGCTGAAACTGATGATTATTTTGGTTCCTGATAATTTCAATAATGAGCTATTGTTTAAGGCAGGGAGGTGGGCGAGGGTAGGAGGGAAGGAATTGAATGGTCTTTGTATTAAATAGTTGAGGAATTTGTTGAGTTCCTTAAATTTTAGAGCAACGATTCTAGTGCTGTATTGTAAACTGAGCAATTATGAAGAATGTGCTGAATGTGAAAGACCAGTTGCTTGATACTAAATCCACAAGAGGATCTTGAAATGATTGGTTATGCATTGTTGTCATACAATCTGCGAAGATAAATATATTCTGCTTGACTGGGGCAGTAATGATGTAATTTTATTCCTTGTCTAAAAAGTGAGGATGGATGAGAGACCAGAACAATGCTCATTTAAAACTATAAAGTTAACTTTGAAACAGTTTGTTGCAAATCTTGATTATTTCTACAAACCAATTCCTTTAGTAGATTGAGATTATTTCTGTTCTCGTCTTAATGGCAGAATACTAGACTGTTAAATGTGTTGGTTTTATGGAAGATGTGATTTTTTTTGGATTTTTTTTAACTTAATGGCTTTCAACTCAGTTTGCTATTTCTTTTTCCCTTCTGACTTTCAGAGCCTGGATGATCTTGTGAAAGAGAAGGACCTGGAGGCCAAGCAACTAGGAACAGCGTGCAAGAATCTGCAATGGCTAAAACAGGAGGTGGAAGAAAAGCTTGGCAGTTCCCTCAAGGAAAAAGATGACGTCAACAGCCAGCTGCAGACAACTTTGCAGAATTGCAATAAGGAGATAGAGGTAGGAAATTTGCAAGGCCTTGTCAAGAAAAGTCAACGAGGCAAACCCTGTTCATTGTGATGTTGAACAAAATTTCTGAAAGATTAGCTTTGCATAGGAAATAAAAGAAGATTTCGCAATTGTGCACATACCAAGCAATTTTGTTTTGCCTGAATAGTTTGTAGGAGGAAAATTATATTCATAATAGTCTTTAGTCTAAATATTGGAAGATTCTTGAGCACCTTACCTCCAAGAAGAGCAGATCTTCCATGTGTCTTTGTTGTGTTCAGACCTGCTTTCATTATGAAAGTCAGACTGTAATCTTCTTGCTGCTACCACCACCTCAGCCCCCACATTCCCCAGATCACCTCAGCCATCTGACCTGTCGTCGGGAAAATAAAATAGCACTCAGACTTCAGAATCTGTTTCTTGGTTGGTTCTGTAAATAATCATCTTTCATTTTAACATGTTTCTCTGCAGATGTTTCTGGTCATTCAGTACCTGTCACATTGCCATTCCTGTGGTATAGTAACTGATATGAATATAACAGCTTATCACCGATGTTTGAAACAAGCGTCTAGGAAGCCTTTCATTTCTTTTGGGAACACTAATTAATATGTGCCTCTTTAATGCAGTACATTAGTTTCAAATAAACAGGCTGATGTATATGTGAAAATAATGTGCATAGAACATCACCCAAGGGTGCCAAATTTGGATGTTCATCAAGCCATAGTGCAGAGTATTGGGACACTTACTAACTAATTTACACAAGTGGGATTATTTGGGGTTGTGTGTCTCTCAGGAACAAGTTTGTGCCCAATTCCTGTCTACACTCTTGATCTAAATTCTTCTTGGTAGGACCTGACTGCAGTGTTGATGAACAAAGTTTGTTCTGGACCCAATGAGATTATGGAGCAACTAAAGCTGCAACTGCAGCAGAAGGAGCAAATGCTGCAGGAGATGCTCACCGACAGATGCAAGGTGGCAACTCATCACGAGCAAGAGGTAACACAGTTGCTGCAGACTATCAACACCCATGAACAGCAGGCCAAGGTAATGCACAAGGTTGATGCACTATTCCTGTGAGGTTTAATTCCCTAACAACAAAAGATCCACGCCATCTGCTCTGCATGTATCGCAACTTTCTGAGCTAACAGACACTTGTTTCTCTTCTCTTAAATAACACATTGTGTCTGGGAACCATTGCCTTTCAGAAACTATTTTTAAAATTGAGATTTAAGTTCTTTTAAACCACAGCCCAATTCGATGCATGCTTTTTTTTTTAACCATTATAAAAATTGTAATGATCAACATTGTTAGTGCAAATGACAATTAAACAACTCATGACTGTAAGTACTATTGAACTTCTATCTTGGAATCGGATTATTTTCTGAAATATTGTAATTTGAAATAATATGCATGCCTCTTGAATTTGACTGAATTTTTTGAAGAAGTAACCAAGAAGGTCGATGAGGGCAGTAGATGTAGTCCATTTGAACTTGAACAAAGCTTTTTAGCAAGGTAGGTTTCTGTGGGAGATTAGATCGCATGCAGTTGGGGGAGAGCTAACTCATTGGATATGTAACTGAATAGATGGTAGGAAGCACAGGCTGATGGTGGAAGGTTACTTTTCAGACTGGAGGCCAGTGACTGGTAGTTCGGGTCTGTGCTGTTGACATTGTTTGTCTTCTATATCAATGATTTGGATAAGGCATGGTTGGTAAGTTTGCAGGTGAAACAAATAGGTCATAAGACCTCACGTTCATAAAGATGCAGTCTTTGAAAAATGCCTTTTCTGGTAAATAAAGATGGTGATAATTCCTTTTCACTCGTTGCAAATCTGTATTGGGATCAAATTGAAAAGCAACATAATTGTATGTAAATATCTTAATTAAGGCAGATTTCCTTTGGATGGAATGAGGAGCACCACATGGGTCAAGATTCAAACAATAGGAGAAATATAATTGCCTTGAATCTTTAATTTAAATGTTTCTCAGTCTAATTAACTGGATAATGGGCATAAGTATCTGAGCTACTCCCATCTACCTACATTTGGTCTCTAACCTGCTGAACCTTTTCTATTCAGGTACCTGTCCAAATGTCTTTTAATCATTATAATTGTATCCACATCTCCAATGTCCTCTGGCAGCTAGTTCCATATACCCATCACCCTCTGTGTGGAAACATTTATCCCTCAAATCCTTTGGACCTCAGACTACCGTGTGGGATCTTGTCAAAGGCGTTGCTAAAGTCCATGTAAACAATATCTACTGCTCTGCACTGGTCAATACGATTAATCACCTCTTCAAAAACTCACATTTGTGAGACACAATTTCTCACACATAAAGTCATGCTTACCAGCTAATCAGTCCATGCCTTGCCGAAAGCAGGTAGATCCTGACTCTCAAATCCCCTCCAGTAATTTTACCATCACTGATGTTGGGCTAATCGGCCAGTAGTTCCTTGGCTTGTCCTTCCAGCCCTTTTTAAATAAAGGCATAGCATTAACCATCCTCCAGTCTTCCAGTACCTCACCCAAAGCTAACGGTTCTTTATAAATCATTGAACCATGATGCACATATCTCTACTAAGGATCATGCAATATCTTGGACCCAACCTTCCCACAATGTCCTAGTGTACACATAGTTGGATCCCAGCGATTCATCCACTTTAATATGCTTTGACTAACAGCACCTCCTCTTTTGTAATGTGAATATGTTCCAGTACATCACTTTTCAATTCCTTAATATCTGGGCTTCCATGACCTAATCCACGATAAATATAGATGAGAAAGATTCATTGTACATCTTACCCCATTTCCTGTAGCTCCACACATTGATGACCACACTGATCCTTAAAGGGACCTGTTCTCTTTCTAGTTACGTTTTTGTTTTTAATGCACCTGTAGAATATCTGAGATTCTTCTTTACGTTTATGTGGGTGTCATTTAAGTTATTTAAACCCAGTAGGTAGCTAGACTGCAAGATGCACTTAATATATTAATGAGTACAAGCTGAAAATATATAATTGGGGTAAACATATTTGCACAATCAGCTAATCTAAACTGAGCAGGTCTGATCAAGTGAGTCCAACATTGCTTTTAGTGTTACTGTAGGTATTCATAAAAACAGTGCGATAACAACTGATTGTTCGGGCAGAGACATTAAAACTGGCTCTGTGCTTCAGCTTAGAAAGTTCTATGGTGAATTACAATGTCAATTGGCAGAGAGTATTTCCTCGTATTAAATAAGTAAGATGTTGAATCAAACTCGGTGGCCTATTTTGGTGGTTGTTCCAGTCTATATTGACTCAACAGTGCAGCTTTATTTTAGTATTACAGTCAGTAGAAGAATGTTCAAATAGACTTGAAGCAGCTATGAGGGTTAGTATGTGAGCCAAGTTGCAACACATAATTTGCCACTGTCTTTACAGCATTTAATTTACAGCATGTTTTCTTTCAATTATTCAGGATTCAGCTGAGAGGTTAGCTTGCGCTCTTGCGGAGAAGAAATGTGAACTTCAGGCCTTGCGTCACCAACTCATGGAGAAGGATCGGGTAATAGCAAAATTCACCAAGCAAAATATTTCTGCGCCAGAGCTGTCAATGGAAATAGCCCACCTCAAAGAACTTCTTCAGAAAAAGGATGAACTAATTCATGTAAGTTCTTGAAGTTTGATGGATCAACAAATACGGTATGCGGAATTCTACAGCCTTGTGCAACGGAACTCCCCTTTCTTTATGTCTTCCATGTCTTAAGTATAAAAGTGTGTCCCGTCAGAGATCCTCCAGCATTATCTTCCAATATAATATTGCCTACTCTTAATCTGCCAGGAAGGGGTGGTATGAGTTGTCACCCGCCTCCCCTCCTCCCTTACCCCTTTGACCAGCTGCAATCCTACGGAAGGTGCTTTCACAATAAATAGGGATTTAATCTCTATGAATATAAAGCAATTGCAATAAATTTCGAAGTCAGGATACCGTTTGACTTGGGCAGCTGCCGATAGTGGTCTGCCTATAGGTCCGGTGTTCTGGTCCTTCAGATGAAGAGCAAATAATGAGGCTGTGAGAATTTTCTGCAGCCATGTCCAAGGGATGGGATAACTGATCTTCAACTGCTACTTTCTCAGGGCAAGATGTGACTTTAACCATCAGAATATTTCCCCCTTGATTCCCATTATATTAGATAAAGAGTAAGTAAGAAACGTATTAATTACATTCAAGGTAATTGTATTCCTCTTATTATTTGAATCCTGACCCCAGTGCTGTCCCGCATTATATTCAATATGATCGGTGGTAAATCTGCCCAAGTTGAAAATTAATTGCATCCAAATAAGTTGCTCCTATTGTGTAGAATTACTGTTAACATTCCAGATGTGAAATATTTCCTGAGTTTTAATGTTTTGTTGTCACCGATACTCGCCCTTGAGTCCACTGTCATCTTTCCCACTGATTCCACGCGTTGTGCTGAGTTAGTGGGCTTTAACAAAAGCAATTGTCTTTAATGTTCTTCACTCAGATAAAACAAAAATGGAAGCATGTCCCCTTTTATTTGTAATCCAATGAAATCTGCCATCCCTGTTGGGGAGGAGTAAAACATGCATGTGATTATGGGGGTGAGGAAAGGATATACATTGGCTTTAACTACTCTCTGTCTGCTCCTGAATGCCCACTAGAAAATATAATCCTTTAAGGTATCAAAGGTATTTTATTAGTCAAATTCACATACACCCAGGTGTAGTGAAGTGAAATGCTTTTTGCCATTTTGCAGCACACAAAAAAAGAATACAGACATAACACCAATGAGAGTCTTAAACACATAGAACATCCCCCCACAATGGCTCCCACCATGAGGGAAGGCACAAAGTCCAGTCCCCAACCCCAGTTCACCCATAGTCGGGCCCATTGAGGCCTCCACAGTTGTCTCTACGGAGGCCCGATGTTCCAGGCCGTTCTCGCCGGGTGATGTTGCTCCGGCGTCGGGAGAATCCTCCCAGCGGCCTGGGAACCCTGGAATGGCCGCTTCCGCACTGGAGGCCGCGGCTTCCGAAGCCAACAAGGCCGCGCCGGTTGGAGCTCCACAACTGGTGATCTCATCTAGAGATCCCAGGCTCCCGATGTTAAGTTCAGCGCCGCAGCCCGCAGCTGGTCGCTCCACAGTCCCGCAGCTCCGCGATGTTTTACCCGGCGGTCTCAGCTCACCGGAGCTCCAGCGCGGCGACCCAGGCAAGGCATCGCCCGCTCCGCGATAGCGCTCCAGCGCTGTGCCGCCGCCGAAGCCGAGGTTCTGGGTGGTCCCCGACAGGAAACGCCGCTCCAGGCCCGCTGGTAGGCCGCGAGGACGGGTCGAAGTTGCAGCCCGGAGAAAAGCCGCCACTCCGACCAGGTAGGGACCCTGAAAGGTAGTTTCCCCCTTCCTCCCCCCCCCCATTAAAAAAAGTCTAGACCTCCAAACAAAACACTTAACTAACTAAAAAAAAAAAAGAAAAAGACGAAGAGACAGACAGCTGCTGGCTGGGCAGCCGTGCACAGGACCTTTAATAGCACAGAAACTGGCCCTATCAGCCCACCTTGTATATGCTGATTGTAATGCTTTTCCATTTGCCCACAAGGCCAATGTGCCTCTTATTGTCTCTTATTCAAGTACCAATCCAAATGTCAATTAACCATTATAAATGTATCTGCCTCCACCACCTGCTGTGGCAGAAATTATCCTGATGAATGGAGTTGTTTTTAAAGTTAATAAAGGTTGATCTGAGCCTTTTCATAGTCAGATCTATGATCTTGGGCCTTTCTTGCCCACACGGACCATGTCCCATCTACACTAGTTTCCACTTGCTGTGTTTGGCCCATATCCCTCTAAACCTATCCTATCCATATACCTGTCTAAATTTCTTGATGTTGTGTTAGTACCTGTGAACATGTTCTTTTCCTTTGACATGTTCAGGAATTGGTGCTGGATGGTCACAGCAAGAATGAGACCACCCTCCAGCCTGAGAAGATGGAAGCTTCTGAACCCACTGACACCCAACAGAATGCAAATGAAATTGAAGGTGTGTGAAATTAAGCGGCAATCACTGATTAATACACTGAAAAGTCGGCTGAAATTCCCAGGATCTATGATTGTCAATGGTGGCAAAAACAAGCAGAATCCATACAACATGTTGTCTAGTCAAATTCAGTACAAAGATGAATTGGAATTAAGTTAGAATAGAGGAATTAAATTGAACATTGTTGTTTATGTGACATCCATAAGTGATGAATGTAGATTATGGGAACTATCTCAATGGTGCAGATGAATCTGCGCAACTTGACCTTTAAGAGATCTGATTTATCAGATCTTGCACCTCATAGGTGTAGTCAGAAAATTGCTTACCTCATCAGCTGACAAATTGAATTTAACTTTCTAGCAGGTTCTGTGTTTAGCTAGAGTCTGATTACTGGAAGATAATACAAGTAATAAAAGCTTCTTCCAACTGCCAGTACAGAACCAGCTGGAAGTGACATATTAAGGGCCTGTCCCACTTACGCGACTTTCGCAGGCGACTGCTGGCACCCGTGAAAGGTTGCCAAAATTTCCAACATGTTGAAGATTCAGCGGCGACCAGAATGACGCTACGACTCTTTGGAGACCTCTCACGACCATAGGAGACCTCTCATGACCATACAGACGACCCCTGGCAACATGTCGCGGGTGACCTCTCATGACCATAGGAGACCTCTCACGATCATACAGCCTGTATGGTCGTGAGAGGTCTCCAAAGAGACGTAACATCTTTCTGGTCGCCGCTGAATTTTCAACATGTTGAAATTTTCGGCGACCTATCACAGTGTCAGCAGTTGCCTGTAAAGGTTGTGTAAGTGGGACAGGCCCTTAAATGTGTAGAAAGGTACATGCTCATTGTAGGTGTAATACTTCAGAAGACTGCTTCTGATGTGATATGCACAGCATAAATTGAAATGTCTTTGCTCTGTTGAAAGCTCTCCAGAAGGCCTTGGATGCAGAAGAAGCAATGGCTGAGTCAGACCAGGAAGATGTCGGGCAGGCTGAGCTGGAAATGAAAAAAGAGGAACTGCAGCTTGCATTAAGGAAAGAGAAAGAAACCGGGGTGAGTGATAAACTAACATGAATGTAGACAGCAAAGTAGTCTGAGACCTATGTACCCAGCTGTGGTGTGGGGTGCCATTTAAAGACTTCACCAGGTCACTTAGGTTCAGGATTTCTGATGTAACTATGATAGTGTAAGGGATTTCTTAACATTAAGGATGGAATGGAGATCAATACTGAGACAAGTTGAAGCTCTAAATGTTTGGTGCTATGGTGGGGTAAACTACGGTTAATATCTGATCAGGTGATTGACTTGGCCACTCAAGAAGTGACAATTTTTTAGCTTTGAAAAACTCCTTTGTTGCTGTAGCAGTATGTTTGGGATCATTGTCGCTGTAGAATGAACCGCCGGCCAATGCGTTTTGAGGCATTTGTTTGAACTTGAGCAGATAGGATGTGTCTATACACTTCAGAATTCATTATGCTACTACCATTAGCAGTTGTATCATCAATGAAGATAAGTGAGCCAGTACCTTCATCAGCCATACATGCCCAGGCCATAACACCCCCACCACTGTGTTTCACTGATAAGCTGGTATGCTTTGGATCTTGGGCAGTTTCTTCTCTCCTCCATACTTTGCTCTTGCCATCACTCTGATATACGTTAATCTTCGTCTCATCTGTCCACAAGACCCTTTTCCAGAACTGTGGTTGCTCTTTTAAGTACTTCTTAGCAAACTGTAACCTAACCTGGCCATCCTATTTTTCCGGCTAACCAGTGGTTTGCATCTTGCAGTGTAATCCTCTGTATTTCTGTTCATGAAGTCTTCTGTGGACAGTGGTCATTGACAAATCCACACCTAACTCCTGAAGAGTGTTTTTAATCTGTTGGACAGGTGTTTGGGGATTTGTCTTTATTATAGAGATAATGTTTCTGTCATCTGCTGTGGAGGTCTTCCTTGGCTTACCAGTCCCTTTGTGATTGATAAGCTCACCAGTTCTCTCTGTCTTCTTAATGATGTTCCAAACAGTTGAAATCAGACTGACTTTACCATCCCAGAATGGTGTCATTCCTTCGCAGACTTTGAAAGCTACAGCTCTTTTGGCTTCAAGTTGTAATTTTTTGATTTATCCTGGCTTTAAATTTGGTCCTTTTTTTTCCAAAATCCTATTGCCCATTAGCATTGATGTGAATAAATTTTCTACACGGGTTATGAAAATAAATCTTAATTGCATGTTTGACAACAAGATTCATTCATAAATGTTGGCAATTTGCCAATGATCATCTGTTATTGGGGAACATGGTTTTAGATTGAATACAATAAAAAATATTCCCTGAACCTTATTAACCATTTTAAATATGATGTCACCATTGCTTTGTTGAGTGACTGCTTTTTCCTATGTAATTGACTCAAACATCTAAACGTGGGTTATTTTATCTTTGCAGCTTGAGCTGACCACATTACAGTCTGCCTTCTCCAACCAGCAGCAAGAATTCAAATGTCAAGCAGTGGAGATTGAAGCACTTTCAAACAAGATTCATGACAAGGAACAACAAATTCAGGTTTGTTTTAATATAATCAATGATTGAATTGTTCTGGGGAAAGATAATATGTTAGAAAGTGCAGTCTACTTTTTCAGGTTGATATGCTTTGTGGATTACCGATTTTTGTGCTGAAGTGGGGAACGTTGTGAAATAACCATGGTTGTAGGAAGTGGGACCAAATATTTTTTTGTTTAATGACAGTTCAGTAGGTGAGACATTTTAGAGCTACACATGGTGTGACTTTTAAAGATTGCTAAAATAATTTGTATTATTGATGCCATGTTCTGTTCCTAATCAGATATATAAAATTCTATGTTTGGTGATGCTTTAGATTTGACAATTGAATTTTGACTTAACAATGATTTTCTTGATGATTTTTCTTACATCACAGGATCTGCAGATACAGTTGGTACAGCTAAGGGAGTCTCCAGAAGTGGAGAAGTGTACACAAGAGCTCCTAATATTGAGGGAGCAAGTGAAAACCATGGATTTATCTGGGCCGAGTAGTGCAGGGAAAAAACACCATCAGGTATGTATCTTAAATAACACCCTATTTTCATAAGTGTGCATAAGTAGAGAATCTATTGTTTGCACATTTAGCTCGTTAGTCTTAAATATGCTGAACTCCAGCAAATTAAACCTTGAGGCAGCAAAGAACATTTTCCTTGGTTTATTTAAATCAAGTTAACTTGAGTCAAAAATTTGGAGTTGGGGGTGAGAAGACTACATGGAACTAAATAACTGAAACTGAATCACAGCAAGTACATTAAAACCAAAATCTTAAGACACTGAATTTACCATTCTACAATAAGATGCTGATACGGCAACTTTCCCAAGACTGAATGTAGTGAAGCTGAAAAGTTTAGAGTAATGAAGAAAAATGAAAATGTGAATCAACTTTTGTCGTGTTTAAGAATGTTGCAATTTTTTAAGAGTTCAAAAAAATAAAATAAAATAGAGTTGAATTAATAAGTGATATATTTAAAGCCGTTGGGAGTTGATTGGTTATAGTTTAGTTTTTTTAATTCTCCCAATTTCTCTCTCAGTTAAGGCACAGTCTACTTGTAGTTATGCGTACTGTTTTATCATTTGTGTCTACTTATTATTCGCAGCAGATTCTCACATCTATACTTCTCACGGGGATTTCTAGTTAGTGATAGGGAATAGGCAAATATAACCCTTTCCGACCCACAAATTCAGACAAATTTGACTGATTGATTTGGGGCTGCAGTGCAAATGTATATGTCTCAAAATGAACATCAACATAAAGGGCCATTTCACTCTGCAATAATAAGAATACTTCTGAGATTCTTACAGTTTCTAATATCTATTGGCAGCTGATCTGTGCTCTTGAAGAGCAATTTTCGGAGCAGTCAAGATTAAGTGAAGCACTTCGAGCTGAAAGACAACTCTACAATAGCCTTGTTAAATTCCACAATCAACCTGACAGGTAAGAGACCAATGCCGATTTTGTGCAGATTGTCAGACTGTGTCAGTACATAAAATTACATTACACTTAATATCTAGCTAGAATTACTCACTAATTTTAGGCAAAGTATTTAATTGGACTCTATGACATTTCCAAAAGTACATTTTTTTTCCTGTATATTTCATCATAGAATATTAAAATGCGTAATTGTTAAATTAGGAAAGTCGTAAGTCATTGATTAGTAACACATACAACATCAAAAGAAAATTCCAGTTATACTTGATTACAGTGGTCTGGTCCAAAGTTGAATAATCCATTTATAAAAGAGAAATTATATAAATCTATTGGAACAAGATATTTGCTTGGAATAACTGGTACCATGGCCTGGATTTTTATTTGCACCACATCCAACATGAATATAGATGGTGATGCCGTGCCATAATGTTTGGGACAAAGACCCATCATTTATGGGTCTCCACAATCTCCACAATTTGAGATTTGTAATAGAAAAAATCACGTGGTTAAAGTGCACATTGTCAGATTTTATTAAAGGCCATTATTTAAAATATTTTGGATCCGCCATGTATAAAATTACAGCAGTGTTTATACATAGTCAAGAGCAAAGTATGGAGGAGAGAAGGAACTGCCCAAGATCCAAAGCATACCATCTGCTGTGAAACACGGTGGTGGGGGTGTTATGGCCTGGGTATGTATGGCTGCTGAAGGTGCTGGCTCACTTATCTTCATTGATGATACAACTGCCGATGGTAGTAGCATAATGAATTCTGAAGTGTATAGACACATCCTATCTGCTCAGGTTCAAACAAATGCCTCAAAATTCATTGGTTGGTGGTTCATTCTACAGCAAGACAATGATCCCAAGCATATTGCTAAAGCAACAAAGGAGTTTTTCAGTGCTAATGCTAAAGAGAAAACTGAAGGGGACTAGCCCCCAAAACAAGCATAAGCTAAAAATGGCTGCAATACAGGCTTGGCAGAGCATCACCATAGGAGACACCAGCAACTGGTGATGTCCATGAAACGCAGACTTCAAGCAGTATATGCAACAAAGCATATGGAACAAAATACTAAACATGACTACTTTCATTTACATGACATTGCTGTGTCGCAAACATTATGGTGCCCTGAAGTGAGAGGACTATGTATAAACACTGCTGTAATTTCTACATGGTGAAACCAAAATGTAATAAAATGGCCTTTATTAAAATCTGACAATGTGCATTTTAACTACATGTGATTTTTTTCTATTACAAATCTCAAATTGTGGAGTTCAGAGACAAATAAATAAATGATGAGTCTTTGTCCCAAACATTATGGAGGGCACTGTATGTGACGATTGAGAATAGTTTGTATACATGATATTAGCTGCGTTGTCACATACACCAGCAAATAATTTTATTAATCTTAACTGTGCATTGTACAAGTTGAAAGATACACCTTTGCATGACCAAAAATAACCACAACGATCTTTATTTAATACTTCTATTTGATGTCATTTTATTTTAGCACAAAAATGTATCTGGAGTTCAAAATGTTATTAACTTGATTTCCCAATCTAATAATGATTCATATTTTCATTAACTGCAAACGATCTCTCGACTGAGCCAGTTATCAAGGCGTGTCCTTTTTGTTTCATAATCTCCTCCATGTCCATCAGCTACAATTCAGTTTTGATTACTCCTAACTCAAAACTGTCTTTTCCGCCACTCCCTTCCTCAAGATCTGTTTCTGTGATCATTCTTAAGTCGAAAGGTAATTTCAGTTAAGGTACGTCGAGGTGAGTGGTTGGGGAAATGGAAGTGTTAGAATATGGTTACTCCAACAATGTCTTGTGGTTGCTGTGGGAGAGCACATGCATCTGTTGTCCTTTCAGCAGGTATTGTCTTCAGTAGTTTGATTTAGTTTCTTTTTGTCTCCAAATTCACATTTCTATATAGCGCCAGCAGAGAAACGACGCTGCAGACGGAGCTTTTGGCTGTGCAGGCACTCCGTGGACAACTGGAAGAGGCCCTCGGGACGACCCAGGAGCAGATCGTCAGGATGCAGGAGGAGTTCGAGATGCCTGCAGATTCTGGAGGTGGGAGAAGTCTGCAAGAGCATGAGGCCGGCTCTGCTGAGGTGTCTCGTGCCCACACCATATAGCGTGCAGTGGAAAGTGTGCTGGGGGTTACCCTGAAAACTTTGCTAACAGGAAATGCCTGCCTAATGGGGTTTTTTACTGTTTACTAACTAAATGTGTGCAATGTTAATCAACCTGGATTCATAAAATCACGATTGTACCATATGTTAATAGTTCTCCTTGTCTTATAAATATCATGACCCAGAATGTTTTACATGCAACCATGAGAGGATAAAAAAAATCATTCCATTTTAAGTTATTGCTTTTTCCCTGTTTATGTTGATCAAATAAAAACATCATCTCGATTTCTTTGCACATTTTCCATTTTGAATGCATGGACCAACCTTCCTATAGTATTGCCTTCAAACCTTATCATTCCTGTTTCATTTATCTTTTGGAGGATAAAGTCAAAAACCCATTTGCTGACCCACCTATTCTAAGTTTGTGAATGTATAGATCGATTAAGCAATTTTACAATTAAGTTATAATGACGTATACATATATTTAATATGTATATATTTAATAGCTTGATTGAAAATATTTGAAAATTGCACCCATAATAGTTTGGGTTGCAATTGTTCATGTAAAGTTTTATATATTTATAATGTTACTTTTTCTAAAAGTAGATCATTGTCACCTTTGTTTGTGTTGTGGAACATTCCATTTCTGCTAAATGAAGTAATGGTGGCCATAAACTTGTGTCCAAGATACTCCTCAGCCAAAAATGTGTATTGTTACAGCATCTTGCTGAACATTTTAGGAAGGTTTGGGCTTTATCCAGGGTTTTAATTTGAAAGTTTGCTATGTGAAAAGCACAGAACTCGCACTCTATACCCAATGTACCATAGGAGACTTGAGATTGGATAACAGAGTTTGAATATTTGGATTGCTAACATTAATAATAAAGTTGGCATCTTCAAGCTGTTGTTTCAGTAATCTGTGCTGGGCATGATTAAGTTATCAACTGATTTAAACTTTGTAACTAATATGAAATTGGAAAACATTCTCAGTTCTTTACCTGGTTGAGACACAAGGAACTGCAGATGCTGTCTTACAACAAAAAAAGTGCTGGAGTAACTTAAGGGCCTGTCCCACGAGCATGCGGCAAGCGCAACCAAATCGGAAGCGTGGAGGTCGAGTGATCCCCGTACAGGGCCGGTCCCACCAGCATGCGCCTGCATGCGGCGAGCGTGACCAAACCGGAAGCGGGGGCCGCGCGGAGGTCGAGTGAGTGACGTGAAGTCCGCGGGAAGTTTGTGCGTGACGTACGGCGTCAAGACGCTGCGTACTGCGTCGAGACGCCGAGCACACCCGTCGAGGCAGTGCGTACGGCGTCGAGGCGGCTGCAGGCCGTTGCCGCGCAGAATTTTTGAACACGGTCAGTTTTTCGGAGCTCTGCGCGATGTTGGGACCAGCTCCGCACAACTCCAGCGATCGAAGTGGGACCGGCCCCACGAGGCCGTACGGCTCAAGCGACCACGTTAGGTCGCGCTTGCCGCATGGAGTCGCATGCTCGTGGGCCAGGCCCTTTAGTCTGAAGAAGGATCCTGATACAAAACTTTATCTACCCATGTCCTCCAGATGCTGCCTGGCATTTTGTTTCGTACTGTACAACCATGAGTTAGAATAGAATAAACCTATTAGAAATTCTCTGTCAATGGTAACCAGATACCCGATCGGTATTGTTGGAAGCTGATAAGCAGCATATTGTTTGGCAGGTTTTTCATTACAAAGTTAGTAGTTGACTTCATATCTTATTTTACATATTATAATTTCCTCCTTCTGATGTGATTGTTTATTTTTGTCTTGCTTTCTGTAGCACTTACAAGAAAACAGTATAAACCTGTATTTACAGGGACATCATCTGTGCTGGGGAATGAAACCTTTTCAGTAATCTACAAGCAACTAATAACAATTAAGTTATTAGAACACATTGAAATGTCTCTATAAATATTGGCCAAGACATATATTTCAATTCAAATCATAATATTTTTGAAGGCATTGTCACCTATCAGGGTTTGGTGCCCCAAATCTGCACCTTCCAGACGAACCAGCATAGTCATGATTGAAGTGCAAGTGTTGAATGTTGGTGAGCTAAACAATGTCTTGAGGCATTCTTGCTAGCAAATGTCAAGATTGAGTGATTTAAGATCAATTTTGTATGGGGATCTTGTCCTAGTCCCTGTATTGGTCAAAAGAAGATGACCTTTACCATTCTTTATCTCCTGATTGTGTGTGCAGTTCAGTTCCTTCTAGTATTTAATTTCTCTTGTTTTCTCCCACTAGCGCAAGAAGAATCAAATAAGGGTGCTTAGTCATCCCGTGATCCATTACAAAAGTAACAATCCATTTTTGAATAAAGGGGTCTATTAATGTGGTAGGGATCATTTGCAATTTATTTGAATGTTAGGATCTCCAGGGTGAGTAAAGAACAGCAGTTCTATCCACACAGGTGGGTGGAGGTAAAGAGAGAAAAGGAGGTAACAAGTACCTCATTGGTCTTTCACAGATCAGCACTGAAACCAATTGTAACTCGCCTTAGCCACCACAAAGGAATGTTGGTATGAAAGTGAATATGCACTTTGAAATAAAGCAAAAAGGCAGATGCAAGAGACTGGATGCTGGTAAATGGAGCAAAATACAAATTGCTTGAAGAATTTAGCACATTAAGCAGCATTTGCGGAGGCAAAGAGGTGATCAATGTTTCAAATCTATGAGCTTTATCGGGGCTGAGAGTGTAGAGGGAAGATGGCCAGAATGTTGGGACAGATTGATAGATGAAAACATTAGAACAAAAAACACTTCTTGGATAGGCAAGGGGTAAGAAGGGCAGAGACAAGGGTTGTTAGTGGAACCAGATAAGGGAGGGCTGATGAGATGATGGGCCCAGGTATGGAAGGGATAGGAAAGGTAATCCAAGGGAGAAGAAACCCATGATGAGCAGATGAAATCTAGTTCCAAGCAATAAAGGAACCAGTCACTTTTGATTGAATCAGGCATGTTCTGCTTAGAGAGTCTGATGAAACCTAGAATGCAAAACACACAAAGAACATGCAACGAGTTTTCTTGATAATTGTTTTAAAAAGTAGATTTTAATTGAAGTGGAAATCCCTTTTGAACTTAAGGTAGCTACTTCTCAAAGCAAATATAACCTTGTTTAATTTTTGGGCCAAGATTTCCTACGTTAGCTCACACTAATAAAGTTTACACTCTTACAATGAAATTCATTTTTCTTGTGCTTTTGGGCAATGCCAAACAAGGGAAAAATGAAACGCTTAATACATAACTTCCATCCATAATTCAAAGATTCCAAATGTAGATAAACACAGAAAATGCTGGAAATACTCAGCAGGTCAGGCCACATCTGCGCGAAGGGAAACCAAAATAACATTTCAGGTCAAAGGCCCTTTGTTAGGATCATTGTCAGAGCTGTATATTACACACCGCTGGCTAGGATTTCCCCCACTATTACTACAATGGAACTATAGTGTTAATTTTGCAGACGATAATGTGGCTGGAGATGCAACATGAAGCAAACCAAGAGGCAAGGTTTAGAAATTGCTCACTTGGTTCTGATGAATGATCTTTGACCTGAAAATTTGGCTCTTCTCTTCCCACAGATGTGGCACTTTCTATGTTTTCAGATTTACAGCATTTAGTTTTTTTAATTTTCACCGGATGTACAGAGATGTTGGCTAAGCCTCTTTTTTGTGTAAAGATATTACATGGCACAATTGAAGTGGGTGGGCAGTCTACTTTCCTGGAATCATGCCAATTAGCTCAATGGTAGAAATTGCTTGATCCAAGTGAACAAACAAGTTTGTTCTCAATTCAATAAAATGACCTGAAAGCTCTGTGCAATTTGAGATGTAGCGGGCTGCACCCAATTATTTTCTTCCACCCACCCAAAGCTTATAAAAGAGTGGGACAGACGGCTGGATGCAGTGTTGATGAGAGCTTCACTTCACTCAACCCATTTATACCCTTGAGCTAAAGTACATATTCAATTTTCTGCACAAAAGGAAAGATATTGTTACTTCATAATGGATATCTTCTGATAGAAAGGATCATTTTATTGAACTGATATTCTATAATGTTTTAGTTAGGTTCTTATGTGGCTCCAGTTAAAAAAAAATGGAGGCAGGTAGAAATCCTGAATGAGAGTTCTGTATAATTGCGATGCAGCGCTGATCATTTGGATCAGCCTCTGCTTGGATTAATTTGTATTTAAGATTGAAACTTGGAGGAAGTTGCATCAGTACCCAGCATTCTACGCAATGCAAATTGGACATCTTGTTTTAAGATCTGGTTTAATTTTTGTTGATTGTTCTGAATGGTTGATTTCATTAATTTTTTACACGCTAACTCAGTTAAAAACTGAAAAAGCAGATAGGGTATGTAGTGGGAGAAACAGAGTTGTTTCATGGAAACCCTTTTTCAGTTCTTTTTAAACAACCATTTTAATATTTATTTTCTCCCTTGTACTTCTAAAATTAGATTAATCTCATAAAGAGTCTGGTATTGCTCCTTGAACGTGAAAAAAAATCAGTTTACCAAAGCTGCAAGCTGTAAATATTTATTCATGCATATGATTGATCACCTAATACATTTTCCTCCCAGATGCTGGTTGGCAGATTATTTCCAGTATTCTGTGCACATATCAGACACCCAAAGTCCTCATTTTATTTCTGTACTAATGTTGAGTCAATTGCCATGTTAGCATCATGAGCCAGCCGTATTGCTGTTAAAGAGTTGTGATTCTGTCTTCACTTTTACCTGCTCATACGCATGCCTTTTGATTAACCTGTGTGCAAAGCATGTGTCTGTTCATGGGCAGTTCATCTTGCTTGTTTAAGCTGAGATTCACATTGATGGGACTTTACTCTGATGGGCGTTACACATAATTAGATACTAAATCACAATTGTAGTGTCACAAGAATACCAGAGGGGTAAAAAAGGACATTGGTCCCAACTTCATGCATGCCCCCAGTTGTTTGTTGAACAAAAAACCTTTCCATCAAAACTTACCTGGGAGAAACATTTTTTTTCCCTTCCAAAATCCCGATTTAGCAACCCTAGCTGTATTTCACAGGTGACATACTCAACAGCACCAAAATTGCCGCCAATGTTACCATAATGGAATTCACGGCATTGGTTTCCCGACAAGGTTGCTGGAGTCATAAGAGGGCACGATTTAGAACCTGCTTGCTTAAAAGTAAATCCTTTTGTCTTGCTCACTTTAAAACAACCAGTTATATATTTCTTATCTCCTCTGTGCTCCTAAAATTAGATTAAACTAGTAAATAATCTGATGTTGATCCTTTAACTTGGGAAAGATCAGTTCACCAAAATTGCAAGCTGAAAATGTTTATGCATATGAATTATTTAATTTTTAATATCTTAATACACTTCTTCCTTCAAAGAACACTGTGATAAACTTAATATTTCTTTAAGTATGTTTAGGAGGGTTGGAAGGAGTCCAAATTGAGATGAGGTGCATGCTGCATGTTAGACTAAATAGCTTTTTCTCATTCTAGATTGCCTTCATCTGCCCTCATTACAACATTGGAAAAAGTATCAATTTCTTCTTATCCCACGTATTGCAGTTATTCCTCAAACAGAATCAATTACGTTGTATCACTTTTCCTTAATTGGAAAAAAGTGCGAAAGTCTTCAGTCCATCTCATTAATTGTACCTTCTGCTGCCAAGCCTAAGATGGTTGCCCTGGACAAAAGTTATTTTGAAAAATCAAATCAAATAAATAGTAATAAATGACATTACAATCTTCAAAGTCATGAATGGGAGTCCAGAAGACTTACTGGAGTATATGTGGAGCTTCCATATTTTTGTTAGGAATGCAAGAACCACAGCTGCATCTCTCCAAGTTGCATAAAGTCTATGTTGTATGCCAGTCTGGACATGACAAGCTGTGTCCAGCTATAATCAATGGTTTTTAAGAATGTTAGAAAGAAATGTGCTAAGGCTATTTATCCTATTTAACCTCATATTTTCTCAGAGATAAACTCTTTATGTATCTATGTAAAGGTCCAGCAAATGCATAACTCCATACAATTAAGCACTGAAATGGAAATATGTATCCTAGGACCTATTGTAAACAATAAAAATGCTTACCTCATAGCTCACATTTTGGCTATCCAGCAGTTTGCATTTGATGAATGTGTCAGCCATACTAACTGATAATGAAGATAGACACTGAGAACCAATTCTCAGCAGAACCTTCACAATGAATGATAAAGATCTGGAGAATGTTGTAGAACAGGACCTTGGAGTAGAAGTGCAGAGTGTCCTGAAAGTGGTATTGCAGACAGGGTGGTGAAGAAGGCTGTTGGTATACTGGCCTTTATTAGTCAGTGGATTGAGTATAGAAATTAGGATTGTATGTTGCAACTGTACAAGACTTTGGTGAGGCTGCACTAGGTACCTGTATATTGTTTGAGAAAGAACTGCAGATGCTGGAAAACTTGAAGGTAGACAAAAATGCTGGAGAAACTCAGTGGGTGAGGCAGCATCTATGGAGCGCCGAAACATCACCAATTGAGTTTGAAGAAGGGTCTACACCTAATGTCACCTATTCCTTCGCTCCATACATGCTGCCTCACCCGCTGAGTTTCTCCAGCATTTTTGTCTGCCTACCTGTATATTGTGTTCAGTTTCGATCACCCTACTATAGGAAATATCGCAAGGACTCGAAGGACTGAGTAATATGGAGAGATTGGGCAGCCTCGGTCTTTAGTCCTTGGTGCGTAGGAGACTGAAGGGTGATTTTTAAAAGAAGTGTATAAAATAATGTGAGACATTGAAAGGATGAATGCACACAGTCTCTTTCCCACGGTTGTGGAATCAACAGCTAGAGAGCATTGGTTTAAGGTGAAGGGAAAGATTTAATAGGAATCCGAGGGGGAACTTTCACACAGACACTGGTACATATTTGGAACAAGATGCTAAAGAAAGTGGATCAGTCAGATATAACTACAACATTTAAAAAAACATTTAGACTGGTACATGGATAGAAAAAGTTGAGAAGGATATGGATCAAGCAGGGGAAAATAGGACTCTTAGATGGGCATCTTGGTCAGCCTAGATGAGTTGTGTGGAAGAGCTTGTTTCGATAATGTATGAATCTACCTACTGCAGTATCTTGCCAATAACTAGTGTCAAGCAAACTTATGGAAAAATAGCCCTTGGAACCTTACTGTTAAAGCTTTTGGTTGGGTGGGCATATATGAAGGGAGAGGGTGAATTGGGTGTGGAAGCTGGAAGTGAAAAGAGGTTGATAGCTGGCCACTCTGTTCTGCAAACTGGAGATGCACACAGGGTAAATAAAACACTGTTTCCTTTCTTGCTGATATTTGGTTAAAGAAAACATTTCATTAGACTGGAGTAGGGAAATAACTTGTCTGGCCACCCTACTGATTTGAGAATGGTATCCAGTTTATAGAACTAACTAGAACAGTGGCCACCCTACTTCCCTTGATGAATGCAGCAACTACAATGCACATGTGCATGAAAACAATTAATACTTTTGGTGAAGAAACGACAAATGTGTGATCAATATTATAAGCCTGTGGAGTGTTTATTGTATTTTGAACTATGGCAGGCGTTCAAAAACCAAAAAGAATGCTGGTAAATGTTGCTACAACTAACACGGACTGTGCAATAAGAATGTGCTTTTTTCCCCCCTGATTCATTCTTTGTTTCCATGCATTAATGGATTGTGATGATAGAGCACTTTCTAGCCCATAATAAAATATCATTTAAAATACTTCAAACCAAATTCTTCTGTGTGCAACAGGAACAATATTTGATCCCAGGATTAGGTAATGCCATTTACTTAATAGTTTTAAGGCATTCCAAAAACAAATTTGTTTAGTGTTCAACATGAAAGTTGATAATTCCATTTCAGTTCTTGCTGCTTTCATTCTAGTTATATTTGTCAATTACGATGTGTTTGGGGAAGGAGGTGGTGAAAGAGTGTGCAAATTCAGTGCAGTGCAGTGGGAAAGAATCAGCCAGGTTTTCTTTCAAATGTCCAGTAGTCTATTGGAAAATGCTAATGGACAACGTTAAATGAGATAAGATTAGATTTGGCTCAACCTTCCCTTTTGCAGCTTGCAAAGATGCATGTTCCTATTTTTGTTGGTTCGAGAGGGACTATAGGCTATCAGAAGTCATTGAGCATGAATCTGTTCCTTCCAGATAACAGGAAGAACAATCTGATTCCTGCAGTTCCCATAATGCTAAACCCTGGATTTTGTTTCAGTGAATTAAGCAAAAACAACTATGTAACATAATCTAGCAACCTTGTGGCACAGACCTCCCCTTCCCCAATGTTGGTTGCTCTCAGGCCTTGGTCCTTGGTGATCGATGGCATTCAATAACAATGATGTCAATAATATTTAAGCATTTACATAGATGGAAAACCTGGCAGTAGAAGGTATTGTAAACATGTTACAAAATCCAAATCATTTCTGGGTCATACACATGAGAATGAGGGAAAAAATGAAATATTTTTTGATGGAAAAAACCCATAAACCAGAGAGCTTTAAAATATTTATGAGAAAATGCTTGTACACAGATCTAGTTTCTCGGTCTAGACAGGTTGTTGTTGTAATTGTAGCTCGTAGTTAATAAAAAGTCACTTGTACCTCCTGCAACATTGTGTTACAGCAACCTCCAAAAATTCTTCTCTGTGGAAGAATAAAGAACCATCGACACAGACTTTTGAATACCTCTGTTAATCTCGGAGATTTGTTGTCAACTTTGTGGTGTAACAATGGTGACACCTAATGGTTTTGCCTGAATCCTGTTTGCGAAAACTGACCCAGAAGTGAAGCATTCCAAAATAAATGAATTGTTACGCTGTGTGAATGTGGCATGCATGACAGACATGTGTTGCAGACTAATAGACTTTCAGAACCAAACAGACAGGAAACTGAAGTGTCATTATTGTTAGCTATAGCAACTTGCCTCTTCCCCCAATCACCCCATAATCCTGCATGTTTTATGTGAGATCATCATTGTATGGTACGAATTAAAACCAAGCTTATTTCCTGTGGGTTTCATGTTCACTTGAAAGTTAAAGTGTGGTAAGATTAAAACTCAGCTAGTCAGATGTCTTTAAACACCGCTCCTCGATCACACTGAGAATCAGAAACTATATGAATGATAACATCCAAGTCAGATAATTCTGTTTTGTAAACTGGGGATGGTGGAGGAGAGAGGTTAAATTACCACAGTAGTAACCTAATAATCTGGTGATTGAAACTTGAGACCCACCACAACTGCTGCGGAATTTACATTCAGTTAAAAGTTGGAATGTGGAACAACAACCAGATCTAGTTCAATAATGTAGTGCCATAAGACTCCACATGGGGGACTCTGAAATAGCCCAGCAAACCATTCAGTTGAAGAGGGCTTAACAGCACCTTCTCAATGAGCATTTGAAGATGGGCAGGGAATACAAACATTGCCACTGATGACCTAAAAAAAAAAGCAATGGAAAGAAAAACTTCAAAAAACAGTTTCATGATGAGCATTCCCAACACACATGGAAAGTATATGCTTAAATAAACAGCTGTCTAATTCATGAAGTCTTCAGCTAGTTATCTATAAATTGTCAACTACAGGCAGGACCTTCATTATTTTTCTCTTCAATGTCCCACCCTTTTCTAAGACCAGAGTTATTCAGGGAGAAACCACCGGCTGTTAAGTTAATTTTATAAATAAGGCCAATTTAAGGTTGCTAACTGTTCAGGATTGTTTTGGACTAGACAGGAATTAGAAATTAAGCTAAACACCACTCCCAGCAATCTAGGAGACATAATGGGAAGAAAAAGATTGGGATAAAAACAATTATAGGTCTTTTTTTAATATATTTTATTTAAGTGCATGTTTCCCTAAATCAGTTTTCAAAATATTGGACATGGGACAGAAAGGTTGTCCAATATTAATATATCAAATGACACCAAGAAAAAAAGTCAGAAAGGGGAGCAGTCTAAAGAAAGGTCCTGACCCGAAAAGTTGCCTATCCATATATTCCGGTGATGCTGCCTGACCCATTGACTCTCTCCAGCATTTTGTGTCCTTTTTTTAAAGATATAAAAAGTTAATTGAATAACATGAAATCTGTTGCCAATCTGCCTGTTGTTGGTAGGTAGTGCAGCAGGCTAATGAGCCAATGTGTGATATCTGACCATTGGGAGGTTTTGGATTACTGGGAGTTGGAGGCAGAAGATCGTGTGATGGAATCTCCACAAATATGTTTGAACTGGTTTTGGAACCAATGCCCCGGATGTTAGTCTCATCAGTTCAAGTGCTTGCAACAGTAACAGGGTATTGATGAGCAGCAATATATTTCCAACTCTGAATCATATAAGACTGAACGGCATACTTGCAGATGGCACTATTACCGTGCCTCCTCTACCCCATTTCCACTAGGTTGTGGAACTGTCAGGTTAGGAGATTAATGATTATTTTGGTAAATTGTTCTGGTGCATTTTGTGGATGATATCACATTCATTGGTAGAAAATATGATTCTCAGGACGTTTATTGGCCAGCCTGTGAGAAATATTAAATATCTTTCACATCACATGTAATGTTTTATTCTTATGTTTTGCTGTAATTGTTTGGTTTAATTAAGTGGCTTTTGGGGGCATTTTTGGAAGGCAGTTAACAGTCAAGTATTCTGGTGTGGTGCTGGAATCATCAAGGCCACAATGAGGGAAGGGCAGATTGAAGAAGGGTCTCGACCGAAATGGCACCTATTCCTTTTCTCCAGAGATGCTGTCTGACCCGCTAAGTTACTCTAGCTTTTTGTGTCTGTCTTCAGTTTATACCAGCATCTGCAGTTCCTTCCTACACAAAGGGCTGATTAACTATCATGGATTTTTAATGGCAACCAGTACTTTTGTAGTCACCATTACTGCAAGCAGCTTATTTTAAATTCCAAATTTATTTAATAAAATTAAGTTTCCCTTACCAGCCAGTGTAGTGAGATTTGAATTAGTGTTGGATCACTACTAATCCAGTAATTTAACCATCATGGTAATGGTCTAAGTAAATAAGATTCTCATTGAATAAAAGTACATGTTCCTAACATACTTGCATCAGAAACCCTGCATCCAATGTTAATGGAAACCTTTGATACTAATTTGCTTTGTAAATCAGGTTTATGTACAGTACATCACTGCAAATACCTGGTATTCTTGTTTATTCCCAATTAGATTGAATGATGTTGGTCTAGACACCTGGCCTTGCAGTGATTCTGCAGATAATGATAGAATTGTGAGAATCAATTCCACCTGTGAAAACTATTTAAATTGAATAGTGGAATATTTGTGCAAATACATTCCAGAGTGCCTCTGGTTTTGCTGAATATTTTCTTGCCGCATTAGTTTCTAAAAGCTCAGCATCCACCACAGTGCATAAATTCCAAATTTATGAAGTTTGCTGAAGCAGCATATTCGAACCTCAGCTTGAATGCCTTCCTCAGACTTCTGGGTAATACTCTAGTGCAGTGAAATCCATTAAACTGTTGTGATCCAGCAACTCGTATACATTTTAAACAAGCAACATGGGGAAAAAATCCTCGAGCATCTATTGCAATGTGATTCATTCTGTTGCTGTACATCTATCTATACTTAAGCACTAATAAGTGACGTTCACAAATATGTCTCCATTTTGATAGGCTTTTAAATATGGTTTGTACTCTTGTTGGCACAAACGACTTTTGTCTATGGTTTGATGAGCAAAGTTAGAAAAAAGCAGGTGAAGTCGGCTGAACTGGAACTGATCTATCACTTGCTCAGCATCTGATTAGAATGCAGTTCAATTAGAGGTTCCAGGAATGTAACAGTAGCAACTTTCAGCTTGCTAATGAAAAGCATTATAACATAATATTATAACTCAGCCGAGATTTTATTTGCCTGTGAAGTGGGATTGCTAGTTTTAATCAACAGCATGAAACAGGGAAAATGAATAGAACATTCTTTGGCATTTAAATCTCCAGAAAATATAAATACCACCATTTCAGAACACGCATCTTCAATTGAAACATAGAAACAGAGAAAATAGGTGCAGGAGTATGCCATTCAGCCCTTCGAGCTAGAACCGCCATTCAATATGATCATGGCTAATCACCCAAAATTAATACCCCGCTCTGGCTTTTTTCCCCATATCCCTTGATTCCCTTAGCCCTAAGAGCTAAGAGTGAGAAAGCAAGTTCTTTTAACAAGGTAGAAGTTGATCAATATAATATTTTAAAGCAATTTTCATGTTTATAAATTTATTATGTTCATTTTAATCAGGAAGAGATAATGGGCAGAAGCATCCTTTTATATGTCCATGACAAGCATCTGCCTTGAATTCTCTTGCAGAGAACTACAGTGAGAATGCCGAAGGTGACGAGAGCACTCGGTGTACACACAACATCCAATTGTTGAATGAACATCCAGAAGTTGTGGAGAAAAACCATCAGGTAACATCAAAGGCTGCAGTGGAAACTCAGTAGCACAATCTGGGGGGGAAATGGTTTAATTTGTGACGAAGGTTCAAAAAATATAAAAATTGTATGCAGAGGCTGTAAATCTAAAATAAAAGCAGAATACTGGAAACACTTGGCAAATCAGGAAATGTCAGTGGAGAGAGGGTTATCATTTGAGGTTATCATTTAACTTTTGTTGTAAGGGGCATTGAGCAGAAACTGTTTCCTTCTCTACAGATGATGCATGATATATTATTTCCAACATTCATTTTTGCACAGGAAAGGGAAATAATATATGTCCAGAAAATCCCGAGAAAAGGCAGTCTCAATATAATTATGGGTGGGTTGAGATGCAGCCATTGGGAATATGGAGAGAATCAATTCCATTCTCATGATTTTTATTCATATTTACTGATAAAGAAAAGTGTCCACAAATGAATGTGAGCTTAAAATGTTTAACAGTTTTAAATACAACATTTTGCTTCAGCAATGGGTGGAAAATTAAATAATTCAAGGTGGGAAAATAATCAACAATAATGTCAGCATCAAAAAGTTGTGTGATCCACAAGAACAGGATGAATTCTAAATTGATATTCCACATCTTCATATTCAAGTTGTTAAGAGCGATGCGGTGGCACAGCAGTAGTGTTGCTGCTTTACAGTGCCAGAGACTCCGGTTCAATCCCGACCACGGGTACTGTCTGTACGGAGTTTGGGAGAGTGTTAGTGTGCGGGGATTGCTGGTCGGTGCGGACTCAGTAGGCCAATTCGCCATCGCCCGCCGGGGGCTTTGACTTTGACTTTGACTCTGACATCGGGGGGGAGAGTGCAGTGGAGAGATAAGTTTTTTTGGCCTTCCATCACAGCAATGTGATGGATGTTTATGTAAATTATGTTGTGTCTTGGGTCTATTTGTTTGTAATGTATGGCTGCAGAAACGACATTTCGTTTGGACCTCAAGGGGTCCAAATGACAATAAATTGAATTGTATTGTATTGTATTGTATTGTAATGTGCCTGTTTCCGTGCTGTTTCTCCAAACTAAACTAAACTAAACTACTGTGTTCGAATATCATTTTATGGTTTGAATTATTTGTTATTGGCATTTTTTCCAATTACGTGCTTAGGAACAATATGTTTTGTCAGCTCTTTTTGCTGTTATACAGTGCTAACTTGTGATACATTCAGTTTGATCAGGTGGACTCTTTTTCTTTGTTTCTCATCTCGCTTCATTTCCTGAATAGTCATTGATTTCCCATTGTCGCATGCTTCCGTTGTTGCATTCCATTAAGTTGCAACCCATTCTTTGTGCATGGCTCTCAGTGCTGGCAACCTATTTGAAGTAGAGGGATTTGCAACTAAACTGAAAGTTATATCGCACAATATTCACAGTTGTAGAATTCCAGTGGAAATAGCTGGACCACATCATGACCACAAATCTTAGCAATGTTTCTTTCTCTAACTATGGCATCTTCACGGCACACTTATCTAAAATTAGATTTGTTGTTACATATTTTCATCCTGCACAAAGAAAAAAAAAAGAGGCTGGTAATATCAAGGCTCACAAGAATATTAAACTTGAAAGAGTAACTTAAGCAAGTAAACTGATGATGTGTTATGTACCAGTTTCATAGATTAGCTGTTCTCTTGGGTCCATTCATACTGTGACAAGTAATTTCTTCAGTTGCAAATGAATCTTTTTGTCTTTACAGAGATCCTTCAATGATTCTGGATTTAGAAGTCAGATTGGAGAAACGGACACCAGCATCTTGTTTCACAATTCGTCGGTCACCAGCACAGAGGCAGTGGGCAGTTTTGAGAAGACAAAACTTGACGTGCAGAGACCGAGGGAAGAAAATAAACTGATGGAAGACAAGCTTGTGGAGCTGAAGTCACAGATTGAGTCACCAGTGCCTCATATGAAGTAAATATTTACTTTATTATATGTAGATGCTTCAGTCAAATTGTTCTAGGTTAACATTTATAAGACAGAAAATATTAGACTTATTAGCCAGTGATTCAGACACATTTCAAGTTAAGATGTTATTGTCCCTTCCCCTTCTCCATGAGCACGATTTATTATTCATAGATCTTGGAATATCTTCCACGAGCCCACTCAAAATTTCCAGTTGGCAGAACTAAGAGTTAAAAATGACACGTCAAAAAATAATTAGACCAAAGGTGTCTTCTCCTGCACCTCTCATCCAAGCTTATCCCATCAATTCCCAAGGAATTGTGATTACCTTCCCCAAAATGCCCTCCCACGGAAATGTCAGTCACCTTTCCATGCCTGTTTCCCAGTTCATGGTCCAAAATGGTTCCTCCTCCAGTTCGATAATCCACGCAGTTTCAGGAAACCCACCTGGATGTACCTAACAAATTCTGCCCTCAAAGCCTCTTGCACTAAGGAAGTCTAAGTCAATATGAAGTTAAAGTCACCAAATAATCAATACTGTTGCTTTTACATCTTTCTATAATCTGTCTACATATGCCTATCTCTCATTGGCTATTAGGAGATCTATAATATAACCCCATCAGACTGAATGCTCCTTTCTTTCTATGGCGCTGTACCCATATAGCCTCAATGGATGAATTTTCTGTTGATGAACTGTCCATTCTGAGTGCAGCAGCGACATGCTTTCTGATTAGTATTGCAAATCCTCCACCTCTTTTAGCTCCATCTCCATCACATCTGAAATGTGGAAAGCATGGAATGTTGAGCTGCCAGTCCTGTCCCTCTCGCAACCAAGTCTCTGTAATGACTACAACATCATAGTACCTTGCACTCATTCAGGCTGTAGGTTCAACCACTTTACCTATAATACTCATTGCGTTGAAATAAACACACGTTGTCTCATCAGGCTCACCATGTTCATTAATCTGTTCCTGCTTGCCCTTCCTTTGAGACTTACTTGTCATAAATTCTGTCTTCCCATCAGTTCCCATCAGAACATCCACTTGCTGATCTGCCACCATAATTTAAACCACTCATGCAGCGGGTATTATGATATCATAAGATATTTCCAGGCTGAAATTGACTGTTCAAAGCCCTACCCATTTGATTAAATTGAGTATCCAATTCCATAACCTTCCAAACACCAATATTGTCTCCTCACCTCAACCAATCTGCTACTGAACTAATTTGAGCATTTTCATCTTTTCCTTTATCATTAACAATGAAATATGCAATTTGAAATATCAGTAGCACATGACTTATTTTTCCCCTGCATCTGTGATATTGCAAATGTTTGCTCATAATTTTACTATAGATAGACCACAAGTATTAAGACTATTCATTATTGTCAGCAATCATTTACATAAGAACATAAAAATGAGACCCGCCAGCCTACACTACACAAGATAAAGGTTGATATAATCCTGGTCTCATCTCTACGTTCCTGCCAGTTTGTCATAACCCATGACCACCCTATAGTCTGAAATATGTCAATGTCAGTTGCTCAATAGATTTGATAGCTGACTGACCAGCTCTGAAATTAGATCCTGCCAACTAATGAGGCATGAGTTTTCTAATAAGCAGTTTGTATTTTGAAAAGACAGCAAATTTCAAATTAACAAACACTGCTAATGTAAAGATACAACTAATGCTAGAAAAGGTTAGAAGTCCTGAGGTGGTATGTTAATTACAGCACAATATGGACATAATATTTCCCAGAGATTTTCTCTTGTTATTTTAAAAGATTGTTCCTGCATTTAGATTAAAAATATCCAATTATGTGTGGCAAAGCAACGGTACAATCAATGAGGAAGAATTTATGAACCACTGTCAGAACTTCTCAGTGGTTTATGGCAAATTCACTCGTGTTGCAAAAAGAGGGGAGTTATATTGGCCACCTCTAACATCTGAACCAAAAAATGGGCTTATAATTTGGCAACCCTCCATGCAGGCAGAAACAGTGAGAATGCCTCAATCAGAAAAAAGGCCTTCTGCACAGGGTGGAATTTCTGGAGCAGCTAAACCAACCTCCAACTCCAAAGAATAGAGAACAGATGGTGACAGCTGGCTAAATCATGTTGCCAGACTGTCATAGCACTAAAACGCACAAACTAACAGTTTGCGATATTCTGAAGCATTAAAATATATATTTTTTAGATTAAAAAAAAAAAAATGGGATGTTAACAAAATGAAAAACCCATATCATGTTAATACACTCTGAAACAATGTATAAGAAAGTATGAAGTAGTAGGTCATCCAGTTCTTTGATCCTGCTTTATCTTTCATAAGATCATACATAATCATCCACCTCAATGCCATCTTCCTGCACTACTGCTATATCCTGTGATTCCGAGAAATGTGTTAATATTGTTTTTGAATGAATACAATACCTAAGCCTCCACAACCCTTTGGTGTAGAGAATCTTAGTTCATCAACTTCTGAGAGAAAACATTTCTCTTCATCTTGATCATAGCCCACCTTTTGTTCTGACACTGTGAACCTTTGTTCTAAATCCTTGTACTCAGGCTGCCAAGCTCACCTGTTTCATTTTGCACAACAGCAACTGCACATCTCTCTCCATTTATAAATACTCTGCTTTTCTTATTAATTCACCAATGTGGATGACCTCACAATTTTCCCAAGTTATATTTCATCTGCTGGCACTCAGCCTATCCATATTCCTGAGAAGCCTCTTTACATCCTGAAAAAAACACCAATTCATCATTAAAACCTAAATATCATTAAGTATAAGAAATTTAATAAACCTTCAAAATATTACAAATTAAAATAGTAAGTATATTCTTGGAGGATTAAAAAGTTTATTTTGTACACTGCGATCTAACCATTTTCTCCCTTAAAGACATCTTCTGAAGGCTGCTTTATCCATTCACTTCCATTAAAAACAAGGGGGAAAAGTCACTTGTTCCTCCATTTGCCTGGCACTGAATTATTTAGCAAGCGTGGGGCATTTGTAGCAAAATCCTGTCCCCTTCTAATCTCCATCAGGATTCCAGTATTGGACTTTGACCAGTTGCCAGCTTATAACTATGCATATTTGTGGAAATCTTGATGTTCTAAGTTACGTCGGAATATTGATAAACACCAGCATTTTGCATGACATTTACTGACATATCCGTGCCATTGTGGAGTGGACCATTGTGCTGATCGAATATTAAATAAATATTCTATACCACGGACTATTCATTTAATAAATAATGTAACAAGTTTAGAACTCAGAACTAATTCCCTAGTTTCCATGTACAACCATACCTCTCATTTCTAGCTCTAATCATGTTAATGGATCATCTAATTAAACAATGAAATAAACTGGACTGGGCCAATTTACTTGTAAGGAGGAGGTATGGGGGAGGGGTTTGGTAAGTGACTCATCGAGAGACAATAGGTCAACTGATCACATTAAATAAACTAGATATACAGAAGGAAAAACAGATGTTTGTGAGGACTCTAAATTGAGCATCCAGCAGTTGAGGAGAAACAGTTTCCGATGATGACCTTTTCAGAATAAGGTATGGTACTGTTCAGTTGCAAGCTGTCTCTGTGAACCATTAACTGTTTTCAATGTACTGGATAAATGTTAACCCATTGCAATGTCCATCTGACCACATAGCAATTTTCATTTTCTTGGTGTATTTGGGGAAGTGAATCAATATATTTCACAAGCCTGGTGACTGACAGAAGGTGGGAACACAGTTTATGATTTGTCAAACCAATTCCAACGAAACCTTTGAATGTGTGGATTGTTGATTGTCTGCAATATCAGGGACATGTCAGAGGGAGGGGTAGATATTTGTTGATGTTCTTGATTATCATAGTCTTTAATGTATTTTAAATGGTATTTAAGTAAAAAAGATTTGAAATAGTTTAATCATGTTGCCAGACTGTCATAGCACTGTCATAACATAGCATTAAACTGATGATGGCATTCATTTTAATCTACCTTCATTTATTGATAGGCCATTACATAATCAGACTTTGGAGAATGCAGAACAGAACAACAGCGTGGAAGAGTATCTTGCGTTGCAGGGACAGGGGACAGACGCAAAGAAGGACAACCTTGATGTATGGGGCCTCAGAGAGGAGATCATAAAGCTAACTGTGAAATTACAAAACTCGGAAATAATTATCAGTCTCCTGAAAGAACAGCTGGAGCTCAACTCTTCCCAGACCGGAGAAAAACATTTCAATCCAGAGCTCATTGTCAATATGGCCAAAGAAATTGAACGACTAAAGTTTGAGATCGGCCTAACTCAGCACTTGAAGGCAGACATGCATCCGTGTGACCGAGGGACAAAGCGGGCCAGACCCCATTCACTCGACCTTGGAACTATGTTGTCACAGGGTAAAAATGGGACCCCAAATGTAACTGATGCTGGTCAGCAGGTTAGTGTGAATAAACCTTCTGACGTGTAATTACTTCAATAATTTAGCAAAAAAATGAATATCTTACAGTAATAATTTTAACTTGCATCTCCACTTCTTAAAATTAATTTACCAAACATTATAGTCATGTGTGTTTATGTGAGCACACGCACACTGCTTGTGCATATATTGTCCATTTTGATTTTAATGGTGTTTGTTGGAAGGTGTATTGATTCCTCTCAGTGTCTGCTCATGGTGAAAATAATGTGGATGAAAAGCTTGAGGCTGCTATTATTCATTAGCTTGTTTGATCAGTTAGGCATTCACACTGGTAAGTTGATAAGATCCTCTGTTCTAGTAATTGAGTCAGATAGGACAGTTTCCTTTCATATTTGTTCTTTCATGAAAATATTGAAAGAACATTTTTCCATTTTTTGAAACATTATCCCCAAACCTACTTTTTACTGGTAGTTCTAATATAACGTATGTTTCCATAGCATGAATTCGATGTAACATGAGTGATGAATCAGTATTTGCATTATGGGGGCTAAATTGGTTATAACGCGAGAATTTGAGAACAACTTAAAAGTTACTTTGGAAAGTGACAAGCAAGGAAGAGCCATCTTGGATTTAAAAAGCGTAGGGGAAAAAAACTGTTTCCATGTAACCTCCCCGTAGTAATCAGATGACAATATCTCTAAAGATCACAGTTGCTACTTCAACTGCTGGTGCCCATTCAAATTAACAATTGACACATGTACCCTTTTAAACAAAGTAACATACAGCCTTTCCTATTTTTTAGCTTGCAGTCACAAAATAAATACAGAAAATGCTAGGGAAACTCAGCAGGTCAAACATTTGTAGGAAAATTTCAATAGGAGAACGGGTAGGGGAGGCATGTGTAGAATGATGGAGATGTTAGTGACATCACATTGATTTGTGTATGTGTTGTCAATGGTAAGTTTGTGGAACCTTCTTGGGAGCCCAGATGTACAAGAAAATAAGATAAAATGGGCTAACATGATATAAATACAGAAAGTGAAAAATGTTAGAAATTCATGGCAAGACAAGCAGCATCTTTTTTAAGACCAACAGTTAATATTTGAGACGAGGGACCCTACATCAAGCCTGAGAGATGGAAACATGCTAATCTAGAGAGAAGAAAATGGATTTAAACATTCTGAAATGTATTTGGATTTGTGATGTATTCTAATTAAAGTAACATCTTCTATACAGTCCTTTATAATGTATTCACCACAAAGAAGTCAATGCATTATGCATGGCTTGTTTATTATTGTCGTGTGTCTGAGGATTAAGATTTGATTCAAAATCCAAGTTTAGAGCTTTTGTTTCCTCGTGGATAATTTCCAACTTTTGTGTGCTGAATTTCCTTAAGATGTTGTGCTGTAACATAGACATGGTTAGTTTTCAGATTGACACTTTTGATAATAACCTGCCATAACTTTGGGTGCTTTCATACCCTGACACCAATTTATCCCTTGCCTCATCTCCTTATTTCCCTGTCGCCCTGCATCCATTCTTTATCACATCCATCAGCTCCTCAATAATTCCTTTAGCCATTAACCTATCTTAAAGGCTAATTTACAGTGAGTGATTATCCTACAAACATCTTTGCAATGTGGGACGAAACCAGAGCAGCTGAGGGAAACCAGGTGGTTTCAGAAAAGATATTTCAACTCCACACAGAGAGCACCCATGGGCAAAACTAAACCTGGGAATTTAGAGTTTATGATGAACTAACTGTGTACTGTCCAAACCAATCCAATACAGGTGTTTTTAATTTTGTGATAAGTGTCACATAGCAACTAACAGTCACAAGGGACGTGAATCTGTAGTTCTATTAATAAACAGAAGTTATTTAATGTCTAACTAGCATCTCATTTTCAGCATTCTGTTGATTTGAGGATATACAAAATGGCTTATTATAAACATTAGTATCCCCATATTTGGTAAGTGTATTTGTTCTCCTTCCTGAGTGCACAGTGCCATGCAGACTAGGCACATTTAGGGGCTCAATCCTGGATCTATGCTGAGTTGGCTAATCTCCCTGACAGCAATGATGGTTCATTTGGTTTATGGCTAGGATGTTGAAAAAGCAATTATGCTTTCAGATGAAATGTGTAAGAAGGAATTGCAGATGCTGGTTTAAACCGAAGCTAAACTGAAAGGATCGAGACGTCACCCATTCTTTGTCTCCAGAGATGCTGCCTGTCCCGCTGAGTTACTCCAGCATTTTGTGTCTATTATGCTTTCAGAGCTCCTTTGACATCCTTTCACAATTACCAAGTGTCTCGGTGTCAGCTAGATGTTAATTTAGGCTCTCCTCGGTGACCTCTGAATACACATGGACAGGGCTTATATCTGTAGAACAATACAAGAAGTAGGTACTGGATCATGACAAATGTATTATCGCAGGATCATCAGAAAGAGACTGAAGAAAACTGCACGAGTAATTAGTAACTGATTTTACTATCTCTAAAATGCACTTCTACCTATTGATTGCTATAAAATACTCTTATGTGGTTTCTTCTCTGTAATTTCTCTTTAACTTTTCTCCTTTTGTGCTACTATCTAGGTTGGATTAGTTTTGCATGATGTCAGTCCGTGGCATCATGGGGTGCTTGGACAGCAATCCAACCCGTTTCAAACCAAGCTGGCTGAGTACAGACAACAGAACAAGGAATTACAGGAGAAACTCGTAGTGACCGAGGCAACTGTAAAGGCCCAGGACAACCAGTTGCAGCAGTACAAAGACCTACTCAGTATGTATCATCTCAGCTTATCAAGAGCCAGAACAAAGTCCTTGTGTATTGTGCTAACATGGTTATCTGCCATTGTCTTTTGTTGTGTTGTGCATTAACACACCGGCCTCAACCTTGATATAAAGGCCCACTAGTTCCTCAGAAGTAATTGGATGGTTGGGGAATGAGGGACTCAGGAGTGGATTTTCCTTTTGTATGTGTTTGTAAATCTTTTGGCCCTGTGAGGAAACGCATTAATTGTAAATGGTTGGTTGATTTCCTGTTGATTACAAAAAAAATCAGCTTTGTTTTATAACAACTCCTCTGTGCACTTTTCTTCCAACAAACACAAGTCCCTGGTTATCTTGGAAGCCAGTTCCTTCTCATGCAGTGCTGTCATTCATTATTGCCAAAGGAATGCATCTTGCATTCCTTGTTTCACAGTTTCAGCACACCTGCCTATTTGTGGGCATCTTGTGGGTCACATTCAAAAGTTATGGTGGATCTGGGTGCATCCTAGATTCTGCTCCCCTTTAACCTCAGTACTTGCTAGCAAAATCAAACCAATGTCCTACAGGAGGGTCCAATTTCCCTCAGATTTATAATCAAAATAGAAACTAAACTAAAACATATCCTTAACATTTAAGGCCTTGCTCCAAACTGTCCAACTTTACATTTACAGTAAAAAAAGCATGGATACAGGCCGTACAATTCAACTCGCCCATGCTGACCAAGTTTCTCCAACTAAGCTAGTTCCATATCCATCTGAACCTTTCCTATCCACGTACCTATCCAAGTGCCTTTTAAATGTTGTTATTGTATCTGGCACAATTACTTCCTCTGGCAGCTCATTCTATGTACCCACCACCTGCTGAGTAAAAAACTTGCCCCCTCAGGTGTCTATTAAATCTTTCTCCTCTCACCATAAACCTACATCCTCTTCTTGATTTTCATGCACTGGGTAAAAGACTATGTGCTCACACCCTATCAAATCCTCTCATAATTGTATACACCTTTATAAGATCAGCCCTTAGCATTCTGCACTCCAAGGAATAACTTTCTAGCTGCCCCAATCTCTCTCTATAACTCGGGCCCTCAAGGTCTGGCAACACCCTCATAAAGCTTCCCTGCACTCTTTCTAGCTTAATGACATCCTTCCTATAGCAGAGTGTGCAAAACTGAACACAATAATCCAAATGCGGCCTCGCCAACATCTTGTACAACTGTATCATTACATCCCAACATCTAGTCTCAATACTTTGACTGATGAAGGCTAATGTACCAAAAGCCTCCTTTACCACCCTATCTACCTGTGAGAGCACTCTCAGGAAATGGTGTAACTGTGTACATGTACTAATAGATCCCTCTGCTCTACAACCTCCCTAGGACCCTACCATTCACTGCGAAGGTTCTGCCCCAGTTTGACTTCCCAATATGCAACACCTCACACTTTGCCTGCATTAAACTACATTAGCCATTCTTCACCACACTTACCCAGTTTATACGGATCCTGCTGTAATTTTTGATAACCATCTTCACTGTCTACAATACCATCAAGTTTAATGTAATCTGCAAACTTATGAATCATGCCTTTCACATTTTTATCTAAATCGTTCCTTTGAACAGTTCGGATTCAAATTAATTGAGGTGCTAACCTAAACTTAAAAAAATCTTTGAAACCACAATAACAACTTGGGAAACATAACATTCTATTTCAAAAGGACATTAGTGCTGCCACTTCCAGTTCATAATATGGACTACGATAGAGAAACTAATTAGAACAATCAACATAGATTTATACAGATAAATGCATGAGACAATTAATTTTTTGGGAAGTGTCTTGGATGTTTAAATGGAACCTTGGAGCCCATTTGACAGTGTCCCATAAGGCTCTTCTTGCAATAAGTGAGGCACATTATTAATTGGGTATCCACATGATGAGAAAGGTGGCAAGATATTGGTAGCATATCAGCAGCTTAGGTTGATGACTTGTTGATATGATGACGGGTTTATCTGTATTTCTTCTGCATAATTGACCAACAGAATACTGGGATGACAAGCTACTGAGGAATAATACGTTATTCTCTAATAGGTTATTTAAATTCCAGGGTACTGGGGAAACCTACAGATCTGAATGTTGCTCCTTGACTATGGCTTTTAGTTCTTCCCTCTTATTGTGATGTTTGTACATCCCCCAGCTGAATCATCAGTGGAGCAGGACAATAAACAGGTGCAAGTGGACTTGCAGGACCTCGGTTATGAAACTTGCGGAAGAAGTGAAAATGAAGCTGAAAGAGAAGAGGCCAGTAGTCCAGGTAAAGACAGGAACATCTCTGTGATGGAGACTAGTTTACTTAAGTGAATGTAGCATTGTGCTAAGTAGTTCCAGCATGAAAGATGATCTGCAAAGGGAGACGCAGAAGCTTGGGAGGTCATCCTTCCTAGCTTTCTCCAATGTGTTACAGTACCCAAGAGTAGAAATTTGAGTTCACACTTTGTAAATGGAGAGCTGATATTTACTAATAGGACCTGCTGAATTGGGTCTCTGCTCGACAGTATATAATAGTATAGTGGGGAGTTAATGGGATAACTAGAGAGAACAGGTTACATGGAAGTAAATGGGATTACTCTAACAGCTGGGATAGATGCAAGTTGTCGAATGGCCTATGTTGTAACAAAAAATGAATATTACTTAGTCAAGCGAATTACAGCTACAGTGGATTAAATGGAATAAAAGAGAAATAGAATTAATCGGGATGGATATTTACAGGGAGGCGGGGAGATGAAGTAGTGTGGAATTTGGATGTTTTGAAGATTTTAACAACAGCACTTTAACAAAATGGGAGGGGAGGGGGGCTAGTTAATCAGTTTCAGTCAGTTTCATTTATTGTCATGTATACCGAGGTACAGTGAAAAGCTTTTGTTGCGTGCTATCCAGTCAGTAGAAAGACAATACGTGATTAGTTATAAGTTATAATATCTAAATGACCTCTGGTCATTCCACGACATCATCCCTACCACAAGCAATCCTTTATGACATGATCCCACCTCTCTCACATCAGAAGACAAACAGGGAACATTTCAGTCATGGCAGTTTAAAAGAAAGTTATAGCAAAGCTTGGTATTTCAAACATTAATTTTCTGACATCGCCAAAAATAATTGTTTCCTGTGGTGTATAAATGGACATTCTCTGCACTGGACATAATACCACCCGGTTGTCCTCGAATGCAGAGTGTATTCAGAGAACACTCTGAGGTATTTTGCAACAAAGTAAGTGATTCGAACAATGAATTAATGATCTGATAATTTGGTTGTATTTATGAATGATGCTTCATCTTGCTATGTTCTCCTTTTGGGGGTGTTTCATTAATAATAACGGCCCAGGTTTCATTAGATGAAGCTTGGAGGGAGCAAAGGTGTGGATAATGGGGGAAAAAATAGCCAAGGTTCTTAAAAAAACAGATTTGCACAGATTCTGACAACCTAAACCACATCTCACCAAATGACTGGCAAAATAAATAGGCTGTCAAAAGGCAGTGGGGAAAAAAATCCCTGGTGATTGGGAGAAAGGAGAGTGACCACAATCAGAAGAGAACCCATGATAGGATGTGGAAGGGTCTCGACCCGAAACGTCACCCATTCCTTCCCTCCAGAGATGCTGCCTGTCCCGCTGAGTTACCCCAGCTTTTTGTGTCTATCTTTGCTTAAACCAATATCCGCAATTGCTTCCTACACATAGGCTGCGCAAGGGCTGGTGAAACTGAAAGCTTCCCTAAGGAATGGGGACACTTTTTTTGGATGGAGAACATTAGGTGGACATTAGGACAAGTAAATTTGTTTCGGAGAGATGGGATACATTATTGACAAGTTTAAATTCAGGCAAACATAGTGTAGCTGGGACTGAAATAAATTTAACTGAGACAACCCACCCAGGCTGAATCTGAAGCTGACCCAATGAATTGGCAATAAAATGTCCAGAGATCCGTACCTAGACATTATTACCACTGCTTTTCCTGCCAGCCAGGCTATGAACTCAGAGAGCAAGAAGTGAAAGAATTACAAATAATATTAAAGTCCTACCTTTAAATTTTTCTTGCTATATTTTCTCCACGTTTCCATGCCTTCCGAGGGAAATTTTGGTGTGACCACATTATGTAAATGTAGATGATCATGTAAATGATTGCAAGTCAGTAAAATGCTAATCCCATGTGGGGCCTGACAATACCTTAATTTGAATTGGGAAAGGATAGGAAAAAGATAAATAAACCAAAACGATCTTATTGTAGAGTGTTGTATGTCTTTCTATCAAAAGGTTAGATAATAATAACCCAATGAACAAATGATCCTTTTATTTTTAGTGACTTCACTGTTTTATAGTCAACATTGACTACATTTACAGGCTGGTCTTGTGCTGCCTCTCTCAGATTCCTGGCAAATAGGCCTCATCCGTGCTGCATCAATCAATGCATTAACTTATTGAATTCACTGAAATTGATTGTTTGGATAATTGTTTTTGCTGCACAACTTGAGGCGGCACAGAGTTGCTGCCTTACCGTTTCAATCATGACTATGAGTTGTGCCCTGTACAGCGTTTGTACGTTCTCCCTGTGATCACGTGGGTTTTCTCCGAGTGTTCTGGTTTCCTCCCACACGCAAAGATGTGCAGGTTTGTAGGTTAATTGGTTTCTGTAAAATTGTAAATTGTCCCTAGAGTGTAGGGAAAGTGCCAGTGTACCGGCTGATCGCTGGTCAGCACCGACTCGGTGGGCCGAAGGGCCTGTTTCCACGCTGTATCTCAAAAGTCTAATGCCTTTTTTAAAAAAAAACACAATTATAGAGTGATACAGTGTGGAAAACGGCCCTTCGGCCCAACTTGCCCACACTGGCCAACATGTCCCAGCTACACTGGTCCCACCTGCCTGCATTTGGTCCAATGATGGTGAAGATCTGTTAGTGGATAAAATATTTTTTGCACAATTTTGTATCATACAGTTATATATAACATTTTTGTTTCACCACACAAAGACTGCTGGATTTATAATACATAATTGAAAGAGTTTGTAAAAGCTATTTAATAACTCAGAAGTGCTAGAAAAGTTGATGGTTATCACAACCTACATAGGGCACAAAACTAAGTTTATAGTGATGTACCATCTTGTTAAGCTGTGAAATTTCCGTTTTATAGCCAAAGTATTGAGTAAGGGAAAGATTGAACTGTTATGTTCAAGTAATCCACAGATATTGAAGCATGCAAAAACACATGCAGACACAGGCCCAGGCATACAGTCTTGTGGGCAAAATAATCAGAGATATCTATGGCATGTTGCAGTTCAAAGAAGAGTAAATAAAAATAAGTACAAATTGTAACTTATAGCAAAGAGGAATTAACTGTATGCAAGAAAAAAAAAACTAACTCATTGTATTATTTCCTAATGCAGACTACGGTGAAGTTGATTCGCAAGAACAATTGTACCCAAAGAAGAAAATGGCCCAGCAAAACTCTACCCTCGGGAAACAACGCTCCTCTGCCTCCCACCCTGTCTTTTCCCTTCCACAGTCAATGAAGTCCTGCCTGAGGAGGGAGCTTACTTATGAAGATGATGGAAAGTTTAATGACATTGCCATGCTGCACCAACATGTCGATGACCTCAAAGCACAACTGACTGAATCTGACAAGGTCATCCGGAGCTTGCAGTCTCAAATCCGCTCCTTCTCAGAGACTAGTGATTATGCCTCCAGCCTCGAGAGACTGCAGAACATTGCACAAGGTGATGTATTTGAGGCATTGCAGCTTGATGAGCAGGAAGATGACGACGAGGCCTGGCAGTCTGATGGAGGTGACCATTGCCAACCAACGACGGGGTCCAACACAGAAATAAAGAAGCTCATTCACAGAGTTACCAGTCTAGAATCACAGCTCAAGAGTGCGAAAGTGGCAGGTCCTTCGGCTAAAATTGCGTCCTGGTCAGGGTAAATATAGAAAATCATTCTTTTATTGACCATTTTTTTCCCCCTTTCCTTTTAAAATGATGCTTCTCACTTGAAACACGTGCTGAATATGGTTCGTTTGAATTGATTACCTCATCACCACTTTAAGACCATCTTTAAGATACTTTTCAATCCGCAAAATTCTATTAGTAACATCGAATAACCAGCGATTCTATTCTGGTGATGTTGTTAGAGAGAGGAAGATAATCCAGAACACTGGAAGAAATCCCTACCCAACCTTGAAGTGCTTGATGAATTTCAAAACAGAAAGTTAGTTTTAAGTCACATTTGCAATTTGTCACCCCAACACTACAGTCCATGTACTTCGACTTTAATGTGTGTTTCTAAAGCGTGAATTGGATATAACACAGGCTGATGAATAAGGGAATACTATCTGTATTGAGCGGGCCAAATTAGTAATAATGTGGATTTTACCGGGAACTAGAGAACCAATTAAAAGTTTGTTTGGAAATGGGCAAGCAGAAACAAGAAAACATTTTATTAAACGATATAACTTGTGGTCATGTTATTTCTAGCTTTCAGTGACAAAATTAAACTTATAAGTATTACAAAGACCCTTTTCTTAAAAATCCTGCAGAAAAATAATGTTACTGCGAGCCTGAAACTCCCTAATCCCCTTTTCCCCAATAACACATTTGGGGAATATCGATAAACAAAACAGGAAAGCAGCTGCCGTGTTATAACAGAACTATCTGTACTATTTTCGTACTACACTAAAACATCGCCATAGATTTGTATGCTGAAATTGGGTTGATTTTATAACTACTGGACACCCCTTCACTACATCGGTGTGTTACTTTCCATCTGACCTTTTTTCTTTTTTCTCATTATTCAATTCTGCTTTGAATTCCAGGAAATACGACTGTTTGATCCAGATCCAGGCTCGAGAGCTCTCCCACCTCCGTCAGAAGATGCGTGAGGGCAGAGGCATCTGCCACGTACTGAAACAACACCTGGGAGATACCACAAAGTCCTTTGAGGAGTTGCTCAGAGCCAATGATATTGACTACTATATGGGGCAGAGCTTCCGTGATCAACTGGCACATGGAAGCCAACTGGCAGAGAAGATCACTCATAAACTGACTGGTCGTAAGTTGTTTTTTAGTTCCCTTGAATCGGCATTGTTTGATTACACCATTGTGTGGTGCAGTGTCATATAGTGTCATGCTTATTTTGGTTGGAAAATCTTGCTTCAACTGCCACAGTGGTGCAGGTGGTAGCACTACTGACTCATAGCACCAGATACCCGGTTTGATCCTAATCTCATGAGCTGTCTGTGTTGAGTTTGCACGTTCTCCCATTTGACTACATGAGTTTCCTTTGGGTGCTCTGGTTTCCTCCCACATCTCAAAGCGATGCAATTTCCATGCTATAACTCTAAACTAAACTAAACCTGTATGCCTATATGATTAATCAAATTGCCTGGTACTTAACATGTAGCTACTGTATGAACCCCAAACTACTGTCAATGTTTGATGCAGCATTAATTTATCATGGCACCATTTTTGTGTTCTCCAATTTCTGATTGTGTCTGATCAGTAACATCAAAGAAATGAAGGTGCACTGGAGTGATGGCACTACTCTCCTCCTTATTCTTTTGAGCTTTCACCGAGCCAGGGATACAGTCTTCTTTTTGCTTCAATGATAAACCTATGTTTGTTGAATTTGTTTTTAAACATTTGACATAATTGGTAATTAAAACAGGTTTCAGTGAACTTTCTTTTCAACATTGTAATGTAATCTCTCTGTATGTACTACAGGAGTCCCTTTGGATAGCAGCAGCAAAGGAGACCAGGAGCTATTTGTTGCCAGGTAAGGCACTGGAGAAATGATCAACGTTCATCAGGTAGTCGAATGATCTTAGTATAAGAACACTGTGATGCTAACATTCAGCTACTTAATCCCTTCGTCTGAGGTCCTTCTTGCATATTTTTATCACTACTGTGAAGGAAGGAACTTCAACGCAAAACAAACACATTAAGCATTCATATCCTATCATCCTATTATCCTGTGTTATATTACCATGGTCACCGTATTTACAAGATATTATTATCCGCTCAAGACATTTGACGATAATCATGGCACCATTTTATGTGTTCTCTGATTTCTGATTGTGTCTGACCAGCAGCAACAAAGGAAGAGGAAATGAAGGTGCAATTGAATGCTGGGACTACTGTTCCCCGTCCACATAGACTTGCATTGGAATCCAACAAATTTGTGTAGATTCAACTCTACAGATTATCTTCAAACATCATCCTTGATTCATCTAGTGCACATCTAGTGCAGTGCTGATTGGAATTTCAGAACCAACATGTATGGTGATAATGTTTTTAGAAAGCATTATTTAAAGAAATTGTGGTGCAATATATATAATTTTTGTGAATTTGAGAAGGAGCTTGATGTGGATTTTTTTTAAAGTTTGTTAGAAAACTGCAGGCATACTGTATGAGAGGACATGATAGAAGCAAAAAAAAAAGTAAATAACTGGTGTTTCGCAATGAATAGAAGTTTTACACTGGGTGTGCAACATGCCCATATATTTGGAGCTGTTAAAATGCATATCCAGATCTTGCACCTGAAACTGCTATGTTCTTCCATGTCAATGTTCTAACATCAGCATTGGGCCTTTATCTATATGGCACCAAAATTGCAGCTGCACAAAACATAGATCAGTCCAGACTTGGAGTATTGTGTACAGTTCTGATCACCACCCTACAGGAAGAATGTGGAGTCATCAGAAGAAGATATTCACCAGGATATTGCCTGGAATGGAGGGCTTTACTTATAGAGGGAGATTGAATGGAGGAGGTTGAAGAATGGCCTTACAAAAGTTTATAACGTTTTGAGAAGCATATATAGGGTAGTTAGTAATATATATCTTATGGCGGGGGAGTCCAAAACTCAAGGTTTAAGGCGAGAGGGGGGAGACTTAAAGGATATCTGAAGGACAAGTTTATCACAGTGGTTGTTTTATGGAATGAGCTGCTGGAGGAAGTGGTAAAGGGAGACAGAATGACAGCACTATAGAAGGCATTTGGACTGTTGCTGGCCTGTTAAAGCAGAGATAGGCATCACAATTAGCGAGTTGGGGAAAGGGCAGCAGAGATGATCCAGAAAATGGTGAACCTCACATCAGTGGCAGGGAAGCTATCGGAGAGAGGTTCTTTCATGATCGGGTTCACTTCTATTTGGAAGAGAATGGAATAATTAAGGACAATCAACATGGCTTTGTCATAGACAGGTCACGTCTTACAGACTGTTTTGCGGTGGTGAAGAAGATGATTGACGAGGGTCGGGCAGTAAATGTTGTCTACATGGATTTTAGTAAGGCATTTGTTAAAGTCCCATTAGTAGTAGGCTGAACCAGAAGATTGAGATGCATGGGATCCACTCTAACCTGGTAGTTTGGATTCTGAACTAGCTTACCCATAGAAGACAGAGGGTAGTTGTGGAAGGTGGTTATTCTGGCTAGAGGTCTGTGGCCAGTGGTGTTCAACAGGTATCTGTGCCGGGACCTCTGTTGTTTGTGAGATATTTAAATGACGTGGGCATAAATGTAGATGTGTTGGTAAGTAGGTTAGCAGATGACACAAAACTGATGGAGTTGCAAACACTGAGGAGGGCTGTCAAAGGATACCATGGGATTTCGATCAGTTACAGAAGTGGGCGGAGAACTGGCAGATGGATTTTAATTTGAACAAGTGTAAGATTTTGCACTTTAGGAGATCAAATGTAAAATATACAGTTAATGGCAAGACACTTCACACCATTGAAGTACAGAGGTATCTTGAGGTCCAAGTCCAGAACTCCGTGAAAGGGATAGATAGATAGATAGATAGATAGATAGATAGATAGATAGATAGATAGATAGATAGATAGATAGATAGATAGATAGATAGATAGATAGATAGATAGATAGATAGATAGATAGATAGATAGATAGATAGATAGATAGATAGATAGATAGATAGATAGATAGATAGATAGATAGATAGATAGATAGAGTGGTGAAGGATGTGTATGGTATGCTGGCTTTCATTGGTCGGACATTGAGTATAAGAGACAGGAAGTCATGGTGCAGCTTTATAAAACTTTGGTTAGGCTGTTTTTGAAGTATTCTGTGCAATTTTGGTCACCCCATTACAGAAAGGATGTGGAGGCTTTGGAGAGGTTGCAGAAGAGGTTTACCAGAATGCTGCCTGGATTAGAGGGTACTAGTTAGAAGGAGAAAAACTGGGATGTCTTTTATCTGGAGGATCAGGTTTGAAGGCAGACCTGATAAAGGTATATAAAATTATAAGAGACATAGATAGGGTAAATAGAATCTTTTTCTCAGGGTGGAAATGTCTAAGAATAGAATACGTGGCTTGAAGGTGCGAGAGGCAAAATTTAAAGGAGATGTGCAGGGAAAATGTCTTACAAAGAGAGTGGTGAGTGCCTGGAACATGCTGCCTAGGGTGGTGGTGGTGGTGGAGGCAGATACAATAGCAGTGTTTAAGAGGCTTTTGACACATGGATATGGAGGGACATGAAGAGGAGATTAACTTGGCATTCTGTTAGGCACAGACCAAAATAGCCTGTTCCTGTCCTGTATTGTTTTATGTTCTATGATCAGCATTTAGCTAAGGATTATTTTCCCATTGATAAGGAAACAGAATGCACAATAGAAGAGCAAGCTAATGATAAGCATTAAAAAAAACATTATTACTGCTTCTTTAGATACACATAAAGGGAAAGATTACCTGAAGTTAATATGTCCCTCATAGACTACACAAGGACAAATTATATTGGTAAATAAGGAAATAAGGCAAACAAATATTTGATGTTTTTTAACAAATTAAGAGAGGCAAACCCTCCCAGACACAATGGAGATTCACTGGTCCAGTGAATAACTGATTTTTTTGAAATGATCAAAAAACTGATATTATAAAAGTGTGTGGTATTGTAGGGCGATGTGTGGGACCACATGCCCTGTGGGTTGTTTTTGAGAGAGGTGGTAATGGAGATAAATGAAGGCCATTTTCCAAATGTTCTATTCATTATAGAATGGCTTGCATAGATCTATAGGTAGGTAGGTGACAGTAATAATTAAGAAAGCAGGGAGAGAGGATTCTGAACTATAGATCAGTTGGTCAGGCTTTAGTAGTAACTAAAATGCTGAATTATTATTAAGGAAGAGGTGAAAGTATACATGAAAAATAACAAGTCGTATAGTCAACTTTCGGATTGCCAAGTCCATGCTGGCCTTTAAACATCCATTTGCATTCGTCCTGTTTTGTTCCTTGCACATTTTCATCAGCGCCTGTCTCAACTGCACCCTTTTATCCCCAATTCTACAACTCACATTAAGAATAGGTGTAATCTATGATGGTCAATGAACCTACTAACCCACATCATTGTGGGGGGTCTGGGGTCAGGGAGGAAACTTGAGTATCTGGAGCAAACCCATGTGGCCACAGGGAGAACATTCAAAGTACACAGAAGCACCAAAGCCTGAATTGAACCTGATGCATTGTGATACTATGTCGCCTCCTAGTTGTACCCGAGGAAGGTCAACATGGATTTATGAAAGGGAAATCACTGACAGTTTTTTTTAGATTGTAACAAGCAGAATAGATATGATGAACCAGATAACCTGAACTACTGAACTTTGAGAAGGCCCTATTAAAAATATTTAACAAAATTAGACAGCACATCATAGTGGATAATACACTGGAATGGATTAAGGATTAGTTAATGGATTGGAAAAAAAAGAGTAGGAATGTGAGAGTAATTTTTGCATTGAGAGGCTGTGACCTAGCATCAGCTCTGACCTAGCTGCAGCACCTGTTCACATTCATAGATTGCAGTGATTTGGATAAGGGGAAGAAGACTGATATATTCGAATTTGCAGATGGTACTAAGCTAGATGGCAGTGTGGACTGTGAAGAGGACACAGGCTTTAAAGGGCCTGTCTCACTGTACGAGGTAATTCAAGAGCTCTCCCGAGTTTTAAAAAAAAATCAGACTTGTGGTAAGTACGTAGCGGGTACGTCAGAGCTCGGGACATCTCTTAGCGGCTCTTGACGCTAACGGCAGGTACTCGGGAAACGCTGTAAGCTCGTGAAGATTTTTCAACATGTTGAAAAATGTCCATGAGAGCACCGAGTACCTACGAGCGACTATTACCGTAATTCTCCGAGTTCGAATCAGGAGAAACTCGGGAGAACTCTTGAATTACCTCGTACAGTGGGACAAGCCCTTAAGGAGATACAAATAATCAAATTTGCAAGATACAAATAAGCAAGGACATGGCAGATGGAATATGGTGTGGAGATAATGTCATCTAATTTGCGAGAAAAATAGTCATAAAGTGATACACTGTGAAAACAGGCCCTTCGGCCCAACTAGCCCACACCGGCCAACATGTTCCAGCTCCACTAGTCCCACCTGCCTGCATTTGGTCCATATCCCTCCAAACTTGTCCTATCCATGTACCTGTCTAACTGTTTCCTAAATATTGGGATAGTCCCTGCTTCAACTACCTCCCCTGGCAGAGCTTGTTCCATACACCAACCACCCTTTGTGTGAAAAAGTTACCCCTCAGATTCCTATTAACCCCTTCACCTGAAATAAGGAATAACTTTTTAAATGGCAATAGATGGTTAGTAGAGGGAGTTGCACACAAATCACTACTAATAGGTTTGCAGATTCCGTAAGAAATTAGGAATGCAAATTGTATGTTGGACTTTTTTAGGAAAGGATTTGAGTACAAGAGTTGGAACAACACTTGTTTAGTGTCCCAATAAGACTGCACCCAGAACATTGTGATCAAGGCTTGTGTTCCAGAAAGAACAAATATTCTTCTGCAGTGGATATTAGTAAGGTACCCAGAATGATCGTAACTCATCTTTTTTCGTGACAAATCAGAGATTAAAGAAAGCAACAATCCAGCAACCAGGTATTAAGGGTGGAGTTTATCATTAACAGGGAGATGGTATTGAGATAAGAGTTAAAATAGAAAATGCTCTGCAAAGCCGCAGTACTAAACCTTCGCTGACTTATTTGAGATGCATCAGACAACATCTGCCCCCTGACCAGTTAAATAATGCTCCATATGAGAGCCATCCTTGGAGAGTGGGAAGCTGCAGTCAACCATGCAGAAGTGAGACACATGAGAGGGAGAGAAATAGAATATGGAGATATCCAGGTGGACACGGACGCTTGAAGGAGGAAACGTATCGAAGGAAGAGACATATGGCAACAGAAATGGAGATGGGACTGAAACCAACTGCGAATATGTATACACGCAGAAGACAGTAAAAATAGGGGAAAATAAGATAGAAAGCGATGCATGGTCTTGACTGATTCTTTTAGTACCATTAGATGGTAAAATCCTTGGAATGTATATAGAATATCATGGCATATTGCCCTCTTTCATGTCTGCATTTTCCTAAATGTAGAATGGATTCCAGCAAGCATGAATTTTGAAACGGTTCCCCAGGGGTAAATTTTAAAACTCGGTGCAGACAGGGGAGCAGCTGCTGTGCTAACGGCAGAGATTGCAGCTTCAGTATAAAGCTGCTCAGACTGTTCAGTTAAAGGCAAAGTATACTGTAACAGCGGAGCTTCACGAGTTGAAGGCATCATCGGCATAAAGTGTAATCAAAGAACAGCAATATGGTACAAGACTAACAGAAATGGTTATGGAGACATTGTGGCACAAAGGAAGGCAATTCAATCTTATTCTTCATATCATTGTTATAGGATTTTCTCTCCCTCTCCCCCTCCCCCTCCCTCTCCCCCTCCCTCTCCCCCTCCCCCTCCCCCTCCCCCTCCCTCTCCCCCTCCCTCTCCCCCTCCCTCTCCCCCTCCCTCTCCCCCTCCCTCTCCCCCTCCCTCTCCCCCTCCCTCTCCCTCTCCCCCTCCCTCTCCCCCTCCCTCTCCCTCTCCCCTCAGCCTCCCTCTCCCTCTCCATCTCTCCCCTCTCTCCCCCCTCTCCCTCTTTCTCCCCCTCCCTCTTTCTCCCCCCTCCCTCTTTCTCCCCCTCCCTCTTTCTCCCCCCTCTCCCTCTTTCGCCCCCCTCTCCCTTTTCTCCCCCCCCTCTCCCTCTTTCTCCCCCCTCTCCCTCTTTCTCCCCCCTCTCCCTCTTTCTCCCCCCCTCTCCCTCTTTCTCCCCCCCTCTCCCTCTTTCTCCCCCCCTCTCCCTCTCTTCTCCCCCCCTCTCCCTCTCTTCTCCCCCCCTCTCCCTCTCCCTCTTTCTCCTCCCCTCTCCCTCTTTCTCCCCCCTCTCCCTCTTTCTCCCTCTTTCTCCCCTCTCCCTCTTTCTCCCCTCTCCCTCTTTCTCCCCTCTCTCTCTTTCTCCCCTCTCCCTCTTTCTCCCCTCTCTCTTTCTCCCCTCTCTCTCTTTCTCCCCTCTCTCTCTTTCTCCCCTCTCCCTCTTTCTCCCCTCTCCCTCTTTCTCCCCTCTCCCTCTTTCTCCCCCCTCTCTTCTCCCCCCCTCTCCCTCTTCCCCCCCCCCCTCTCCCTCTTTCCCCCCCTCTCCCTCTTTCTCCCCCCTCTCCCTCTTTCTCCCCCCCTCTCCCTCTTTCTCCCCTCTTCTCCCCCCCTCTCCCTCTCTTCTCCCCCCCCTCTCCCTCTCTTCTCCCCCCCCTCTCCCTCTCTTCTCCCCCCTCCATCTCTTCTCCCCCTCCCTCTCTTCTCCCCCTCCCTCTCTTCTCCCCCCTCTCCCTCTCTTCTCCCCCCTCTCCCTCTCTTCTCCCCCCTCTCCCTCTCTTCTCTCCCCCCCCCTCTCCCTCTCTTCTCTCCCCCCCCTCTCCCTCTCTTCTCCCCTCTCCCCCCCTGTCCCAGTACTTAGTCTGGTCATCTGGTCATTAATGCTCAATTTGGATTTTGACATGACGACTCGACTACAAGCCTCGGCATCTTGGTGCAAATATGTAAAAATTAGGAATTATACAGTTCAGATCAGTCTGGCACAAAGGCACCTTGATCAGTGGAAATCCGGGGGAGGGGGTGGGGATCTTTTCTGCTTAATGGGAGTCGTAGCCACTACAAAGGATGATAGGTGTGGTTATCGGAAGTCGATCCTCTCAGCCACTGTACATGTTTGCTGAAGCTCCCCAGTACAATATCTTCGGCTCATTTGCATCTCTTCAGATAACAAAGCAATCCATGCGTTTGTGCATTAAAAACAGAACAGCATGTAGGCATGGGTTATAAGTGGGAAGTAATATTTATGACATACAACTGGCCGTATGGAAGAAAAACAGTTTCATAATCTCTACAAAACCTTTACTGCCATAATCATCGTAGTCTTGCACCATCATCAACTTGGCAATCATCATTGATCAAAATCCTTAACTGGACTCGTCACATAACAGACTATTCAGAGACTGGTTATCATGCTATGAGTCACTAATTTCCTAATTCTCCAAAACAAATGCAAAATTCACCCACGTTGCTGATCTTAACACTAATTTGTTAGTGCTGAAATAGAGATTAACTGACACCATGTGATTGCTTTAACTCCAACTAGAAAAAGCTTGCAAGATTATTTTCCCCCTGGAGAGCATATCATTACTTCATTAATAATTTTAACTGGAACTAATTTGTAAAGAGATATTGTTATCCAGTACGCTGTGACTTAATCAAGATGTCGGGCAATTAAACACCGTTAGGCAGAAAGAGTTGGTGATCATCTGTAAGTGTATAAAATAAAACAGAGGTCAGAAATATGAAGAACTCTTTTACCTCATCACAGTGAGAGATTTATCCAAATGTAAACTCTGGAAAAAACATAAAACAATTCAAGAATATGTTTGATTTTATTTGGCAATATGAGTATATGAAACTTGTCACTAACTTTTCAATTTCAATTTGGATTTGCATTAAGGGTCATGACCTTCACTTTCAACCCTCAATTTAAAATAACGATTTTTAATGTGTAGCTGAGACCTTTCTAACTGCATGGTTTTCCATCAAACCAATTTTATTCAAGAAACAGTTTTGGGAAATATTGTAGAAGAATTGGGATGTCATGTTACAGCTGAACAAGACGTCGGCGAGATCACAGCTAGAATATTGTGTGCAGTTGCGGTTACCATTTGGTAGGAAGGATGTGATTAAGTTAGAGAGGGTGCATAAAAGATTCACAACGTGTCGCTGGGTCTAGAGGGCTTGAGTTATAAGAAGAGATTGGACGCTTTAGGACAGTTTCCTCTGGAGCAAAGGAGTCTGAGGGGTGACTTTATACAGGTTTAAAAATCTGAGGGGCAATAGATTTGGAAGGTCACTGATTTTTTTTCAGGAAGTAGGTGGTCTAAAATTAGTCTTTGCAGGAAGCAGGGTGGGAATCTTGACTACACTTCCCACCCTGCTTCCTGCAAAGACTCCCTATCCCCTACTTTCAATTCCTCTGTTTAAGCCGCATCTGTGCCAAAGATGAGGTGTTCCATACTAGAACATCCATGATGTCCTCATTCTTTAGGGAACGGGGGTTCCCTTCTCCCATCGCAGATGAGGCCCTCACTCATGTCTCCTCGGTACTCCGCAGCTCTGCCCTTGCTCCCCCTCCCCCTAGTCGCAACAGAGACAGAGTCCCCCTAGTCTTTACTTTCCACCCCATCAGCCGTCGCATACATCACATAATCATCCGAAATTTCCACCACCTCCAACGGGTTCCCACCAGAAGCCACATTTTCCCATCTCCACCCCTTTCCGCCTACTGCAGAGACCGTTTCCTCCGTAACTCCCTGTTTAAGTCATCCCTTCCCTGGGCGATCGTTTCCCAGAACTCCTTCGCTCTGCCTTCATGAACCAACCTGATCTCCCGGTTGCTGGACACTTTAATTCTCCTTCCCATTCCTGCACAGACCTTTCTGTCCTCGGTCTCTTCCATCGCAAATTGGAGGAACAGCATCTCATATTTTGCTTGGGCAGCTTACAGCCCAGTGGGGTAAATATTGATTTCTCTCACTTCAGGTAGCCCCAGCATTCCTTCTCCCTCTATCCCTCCCCCACCCAAGTTGCATTAGCTTCTCATTTTCACCCTGCAAACAGCTTACAATGGCCGTCTATATCTCTTGTTTCTCTTATCCCTAACCAGTCTGAAGAATGGTTTGGACCCGAATCGCCACCCATTCCTTCTCTCCAGAGATGCTGCCTGTCCTGCTGAGTTACTCCAGCTTTTTGTGTCTATCTTCCATTTGCCATTCCTTGGCCCACTTATCCAGCTGATCCGGACCCTTCTGTAATTCTTGACACCATCTTCATTTTCTATAAATCCACCTATTTAATGTAATCCGTAAACTTACTGGTAATGTTTTGTACTTTCTCATCCAAATCATTGATATAGATGAACAAACAGCTTTGGGTCCAGCACAGATCCTCAAGGCATACCACTAGGCACATGCCTCCAGTCCAAGAAATAACCTTCCAACATCACTCGCTGCTTCCTACCATAAAACTACTGTACCAGTTAGCTAGCTTTTTGTGGATCCCATGCAATTTAACCTTCCAGAGCTGACTACCTTATGAAAGATCTTACTGAAATCAACTACGTTTAAGGCCCGACATCCTCACCCTTCTTGATTACTTCTTCAAAAATCTCAATCAAATTTGTGAGACACGATCTCCTGCACACAAGCCAAGCTAACTATATCCCTAAGCAACTGTTGTCTTTCCAAATGCATGTATGATTTTATTCCTCAGAATATTCTCCAGTAACCTTCCTACCACAGATGTAACTTTTGTACCACAATTACTTTCTGGTCTGTAGTTCCCAGGTTTTACTTGTGGATTTTTAAAAATACAGGCATCATTAGCCATCCTCCAGCTTCCTGGCACTTCACACGTGTCTAACAATGATTTGTATGTCTCGGTCAAGGCTCCTGCAACTTCATTTCCAGCTTCCCATATTGGATATATCTGATCAGGCATGGGAGGTTTATCTTCCTGCATATATCTTAGGATATTCAGCACCTCCTTGACTGAAATTCAGACTGTCCACAAGATTTCTCAATTAAAAATTCCCAAGTTCCCTCATCTTCATGTCTTTCTCTGCAGTAAGAACTGAGGAGAAATGGTCATTGAGAACCTTGCCTATCTCTTGCAGGTCCACGCATCTGAGGGGGCCCTAATCTCTCACTAGTTAGCCATTTGTCCCATGATATATTTATAATATCTCTTTTATCCCATTTCTCTTTTATCCTATTTGCCAAAACGATCTCATGCCCATTTTATGTCCTCATGATTTCCATCTTAAGTATGCCACTCAATTCCCTGTCTTCCATCTGGGATGTTGTTGTTCCCAGTTACCTATACCTGACCGATATCACCTCCTTTTTCGTGAGCAGAGCCTCAATTTCTTTTGTCATCCAGAGTTCCTTATTCCTATTTTAACTCTCCTTCCCATTCCCATGCCGACGTATCTATCCTAGGCGTCCATGCCAGAGTGAGGCCACATGCAAACTGCAGAAACAGCACCTCATATTCTACTTGTATGAGCATTGAATTCTCCAATCTTAGGCAAATTCCCTCCTTTTTTCCCCTCTCTCCCTGTACACCACACAGGCATGTACCTATTTCACGCAGTATCCTACCCCCCTTTTTCTCCTCCCCCCACTCCCCCCCCCCCCTGTCTTTTCCACAAATACCCCTTCCTCTGGCTTCACATTTCACTCCTCTGCTCTCCTCATCTTTGTCTCTGTTTCATATCTACCCTTTGTCCAGCCACCTGTCCCTCTCCTTACCTGTATTCACCTATCATTTGTCAGACATTTTCTCGGCCCCACTTCTTCCCCAGCTTTTTCTCTTCTACAACAATCTGAAGAAGAGTCCTGACCCGAAACTTCACCTATTCACGTCCTCTAAAGATGCTGCTTGACCCACTCAAGCAGTTGGTGTCTTTTTTTGTAAAGCAGCTTCTGCAATTCTTTGTTTAGGAAAGAAATGCAGATGCTGGAAAAATCGAAGGTAGATGAAAAATGCTGGAGAAACTCAGTGAGTGAGGCAGCATCTATGGAGAGAAGGAATAGGCGACGTTTCAGGTCGAGACCCTTCGTCAGACTGATGTCGGGGGAGGGGGGGGGGGGTCGGGTAAAAGAAAGGAAGAGGCGGATACAGTAGGCTTTGTGGGAGAGAGGATGTTGCGAAACTGTCTTCGGAGAGAGGAGGAGAACTTCTCCATAGATGCTGCCTCAACCGCTGAGTTTCTCCAGCATTTTTTGTCTGCAATTCATTGTGTCTCTCAAACATTTTTTTTGGATTGTAAGACATCCACTTCACCCGCCAACACCTCCATCCCCACACCTCTTGTGTCGTCTGACTTCCAGCTCTGGTCCAGGCACATTCACCTGCAGAACACTCCTCAGTGGTCAGTGTTCTGATTCTTTCCCCTTCAATAGCTGGACCATATTGCAACATTTACTTGTTTTCGCTTAGTCTTATCGCAAGAGTGACTGTTAATGGCTAATCCCGATGCCCCAGGCCACTTTTTTTTTTAAAGAAAAAAAATAATTTTATTTTTTTAAGAGCTGAGCAGTCGGGAGTAAATTGGTTTAGAACTTCCCACACTCAGGTATTGAACAGTGTGCTGCAGGGCATTGCAGTTTGATTTCAGAGCAATCACTTATATTGAATTCTGTTAGCATTGATGGAATTTCATTGTTACCACGGGATATCCTGCAGACATCTTTTTGTGGTATGCTCATGGGCTTTCTGTTAATCCTTCTATTGAACTTCAAGTGCAAATGAAGCTTTTGCTAACCAGGCTGCAACCTGTCAGAACTTCTTCTTCTTGTCGAATCCACACACAAGATTAGAAGTTGTTCAGCCAGAGATGAAAACGCTTCTCGGCATCTGCATACAATGATGTCTGTCTTGCATTTCTTGTGGAAAGATTGGTGGAAAGATTGGTGGAAACAGGGCCGCGACGTGAACGCCCTTTCCTTGACCCCATGTCAGAACTACCATTTATACCATTTATAGAGCCGTTCAGATTTTTTATTCCATTGATTAATAGGCCAAATTAGTTTATGTTGTCACCAATGTCACTGAGATTTGTAGTACAATGAGAACGACCTGTTTGCTTTTTAAACTTCTACTGATGATCATACTCAGCCTTCTTAATCTGTAGGACAAATAGAAAGTGCGTGTGTGGTACAACATGCAATGTATTGTCCACATTCATTTAACATTTGTTGGTGTTCCAATGACGCATTTATCCTTGGACCTTTTGATCTTCCAGAGCTCTGCAAAGAAGATGATCCTGTGAACAGATGTCTTGGTGAAGGCATAGCAGAAATGCTAGCTGGCACAGAGTTGACCCTTCTAAAATCTGCAGAGAAAGATGAAGAGACGCAGGGAATCTGCCTCTGCCAGAGCAATCACATAGAGAAGAGCAGTGGTCTTAAAGGGGCAGAAAGGGCTTTGCAATCTACACCATTTCCTATGGCCCTTATTGGTCTTCTTCTTATCGAGTCCACACACAAAATTAGAAGTTGTTCAGCCAGAGCTGAGCACACTTCTCGGCATCTCAATCAAATGCTTTATTGTCATTCAAAAATACACCAACAAAAATGTTGTTGCATCTGGCTCACTGTGCAACATAAAATAACAAAAGGATAAAATAGATAAAAAGATAAAATAGATAAATAGATAATAGTTGGAGGCCAGTGACGAGTGGGGTGCCACAGGGATCTGTGTTGGGTCCACTGTTGTTTGTCATGTACATCAATGATCTGGATGATGGTGTGGTAAATTGGATTAGTAAGTATGCAGATGATACTAAGATAGGTGGGGTTGCGGGTAATGAAGTAGAGTTTCAAAGTCTACAGAGAGATTTATGCCAGTTGGAAGAGTGGGCTGAAAGATGGCAGATGCAGTTTAATGCTGATAAGTGTGAGGCGCTACATCTTGGCAGGACAAATCAAAATAGGACGTACATGGTAAATGGTAGGGAATTGAAGAATGTAGGTGAACAGAGGGATCTGGGAATAACTGTGCACAGTTCCCTGAAAGTGGAATCTCATGTAGATAGGGTGGTAAAGAAAGCTTTTGGTGTGCTGGCCTTTATAAATCAGAGCATTGAGTATAGAAGATGGGATGTAATGTTAAAATTGTACAAGGCATTGGTGAGGCCAATTCTGGAGTATGGTGTACAATTTTGGTCGCCTAATTATAGGAAGGATGTCAACAAAATAGAGAGAGTACAGAGGAGATTTACTAGAATGTTGCCTGGGTTTCAGCAACTAAGTTACAGAGAAAGGTTGAACAAGTTAGGGCTTTATTCTTTGGAGCGCAGAAGGTTAAGGGGGGACTTGATAGAGGTTTTTAAAATGATGAGAGGGATAGACAGAGTTGACGTGGAAAAGCTTTTCCCACTGAGAGTAGGGAAGATTCAAACAAGGGGACATGACTTGAGAATTAAGGGACTGAAGTTTAGGGGTAACATGAGGGGGAACTTCTTTACTCAGAGTGGTAGCTGTGTGGAATGAGCTTCCAGTGAAGGTGGTGGAGGCAGGTTCGTTTTTATCATTTAAAAATAAATTGGATAATTATATGGATGGGAAAGGAATGGAGGGTTATGGTCTGAGCGCAGGTATATGGGACTAGGGGAGATTATGTGTTCGGCACGGACTAGAAGGGTCGAGATGGCCTGGTTCCGTGCTGTAATTGTTATATGGTTATATGGTTATAGTGACGGCACATTATATGGAATCTGCATACAATGGTGTCTGTCTTGTCGCTTCTTGTGCGTGGTGGTGGAAAGATTGGTGGAAACAGGGCCGTGACATAAACCCTCTTTCCTTGATTCCACCCTTATGAAACTTGTAGAGCCCTGCACAACCCTGCTATCAATCATAGATGGGGTTTTTTTTATCTTTGTTCCCATTAATACTTTGAAGAGTTCAGTTAAATCCAGAATCTTACTAACTCCAGGGGATAAAATCAATTTTCAATATTATTTTATAGTAACAAAATTTGAAGTTCAGATATTATTCTGGACAATGTGCATGCACTTCCTTACCAAGTGTGATGCACATAACTTAATACATACAGTGCCCTCCATAATGTTTGGGACAAAGATCCATCATTTATTTATTTGCCCCCTACTTTGTAAAAGGAAAAATCACATGTGATTAAAGTGCACATTGTCAGATTTAAACAAAGGCCATTTTTATACATTTTGGTTTCACCATATAGAAATTACAGCAATGTTTATACATAGTCCGCCCATGATCCGCCCTTAACACATCTATGGAAGCTCACACTGATCAGCTGTAAATGTTCACTCCTTTTGATCACAGCATCCTTAATTGTACACTCCTCCCTGCTTTTGTGTCTCTTATGCTTATCTATAATAATATTGTGATATATTGCTAATGTAAAATAATCTTTCCTGCATTGAGAGTACATAAGGAGATTGTACTTGGGACATGTACAAAATCCTCACCACCTTCCTTTAAGGCTTTGGTAACACCTTAACCTTGCTGATTTGTCATATTTCAATGTATTTATTTTCTGCATTGCTATTACTTGTATTTTTGGTGAGTCCTGCCCAACTGGCTAGACCATTGTAACCTTCCTACAATCTACAATTTTCCTCCTCACTGGAAACCAGATTGTCACTTGTAGTGTCGTCTCTATGTTTCTTTATCACACTGTCTCCAAATACTTCTTACAAAAAGGAAGGGGCTGAGTATTGAACCTTTTGGAACCTCACTGTTAATAGCCTTCCAGTCACAAATATACGACTGCCATTACCTTTTGCTTCCTGTCAATGAGTCAATATTGGGTCCAATTTGCCACTCTCCCTTGGCATACTTGAGTCTTTACTTTTAAGCTGTACCTTTCTTAATAAAGCCTCATACTGGATTCTGTAATTGAAGTGTAACTGGCCTGTAATTACTTGGTTTATCCACCCCAACCTTCCTTTTTAAAACTATGTTATGACTTTAGCCATTTTCCAATCTCTGGGACCTGAGAGAACTGAAAACTTGAAGGCAGTAATTGCAATTTCCATCCTGGCTTCTTTTAACAGCTTGAGATACATTTAATCCAGATCTGTCTGTATAACCATTTTCAAAGATGCTCAATTCTTTAATAATTATTTCACTATTTCATGCTCTTTAGCCTCAACTTTGATATTGGCACGACCCCTCTCTTTTGTGAAGACAGTGACATAAAAAAGCATTAAGGACCCTATCTACATCCTCTACCCTTTTGGTCCTTATTTGGGTCTACTACTTCCTCCGTTCCTTATTTCCTTGCTCTTTATGGGGTTTTTTGCAGTTCTAAAACATTTTTGGAGTTTATTTCATTTTATTTGCCGTTTTTTCAAACCCTCTTTGTTTTCAATTTCCCCTTTGTTTCACTTCTACATTTACCCTAATTCTCCAGTCTAGCAGTAAATTAAACTCACATTGGTTTTTTTTCCTTATCCTACTTTCTATACATTTAGCTACATGCAGAACCCCTGATTTGGAAATCCCACCTTTCATCGTTGTGGGAACCTGATCTCTGAACCGCATTCTTAAATGATTCCCATATCCTAGATCAAATAACTGATTCCAGTCCATTTTTGCTAATTCACTCGCCTAATAAAATTGATTTTATCCCTGCGTAAAACCTTTACCCCCTTTTGATCTTCATCTTATTTCACAACTATATTTACTATAATCTATCCTGCAGCAATGTTCTCCCACTGATATCCCTTTCACATAATTAGTCATTCCTACAACTGAAACTGGAATTGCACCCTCCATTCGCTCCAAATTCCGAGTGTATAGTCTTCAGAAATGTCTTCCCTTTTTAAATGGTTTCTCCAAAGTATTTGACACATTCAACCATACTAATCTCTGTTCTGCCTGTATTTAATTGGCCATCTTCATAGCTCTGATCTATGTGGTAGATCCAACAAATTTGAATGCAGGCCACATATCTCCAGGAAAAGTTCATCTACTTGCTCCCATGAAACCAGGTTTTGTCTGCAAGCTGATTCTACCTATCTCTTATTGGTTCACTGTTTCTTTTGGCCACCCGACCTGCTCTGTATTATCAGATGGCTTTCTGGCATGAAGCCATGGATGAGCCACTCTTTCCAAATTAACAAAAAAGAAGACTGATATCATTATTTCTGGCTCTCACCATCATTTCCATGTTGTACTAATTCCACTCAATTTATTGACGAGGCTCAACGTTAATTGGAAGAAAAGCACCTCATATTTCACTTGAGTGGTTGACAACCCAGCAGTATGAATATTGACTTTTCTAACTTCAAGTAGTTTGACTGTCTGCCTGATTAAATGTTGCCTTTGTATGCCTCATTGTCACCTTCCCCGAGCTAACAATGATCTATTCTACATTTTCCTTGACCTTCGTCCCTTTTAAACCCCTTTGTCAGGGGTTAAGGGGGAAAGCAGGAGAATGGGGTTAGGAGGGAGGGGTAGATCAGCCATGATGGGCTGAATGGCCTAATTCTACTCCTATCACTTGTGAACGTGAACTTTGATCTCTCGTTTTCACATCTTACCCTTCCATATCGCTGTCTCTCCCTCTCCCCTGACTCTCACTGAAGAAGGGTCTTGAGCCAAAATTTCACCCATTCCTACTATACAGAGATGCAGCCTGTCCCGCTGAGTTACTGCAGCATTTTATGTCTATCTTCGGTGTGAATCAGCATCTGCAGTTCCTTCCTACTATTCCACTCAATATATTGTTCACTCCAGTTCATCACATCTTCTACGACGTAATGCTCATTCTCTTTCTAATTATTTATTGTAGGCAAAGGAAAGTGGAACTGAAAGTTACAAAGTTGTGTTCTTTTTCTTGTTCCGTTTGATTCTTGTCAACATTTAAACGGTAAACCTGACCCAAATAAACATGAAACACATGTTTCAATATTGACGAGTAGCTAATGTAAGAGTACCTTTCAGACTACATGTCACAACCAGTAGTGTTGCTGTCATTCCTACTCCAAAACCATTTTTATTTTTCTCTGAGTTTCTTTGGGACTGGATCTGGTCATTAAATTTCAGGCAGATATTTTAAAATATTATTGCCTTTGGGGAAATAACCACAAATGTCATAGGATTGGATTATTTTCAATAATTCTGTGCTTGAACAGATTATCCTGTGAGGAGCAGGGATTTTGTCTGTTGAGTCTAACCGTCTGTGGTACATCTGCGCTTTGTTAAATTGACAGTGCAGCTGCTAACCACTGACCGTTAAATTTTACCTTAATTTATACTATTCAGTTGCTTTATTACGTAAAACCTAGTTATAGGTCAGTAGTGTTTGAACAAAGCTCCAGATTTTGCTATTGGGCAAATCAGTTGATCTTTAATCTTATATTTTATGGCAGTGCGTTGATGTGTTTGATGTTGAGTTGCAGGGAGGGAAGGCAGTGGGGAGGAGTAAGGATACTTGAGCATTTAGTCTGGACACTCGCAGGGAAGAGAGAGCAGCACAGGAAATATGTGCTTTTCTCTGTGTCAAGCTGTCACCATTGACTTGTCCACTGTCATGTTGCTACGAGATATTCACGATGGTGATTCCTGCTGACATATTGATTAATGATTGCAATTTCTTCCTGGAACTTGATTTCCTGTGCTTTCCTTAAAGTAAAGGAAACTCTCAATGCACTGATCATTGACTGTGGCACTTAGATTCTCCTGGCGGGGAGATGGCTCCTCTGTGGCTGGCCATGCTGTCAAAGAACAGCCCGATCTACCGAGAATCCCTCTTCTCCTTCTCCATGAGTAGTGCCCGTAACCTGGAGAAGGACATGACCATGCTCCGCAAACAGATGGAGAAGGAGCGAAGCCTGCTACATGGGCAGCTGAGAAACTTAAAACGGCAGCAACAGATCCTGGCTGCAAGCACCAAGGAGGAACTTGACAAGTAAGAGTTGCACTGTATGAATGAGACAATAAAGGAACCCTGTCCAGTGATAGAGAGACTTCAACCAGTTAACTTCAGTTAAGGAATTGTCAATGAGCAAGTCTGTAAACCACCTGCAACTGTGCACGTTTGCAGGCATGTGTAAGCTTATGAGAAGCTGGAAGAAGGGGAAATAGTAAATAGGTATTTCACAGCCGGTGTAAGATTTTATCAATTAATGAAAATGTCTTTAGTTCCTTTTTTGCTAGAAAGAATGTTGAGAATTTATTGTAAGCTTTAGATACTTAGGATTATTGTGGAATATGTGGATCTCTTTCTCGTAATACAATGGTGATATATGAAGTAGCTTATTGAGTCCAACAGGTTATACAGTTACTGTTCATACACCACATATTATATGTAAATTGTTAATGTCCATAGGTTATTACCATTGATCTGCAGTTTAATTTGTTTTATGAACAAATTTATATTTATTGTACGTTCAGTTTGATAAACTGGCTTAGTACAGAACAATGCAGCATCTATAAATATAGATTTAGATTGTCAATAGATATAACTAGAGCCTCTGCGTATCTTGACATCTACTGAATATACAGTACTTTTATATTTCTAGTCTAATGCATATACGTTTATTTCCTATATATTGAGAATTTGTGTCTCAGCTACAGGTGCTGATTATCACATTATTTTCAATACGTATATATGATTATTATGTATATAAATTAACATAATCTTAATATGTACAGACTACCAGAAGCAATATATGCAAGTTACAACAGTGTAATACAATATATATATATTTAAATTCATGCACCCCCTGTATTCGGTTTAAATTACTCTCTTATTACAGTCTATATCTGCAGTTAATACAAATTAGAGCAACTGTTGTATTTTTTAATTAATTTACTTGAACTGTGGAATGTTTATTGCCTGTGTTATGGGTAAAGAAAATTGGTAATAATTGCATATGCATGCTAAATAAATCAGTATACAGAGGCCGATTCTGTCACTATATATACTGGGTAGAATAGAAGATGCGTACATAGGATATGGCAGTCACTGTATACTTGTTGTATAGTTAGTTTAGTTGCTCAATGTGGGAGTCATTATAATTCATATAGGTACAGGTTAGTGCAGTCAATATTTATCCAGGTCAATACTGTCACTATTCCTGTGCAAAGAAATTAACTGCAATACAGAATTCAGTTAAATTTGATCAAATTACTGCATTTCTCTGTGTTTTTATGTCAGTGTAGCAACATTGACAGGTGAATGCTGCACTGGGTTGTACATTGTATAACAAAAAGTGACAGTTCCAGTACTTGGATGTTTGAAACTGTCTACTGTCTACATGTAGATGTCCGACTTTCAGTTCAGCTGTTTGATGAACCTGGGATTACTGGATTCCTCATGGAGTCCAACGAGAGAGCAGAAGCTTCCTCAGATGTCATGATACTTAGGTTGGAAATCTGTGCATGGAATCTATGCCAGTCTAGCAGCCCATCACAGTGACAGCTGGCAAGTTGGCCATGTTGGCTGCCAAGGCGATCATGTGTGGGGTATATCATTAGGCCAGATAAGCCCTACACAATGCTGAGGCCCCCTGATAGCATGATGATCACCTTCCCAAGAAAGTGCAAACTCCATGACCAGGCAACAAATGGGCATAGCAGCTTACAGATCAACAGAAGTTCTGCTTCATTGCTGATGCAGGTAAGTGCAGTACACTCTGTGCTAACATGCTCACTTTGTATATAGGTCAAAACAATGATTGTGTGTGCGCATGGTATTGCATGCAGTATATAATAAGATAAAACAATTGCAGTATGGAGCTCTGCTGGTATATACATTTTGGGTACTGATTATAGGAAACAAAATATATTGAGTCTACAGATCATTTCAGATCCTGTGGCAGGATTAAGATCATAAGGAATTAGAATTAAGCCATTTGACCCATCAAGTCTACTCCGCCATTCAATCATGGCTGATCTATCTCTCCCTCCTAACCCCATTCTCCTCATAACCTCCGACACCCATACTAATCAAGAATCTATCTATCTCTGCCTTAAAAATATCCACTGACTTGGCCTCCACAGCCTTCTGTTGCAATCATCGTGATCTATCATCGTGGCAGTTTTCTTGCATGAAGGTCTTCTCCTATATGATTCTATTTTTATTGTATTGTGTGTGGTGCCACTGAAATACATGGTCTACTCTGGCTCAGTTTATAATTATGTGAAGTCAATGACACATTGTTAATTGGTATGTGCACATACTAAAAAAATATTGAAAATTACATTGTGTGGCTTCAGGATAATGGGTTTGTTTTCCTACTCTTGAATAACAAGTATAAAATGTCCATACAAATATTCTATGTCACTAGAATAGTGTGGAGGGTTACCCTGGATTGTGTCTGCGATACATCATAACTGAGATTGCTTAAGGCAAGATTTCTGACATGGAAAATCACGTTATACTTTTGTAGTGATATCTTACAAATTGCACAGTATACCAAAAGATAAAAGGTAGACAATGTAACATATTAGCTTGTCCCAGAGAATGGTTTCTACCCTAGCTGGGCTACTGGAAATGGAATCTGAATCAATGGTAGCATTTAAATCATGAATAGGGGAACTGATCCAAACAAATATCTTGGAAATTCAAGAGACCGTAGATGATGGAATCTTAAGCAAAGAGCTGGAGGAAGTTGGCGGGTCAGGCAGGCAGCATCTGTGGAAGGAATGGATAGACCCTACTTCAGACTGATAGTGTGCGGGAGGGAGGGAGGGGGGGGGGGGGAGAGGGGAGAATATAGTAAAAGAGAGGTAAAGGAGGGGAACACCTGGTGGGTACAGGTGAGTGGGGGTGATTGGCAAATGGGTGGAGTTAATGACGAAGGCTAGATGTAAAAAGAGAGGATGCCACATTAGGAGCACTGAATGCAGTAGATAAGATTGGAGGAGGTGCACGTGAACCTCTGTCTCACCCAGAAGATGGAAGTGAAAGAGGAAGTGTAGGGACAGGTGTTACATCTCCTGTGGTTGCAAAGGAAATGCCTGGGGAGGATGCGGATTGTGTGGGAAGAAGAGCAAACCAAGAAGTTGCAGAAGATGGTCTCTACGGAAGTGAAAGAGGTGGGGGTGGGAAGGTATGACTGGTGGTAGAATAACGTTGAAGGTGGCGGGAATGTCAGAGAATGAAATGTAAAAACAAATATCTTGCTTCATGAAGCCGCTACATGGATGATGGGCCATGTTACCTACTATCCTTTAAAATTCAATGTAAATAAAAATAACCCACTATTTATGAATGACAGAAATGTTGTAGCGCAGGAGACTCTTTGACCCATTTATTCCATGCTGACTCAATGCAAGAACAATTCTTCCACTCCCCCACCATCTCCCCTCCACTGCATTATTTTACCTTTTGAATACCATGTTTGAATCTACCTCTATTACTTATTCTGGCAATGGACTCTACTTGCTGGGAACAAGTTATATTCAGCTATTCTGTACAGACCCTTCCTAATCTTAAATACCAATATCTTACTCAACTTCTCCTGTTCCAAGGAGAACAATCCCTATTTATCTCATCTATTCATGGAACTAAGATCATATTCCAGTATTCATTTCAGTAAATCTCTTATACATCTTTTCTGTGACATTTGCATATTTTGGTCCAATTATATTTTTGTTGTGATTCAACCAGCATTTTGCAAAGGTTCATCATGATGTCATAGAGTTATAGAGTGAAGCAGGCCTTTCGGCCCAACTTGCCCACACCGGCCAACATGTCCCAGCTACACTAGTCCCATCTGCCTGCGTTTGGTCCATAACCCTCCAAACCCGTCCTATCCATGTACCTGTCTAACTGTTTCTTAAACGTTGCGATAGTCCCAGCCCCAACCACCTCCTTTGGCAGCTTGTTCCATACACCCACTACCCTTTGTGTGATAAAGTTACCCCTCAGATTCCCATTTAACCTTTTCCCCTTCACCTTGAACCTATGTCCTCTGGTCCTCGATCCCCCCCACTCTGGGCAAGAGACTCTGTGCATCTAATCGATTTATTCCCCTCATGATTTTATACACCTCTATAAGATCACCCCTCATCCTCCTGTGCTCCATGTAATAGAGACCCAGCCTACTCAACCTCTCCCTATAGCTCACACCATCTAGTCCTGGCAACATCTTCGTAAATCTTCTCTGAGCCCTTTCAAGCTTGACAATATCTTTCCAATGTCCTTGCTCCTTTACTCAGAACTCCTATTTGTAAGACCCTGGGTCTTGTATACTTTTTTTAAACTGCTTGATTGATTTGATTTGATGTGATTTGATTCAATTTATTGTCATTGTCTTCAAGTAAGAGACAACAAAATGTTATTTCCCATACAGTCATACGAATAAAAAAACAAACACACAGAACACAATAATCCACAACACAAAGTTCCCCACTGTGAGGGAAGGAACCAAAGTCCAGTCAACCTCCTCGCTGATGTTCCCCGATGTTCACCCGTGGTCGTGGCCTCCCGAGCCCCCGCAGTCGCCGCTACGGGCGGCCCGATGTTCAGGCCCTCTCACCGGGAACGATGGAACCCCGACGTTGGGCGGAAGAACATCCTCAGCGGCCTGGACCTCTGAATCGGCCACCTTCCACTGGAGTCCGCGGCTCCCGAAGTCCACAGGCCGAGCTGGGTGGAGATTCAACGCTGGCGGCCCCCTGCAAACGGTCCCAGGACTCCGCGATGTTGGTCAGCGTCGCCCGTGTTGGGAGCTCCGCGAACCACAGATCCGTCGATGCAGCAGGCCCAACACTCCGGAGCCTCAAACGGCGATCCTAGGTGAGATATCGCCTGCTCCGGGATGTATCCAGCGCTGAAGCTCTGGTCCGGTCCCGGCAGGAAAGGCCGTGCCAAACCAGTTGGTAGGCCGCGAGGAGGGGGGCGAGGGCGCGACTCGGAGAATAGTCACATCCGTGCCAGGAAGTGACTGAAGGACGGTTTCCCCCTTACCCTACCCCCCTCCCCCACATAAAATACTAAAATAAATACTTTAAACATACTAAAAATATTTTTTTTAAAAGACAAACGGACTGCAGGCAACCATCAACAGCGCCAACTGCTTTCTTAACTTCCTCTGTCCATTTCAATTATTTACAGCTCTCTCTATACTGCTGTAACTATTTTAGGACATTGTGCCATTCAATTTATATATTACTTATACTTGTTTTTTCTTATCAAAATATAATCTATCTGTCGCGTTATATTTCATTGGCCTTTTGATCACACATTTCACCAGCCTATCTATATTCTGTTAGTCAATTACCGTTCTTCTCATAGCTTACAGTAGAGGTTTTCAAAGTAAATGTAAAAGTTAATGAAAGATTTTCCAGCGACTAATGTATATAGAATGCTGGAAGGAAATTGGCTACAAACTCTGACGGGTTGATGATATTTATTCCTTGTCGTTTTAACTTATTCACAGACTGAACAAAGAACTTGAGCAGAAAAACAAGCTCATTGAATCCCTAAACTGCAAACTACAGAGCCGGGCAGACACTCCGACCAACAGCCACGTTCTCTCAGAGTCTGAGCAATCTGATAGAGGATCGTTTGTATCGGATGAGCAAGAGTCAACCAACGATGACCTGGATGCTTATTGTTATGAAGTTGACCTGAGCAGTGAGTACTCGCACGATGATCAACAGAGCACGGAGCTGGAAGCACATGCCACAGCAGGTAGGGTTACATTTAAAGCTCGGACTGCCTTAAGCACTGGAAGGGCAAAGGAGCATAATTACACGTGTTAAAATGAAATCAGTGTTGAAATCAGTGTAGCTGCAACATTTGTGTCGAGACATAGCAGTCACATTGAAATAAGAATGTGAACTAATATTTTCAGTGATGGTGTAAGTAGAGCAAGTCTCTACCTCGTCTTTCATGTGAACAACTTCATATCCAGCCTCACTCCCATGAAACAGTCCTCGGCAATCTTTTGTGAAGTATTTACAATAGGGTATAATTGAAAAATGCCAATCTGGCCTTCGTGTAGGTAACTCCTTGGAATAGTAGAAACAACAAGAAATGTGGAAGCAGAATGGGTCATGTTAGGACAACATGGACAGCCGATTATGTTTACATATGTTGCATATTCTGTGTGGTATGCTATCTTAAAGATCCTTGATGAATATGCTGAGCATTTAGATAGGTAACCAGCTTACTTAATTGGTAACAGCATTTCACATCTTTAATGTGTGTAAAAGGTCTCTCAAATTCTAATATCAATGCTAATACCATGAATAAATTGCTGTATGAGGATATCCTCATTAAGAAGGCAGGCACGGGTTATTGATAGGGGACGATCAGCCATGATCACAATGAATGGCGGTGCTGGCTCAAAGGGTTGAATGGCCTCCTCCTGCACCTATATTCTATGTTTCTATGTTTCTAAGGCACATAAGTAAGTCCCTTGGGCAGCTAACCTTCACTACGTTTTCTCACCCTTAAAAAAGAGTTGAGTTGCACTGAATTTTCTGAGAGAACAATCCATTGTCTGACATTTTTTCTTTAGAGATAGAGATATTAAACTCAATGCACTTTGATAAAGGTAAATCTGGACCTTGTGGGAAGATACTAAATTAGAGTTAAGCAAATGACAGCATTAAGCAGCCGATCAGGAGAATAAGTTGGGAGCAGTTGTTATTGGGCAAGTCCACACCTGAAGTCCATGCCTAACCTGTGGCAGTCATTTAATAGCCAGTTGATCAGTCTAAGACCAGCATGGTCTTAGTAAGGAGGAAGAATAAGGGATAGCAAGGTAAGGGATCCTTGGATGATCAAAGTGTTTGTGAATTTAGCCAAAAAGTGGATGTAAGATGAAATCAGACTGACTTTGAGGAACATTAAGCAAGCAGGAAATAACTCAAGCAGGCAATTAGAAGGACCAAAAGAGGCAATGAAAAGTAATTGGTGAGTCAGATTAAAGAAAATCCAAAGGCTTTTTATACATACATTAAAAATAGGGGTATCCAGGGAGAAGGTAGGGTCGCACACGGATAAAGGAGGGAATTTATTCCTGGATTCAGAGGATGTGGGCAATGTACTAAACAAGTACTTTACATCTGTATTCAACAAGGGGAAGGACATGGAGGACAGTGAGATCAGTGTGTTAAATATTAATACGTAAGGGCAATTTGAGATCAAGGGGGTGGTTTTGAGGTTCTTAAGGAGCTTTAATGGGGATAAATTCCCAGGGCCTGATGGGAGCTATCCTAGGTTATTGAGAGAGGCAAGAGAGGAGATCACAGTGCACTTGACAAAGATCTTTGTATCTTCTATAGTCATAGGCGAGGTCCCAGAGGACTGGAGTGTAGCCAATGTTTTTCCTTTGTTTAAAAAGGGGAAGTAGAGATAATCCAGGAAATTATAGGTCAGCGAGTCTCATGTCAGTGGTAGGGAAGCTATTGGAGAGGATTCTTTGGGGTAGAATTTTCTTTATTTTGGAAGAGCTAATTAGAGACAGTCGGCATGTCTGAGATCTGTGACCAGTGTGCATTTCCGCAAGATTGATGCTAGGACAGTTAGTGTTTGGAATATATATAATTGACTTGGATGTAAACGTAGATAGGTTCATTTGGAGGTTTGCAGTCGAAAACAAAGCTGGTGAAGTTGCTGACAGGGAGGATGGCTGTCAAAGTGTGCTGCAGGATATAGATTTGCCACGAAAATGGGCAAAGAAATGGCAGATAGAATTTCATCAGAGCAAGTGTGAGGAGTTGCACTTTGGGAAATTGAATGTATGGTGAAAGTACACAATTTTACTTCGGAGTCACGTGAGTGACTACGTGAAGACCCCGTCCAGTACGCATGCATGTCATATCGTCTATCACATTGCGTGACGACTGGCAGGGTGAACGTGATTCTCTTGCCAGAAACAGACCTGAGGTAAGTTTTTTTTTAAACTTTCAGGTTAAATCTTCTTGCAGGAACCTCTACTTAGAGGTCCTGCTAAAAGTCCGGGGAAAAGTCGGGACGGAGGGGTAACCCCAGTCTCGAACTTCCAGGGAACCCCGGTCACGGGGAATCCCGCCCACGGACCTAGGCGCTCGGCACCGCGGAATGCGGGTAGCGAGCGACGGTGGATTCACCTTTGAGCCGCTGGCATATTGGTGGAGAACCCGGGAAGCGGGAAGCGGTGGTGCCAGCGGCTTCATATTGGTGCCGGGGGCACCTGGACGGCTGCTCCGGAGACCGCGGGAAGCGGGGAGCGACCTGAGAACCCGCTCCGTAGACTGCGGGATGCGAGGAGCGGACGGCAGTAAGTCACCTACTGTGCCGCTGGCAGTTAAACCAGCGGCTTCATATACCACCACCCCCCCCCCCCCCCCCCCTGAAGCAGGATACCCCCCCCCCCCGACTTTGTAAATCGCGGCTATCCCTTTTATAGGGACCGCTGGGATATCCCGGCTGCAGTTACTGCGGGGATACCCAGATCGGGGGGGGGGGGGGGAAAGAAAGCCCCGACTGGAAAACACCGTGGAGAAACCCTGTTATAAGGGACCGCGGAGAAAAAGCTCGGGGGAGAAATAACCCGCAATGGAAGTGTTTCTACAAGGACCACAGAAGAACCCCAGCTGTAACAAACCACGACCACGAGACCAGGCTCGGGAGGAGCGTTGCCCCGCAGCATAAGGTTTAAAAAGGACATGCAGGTAAATTCCTTACTCGAAGGTCGTTTTGTGCTATTTTGTGAGAATGTGTTACAGGAATGGACCGCATCCAGACTGACTGCGGAGGACCGCGGAATTGCGGGCAGTTAGCAGCGGTAGACTGCACCTGGATCGCTATTGATCAGCAGTCTCCGACCTGGCACCTGTACAGTCGGAATCGACACCTCAGACTGGTGGGAAAGCCAAGCAGAAGTCGGACAGGCCGAAGACTCGGACGAGTCAGGCTGTGAAGACTCACCGCCGGCGGGAGCAACTGTGATCGCATATCCCGCATGGAGCGGTTGATCGATCAGAAGCTCCAATGTGACATGCTCCGTGTATATGTAGTCTAGTCACCAGGGGGTCCTGGGACGCCCATGGCAGCACCTTATTGAGGGCTGCATAATGCATCTCTCTCGACAGAGGGGAGCATTAGGAGTCACTTCTGGGCTGACTCTGAAGACAGGGGTTTGGCTGAAGAAACCATAAGTGTGCAGGGGGTGCAGGAACAACACTACCAGCAGCAGGAGCTCGACGAGTGGCCGTAGGGTTCAGGAAGGCCACATCATCACGCAAGACCTCACATCTTCGACGGCAGCACCCCTACGCACCCACCAGCAAACCACGATGAACTGAAGCTGGTGAAAGCTTGAAGGCCGTACAACCAGGACAAAGATCTTTTTTAGGCTACCGCCAGAACGGCCTTCCTGGAAGATGCGCCAACCTCGTACTCGAGCTCCTCTACCTCCCAGGAGCAGATGTAAAATCATGCACACATGTTTGAGGCAGCTCCTGGGTCGGGTTGCATAAGTCCACCCATTCGGATAAAGGTATGGAACCTCATCGATGATGTCTCCTGTCACGGATACAAGTTGGTAATATTAAACTGGTTTGAATATTTACACTGGTTTAGGATAACACTAGATTAGTTTATACTGCACACAGGTATGGTTGGAGTTGCCTTTCAAGACAAGGCTCACAAGAATGGGATGTGGACTCATCATTGTCAACAGCCTCAACCCGCATGTTATGTATAGACTTTTCTGAATAACTTCCATGTGATCATTTCCGCTCACAGGGTTGATGATATTTGAAATTTAACTGGATGAGGCAACGATACACTCAGGTGCGTTACAAAATGGGCTAACTCCAGTTTCCAGATTATTTACCAAATCACTACTATCAGTGCTTCGGCTGCACAGAGCTAACAAATAAGTAGCATGGCCAATCTGGATGATATTGAACATACTGTATTTTACTAAATTAGCCTTATCAGCCACATAGCTATATTTGAGGAATTGGTTCTCACCCGTCCAGTTAAATTTAAATTAGGTTGATACCAACTGAAACTATTGATTATTGGGATACAATCATCCATTTATTGGTCTGGGATCAGCTCTGAGACAACAAATTAGACCTCTGCTATTTTTAGCTGAAACAATCAAAGTCACAATGATGGACAGCTTTGCTCCACTAAAACCTCTTATCTGTAAATCTTCAGTCATTTCCAAACTGATGCTATTGCCCAAAGATGGGTAATTTACTAATACCATCTCTTGTTACGGAGGCAGATGGGATTAGCATGAGTTATCAAGTGTTCAGTGATGGTATCAACTGCCAATAGACACCAGGTGCATTCTGTGCATTAAAGGGTGTGTGGATATGCATATACGGCATGCACAAGTCCAAGATGATACACTTTGGTGGTGGTATATGTTAATCACAAAGGTACAATCAAATCAAAGTATCTGGTGATAGTTTTACCAAACCGCATTTAGCACTGGTGTATTATTATGCAAAATCAATGACAACACAGAATGAATGTGTGATCACAAAGTATTTAATGACAATGTGGATTGATAGAACACTAACTATTGAGTTGCTTGCATCCAGTTTCAATCAACAGTGAACGAGGCATACAGTGGCGAAGGGTGCATTCTCGCTACACTAGGAAGGAATGTTCTTTTATGTCTTCCTCCATTTGGCCTCAATAGACGGGTCTTGCAAAATTCAGCAAGATCCCGCTTCCGGGTTTTCATAGTGCCTGCCTGGGTTATATACCTATGGCTCCTGCTGAGGCGAAGAATGAACATAAAACCTTACATGGTTAGTTCCGGATAAAAAGATGCTGGTTCAGTTGTGATGTTGAAACCATCCTCTGCATGATATAATCAATTCATAGACTTACAGACTCTGAGAGATCGTTTCTGCGGCTCGGGTTGTCAAACCATAAGCGTTAAGAGTGCTCACTACAGATTGCAGGGATAGCACCAAATAGCAGCAATCTGCATGGGAGATGGGAAGCATTGTTTATGCTTCCTTACGTTTAACTCGGCACGGATGACTGACACATTAAAATTCAGTTTTATGGGATTATAACATTAAGTTACTATTCCATTACTGTGCCTTAAGTACCTCCTCATCATTTGGCTGAGGAGTACATAAACCACTCCGGTCTCACCCTCTGATATCCAGAATATGAAGGTATCGTCAGCTTAAAACCTCCCAAGCTTAGGGACGCAGAGATATGGGTTGTTAACATTGTACTACGTCACTTCACCGATGGGCACCAGCAACATCCCTGTCCATGGTCATACTCACGTACTAGTGATTACGCCATGGCACTGAGTACAGCGCTATGGGTCCAGTCATTGCAACACTGGATAGGATGATCATATCTGCGGGCTATAATAACATGTTTTGTTTATGATTAATCAAGCAGATTAGACAGGGACACAAGACCAAACTAGATGTTGCATATCCCATGGACCTTGGGTTGTGTGTGATCACGCATTTACACCAGTATGTCAAGGTTCCTAATAGCCTTATAGACTGACAGCAATATTATTAGTTAAAATCTTGTTAGAAGGAATCACTACAAACCTTCTCCAGATGGTTATATGGGTCTGGCATATACAGGAGTGTACATTGACATTGAGTCTCACTCCACCAGGACCGCTATACCTCAGCAGCAGGGATGGACCACATCCTAGCGGTTGCAGGATGGTCAAACCATTGATCTGTCCAAATATTCAGAATAACCTATTGCCAGATATGGGGTATTTGCCAACTCTATGTTAGGTATGGTTCATACTTCCTCCAGGTTGAGGGAGGTTACTATTGCCACTATTATTCATTAATAGCATCAACATGTTTATATCTATGTCATGTCTGAATGCATTCTTAATGTTCACTCATCATTGGCCTACTGATGCAGTGTATGACGCCTGGACTCGTTTCCACGGCATGAAATCACAGAGCTTTAAAATCTTCACGTAGTCACTCACATGACTCCGAAGTAAAATAGTAAGATTAAACGAGAACTTACCAGTTTGAAGTTTGATCTTTATTTTAAGAGGAGTAATGTTGAGGGATTACGTGCCCTCCGCTCCCAGCCTATCATAAAGTTCAACTGGTATTATGGTTCTCTTATCTTACTATGTTCAGTTCAATAACTGTTATCTGTGATTTCACACCGCTGCTTTGAAGATTGACACACATGCGTACTGGACGGGGTCTTCACGTAATCCCTCAACGTTACTCATAAAATAAAGATTAAACTTCAAACTGGTAAGTTCTCGTTTAATCTTACTATTAATGGCGTGACCTTTATAAACATTGATATACAGAGGGATCTTGGGTGTCAAAGTCCATAGCTCTTTGAATGTGGCAACACATATATATCTATTTGGAGAGAGTGATAAAGAAGGCATATGGTATGCTTGCTTTTGTCGGCCGGGGCATTGAGTATATGAGTCAGGAAGTGATGTTGCAACTTTATATAAAATTTTGGTTAGCAACATTTGAAGTATTGTGTACAGTTCTGGTTGAATAATGTGAGGCTTTGAGAAGGATGCAGAAGAGTTTATGAGAATGCTGCCTGGAATACAGGGTATTAGCTATAAGGAGAGGTTGGAAAGACAGATAGTTTTCTCTGGAGTGTCAGAGGTTGAGAAGAGACCTGATAGATGTATATAAAATTATGAGAGGCATAAACAGGTAGACAGTCGGCACTTTTTCCCAAGGTGGAAATGTTAAAGACGGAAGGGCATAGCTTTAAGTTGTGAGAGGCAAGGTTCAAAGGCGATGTGTGGGGGCAAGTATGTTACTTACCATCTCCCACCAAGTGCGTTGCAATGGATGGTGGTGGAGGCAGATGAGATAGTGATATTTAAGAGATTTTTTTGATAGGCACATCAATATGCAGGGAATGGAGTAATATGGATGGCATGCAGATAGGGGAGATTAGTTTACCTTGGCATCATGTTCAGAATGGACATTGTGGGCTGAAGGGCCACTTCGTACGTTCATAATTCGGCCATTCGGCCCATCAAATCTACTCCGCCATTCAATCATGGCTGATCTCTCTCTCTCCTTCCTAACCCCATTCTCCTGCCTTCTCCCCATAACTCCTGAGGCCCATACTAATCAAGAACTTATCTATCTTTGCCCTAAAGATATCCATTGACTTTGCCTCCACAGCCTTCTGCGGCAATGTCTTCCACAGATTCACCACTCTCTAACTAAAGACATTTCTACTCATCTCCTTCCTAAAGGACCGTCCTTTAATTCTGAGTATGGTCCTAGATTCTCCCACAAGTGGAAACATCCTTTCCACATCCAGTCTATCTTCCGGTGCTGTACTGTTTTATGTTCTGTGTTTGATGCTCGATGCTTGTTCATTTGTTTAAGTGGATGCAGAAGACATCAGGACTTAGAAAGCCTGCATTTCTTCAATAGTTTCCTGGCAGTATTTATGCTTCAACCAGCACCACTTCTGGTTTATATCCGATGTGCTGATGCTTTATGGCTGCTGTATTGCTATATAAATAAAGTATACTTCGCAAATAAGTTTAAAATGTATCGCAGCAAAGTGTAACAATGTCTATTTATGACTTTTACCAGTTATAAATTGAACCTCATTTATGAAAATCAATATTCTGTCACAAAGCACACTATAAGGGACAGTTTTTACTCACTAATGGGCAGGCCAGAAGAAATCATTCGGGTATCCAGATAGTCTCATACAGTTACCGTGTTATTCTCGCTAACTATTGTATCATGAGTGTGTTGCTCATTCTATGTGCATTGCTCATTCCGTCCTTTTATCATCACAGAGTGCCTTTGTGATATCATAGGATGACTATATCACTCAACAGTGATCTTGTAACCTCATCACCACCTTCGTTAATCTTAAATATCTCAATTCATTTCACCTGATTCATTAAACTGAATTATACTGATATATATTACCCCTTCATTTAGTAATCCAGTTATAATTTGACACTCTACATGTGTAGAGATCTAGAACATACTGATAGCAGTACATACAATGAAAATTGCTACATTTTTTTGCTTACTCTGAAGGGCCCCAAGTCAGAATGCTATCTTATCGTGTACTGTCAAACCATTTTATGAAGATGACCAATTAATTCAATTATATATCTCAAATGTTTTATTAAAACATAAAATTGGGGAGGAGGAATGGGGGTTTGTCCCACATAGTCTACAGGCACAACAGTCCATGCTTCAATCATTTGTCTCATTATCATGAGTTTATTAGCTATGGGCAGTGCTTTCTTTGTGACAGCATGCACTGATACGGCAAACCAGCGCCTCTAAAAAGGTCAGCATCCTTATTTTGTCTTCCAGCCACATGACATGCAGTATATGTTAATTGAAGGTGCATACCAGTACATTTTTGTCTGTTGGTAAGTCAGGAGGAATTTGGTTTGAACACACAAATTCTTAGCTAACATTTCATTGAAGAAGTGCTGCATTGTTGTCCATCGCTAAGAGGTTAATAATAATAATAATAATAATAATAATAATAATAATATATCTTTTATTGTCATTGCACGTCAGTGCAACGAGATTTAGTGTGCAGCTCCACTGATGTACAAGAAAGGTAAATAAATACAATACATAAATAAACAAGCTGAATTGATTGACGTGACCATCTGAGGGAGACTGTCCAAAGGGGGTGGGTGGGGGGGCACTCATTAGGGCCGGTTCAGAGCCACTATAGTTCTTGGGATAAAACTGTTCCTGAGTCTGGAGGTTCGGGCGTAGAAGGCCTTGTAACGTCTGCCGGAGGGAAGTAGTTGAAACAGACCGTGGCAGGGGTGTGATGAGTCCTTATGGATGCTGAGGGCCTTCCTGAGGCACCGCGTGTGGTAGATGCCCTCCAAGGCTGGTAGCTCTGTCCCGATGATCCTCTGCGCTCTGTTGACGACGCGCTGAAGAGCTCTCCTCTCCGCCTCCGTGCAGCTGAGATACCACACAGAGATGCCATACGTTAGTATGCTCTCTGTGGTGCAGCGGTAGAACGTTGTCAGCAGCTGTTGGGGCAGACCAGTCTTTTTTAATGTCCTCAGGAAGAACAGTCGTTGCTGTGCCTTCTTGACCAGCGCGGCGGTGTTTGTGGACCATGTGAGGTCTTCTGAAATGTGAGTGCCCAGAAACTTAAAGCTGGACACTCTCTCCACACTTTCCCCATAAATGGAGATTGGGGCGTATTCTCCAGAATGGGACCTTCTGAAGTCAATAATCAGCTCCTTGGTCTTGGAGGTGTTTAGTGCCAAGTTGTTATTGGCGCACCAGTCCGCCAGGTTCTGCACCTCCGCTCTGTATTTTGTTTCATCACCGTTGGTGATCAGCCCAATCACTGTTGTGTCGTCTGCAAACTTCACGATGGTGTTGGTGTCGAATGCAGGGACACAGTCGTGAGTGAAGAGGGAGTAGAGCATGGGGCTTAGTACACAACCCTGTGGTGTGCCGGTGCTCAGGGTGATGGTGGAGGACAGGTACGGGCCCAGTCTCACTTCCTGAGTTCAGGATCCAAGCGCATATCGGTGAGCTGAGGCCTAGCTGGTGGAGTTTGGTGGTGAGCTTGGTGGGGATAACAGAAGGACCATCTGCTTTCTTGGGTGGACTTAATAGATTCCATGGCGCTACCTTGAGAAATAACCAGGGCATTTTCCTCAGTAAGCTGTTCAATGTTTATCTATCATACAGTGTTAGCAAAAAATAGGTTTTCTTGCTATTATCGCATTGCTCAAAGAGGCAGCTATTTTATATTCAGGCACTACACCAGCAAAATATTTCATTGGCACTAAAGCTCTTTGAGCTATTATAAATGGAACAGTGATAACTTTAAATTGACGATCCATCATCACTGGCCTCTCAACCAGAAAAACTATTATTTGGATACATTCACATATTGGAATCTGGTGCCAAGACCCTGAAAATGTGGTGATGAGTCATCTTTTGAACTGCTACAGTTCTTCTGGTGGAAGTGCCCTTATATTGGAAATTATGTTCAAGAATTTACATGTTGACTTTGTTTTAGTTTCATGTCTTTCTATGAGTTTTGTGGCTTTTTGACACCTCATTACATTAACAATTGCTCTCATCAGATGATCAAAATCATTATGAAAATTCATCCCAACATTCATCTCTTGCATCTGCCTCTTCATGTGAAAGTCAACCCAAGGATAATGCAAACATCTCACTCTCTCAACAACCCTGTGACACTGCTAAGACACAAAAAGGTACAGTTAGAAATTGGTCAATGTTTATAGCTTTAATTGGGGCTTTAAAACGAGTGTAGACACTTTAAGTAAAAGGTTTTGATCTTCCTCCCTTCAATTCAGGTAATGTTTTCAGTGCAGTCGTGGTTACATTTGCTGGGTTATTATAATTTGGTGTCACACTCATTACTTGATACCCTTTTTTGCTCAGGGTATCTAATGTTAAATCTAACATTTAAATACAAGTTAGAAGTAGAAGATGCAAAATGGGTACAATGCTGCCTTCCACGCACTGAACATCAATCCCTGTCATGCTCATCAAAAGGTAGATGGTGGTTTAAGGCGTAAAACTTCTAAGAACAGACGATTTGCTTTCTGGGTTTAATCTTTCTGACACTTGCATTGTACGGTTGGTCCAGTTACACCTGTCCAACATAAATCAAGAGTGCAGATCAGGAAAATAAAGGTGCTAAGCTCTATACTGATTATAGCCTTTGCTTCAAGTCTTTGGGCTAAGGAGGAGAAAATCGATCCAGAATTCCCTCACCACTAACTCCCGCAGTAATAGGTTTGTATTTAGAAGTTGAATGATGAAATAACATCCATTGACAGTCACGATCTTGATCTCAGTGGGAATGAGCATTTCGGTAAAACATCAAAGAATTAGGAATATACCGAACGTACCTGAGCAAGTCAGATCATTTAGGGCTTGGAACAGCAGGAAAAATAAAATCACAAGTGTAGTAATTCCAAATCTGGGTGTATTTATGCACAGTAGGAGCAGGTTTAATAAGTGTTTCCACATTTACTGTGTTTTATGTTGAAATTTGTGTTTATTTCTATAAAACTTTTCATTTTATTTCTATTTTGATTCTGCTGTCCACCTTTAGGTTTCTATTCCAGCAGTGTGCCACCAAGCCCTCATGCCTGTCAGGCTTCATATTGTGCTGGCTTCCCTTCTCAGTTTGGAAGCAAGCCCTTTGGGCCAGCTTACCTGACACCATCAACATTTTCACTGGCCGAGGTCCAACAAGAACTTCACATGTTACAAAGACAGCTGAGAGAAAGTGAGAATTTTACCTGATATTCTGCTTGGATACCACCAATGTAACAGAGCATGTGCAAACCAGCATGATGTGGAGTGGTGGAGGTTTAATCGGGGCACTAAAAATATTTGAGCTTTAATTGTCTATTCTAATTCATTTGTTTTCTTTGCTCATGATTAAGTGTGATTTAAAAAAAATTCTAAATAGTATTCAATTTCGGAGGCTCAGCCACTAATCTGCGCTGTTAGCTTATCATACCTGCAATTGGTGTAACAATACCAAGATTAGCCTCAACACAAAATATAGGTCAGCTTCAGAAAAGGTTCACAATCATGGTAAATTCTTGCTGAAATTGTGTCTGTGTGGATGTCAGCTGAGAACAAAATGATAATTAACTATGATGCCCCAAGTACACACGTGGCTTGTGTCAGAAATGCTCTCATGTATATTTACACTCATTACTGCTTCCCTTGCAAAAAATAACAAAAATATTTTAAAATGTAACCAGGTCTTTTTTCTCAACATTTTTAATCTCTCATTCTTTGAGCTTTTTCCAGTTTATCATCTGCTGGAATAAAGTGGTCCACTAGAACTCTTCTGGGTCTCTCAACGGCTCTTAGAAGATTAATATTGCACTATTATCCTTGTATCCCATCTTCTTACTTCCGACTTGTAAAGATGTGTCACGCAAAAACTCTAACATGCAAACTGAGCTTATGTTAAGTTGCTAACAATTATCTTTCTTTTAAAATTTGGCTGAAAAATCATATTTTACTATCAGTAAAATTTAAATGTTGTTTTTTTGGGGTTTTGGAGCATCTTCACAAGATAGTTTAGTGTGGCATCAACTACGGCAATTTTGTTTAGATTATCTGTATGCATTATCATCATTATAGTGAGATTCATGCCATCCAGAAATGTTGGTTCATCGGTATTACTGCAGAAGTGTATCCTTCAGGAGTGCAGCATTGTTCCATCAGTTTTAAGTAGCGATACGTTGTTATTTCGCGCCTGTTTGGCCTATTTCTTCAATGCCTTCTATAAATTAAAAGGGATCTTTCCGCTTCCCCATTTGAATCTGGGTGATAAGGGGAAGTGAAATTGTATATTATTCCCTCTAAATAAATTGTTCATCAAAAACAATCTTGGACCAGTGCCTGATGCTACATCCAGAATTGTGCCTGGCAAAGATTCCTCTAAGATAACATTTGCAGTAATACTTGATCGCACAGTCATTACTTCCAATTAATTTGAATATTATTGATAAATACTAAAATGTTGTCTGCCCTTTTATAGAATTATGTATGGATTCACGGGAATGGTCCTGTAGACCATTTCCACACCTGCAGTGGTGCTTTACGAGTTGTGTTTGCAGTCCTGCCATACAGAATATCTATCTACCAAATCTCCTCTGTGTTTCCCAGTGCCCGGCCAATAGACAAATCCTCTAGCCCAAAGTTTTCACATTTGCCCAACACAACTTCTTATCGCGTCCACACAAGATTAGAAGTTCTTCAGCCAGAGCTGAACACACTTCTCGGCATCTGCACACAATGGTGTCTGTCTTGCGCTTCTCGTGCGTGGTGGTGGAAAGATTGGTGAAAGCAGGGCTGCGACATGAACGCTCTTTCCTTGACCCCTCAACACAACTGATTTGCATTGAATTCTAGGATAAATATGCTTTGCAGTTCCTTCAGCAGCTCTATATCATCTATACATTCTTTAGTAGACAGTTAAAAGTATTTAAAGTCTTGAAAACCGTTTCAAGTCTCCATTTAGATCTGTGTCTGAATCTTTTCACCTAAATATGTGTTCATATACTTGCTTCAAAAGTCAGGTCTTCTTTAATAAATCAGGCGATTTCCAATGCTAAGCCAGAAAAATTACATTTTACTACGGTCAAAGTTTGTTTCTTAAAAAGCAGATAGCAACAAAATTGTTAAAGGTAAACCATGGCAATCTTTAATTGATTCGTCAGACGGGAGTGGCAAGAGTACATCTACAGTGAGCACAAACGTTGCTCAGTGTTTCTCGGGCTCCACTCACAGAAGAAAGGAAAGTTAGCACAATATTACATTTTTCTTATCAGTAAAATACTCCTACCAAGTCTGAATATGGCATGACTGAAAGATTCTATAGCCTTTCAAAATAAAGGAAAAGCTGGGTCCAAATCAAGCTCATCCAATAACAGGTTATTACTTATCTCTGGAGCGTCAGCTATTTTTTTCAATCTTGGCTTCTTTATGGCCTTGAAAGAGCACATGTTATTATGCAGGCTTCCATCTTAATGTCTATATTAAAAAGACAACCTGTCCTCCATATTGTGTTCCATATAATTTGTTCCATAACATTCAGACTTGGCACCGAGCCATTTTTTTGTTCTACTAGACCATGCTTTTGTAGAAGAACGACTCCATTTTGTAAACCACACTAGATTTGACCACCAGCTCCTTCACGACTAGTGATATTTTAAATGTTGTTTTCATTGGAGCAGCTTCATAAGATAGTGTAGCATATCCCCAACCACAATGATTTATTTAGATGGTCTATATGCATTATCATCATTGTGGTGAGGCAAAAAGATGACCTCGCCTTTCTATTCTTGATGTGGGCATCATGAAACAAGATTTTTTAAAATAATCTTCTTTAATGATTGATGAAATGGAGTCAATGCTGTGGCAACAGAAGGTGGAAATCTGAAGTATTGGATTGGATCATAGTATTGGATCATACCTAGAAATATTAAGAACTCGATAACCATTACAATTATTTTAAGTTTGAGGTTCATTTGATGTTCTCTTGAACTGGCAGCAGACCATTTTCATCAATTTTTGGGGATATAAATCATTGATTTATTTCTGTACAAAGGCATACTTACTTTTTCAAATTTGACATTATGTTAATTATGTCTTTGAAACATTCTAGCCAAAGATTTCTGTCCTCTGTGGTGACTGCAGTTAGCACGTCATGCTAATTGCACACACATGCTCTCACCTAGTCACCTTGAATATTTTGGTGATTAATTTTCCAGCATAGAGGAACATTGTACAAAAGTACAACCATTTCTGAGTAGTCAGATAGTATTGACTTTCTCCATCTGAATGAAGGCATTGGCGTGACATTGGTCAGTCTTAGTATTGTGGCATATACATTTTGAGATGCAAGTAGAAGACCTTTCTATTAGGACTATTTTATAAACTATACGGAGCTGGATTGTCTTATCACCCTTGATGACTATGATGGCCGTGGCACATTTCACAAAATGAATGAACAAAACCCATGAAGGTTATATTCAAGGGCAATCCAGCACTGTGGAATGTATGCAAATCCCAATAATGTGGACAATGAACAACCTCCTCCACCCATATCTCAAGATTCATTTGCCCATTATCTAGGCCTTTACTAAGTTTGACCAGTCAAGAGTTTCAACAAATTATATTGGCATGAGATGTAATATGTAAATGCAAGAGAGATACTGTAATACCCAGTCAGATTTTAAATATATCTGAATATTGTTTCAGGAGCTCCTTTAAACATAGTTGTGATATTTAGGCTAAATATGTTTTTCCAATCCAACTGCAACTTCAGTCATTCTGTCCTAAGCTGAGAAAAACAGGGACTAAAATTGGTAGCTTTCCTTTTGCCTGCTATGAAGGACTATATGTTCTATTTGTCCTAATGTCCTCAACTTTAGTGTGATTCATGGGGTGGGGGTTGAATTATTAAACTTTTTTTCACGTTCCATGATGGGGTAGTCAATGGTTGTGTCAATTTCATATCATTGTCTTGTTGTTTACCTTTAATTTTGAAATAGCTGCTTTTACGTTGCCACTAGTGATGTTATAGTGATGTAGATACTATTTAAAATAATTTTACTGCATTACGAATCCTCCGCAGTCTTGGTAAACTTTCTGTGGTTTTCCTCACTAATTATTACCCTTCCATCCGGTCACTGCTTGACTGTCACCACTTTGGTTTCCATTGCTATATTTACCCCTCCGTACAGAGGATATGATTCTTTACGTTATGCAAGTGAAACATCTTACTACTTTGACCTGATATACTTGTGCTGAAGGATCCCAGTTGCAACAGAAGCAGAGTTATTCACCAGACCCAATTATCAGGCAATTTACACAAGTTCAATGAGGGAATTTTAATGTTGCTTCTACTGTTGCTCCATTACCTTTTTGAGCCAGCTGAAATTCTCTTTTGTTTCTAGAAACTATTACTAAAGATTACTAAAGACCTTGCATTCCTATTTGAACATTAGGTCCAGTTTGTTCAGTATCTTAAACTGAGTAGGCTCAGTATGCTGAGTATATTCCACACACAAGTGCTGCCACATTTTTTAGAATGTCTGTATTATCACAAACCGTCTTTATAATACTCTAACCGTGGGTTTTAAACTTACAGCTTTCCACAATTTCCAGTGCTGGGCTGAATTGATTTTGCAGCGATTGTTACCCTTTCTTCAGTTAAGATTGCCTATATTGCATACTTTATCTACTAACAAGTTCAATGTGCTGCATTTCATTTGGCTCACTTAAAATATTTTTGCTCTTTTGGTCATTCTTCCAAAAAACAATTTCATCTGTTTCCTACCAAAATTGTAGTGGATCTTGTATTTATTACATACTAACGAGGTTTCCAATAAAACCAGTCATGGAGGTGTGAACTATCAGGTTGTACTGTTTTCCACTTTAACAGTTGACTGGCTTGTGTTATTTGTAAAACATTTAAAAAGCACTTTTTTTTTTGTATTCAAGTCTATATCTCAGATTTGTTGTAATCTGTCATGGATGTTTCATGCTCACTCTACCAACACAGACCTTTAGTTACTTGACATCTTTGAGGACTTTTTAACTTTTGCTCTTCCACCCTGTTTGCTGGTGTTGAGTACTCAATAAGTTCTTAACCTCTAATCAAGTTGACTGCAGAGATTCCAGATTAGTACTTGTGAGACGTGTTTAAACAAGGAGTTTTTCAAATGATTTCCTCAGACTCTGCTTGTGCACAGAACTACGCATAGTGCAATAGATGAGAAACATTGTCACATATAGTGACAAACCGCAAAAGTTGAACATTTTGCTGTATTGTTGGTGAGTTCAGTGAGATAGCCAGGGCAGCCTTTCCATAAGTAACATGGTATAATGGTTATAACTTGGCTAGAGAAAAATTTGGTGTAAAAATAACATGGTACATTGAACATTCCCATGCACTCAGCGAAGAGCCACTTGCAAAGTAAGAGTAACTCTGAGTGACTACTACAATATTATTTTCAAATCAAGTCGAGTTTACCGTTACATGCACAAGTACTTCAAAGTGTGTGCAGGTCTTCAGCAGATAATGGATTTACCTTGAGAGACACATGAGATGTAACACAATGTATGAATGTTGATCAAGGCTAAAGGAAATAAGATGACTTACTAGAAACAAGGAATGGCAGATGCTGGTTTACAAGAAATACACAAAGTGATGCAGTAACTCAGCGAGAACGTGGAGAGGTGTTATAGGTCTGGACCCTTCGTCAGGCTGATTGTGGTGGGGGCGAGGGGGAGGAAGAAAGCTGGAAGTGAGGTAGGAACAGGACATAGACTGGCAAGTGATAGGTAGATACAATAGAGGTATATGTCACAAACTAAAGAGCATAGTTTTAAAGGCCGATAGCTATGATAGTAACATTTAAGAAGCTATTAAATAGGCATGTGGAAATGCAGAGAATAGCAGAATATGGATCACGTGCAGGCATATTAATTTAACTTGACATATCTGTACTGCTCTATATTTAAGTGTTCAAAATGAACTTATAGAGGTGTATGAGGGGAAGAAATAGGGTGAATGTGCAGTCTTTTACCCAGAGCAGGGGAATCAAGACCAGCGGACAAAGAGGAGCAAGAATGTAGTTGAGGCAGGTACAATGACAACATTTAAAGGACACATTGATAATAAAAATTTACGTGCCAAATGTGGGCAAATGTGACCAGTTTAGATGGGGCATCTTGGTAGGCATGAATGAGTTGGGCCGAGAGGCCTGTTTCATGCTCTGTAACTCTATATCCTGTATAGGGGAAAAGAGCTATACTTATCATTTTTAACATTCTTAGGTCTGGATATCAACAATATTAATACAACAGAAAACTAATTGTGTGAAAGCATGGAAAGATGATCTTTCATCCACTGTGATATGACTGTTCAATAAAAAATGCTTTAGTGTTGAAGATGCAATTCCCCGCTTCTAGTCCTTCACTGCATGCTTTGAATGCACCATTTGGTTCTAAAAGCTCAGCATGATATACACTTAGTGCTTTTAACACAAAGTGGTTGATTAGTGACGCTTGCTTGCACAATCAATGTACCCATTCACATTTGGCACATCTTAACAATTTAACACCAATAAGGAAATGATCCATTAATGTTCAGCAAGTCGCCAATAGAATGGTTATTACAGCGTATTGCATGAAGTTGCAGAATGTATTTGTTAAAAGGCTATCATTGCTGCCCTGGAAAGTGGATGAAGAGCAAAGGAAGAGTGATTATTATAACATGAGAATTAAATAAACTGGTTCCTTAAGAGGTGAATGAATCCCTACTTTATGGAAATCCCTCTGCTTGACTCTTTTACAGTTTACCTAATAGTATTGACACCAATAGCATAAAGTGACCTCAATTAGCTTCACCATTGGATAAGTATAATATTTGAAAGCTGTTCATTCTGCATCTTAGGTGCAACTTGTTTGTTTCAAACTCTATTTTTGCCCTTAAGTGATCCTCTCTGTCTCCTTGAATGAATGCTAAATAATTGTTTTCTTTTTTCCTCACCCAACTGACATTCCCTCCGCTGAAAACCACTCCTGTAGACATGACCTTCTCAGGAACCAGCCCAGGTGTGTCTTCACATTTAGAACAAGCTGACGGTGCATCTCAACCACAGAATACTCTTCAGCGCCAGTTGAATGCTGCCAACAATCTGCAGGAGAACTTGACACCCTCCAATGTTTCTAGTATTGCACTCTGGGGAGCAGCTGATCAATCAGTGAGAATGAGTACAGTGGGCGATGTCTCCTCTGGATCATCGGGGTACCAGTCGGGGGTAAACATGGCAGGTAAGAAACATCTTTGGCTCTGGTAACTGAAAATAATCTGCACGGGCTGCAAGATAATGGTTGCCAGCAAGAAAATGATCAAAGTAAGAGCTGCATTGATCACAATAAAATTCATTACTGCTTTTCTAAATTGTAAATTTGTCCATTTGATTGTGTTGAAAGTGGTAATACCTGTGACTGCAAGCACTGCAGGAGAGATAAAGAAATAAATAAATCAGCATTAAAACAAAACAAAGTTGGTGATGATGGTAAGGAATGATGCTTGACTTCATGGGTCATGAACTCCAAACCCCAGCTATTAAAACCAGGAAAGCCAAACTGCTGATTGATGAGTTTATTTCTCACTCACTGCCCTGTAAGTTTAGAAAGTCAGCTTTATTTAAAATGATCAATGATCCTAATCAGAAAACCGTTATTCAAATCTCCAGTTTGAATGATTTGCACCATAAAGGGAACATTTCTTTACATTGTTCCCGTGTTTTCATTGACTCAACTACCTAAGAAAAAGAAAATACTTCTATTTATTGCCTGCAGTAGATTTTGCTGTCCTGAACCTGTTGATAAGTCCGTGTCATTAAATTGCATGTGTTTTCTTTAATTGGAATAATGTCAGAGAAAATGACATCAAACTATATTTTGTACAAAATCTGAGGGAAATCTCCACTCAGAAACTCGATTGTACTGAATGTGTTTTTCTATCACTTTCCTCAACCCATTCTTCCCACTGTCCATCCATTTCCCCAGTCAGCATCCATACACCCACCTACATCCTGTCACACTACAACTGGAGTAAAGGCAAACATTTGATCCTGGATTAATGTTATGTACTGTATGTGTTTAATGCAAAAGATCACATATCACTGGTTGAAGATACAAAGTGATTTTTTTTATAGTATCATGGTCAATATACTAATTTTCTTGCCAACAACAATAAACAAATTAATCATTTATTGGCAGTTTGCAGGATCTTACTGTGTTCAAATTGATGTTTCTGTGTTTCAATAATTAGGATTTTTTAAATGTTCTATATCCATCTTTCTGGTGTCTACAGTGGTCGATATTGGTTAAGCTCATCAGGTTTGATGTTAAATCATATTGACTATTCAATTTTGTTTTATTCCACCATGTACTTGACAAATCTTTGAATGGCCTATAGCAAGAAATCTGCTCTATTTTTCCTAATTTTCTTGTATCTATTGTTATGTACAATGTGGAGGTTTGCAAAATTATATAAACTAATTGGATAGCTATATCTGCTGTTACTGCTCCAAGGACGATGGGAAGATCCCCCCTTTTTAATCTATTGTCTTATTATGAGAAGTGTTACCTTTATACAAAGGTGATTTAAGATTAAATGAGGGAATGATGTCCTGTGTGTAAGTCCCTTCATTGCCTCTCCTACATCATTAACCTTTTCATTGTTTAAACCTATTTTAATGTATTGTTAGCAGTCAGGTCCTTACCTATTCAGCCCTGCTTTCTTGAATTTATTAAACTGTTTCCACCCACTCTTCTGTTATGTGGCAACTATTTTGTTACATCAATTTGAATGCCTTATATGACTTGCTATGTTAAATCTCTCATGAGTGTGCATTATTGTCACGATCATAAGTATTAAAATATTAATAGCTTTGTACATAAAAACTACAGAGTAAAGTTAGACAACTGTTAGTCTCAACAAAAAAACAATTAAAACATGCAGAGTAAATTGGTAGCACATGATCCTTTATGTTAGAAAGTAGTTTTGAATAGGAAGCTTCTTGCTGGGCATTCTTCAGTGTTTAATGAGTTCAGGAATAATGGGGATAGGAAAAGAAAAGTTATTAAGATTAAATTTGATCCAATCATTCTTAATTTTTACATAAAACCATGCAAATATTATAAAATGTGTTTTAATGTAGTGGAACTATTTTATCATAACTGCCTACACATTTTCACGCAGGTACAGAGTTGTTAGAGGAACATTTTCGCGAAATTCGCACCATGCGTCAGCGTCTGGAGGAATCCATCCGTGCCAATGACCGACTCCGGGAGCAGCTTAAAATGCGCCTGGCAACTGCAGCCAAAGAGAACGGTGAGACACTCTCAGCATCCAGGTTTTGTTAGTTGTGTTCTTGATGTTGAGAGGAAATGCTGAAATCTAGCAACAGGATTGATGAAATATGTGAGACAACAGTACTACCATGCTGCGTAGGGCGGAACTGCAGATGCTGGTTTAAACCGAAGATAGAAACAAAAGGCTAGAGTAACTCAGCAGGGCAGACAGCATCTCTGGAGAAACGGCATAGGTGACTTTTCAGGTAGAGATCCTACTTCAGACTGAGTCGGGAAAAAACTACCAGCTCCAAGGATGATCTCCCCTTTTTAATCTATTGTCTTATTATGAGAAGTAGTACCTATCCTTTACTTAATATTTATAATGTGGATAAGTTGGGAGATTTAGCAAAGTACTTCACAAGAGTTATTTCACAAACAATGTGTGAGACGCCCCAATGTACATGCTACTTGATTGTAACCAAAGCAACCAGGAAGAAGCAAAGCTAGAGTACATCAGCTGAAAGAACCACATGTAATTCTTAATTTTCAGATCTCCTCCAGGAGATAAGTTCATAGATCTCACACGAGAATAGCACAAACAGCGATCAAAAGGACCAGAAACTGGACTTGATGGAGTTGGTTTGTCATGTTTAGTATTGGATGAACTGTTATTCTTCACAGAAAAATATTGGTAAGACAAGAGTCTTCAATTCCCACTCTATGCATTTATTACAGCCACAAAACAACTCCCCCCACCCATTGTCTTCGACTAAACTGAAGTGCCCGTAATGTTCTCTGTTCGACTTTGAACTTGAATTCTCATCTCTTTCCACATTTTGTAACTTCACTTGTTTCTGTCCCTTAATATATTCCATGATCTTCCCCCACAATTTCAAAATGTCATTATCAGCTCATTTAAAACTCTGTTGCCATATCTTATTAAATCCGGCACTATATTATATTAATCTATTACACGTTTCCTCATTTACATGCATGGTCTTCTGGTTTCACATCCCACAAATTTTACATATATTCAAACTTAAATACTTTTTTTTGTTTTACTTTTTTATCGTTTCATCTTTTTACCAGAATGCTGCCCGGATTTTTAGTTTCATCATTTTAGCAGAATGCTGCCCGGATTGACTACAAAGAGAGGTTGGACAAACTTGGATAGTTTTCCCTCAAGGGGAGACCTGACAGAAGTGTGTCAAATTATGAGAGGCATAGATACGATAGACACTCATAACCTTATCCCAGGATGAAAAGATCAAAGATTAGAGGGCATAACTTTAAAATGCGAACAGCAAATTTTAAAGGTGACGTGTGGGGCAAGTATTTTTACACAGAGAATAGTTGTTACCTGGTACTCACTGCCAGGAGTGTTGGTGCAGACAGGTACAATCATGGCACTTAAGAGGCTTTTACATAGGCAGATGGATATGCAGGGCATGAAGTGATATGGATCACATGCAGACAGGTGAAATTAGTTTTATCTTGGTATCATGCTCGGCGCAGACATTGTGGGCCAATGGGGTTGTCCCTGTGCTGTAAATGTATACATTCTACATTCTATGTTCTATCCCTGTAACTTCCACTATACCTGCAATTTTATTTTCTCTCCCCACCCCTCACCCCAAATTGGATGACTAACAGTGGATATGTGGGTGATCCCACTTTGCTCTGCACACATCTTTTATTTACCAGCTACCTAGGCTCGTGGCTTTGAAATTCCTTGCTGCATATCTCCACTGCCCTTTACCCTTTCTAATCTCTTTAAATCCTACCTGTCTGTCAAAGCTTTTGATCATTCATTTCTTGTTCAATGGTTTGATAATTTTCCTTGTGAATTTTCCTGACATGGGCATTCATATGTATAAATGTGTCATGTTGTATTGCAAGGTAAATTCCTGTTCTTTGCTTCTATCTCTCTCTTGTTTTAACCTCTGACACAGTGAATTCATAATTTGCACGTTTCAGTGTAAAATAAATATGTACAGCAATAGGTCCTCAGTGCCTCAAGGTTGATAATTGGTATTGATTAAGAGGCTACTTATTTCAGATGCAGATAAACTCAATTCATTGATGAAGATCTTTCACTTCTGATATTTTCCGTATCTTATCTGGTCCCCTCTTATTTTCTTGTAGCTGTTGCACCCACTAACATCTATATCCAAGGATTAGAAACAATGACTCAGTCGTCAGACGAGAACAAAATGCTAAAGGGCCTGTCCCACTTGGGAAACCTAATCCGCAAGTTTTGGCGAGTTTGCCCTCGACTCATACTCGCAGCATTACAGAAAGTGCGACAGATAATGTTTACCATTTTGTCTTCCTTCGTTCACTAAGTTAAAACATAACACATATGTGGATTTATTTTAAGCATTCATAAGAAAAATGGGCAGATTCCCATTTTAACAAATCAATGAAAGATACAAGTTTGATGAATGAAGAAACTGGGAGATAATGGTTGTCAGTTTGTCCTAAGTAATATGATCTGGATGTTGGGCAAGATTTTCCTAATAACCCTTACCTGTCATGCTATTATTTTGATGCTTTTCTGTATTTCAATAATTTATTGACTGTTAAATGCGCTGCTGCTGATTGTGCCGTATTGTACGTTGTAAAACTACATCTGTTTTCTTTATTTCTTGCCATTTTAAGAAGTGAAAGAAAATTGTGCCATCTGTCTTTTAAGAATGAAGACAGATGGCATATTTGGAAAGAGAAACAATTAATATTTCAGTTTTGGTAACCTTCATCTAACTTGCTGATTATTTCCAGCATTACATATTTTTTTATTTCCAGATTTCCAGTTTTGTTTAATTTTCGATTTTAGGAAGTTGTTACCCGATCCTCCACAGACAACAGTGTGATTACAAACACTAAACCTCCCTTACTCTTAAGGAAACTGGATAACTTCCGAATGATCAAATTTGTCAGTTTGTGGAGCTACTGCCTCCAGCACAGACCTTGACACGAGACGTTGAGCAGCTTCTTCTCAGCTCCACCAGCATTGACCTGCACTGCTTAGATAGTTTGAACAATTGAATCAACATAGTACACCATTTTAGCAACTAAACAAACTGAATTCCATAATAGGATAGCTTAATGTATTATATACCTTTCCAGCTCTCCACCTACTTCTTTTCTTTTCAGAAGATAGACACAAAGTGCTGGATTAACTCAGCAGGTCAGGCAACATCTCTAAAAAGGATGGGTGAAGTTTCGGATCGGGACCCTTCTTCAGACTCAAGAAACGAGTCTGAAGAAGAGTCCTGACCTGAAACATCGCCCATCCTTTTTCTCCAGAGATGCTGCCTGACCTGCTGAGTTACTCCAGCACTTTGTGTCTATCTCCAGTATATAACCATATAACAATTACAGCACGGAAACAGGCCATCTCGGCCCTACAAGTCCGTGCCGAACACTTATTTTCCCCTAGTCCCATCTACTTGCACTCAGACCATAACCTTCCATTCCCTTCCCATCCATATACCTATCCAATTTATTTTTAAATGATAAAATCGAACCTGCCTCCACCACTTCCACTGGAAGCTCATTCCACACAGCTACCACTCTCTGAGTAAAGAAGTTCCCCCTCATGTTACCCCTAAACTTCTGTCCTTTAATTCTGAAGTCATGTCCTCTTGTTTGAATCTTCCCTACTCTCAATGGGAAAAGCTTATCCACGTCAACTCTGTCTATCCCTCTCATCATTTTAAAGACCTCTATCAAGTCCCCCCTTAACCTTCTGCGCTCCAAAGAATAAAGACCTAACTTATTCAACCTTTCTCTGTAACTTAGTTGCTGAAACCAGGCAACATTCTAGTAAATCTCCTCTGTACTCTCTATTTTGTTGACATCCTTCCTATAATTGGGCGACCAAAATTGTACACCATACTTCAGAATTGGTCTCACCAATGCCAGTCTCACCAATTGGTCTCACCAATATACCAGCATCTTAAGTTCCTTTCCAGATGCTCTTTCCTTTCCAGCATCTCTTAAAAGCTTAATTAATTTACCAATCATTTGGTCACACCTAATCTGTTTTTCATCGGCTCGGTATTTGTTTGTGCTGTTGGAATGCAAAATACACCAGGTGTTGGAAATCTGAAATAAGAAACCGAAAATGCCGGAAATACTCTGCTGATTGGGAAAATCCTGTGGAGCGAGAAACAGTGTTCCTGATGAAAGGTGATTAATCAGGAAACATTTAATTCAGGTCCTTCTCCACAAATGTTGCCTCACCTGCTGAGTATTTCCAGATTTTCTGTTTTTATTTTGCTTTTCTTGTGCCTTTTTATGAATCTTGTTGGAATGCACTTCCTCCCCTTACTCCATCAAAGTAAGCCTTTTTAAAATTATTTTATGAAGGTAACATTTATTTTAACTAAAACATTTAAATAAAAGTTTAGCTACTAAAGATAATTATGTTTGTTCTGAAATGTGTTTTATTTGATCTCTGTAGAACAAGCTAAAGAGGTGGAACAAATGCGAGAGACCCTTTTAAACTCCAGGACTAGATACAAGCACTTAGAGACTGAGCTGAATCACTGGAGGGAAGAGAACAAAATGTTGCAAGCTGATATCCGGGAAAGGGAGCAGGAAACACTGCAACTGAGGGAGGAGCAGCAATGCAGCCAAAGCAAAAACAACAGGTGCTGACACGGATGTCGCGTTATGCTGTTCTGATGTATTGACAGGCTAAAGTTGTTCATTCATCATCCCAAATGACTAGATAATGTGGACCTGGGTTCACTGGAGCATCTATTCGAACAAAATGAGTTGCTCAGTAAATATTTAACATATTTATATATTTGGCTTTGGGCTTGGTTTTCTCAGTTGAGCGCTTATCCTGGTGTTATAGCACGTACTTTGTGTATGAATTGTAATTATATGCAAAGACTGGCTTCAGCTGTATAGAATATTACAGATAGATGACGCAATTATAAAACTCATTTCATCCCGGGAAAATGGATTTCAATTCTGCAGTGATTGTTGTGAATACCCTTGCAGCAAAGGTTGAGGGTCCGATTATATGGGCCGATTCAGCTTAATATCTTCTTGTATGACAATCCCACCAGCCCAGGGATAAATTCAGTTTGCAAGTAAAATCTACCTAAGATTGGGAAACCAGACTTGAAAACAATATTTAAAATAATGTCTCACCAGGGCAAGACATTCCTACTCTTGTACTCAAATCCTCTTGTGAAAAGGCCAGATACCAAAGATAGACACAAATTGCTGGAGTAACTCAGCAGGACAGGTAGCATCTCTGGAGAGAAGGAATGGGTGACGTTTCAGGTCTAAACTTCAGTCTGAAGAAAGGTCTCGATCCGAAATGTCACCCATTCCTTCTCTCCAGAGATGCTGCCTGTCCCACTGAGTTACTCCAGCATTTTGTGTCTATCTTCGGTTTAAACCGGCATCTGCAGTTCCTTCCTACACCCAAGGCCAGATACTAGTTGTTTGTTATACCTGGATGTTAAATGTAAGTATGCCAGGTGTAAGGCTATCTAGGTCTTTCCAAATGATTTAAACATTTCACCCTCAGCATCGAAACATTGCCTCTACATTTCTATGTTTTCGACCAAAAATGCATGACCTCACATTGTTCCACCTTACATTCTATCTACCTAGTCCTCACCCAACTAGTTGACCCCCTTGAAGCCTCACCTATCTCACAGTTAAAGGAACTAAAGATCAAATCTGCTAATCTTTTTTTGTTTTACATATCAATAGAAGCTCCTACAATCTCTTTTTTAATGTTTCTCACTCATCACTTGTGTATTATACTTTCCTTTACCTGATCAATGCCTTGATCCTAATAACTGAATTTTAAAATGTTCCCAATCCTCAGGCCTACTGTTTTGTTTTGGAAACATTATATACTTTTATTTTAATCTAATACGATAGACCACCTTTCATTTATTTTGGCAAAAAAGGTTTTAAATTCAGCTCACCAGGACATTGCTCCTGATCCAAATCAAATGAGCCCATCTCAATGGAACTGCTCCCATTATTCCTATTGCTCATGAACTGAAACTAATTTTTATGGTTCCAATCTTTGAGCCATGCTTTCAGCTCTTAGATATGATTTACCCTTTGAAATGGCTCAGTTAGTGTTCAGATATGGATATGCTTTTTAATTTGGATCCTATGTGTTTGTATTAACACTCCAGAGAAAACAATCAAGTTGTCCAAACGTTCCTTATAGTTATTACCATCTGGAAAATCTCTTCTACACGCTCTTCAAAGTTACTACATCCTCCCTATATAATAGTTTGACCACAACTGCATACAATACCCCAAATGTAGCCAAACTAAAGTTTTATAAAGCTGCTACATCACTTCTTAGACTCAGTGCCCTGACTGCTAAAGGCAAACATAGGTGGGTGAGTCCTTCTGCATATCTACTTGTGTTGCTACTTTCAGAGGGCTCTGGACTTGCATCCAAAATCTGTACATCAATGCTGTTCAGGGACTTGCCATTAACTGTATACTTTTTCCTTGCATTTGACTTCCTAAAGTGCAACACTTCACACTTGTCCAGATTATACTTCATCTGTCATTTTCTTCCCATTTTTGTTACTGATCTGTATCACGCTAAATCCTTGGACCACCTTCTTGATTGTCTGCAAATCCACTAATCTTCAGCAGAATCTTGCTTATTGTCGCTTCTATTGTCCCTTCTATGTCCCCAAATAGAGCCTTTCAGTGCTAACTGCTGTAAGAATATGTAATTGTGGATTTATTATATATCACATGGTGGTATTCCAAGATGGGCTGCATCATACGACTCAGAATGGTAGTATGACATTGCATCATTAGAGCCACTTAAGTGGCAGTGTTTCCATCATATTTGCCTCATTGACAATTTGAGGTTATCAATGTTGTGAAAGGGATGCTCAATGAAGAGCCAGATGTCACAGGCTGAATAGGTAATTTATTTAAACATAGGAAGGGAATGTTCCGCTTTGCCTGTAGAAACTAGGAACTGCAGATGCCGGTTTACAAAAGAAGACACAAGGGGCTGGAGTACGACACCTATCCATGTTCTCCACAGATGCTGCATGACCCACTGAGTTACTCCGGCACTTTGTGTCTTTATTTCTTTTTGCTTTTCAAATAAATTAAGAATATGATTAGAAATAAAATAAGACCAGCAGAAACCATCCCCTGTCTGAAAGTCAACATTTGTACTCCTTGTTCTTTCATGTTTGCTATCTCCATCTGTACAGGCTGCTGCAGGAGCTGACTATGGTTCAACAGCAGCTGAAAGAAAGCCACCAGCTGACTCAGTCCCTCAAGTCAGAGATTGAAGTGTATGAGAAGATGTATGAAAAAAAGAAAACTTTCCCAGGTAGGAACTGCTCCATCCCAATGTTATGAAAGACCTTATGTTTATTTCTTGAGTTCTATCTGTATTTTAATCTATCCTGAAAAAAACTATAATGGAGATAATTCTGAATTCCTCAAAGCAGTTTTGGAAATTGTGGATATAAATTTATTTTGGCTAATAACGCTAATCTGGCAATGTATTGAACATCTAGCTTGATAATTAACTCAATTGATGTCATTTGAATACGGTATCAGGTGGGATGTATAGAGCATATTGTGCTTCCATCTAATATATTTCTGTCACTGTGTTATGTGTAACCACTGGGTTTATATTGTTAATTGATACTTTCAAGAGAGAGCTAGATAGGGCTCTTAACGATAGCGGAGTCAGGGGATATGGGGAGAAGGCAAGAACGGGGTACTGATTGGGGATGATCAGCCATGATCACATTGAATGGCGGTGCTGGCTCGAAGGGCCGAATGGCCTACTCCTGCACCTATTGTCTATTGTCTATAAATTTATTATATTAAACTGATAGATGTTTATGTCTTGCAAACATCAATATGCTCCGTGTACTCAATTGAGTACAGGATATAAACAATTATTTTCAGATTTCTATCAGCAGCATATTTTTTTAGGGTTGCTCTGTTAGATTTTTTTACACTCCAGTCCAAAATGACATTCATTAAAACTGAACCAAAGAAATATATGAAAATGTAAATAGACACAAATTGCTGGAGTAGTTCCAGCAGGCAGGCAGCATCTCAGGAGAGAAGGAATGGAGGGATGAAAGATGGAGAGATGAAAATGTAAATGCAGAAAATACCCATCCAGGCTGGCAAGATCACCGTGTGTACAGAGTCCGCACACCGTTCTCTAAGATTGCACACAGTTCCTCGGGGTTCCCTGGCTTCTTTCCCCAGACCAAAGCAACACTGGTAGGTAAATTATCTCTTAATACCCAACAGTTGCAAAATATTGTTTCACCTTCAAGAACAAATATGAGGCTTCCACTAAGTGCTGGCGTTTTTAAACTGCACTCACGTCCTTGCAGAAACCTTCATGACATCCCTGTCACACCTTGCTTTATACTTGGAAGGCCTCTGGCCTGTTAGAGCAGAGAATATGTTCTACCACACCTGTAAATGTTCCTATGATCTCCTTCTTACCATCATTGCAGGATCTATTCATTCAGCAGCAATAGTGGCCTAAAGCTGAAAGAATGTTTTCAGAAATCAGACTTCAAGTCTAAATGTCAGTGCCTGAACAACCGATAATAAATAGATCAATAGAGAATAGCTGATATGAACTTGTGGTATTACATTGTTCTTCTCAATTGAAGATCTTAATTTTTATAGGGCTTTCGCAAGCAGCATTGAGACCTTACATGCTGTTTTACTGTCCTTATCATGAACAAAAGCATTCTCTTGGCCAAGATGTAGAGAAGTAAATCAGGTGTAAGTTCACAAGTTTTAAAAGTAACCATGTTTTTCCCCATCTCAGTTTATCCTGGAAGTGTTCAGCCCCATGCCTTGGACATCAGCAACTTCCTGATGGAAATCAGAGGCCTTCGGATTCAGCTGGAACACAGTATCCACACCAATAGCTGCCTACGGAGGCAGCTGAAGGAACAGATGGATGAACACCGACCAGCTAGCCTCAACATCAACCATTTGACCCCATCAGCCAGTGAACATAGCATCAGTAAACAGCTCTTCCAGGGTGAGAGTAGCAGAAATACAGAAGGGTTTTCCCATTCCAAATTCCTCCATATCTAAAATCCTTTTAAATTGGGTGTCAGTCTGTTCATTTTCCAATTTATGTTTGCAATTCATCACAAAGATATAAAATAGTCTGTACTTAACACTATTGCGTTCTAAGGAACGTAAGGCCTATTGCGAAGAACACATTTGTGAAGCTGATACTCTTAGTATGTTTGCCTTCCTTAGGAAAATCAAATAGCAAATTTTTAATTAGTCTAGTTATGGTTTATGGGGCCTTATTTGTTTGCAGGTGAGAAATGCTAAACAAATCTTATGATTTGATGCTTCACTATCTCAGCATCATTGTTTTAAGGTAATTCATAAGGAAATTTCTTCTTAATTGATAAATAATGTAGGGTTATTGGTGATACTATTCTGGAAAAATTAGTTTCATGTCTTTTCAGATGTTAACTTTGTAATGCATTTTGCAGATTGTGTTCCTTCACCACCTGTTCGAGACACTGGTTTGTTTTCACCTTTCCAAATAAACCCCAAGGCAGCATCCTCTGTGGCAGATTTTAACATGGAAGACACATCACAGCGGAATGGTAGGTTTATAGCATTGTCTGTAACTTCTTTGATATCCTTAATGTGCGTTTAGTTTAGTTTATTGTCACGTGTACCCAGGTACAATGAAAAGCTTTTGTTGCGTGCTAACCAGTCAGCGGAAAGACAATTGAGCCATTCACAGTCTACAGATACATGATAAAGTGAATAATGTTTAGTGCAAGATAAAGCCAATAATGTCTGATCATAGATAGTCTGATCAAGAGAAAACAACGAGATCCAGAAGAAGTCACAACAACCAAATTGTAGTTCAACAACACACATCTACTCCCTACATCCAGTAATTTTTTCCCTGAAGCAATTTTGCTCTGGAATGTCCTCCCACAATCCTCTGTTGACATCACCACCTACACAACCTTCAAGAGCTCCATCCAGGCCCCACTGACTGCACAGCCCCCGCTAGACCAGACCCACTCTCGTCAACTTCCAGTATAGTTCCTGGTGGACTCTTCGGGAGTGATGACCACAAGGTACAAGTTTGAGGGTCTCCAATGAGGTAAATAGTTCAGGACAGCTCTCTATAGTAGGATGTTTCAGTTACCTGATAAATGCTGGGAAGAAACTGTCGTTGAATGTGGAGGTGTGCATTTTCACACTTCTATATCTTTTGCCTGATGCGGGAGGGAAGAGGGAGTGGCCAGGGTGCGACTCATCCTTGATTATGCTAGTGGCCTTGCCAAGGCAACGTGAGGTGTCAATGGAAGGGAGGTTGGTTTGTGTGAAGGTCTGAGCTGTATCCACAATTCTCTGCATATAACTTCTCTGTCACCGTACCTATTTAATACACTTATTCTTGTCCAATAATTGCATATTTAATAGTGATCTATATATGTGATGAATCTGGCACTTTAGATATTGGTGCTGTATCTGTTGTAAATCTATCCCATTGGTTTTAGTTTTACTCGGGTAACTTGATACCTTGGTCAGAAATTAGTTGTCATGATTTTTGTTCACACGGCACGTAGTAAGTGTAAAACGACAAACGATATAAGATAAAGTTCTAAGGAATGACTGGCCAAGTGGAAAGAGTAGCAGACAAGGGGTAATTCTGGAGGCAAAGATTAGATTCACCTTGAGTATGGAGAAGATCATGGATAATCCAGGAATAACTTCTAAATTGGGCTAAAACCAGCTTTTTCAGGCTGATAGATATGATATAACCAATGTGAACTAGAAACTGTGCTCAAAGGTCAATCAGTGTCAGAGCATTTAGAGGCAGTCAAATAGGAGGTCATGTTCAGACCAAACATGTTTCCATAAAAAGAAAAGGTGAACTTCCAAATCAGCACCACCGTGAATGTTGTGAAGCTGAAAGGGAGGCTTTTGAAAAAATAAAGACGGGTAAAATCAAGGAAAACCCCAGAATGCGTAATAAACTTCTGAAGGGAAGAGATGACAAAGGGAGGAGTTGGGCATAAAAGATATCAAAATGACAGTCAGAGTTTGAGTTGCAATACCTCACAGACGAAACATAGACATATTAAGGAGGGAAAATAATAAATACAGAGAAATGTCTTGGAAATAATAAATACAGAGAAAGGATACGTTAACCGGTCAATGTTTTTTAAAAGTGAATAGTTTGCCTGGATAAAATGCTCAAAAGAAATAAGGCAGGAAATTGTGCTGCGTTGCCTATCATTCATCAATGTTCATCCACAATGCCAGAGGACTGGACGACTGCTGATGTGAGAATGTTGTTGAAAATAAGAGGATTTCAGTATAGGAATAAAGAGGTTCTTCTGCAGTTGTATAGGGCTCTGGTGAGACCACATCTGGAGTATTGTGTACAGTTTTGGAATTCTAATTTGAGGAAGGACATCCTTGTGATTGAGGCAGTGCAGCGTAGGTTCACGAGATTGATCCCTGGGATGGCGGCGGGACTGTCATATGAGGAAATATTGAAAAGACTAGGCTTGTATTCACTGGAGTTTAGAAGGATGAGGAGGGTGGATCTTATAGAAACATATAAACTTATAAAAGGACTGGACAAGCTAGATGCAGGAAAAATGTTCCCAATGTTGGGTGAGTCCAGAACCAGGGGCCACAATCTTAGAATAAAGGGGAAGCCATTTAAGACTGACGTGAGAAAAAACGTTTTCACCGAGAGAGTTGTGAATTTGTGGAATTCCCTGCCACAGAGGGCAGTGGAGGCCAAGTCACTGGATGAATTCAAGAGAGAGTTAGATAGAGCTCTAGGGGCTAGTGGAATCAATGGCTATGGGGAGGAGGCAGGCACGGGTTATTGATTGGGGACGATCAGCCATGATCACAATGAATGGCGGTGCTGGCTCGAATGGCTGAATGGCCTCATCCTGCACCTATTTTCAATGTTTCTATGTAAAAATAAAGGGATAAACTAAGTAACTGCATGGCAGTCAGTATAACAGTGGTGCTGGATGAACAGTTGAAAAAATGTGATGAGAGATGGCATTTAGATAGATACGGGTTAATCATTAACCATTTTATTTTTTTAACAGGTTTAACATTTAAGGAAAATGTTAAAATGGAGATGATTAGTAAATCTCTATTGTGGAGATGTTGGCTAAGGTCGCCCCAATTTGGAAACACGGTTAGCTACAAGAATAAAATATTGTAGATTTACTGATCATCTCTACTCTAACATATTTTAGCACTTGTTAAAAAATAAAATGATTCAGTGCTGTCTGTAAAAAGTTGCTGCTGCTTTTCTAGTACAACATTAGTGGAGTTTAGCCCCAAAAGCATTAACAACATCCAATGCCATAAGACATTACAGACTCATAGGGAGGTGAATGTTGCACTTCCTACCAATATCCTACCCTTGTTATCTGTGAAGACAGGAATATTGATAGTCCACTAAAGATTCAAAATTCTTCTATATATAACTTTAAATGACTTGGTTACAATCCAGATGACATTTCTCTGTTGTCTAGTGGATGTAAATAGTTACCAAAGTGGATTGCAGAATTATTTTTCCTTGGTGTTTGATGTGCTTTTTACATTCTTTTTTATTTTAGATGGTTATCTCAGTGATTCCATGAGCCAGATCTCCTGTTCCCTGACAGACGATGAGCTTCCGGAGAGTTTCTTCGCTAAGAAAAATGGATTTCATGTGATTGGACATATTGATGACTACAATGCCTTGCAACAGCAGATTATGGAGGGCCGAATGTTGGTTCAAAGGATGGAATCTATTGTCCAATCCTGTGTTAATGCTGCCTTTCTTGAAATTGATGGATCCAAGGTAACAGTGGGAAAACAAGAAATCACTTTAGCACATTGCTGTCCAATGTCGTTTTCTCCAGAGATGCTACCTGACCCGCTGAGTTAATCCAGTACTTTGTGTCTATTTTTGGTACAACCAAGCATCTGCAGTTCCTTCCTACACAATTTTTGATCAATAGATGGGACTCCCAAGGCATCAATGCATTGGGGACATTTGAATAAAACATTTTAATTGAAATCTGCATTACTATACTTGCCTCATCTGTGAAGATTATTTCATATGTCCATAATTAATAAAAAATGTAGCCTAATAAGGTGCTATATTGGAATTTTGATGGATCTGCAAACCTATATTTTTAAGGTAGAGATAGATAGATTTTTAAGGTAGAGATAGATAGATAGAAGGCAGGAGAATTAGATTAAAAGGGAAAGATAGTTCAGCCATGATTAAAGGATGGAGTGGACTTGATGGGCCGAATGGCCTAATTCTGCTCCTATCACTTATGAACACTAAAAAAAAATTCTGCCATGCAATTAAACCTTTGTAGAGAAGCTGGCAATACTTTGGTTGGGCACAAAACTGGCAATTATGTGAAGTAGACTAAAGGGCCTGTCCTACTTGAGCGTAATTTGCACGTCATTTACACTACATCATTTACGCGTCGTGACGCGCACGTGATTAGCGCATGGCATGCATTACGCGCGCATGGTGCGTGGTGACGTAGGCAGTTGCGTGCGGCGCCCCAGCATTTTGGGATTCACAAAATCTTTGCGCGCCACCTGCGTGATGTGCAAATGACTCCCAAGTGGGACAGGCCCTTAAGAGGATTTGCTACTTCCCAGAGCTTCATTCTTCCTGTCCTTCAGGAAGGAAGAACATCAAATAGTGCCTTGCACGTTTGTATAACCCAGTCGTGTACCACTTTTTAATGTTCCTATAATTTTATAAGGAAAGGGTTTAAATGTAAGGTCTGGTTGTAATTTAGAACAAATTTACATGTAGGAAAAGGAAAGCTCAAAATGTTCTCCTTTATTTGTGGATTTACCTGTGTAGGATTTAGATCATCAGACGGTCAAGCAACTCTTCTCCAATACCAATACTCTGCGCCAGATCTTGGATGAAACCTGCTCATTGCTAAAAATGTTCTGGAGAACTGCTCTGCCAAATCCAAATGGTGATGTGCTGAACAATCAAAAGGTAAGGTCCTCTAACAAGCCTGATACAAATATTATACGGTAGAACAAATAATATTATAACATAGTGAAGTTAAAGTTACTTTATTCCTTTATCATATGTGCAGCCTCCTAAAATGTTTTTTGTGTTCCACAATATCAGATGTTTTTGTTTCAATTGGCGTTCTTCATCCTCCATTTGAAGATGAATTAAACTGTTAAAAAGATAAATAATGCTAATATCTGAAGCATTGCTGAGCTTATCAGACCTGATGTGATCTAGTTATTTCATTTTACAATGTTTTGTTTGCCCCGCTATACTGCTCAGTAGCACATTCCAACATTAGTGACACAACGAATAAAACAACTGCAACACTCCTGCTGGTCCTTTGCAACTTTCTAGCAGAGCCTAGTCTCCAAAACATTAAAGACTTCCAACTCAAAAAGTGTGACAATCTTGTTGTGAGGTAGAGATTGCACTTCGTCCTAAGATCCCAGCCTTTTTCCAGTACAACTGAGTGCCAAGGTGATTTATTTAGTGTGACCATTTGCTGACTGATCATCCTACCCCTTTTACTGATACAAAAATCTATCAGTTTTGCTTCCTTGTTTTGTCAGAGGCTCTTATCCTGATCATTAGATTGCTGGAAGGCAATTGAGAAGTGATGCATGTTCAGATCCTCATTCTGATCAATTAAATTATATCAATAACAGAGGGTGGGAAGAGAATTAAGGAGGAGTTTCTAGGCATGTGTGAGAGTGAAATGTGACTGAAAGGATTATTCTGAGAGCTCACATAGACCTGATGGGCTGACTAACTTCCCTACATCATAAGGAGAAATGAGAATAGTTGATCAATGCATGGCCTGCTTCTGCCTACCGGTAGGCTTCTTTTTTCCCTACTTTGTCAAGAGTGTATTGTCGTATGTCCCAGACATAACAATGAAATTCTTACTTGCAGCAGCACAACAGAAGATGTGAACATAGTACTGTGTAAACAATATAAATGAGTGTAAACCAGCATCTGCAGTTCCTTCCTACATACATGCATGCGAACACAGGAGCACACACGCAGGCGCAAACATGCACACGCACATACACACAAATAAAAACAAACAAACAATAATAAGAACATTGCTAAATACTGTGTCAGAAATGCCTTAAACGGAACGGAATAGACACTCTCAGGACCAAGTTGTATACATACGCAGTATCTCTGCGCCAGAAGGGTTTAGAATCAAGTCCCCACTCCAGGCACTTGAGCACAAAATAAAATGTGATGATCCATGCAGAATTAAGGAAGAACTGCACTCTCATTGGTGCTCTTTCATGGAGCAAATATTAGGTCACGCCTGTATGCTCTCTCTGGTGACCATAAATAACTTCCCAATGTCCAGCGTAGAGTTTATCCAAAACTAAGATAACTAAAATAAATGATCTGATTATTATCACCTTGCTTTTTGTTGGGACTTTTGTGCAGATTTTGCATGATCTTCTTTACTAAATGTACTACAGTAACTACACTTCAGAAGTATTTGATTGGCTATAAGTGCATTGGGATGTACTGACACTTTGAAAGATAGCATCTGAAAATAAATATTTTTGTTATTTTCAACGAATAATCAGCCTGTAATAAAAGTGGGAGTACATTAGTATATTAGCATATTATGACACTGATGCAGATACCCTCCTGGGATAAATTTCTCATGCTTATTGCAGGAGCAGTCGATGAAAGAAGAGATTTGCAGATTGAAGAATAAAATAACAGAGCAGGAGAATCTGTTGCAGAATGCCATCAGTCGCCTGAGGGCTACTAACCAAGTGAAGGAAGGAATGGAGCAGTTCATTGTCAGCCAACGTACGTGGAATCGACACAGAATCATGCGCCACACCATACAGATACCCAAATGGGAACTACACACCGCGCGCGGGTTGTACAGAAGTGATATCTAATATCTGCCGGCTATTTTGCTGTTGAGGCAAAGTGGCTGAGAATCAGCCATGTGGACATGTGCGTGATGATCCTTCCTTTGAACTAGTGTACAGAAACACCAAACTAGTGGTATACAATGGAATCCACTGGGTCCACTGTTGTTCAATATGTTTATTAACAGTTTGAATGTGAATGTAGGTGGCATGGTTAGGGTTAGTTTGCAGATGACACTAAAATTGGCAGTATAGTGGACAGCGAAGGTGGCTTACCTACAATTTAGATTAACTGAGCCAATGTGCTGAAGAGTGGCAGATGGAGAGTTTAATTCAGATAAATATAATATATTGCATTTTGGTAAGACTAACCAGGGCTGGTTTAAACAGTAAATAACAAGGCCTTGTGTACTATGGCATAACAGACATTGGAGTTGAGGTATATAATTCCATGCAAGTGACAGGGTGGTGGTGAAGAAGGCGTTTGGCACACCTGCCTTCTTTGGACAGGGGACATCATATTAAAGCTGTACAAGACTTTGGCGTGGCCACATTTTAAATATTGTGTGCATTTCTGGTTGCCCTGCTATAGGAAGAATGTTATTAAACTGGAAAGAAGGCAAAAATGATTTATAAGGATGTTATGAGGCTGGAGGGTGTGATATACAAGGGGGCGCAATATGGGCTGGGTCTTTTGTCCCGGGAGTGATGGGTTGTTGAAGTTTATAAAATAATAAGGGGCACAGATATGGTGAACAACCACAGTCTTCTCCTCAGGGTAGAAGAATCTAAAACTAGTGGTCATGGGTTTAAAATGAGAGGGGAAAGGTTTATAAGGGACCTGAGGGGCAGTTTTGTCACACATGGCATGGTGTGTACATGGAACAGATTGCCAGAGGAAGTGGTAGAGGAACGACAACAACATTTAAAAGACACTTGGACAGACACATGAAGTACATGGATAAGAAAGGTTTGGAGGAATATGGGAGAGATGCGGGCAACTAGGAGTAGCTCGGTTAGAGAACTTAGTCATGGTGGATGAGTTGGGTTGAAGAGCATTTTCTGTATGTCTGAATCATTCAGGTAAGTGCTATTAGCATTTTCCTTCTGGACCAAGTGATGCAAGAGTGTTTCATCTAGGTAAAGTAGGTTTTCTTGTAAACCTAACCCCATCTCCCTAATCGTATTCCATCATAACTGAACCATGATTTCCTTTATGTTCTCCCCAAATTATTTTTAACACTGAAGCTCTAACTCTCGCCTTCCCCCCTCATCACCAACCACATGCCCCCACATTCTCTATTCCAGGTATCCAACATTTACATAATCCTTGGCTGTATTCTTGAAAGGTTCAAGTATTATTTTGGTCGGCAGGGCAGGGTTCCATATAAGAAATCTTTTGAAATCTAGACTCCATGCAATATAGGGAAAGCAATCCAACCATTACACAACCCTTCTACAGCACCATCCACTCACCACTCCGGGATAATTCTCCAGTGTACCAGAGCTCATATTCTGGAAATTTGGTGCCTTATTACCTAAATATTTCAGACAAGAATATTTCACTTTTATCTTCCCAGGGAATAAATTTAGTGAAGGTCTTCTACTGATTAATTTCTTCTAAATGAACAATAATAGTTCATTTAACCCTTCTATCAGCTTCAATAATTGTAAAAAACTTTAGACTTTAGAGAGTCTTTGTCGCATTTAATATTAAGTAATACAGACTTGCTTTACTGGAGGTTGTCTGTCTTTGCTGAGTTAACTAATATAAACTGGAAAGCAAAAGGTGAACCAGTTTACCTCTTCTTTCCACTCACCCTGAGAAAATGGAAGTAATAAATCAGTCAGTCTCTGCCCTGATCTACAACCAGATTCCTGCCGGAAAGTGACAACAAGCAGTAGCTTTATCTCTTACTTGCTTTCCTAGTGCACTGTGTCAATGAAGATATCGCATCTGACAATAGCAATACTTTTGTTTTTCAGTTACAAGGACACATGATGTTCTAAAAAAAGCAAGGAATAATTTGGAGGTAAACTTTGATGAGAACTGTGAACTTAGTGACTATTAAGGTGCAATTGCAAACAATATTGCCTTTTTCTCATATTTTATTAAGCCTCAATCGGACTCAACTTTTTTATTGAATAGGCTGCATCTTTGACTATTATTAGCAAAAATGGTACTCTGTATTCCAGTAAATTTGAAGAGTTTTCATTTTATCAGGCTGAAATTGAAACAGCCATATGTACTCTTTCAGTGACATTTGTTTTATTAGTAACCTAGAGGGCCAGATTAATAATCCAGTTATCCGAGTTCAAATCCCACCATTGCAGCTATGGAGTGTAAATGTAGTTAATTATATGGACGTTTAAAAAAAAAAAAATCTTAAAGACCACAAAACCACTGAAATGTCAAAAAAAAACCCCCATCTGGTTCATTAATGTCCTTAACTGAGGAAATCCTCCACCAATCATGCCCATTCTGGCCACACAGGGTACCACTTCCTCAGCAAAGTGGTTGTCTTTCCATCGTCCTCTGAAATTGTCGAGAAAGCCATTCAATAAGGGATGGCAAATACATGGTGGCCTTGCCAATGATGTCTATATCCTGAAAAATGTGTTATTCATGCTTGTGGCCTGGTTTTCAAAACCGTCATTTATGCCTATCTCCAAGATGCAAGGCTGCTGCATAATGGTATTGCTGTCTTGACCTGCAGCAACAAATCCCCTCTTTTATTTAGCACACATCACACCCCAACTGACAGGGCAAACAGGAGATTCACAAGTTGTTAACCTGCCGTTGCGTGATAATTTTGGCCACAATGACTTCTCTTCCCTCTGAACTATTTTGTTTTTCGATTCCTAGCCCAATAATAACCTTGCATTTGCCTTTTATAATAGACCATAAAAACAGAACAGTTCACTTGCATGGACCAATCATAAGAGAATTGAGGATGCCACGCTGCTTTAGAAGAACTGACTTCCAACATTTAACTTGTACAGCACTTGGCAGGAAAAGGAATTCCGATTTTATCATGAGACTCTACGGGGCCTTTGCTCGGGGCGTTTTATTTCTTTCCAATCGAAATGATTAACAGCTAATAAATCATTAGGGCGCTGGGATTTATATGATCTAGTATGTTTTTCAAGTATTTAATTTTAAAACCCTTTAAATTGTATAAGTTAAAGTCTTAATATCAGTTGTTGTTCTGATCTCTGCTAACGAAGGGCTATATTTCCTCGATCTCATGAATCACAATAGTGGGATTTCAATCGGATTGGCCACTGTTCATTGCTATCCAGTGATATGTTAACAATGTGTAGAACAGTATCAGGATCATCGTACATAAGAGTCTCTGTAACCTGGGGGTAAAAGCCTCTCCATAAACACTGCACATTCTCGCATTTTAACAAAGGATCTGTTGGTGTAGCATTAAATGATTTCTAGTCCTCAAAGGTTATTAGCCCAGCTTATCAAGAAAAGGGGCATCTCACTTGAAAGGATAGGAGCGAGGGATTGTCCTTGCTTAATCAGACTGGAGATAGATGATCATATAAAGCTACTGTTTCTCCTTTCTGACTTTCTTTTTCCCTGTGTGCCTTTGTTTCTTTTGTGAGTCCATTCAGATGAATGATTGCACAATTTCTGGTGCTAAAACTTCCCAAAATGACAACAAAGGTTGGTAATAATGCTTTATTATTGTTAGCATGTGCAATGAGCGATCAGATAGCTTTTGTCTCTTTGTGGACTGTTAACACTGCTACCTGTAAAATCGTTGCATGCGTCAGGCATGTTGCCTGCCATTTTCTCATTTACATCTAACAGTTTTCATGCTGCTCCATTTGAAAGTGTAAGGTGCTTATCAATGCTTGAAAAGGCTTTTTATGGATAATCTCAGTTATCTAGAAATGAATTTAGACGATTGGGGGAAACCGGTTACACAATAACATTTTATGGTGGTCTGTACCTCAAACATACACTATCGTAGATGTATATCCCTGATACTACAGTATCATTGGGGTGTGGCTGGAAGTCCTAGGACATGGGCCATGAGCTTGTTACTCAGCAGAGCCTTAGCCTACTCCTAATCAATGTCCACGTTACAATGTCCACGAGGACGTTCTTTTAGGAAGGAGATGAGAAATTTATTTAGTCAGAGGGTGGTGAATCTGTGGAATTCTTTGCCACAGAGGCTGTAGAGGCCAAGTCAGTCGATATTTTTAAGGCAGAAATAGATAGGTTATGGGGTGAAGACAGGAGAATGTGGTTAGGAGGGAGAGATAGATCAGCCATGATTGAATGGCGGATAAGACTTGATGGGCCGAATGGCCTAATTCTCCTATTACTTATAACCTTATTATTTATACTCAATGGTTAATCTTTCTATTGCTATTTAAACTTTAGAGAACTAGTTAAATCGCAAATTATATTGTCACTGGAAAGAGCAACAAGATTCACCCAGCTTTGATGGTAGATTTGAGCTATAGATTTCAACCATATAGCCAATGGCATTCAGTGAACTGATGATCCTAGACCTACATATTTTGTTCCCTAAAATTCTACAGTTATCTAAATCTGAGATCGATAAAGGATCATGCATGTATTTGAATTGTCCAGTGTTTTTAATGCTGTAAAATATCACAAGGTATTCCACAGGAGCAATATCAATCACTACACTTATGCATTTAGGACAGGTGGCAGGTTTTGGCATTTATCTTAATGGTGCCGAGCACATTTTAGGAGGGAAATTTCAGAGTAGACGAGGTCATTTAGCCCATCGTGTCCTTGATGAGGAATCCAATCGGGCTTATTTCACTTCTCATTCCACAATGCACTGTTGTTGTCTTCCGTTAAAATATTTATCCAATTCCCTTCTGAAAGTTAATACTGAATCTTTTCCTACCACCCTTTTTATTGGTGTACTCCAAATCATAACATCTCAAAGCAACTACAAAGAAAATCTTTCTCCCCTCATTCCCGGTAATGTTTTAAATTCCCTAAATCTGTTAATTAGTTACTTATCTGACTATAAGAAACAGCTTTTTCTTATTAATTCTTCTCTGAATTTTCGCTTTAGAGGGCTTTTCCCATAATGAAAGTTCTTCATCACAGATACTATTTCAGGAAATCTTCGTTGCACACTTTACTGAGTAATAATGTGTACCCAGAAATATGGACATACACCATCAAACTATCTTTTCCTTGAAAAGTAGCTAAAATAGCTTCAGATTAATAATGCTGTTTTGTGACTGAAACGTTTCCTAGTCTGAATGATAAATTTGCAATGACTGAATCTGTTAGCCCATTGCCCAATCATCCACTATTGTTAATGTTTGTACAGCCAGAAGAAGCATTTTGGGCAAGTTCTATCCACCTACATTTGAATCATATCCCTCTAACCCATGTATCTGATAGTATTTATATCTTATGCAAAATTAAGCTAAAATACATACTTATAAATGTACTACTATCAGTTAATTTAAAAACTGCAGCATATAATTTTCCTCAACTTTATTCAGTTGTCTTTTTTAACTTTAGAGACCCTCAAAGAGATTAAGAAACTGTGAAGTTCAAAAGGTTGTCTATGGCACAATCGCTCATTACATCAGCACAAGTTTTACATGTTGAATCATTCCTTCTATTCAGTACATTCCTGTTTTATCTATTTTGTGTTTTCATATTTTACATTGCTTTCCATGTCCAAGGTAATTATTTTGTTTGACCTGATTAATTTTTCAGCAGAAATCTCAACACTTGGTTACATCCATCCCCGAGACTGGAACTTCATGAATCAGATGTACCCTGAAGCTGAAGCAAGAAGCCTGGGTCAAAATTCACTGCCTGGGAAGATTAAAAGAAATGGCCCCAACCTGGTTCGAGTCGGAAACATTGCAAACTACTGAAGTAGTACTTCCCTTTCTGTCTCAAAAAGAAGGCTAAACAATGATCTTGGAATCTTATTCTACCAAAATAACTTGGGACAAGCAGAAGTAAATTTATTCTTTTGTGCCGCCAGAAAGAATTATTCTGCATAATCCACATCTAATGGTGGCTCTCTGATGATCCTACATAAAACAAAAATTCAGCCAACATTCATTGTTTTACATATAAATCTGAAACGGGAAGTCTTGTTTATGTGGGTCAAAACACATTTACCATAAGATGCTGATGTTTTTGCCCCTAGCAGTTTTAGAGGCTCATTTGAAATGCAATATTAACTTATAAAGCTCAGTGTGAGAGATTTGCATGTAACGTTTAATCATGCTGTTTCAACACCTAAGAAAAACTCTTAATGTCAAGAGCTACATTGAGTTGCTAATATATTAACATGGATGTATTTATTATGAAAAAATAACCAGTTCCAGAAATGCTTTGAGCCCAATGATAACTTGGTGAATAGTGTCCTGCAATTTGAATTTGTGTAATTTATAACAAAAAGCTATATCCTGGCCATAACTGGAAAAATAGAGCTGTACAACATTTAAGACAGGATAGAATGTTCACTAAGCATAAACAAACAAAAAAATGGGTATGTGCAATAAATTTGCCAAAGCTGTAACATTAGTTTGGCCAAACACTGGAATAAGACAAAAGCAATCTTATAAACCTCAACAACATGATCTAGCATCATGACATTTCAGAGTTTTTATTCAAAAATACAGTATGGTGGGTGAGAGTACGGTACAGAGTTAAGACAATGCTGGCAACTCTGTATTTACTATTGTACACTTATTAGAAATACGTAGTGGATAACTTTTGTAGCACTAGCATTGTTTTTGTCTGAGCTGTATATATATAGCATGATGGCAAATCTATGGTGTTAAGTATAAGTTGTAGTTTCTATGGAATTGTTTGCTGCTTGTTATAAATAGCTAATACATCTGCACATGCAATTAGTGTGTACATATTACAAAACCATATTGCAGAGAAGTATGGTTTAAGTTAACTGTATTCATATGTGTTATTGATGTGCCATTTTTATAATTATTATGAAGAACATTTTTGTTTCCCAACTGAACTGAAGAATTTTCCCCATTAAGATTCATAATTGTCAAATCAATCCTTATAATTGATTTCCCGGGAACTCAGATTAAATCTGTATTACGAAAGCTTTGAAAGGCATAAAGATAATTGATGATCACTGATAATTGGCACAACTGCATTGAAGCATGTTTTATAGGGTGCAAACAATTAACATATAAAGGTTACTAAAAATCATGATGCAGTATGTGCCCTTATAGCATTGTTGTACACTGTATAAAGCGTATATACTGATCAATATTTAGTGTCTGTTCTTCGCACTGTACATATGATCCCAGTGTATATACATTCAGTAATATGGTAGATTGTAGCATGTGTGTATGGTTCAATCCTGGGAAGTAAAGATTGTTGTTCCTGGATTGTTTTAAGAAAGCTGTTCTGCGAAAATGAAATTTGTGAAGTTGTTTATTTAACATCTGAAAGAATAGTTTGCTTTCTTTGTTCAACAAATAAAAAACATTGAATACTCAATGCCTGTTTAACTTCTGTAACGTTTCTGTAGTTTAAGAACATGAACAGTACAGCATGGGATCAAGCCCTTTGGCCCTTGATGTCTGTGCTGAACATGCATTGATGTTTCCCTTTAAAAAATAATTAGGTTTGCAAACCCAATGCTCTACAAATTACATGCTGGCTCTTTAATCGTCTCAAGTATTTCAAGGTGTTCAGTCAGTCAAGCCCTAATTAATTTATTCTAACAGGTGCCACTAACTGATCTTTAATGCTTTGGTTTCTCATCACCATTCTTTAATTCACATTTAATTTTAAATATAAAAGAATTGTTCCTAAGTCAGGAATCTGAAGACAACAGCAAATTTCCAATGTCAGCATTATCAGGTTGACCTCTACCATAAAGCAGGTATGAACATTTTGCAAAATCCTTTTGAGATTTACTAGAATCGAGTAATTTGGATACCCAAAAAACAGGTTATCTATTTAGGTCCTATGTTGATGGAGAGGGGGAGGGTTGGGGACAAAGAAGAGAACAGATGGTAGGTTAATGCACTACGAAACCCATTTTCAATCGGCTGAGATATTTTATTTGTATTAAAATCTCATAATACACACATGTATACATTAAAAACTTCACACTTCAATAGTCTCTATAAATGAATAAATATTCATGCTATTTCACAAACATGTAAACCTATACCCTTTTTCTACTCAGCAGAGGTCAAAAGGGAGAAAACATTTGGCATCCAATCATAAAATTGTGCAGATCATCAATATAAGGCTTCTGTATTGCACAAAGTACTCACACAGGCTGAAGAAAATCATTTTACTGTGTCTTCCCTGGAATGCCACTTTGAAACAATAAGGAAACTGCTGTCAAAGGAGGAATAGTTGTAGGATTTATTTTTTTTGCATAATATGCCAGAAGTATCAAATGCATAAATTTGCCTTGTACTTCAGCACTAGTGCTCCATTCCTCCTGTTAGAATATGGCAGTGGTTTACAAAAATGCTTGTACACTGGCTGCCATTTGTCAAGTCAAACCAAATTTTAGTTAATTCATCAGTTGTAGAAGAACGCCATACTCTGATCGTAACATTTACAATGTTCAAACAAGGAAGTTCTTTCAGCTATGTCCACTTAGACTTTAGGTTTAGTTTAAGTGATGATTAATATTAAATGTCTTTCAGTAGCTTCTGCATTCTAAACAAGAATGACTGCTGGCATTTCTACAAAAGTAAATTAGAAGCAGTAGGTCTATGTTGCTACTTTTACTGTAAACAGCATCAAAATCCAATCAGTATGGCCTGAGGAACTTCCAAAATATAAAGAAAATTCGTTCCAATGCTCCCCACTGACCTTAGTCATGTTCTGTATACATGATTTTCTTCTATTCCCTCAGCTGCTCTTTCTCACAACTCAACATCAGGTCACACAAGCAAAGTGGTGAACTACCTTTGGTAAATATTATAGACATTTCAACATTACAGTCATTGCACATTATGATGCCATTCAGCAGGTCACTCCCTGCCTGCCCTTTGAGAGAGCTATCCTTTGAATCCCAGCCCCTTTCCTTTTACCCCAATAATTTATTCCCTTTTAAAAAGTTACTATTGAACCTGCTTCCATTACAACCGCTCAATAAAAAGAAATATTTCCACACATCACTTCAAATTTTTATTGCCTTGAACCTGTTCCCCATGCTTACCAATTCATCTGCCACGTCACTGAACATAGTTTTCCTTTACTTCATTAAATCTATTCATGATTTTTCATGTCCAGATCTAATCGTCTGTGCTCCGACAACACTTCAGCCCCTGATTCCCCATTCTTTTAAAGGATCTGAAGTCTCCCATTCACTGGTAAATTTCTTCCATACCTTCTCTTAATCCCTAGAATATCTTTTCTAGTTTGCTGCCCAGAATGAACATGCTACCAGATGAGGCTCAATCGATGTTTCAACATACATTCATTTATTTGGTTTTGAACTCTGTGCCTTCTATATAAACACCGTATCCCATATACTTTAAATTAAATTAAAACAGGTCTCAGAAATTCTATCACATTAAAACATTTATGTAATAAGCCTCAGCTCTGTTCTTTCACTGTTTTTCATTGGCTCTACCATCAAAATGCATCACTTCTGTGTTAGTATCTGCCCATTTCACAGGTCTAAGCCCTCGTGGTCTGTAACTCTCCTCAATTAACGACAAAATAAACCACATCTACCTGCAAACAAGTTCTTGATCTAAGTATCTTATAATATTTTAACTAACGACACAGACTGCAAATTATTGTTTTTGTTGGTTTGTTAACAATATTGCAAATATATTTGCCAGTTCAGAGGAGATCGTTACTTCACAACTTGTGAACCAAGACAATAAATAACATGTCCCTTCTGGAAACATTCATATTTGTAAATCTACATCAAATGAGTAGGCACACAGATATAAAGCGGAATCTGTGTGTTAAAAACAACTCAAAGCAGAATTTCCTTACACATAGAAAACATGAAGAGAATCCAATCCAAACCAAACTAAAACAATTAGGTTTATTAAAATGGACTGGATAACATCTTCAAGTAAAATGCAATATTTATTAAATACCAAATCTATTTTAAGGTATTTAAATATAAAATCTTTTAAACTCCAACTGTAAACTTTTCCTGGTGTAACAGCTCATCATGACTGAGATGGTCTCGTCATTTCCAAAAATGCAATCTACATTGACAAACTGCATTGTCACAATTAATGCAATAACATTCAGTGCTGAACTTGTACCTCAATCTGGTAAAGTGCTTGTAGCGATTATGTAGAAGGCAACCAACACAACTGCTAAAGTCCTAATGAAGCTCCATCACTGAATAGCCAACTATCATGGGCATGTGTTTACCATTCTGGCATGCTGGTTACAGATATAAAAGATCAGATTGGCTTATACAATAAAGTAGTAACATATTTCTTCTTATACCGATGTGTAGCACTGAGAACCATCACTCCATCCTAGGACAGAAAAATATGGTGAAAAATGCATTAACAAAGTAATTAAAACATGGTTGCACTTGCATTGGAACAATTAATGAATTAAAACAGCAATGGTGGAAAAAGTCTTTAAAAGTGTACTTCTCGGTACATTTGACATATTTGGACACCAAGAAATTGAAAACCCATAGGATTAATATCCTGGTGAAAAGAAAATGGCTCATGTAAAGAAAGGCATAATCTTATTTCATTCTTCCCCACCACAAAAAGAGGAACTATTCAATTCTACACAAATCCTCAAGGCAATACAATCAATCCCATTCCCCCATTTATTTCACTGTATCCCCCATATGCCATTATCTCAGCCTCAATTTTCCTGCCACTTACTACATTTGGGGTAATTTACAGTAGCCCATCAATCAGCACATCTTTGGGATATAGGAGGAAACTAGGGCACTTGAGGAAAGCATGCAAGTTTAACCATGATAACTCTCTGAGGTCTGTGGGAGCTTGCAATGTGTATCTTGAGAGCCGTATTTCTTACACATGCCCTCCAAAAAATGTGCTTCATTTGCTGCAAACCTTTTACAGCATCCCCAGATAATGAACGTTGATCCATAAATGCAAGTAATTCTTCCAAAGTTGAGGATGAATCATTAGATGAAAGCTATAAAAGCTAAAAACAGCCACTTTCAAATAACGCAACTGAGCTGACACTCGACGTGAAGAGATTATTAGAAAATGTGCAGAAGTCATGAAAACAATTGTAAATCAAAGTTATATAATACAATTGTGCATCATCCTGGTCTTCACATACAAGGCTCTACTATTTTGACACCAAGAGGCTTGGCCAATACCTGGAGTCTGCAAATGTACTAAATCAGAAATATATTAATCTTCAAAAGACATACGACACAATCTGCAACTTCTAAATGTATAATTCCCTAACATAGTAACTATCTTGACATATCACATTGTTGTTCGATACTCAGACATGAGGGCAGCACATCCTAATTAAAATTCATTCCAAATTGATCTGGATCTCCAGGATGACTTAGAATCATTTGGATTTAGAGGAGTATCTAATAATCTCACTTTAAACTTCCATGTTGCATGGCATCATGCTCAGGACAGTGAGAGTTGGAAAACAACTTCCATCCGTGGATTATGTGATTAATGGAATAAAGTATTTTCATAAACACCATCTTAGTATAATAATTAACCTCCATTTTTAATTACCAGGTAAGTATCCTGTCTTAAAATCTCTCCAGTTTTTTTTGCACTCTGCATAAAGTTAGCAGTGAACAGTTAATTAAAAGTTGTGATGCATTTAAAATAGGTGGAAAATAGACACATTTCCACAGAGATTATACTTCATTCAGAATAAAATTTGACAAAGTTGACAAACTTACTTTTATAGAAAGTGCATAGAGATGATTCAGCATGACGTGGTTTGGTTCAGGGAGTAAAGCAGGATCACACTGGATAAACAAGATCGAGCAACTGGTTACTAGTACAGATTTACAGCCCATTTTCATTGTTTAACAAGATTAATACTTGGGTTGAACCCAAAAATATGGAACATAATTTCCACAGATTTCTAAACATTGCAAATGAGACATCAAATAAAATTCTTCATTGAAGATGTATCTCAAATCATACAAGCTACTTATGAGAGTTCATACAGAGTAATGTAGTAAAGCAACAAGATGTTTTGTGAAGGAGCTTTTTGAAGCAAAACATTTCGGGGCACCGCATATGAAGAAACATGACAAAAGATTGAAAGGAGATGTAATAGGTTTTAATGCTAGAGATATGCACAAATTAAGAAAATAAATCCCAGAATTTATTTTTTAGCAATAAAGCAAAAGTCACCAACAGTTGTGTGAGTTAAAAAAAAAATTATGGCAGAGGTCAGGACTGAAAGATCATACTCAATAAATTGTAACACTGGTAGACATTACAAAGAGGTAAGGAAACAAGGACGAAAGTTTTAAAATCATGGTGCTGCTTAACTGGAAGGACGATTTTTCTTAAGAACTGAGTCTAGTCAGTGTAATTCAACTTCCTGGGCAAATTCCTTGTATGTGGAATTACTTGGTATTACTTGGCCAATAAACTTATTCATTCATTCATGGATGACGGTGATAAAATGACAAGTAGTGGAAGATGTTCAATAATATCAAAGGCTGCAGTCGGGTCACGAAGAATTGTTTTTTTTGACAGTTATATCCCATATCTTTAGAGATTTTTGACAAGGATAGATGGAGATCTTTCCCAAGCTCCTTTTAAACTCATCAAAGCCTTGTGACCAAATTTCCTTTAAACTCATCAGACCCCATTTCCCATGTTCAGTGTTGGTCAAGTCACCCTGCTATAGGAAGGATGTTGTCATGATGGAGAGAGCGCAGAGAAGACTTACGAGGATGTGGTCAGGACTCAAGTGTCTGAGCTGTAGAGAGAGGTTGAACAGGGTAGGACTTTATTCCTTGGAGCTCAGGAGACTGAGGGAGTTATCTTATAGAGGTGTATAAGATCATGAATGGAATAGATAGGGTGAATGCACAGAATCCTTTACCCAGCGCAGGGGAATCAAGAACCAGTGGACATAAGTTTAAGCTAAGAGGGGAAAGATTTAATAGGAACCCAAATGGTATTTTTGTTCACACAGAGGGTGGTGAATATATAGAACAAGCTACCAGAGGAGGTAGTTGAGGCAGGTACTACAACAACATTTATAAGACAGGTACATAGACAGGAAAGGTTTAGAAGGATATCGGCCAAACAGGCAGATGGAACCAGCGTAGATGGGGCATCGTGGTTGGTATGGGCAAGTTGGGCCGAATGACCTGTTTCCATGCTGTGTGACTCCATGACTCAATCACTTTTTATCTCATATAAACTTTTGACAAGTGCATTTTGAAACATTTAACAAATTCCTGTCAAAATCGTGAATGTGTTGTTAAAGATCTTGAATAATTAAGATGAACATTTTATATGAAGTCAATAATGCCGCATGCCAAAGACAAAATGAAATAGAGTCATACAGTGTGGAAACAGGCCCTTCAGCCCAACGCACACACTGACCAACATGTCCCATCCACACTAGTCCCATCTAAACTGCTTTCTGTGTTTGGCCCATATCTTTCCAAACCTGTGCTATGCATGGACCTATCCAAATGTTTCTTAAACATTGTGATACTACCCACCTCAACTACCTCCTCTGGCAGCTTGTTCCACCACTCTCTGTGTAAGAAAGTTAGCCCTCAGGTTCCTATTAAATCTTTCCCGCCTCACCTTAAACCTATGTCCTCTGGTTCTTGATTCCCTTACCTGGGCAAGAGACTCATTGCATCTCCCAGATATATTCCTCTCACTTTGTACATAAGATCAAGGTCAAGTGAGTTTATTGTCATGTGTCCCTGATAGGACAATGAAATTCTTGCTTTGTTTCAGCACACAGAACATAGTAGGCATTTACTACAAAACAGATCAATGTGTCCATATACTATAATATAAATGTATACACACATGAATAAATAAAATGATAAAGTGCAAATAACAGATAATTGGTTATTAATAATCGGAGGTTTGTCCGAGCCAGGTTTAATAGCCTGATGGCTGTGGGGAAGTAGCTATTCCTGAACCTGGTTGTTGCAGTCTTCAGGTTCCTGTACCTTCTACCTGAAGGTAGCAGGGAGGTGAGTGTGTGGCCAGGATGGTGTGGGTCTTTGATGATGCTGCCAGCCTTTTTGAGGCAGCGACTGCGATAAATCCCCTCGATGGAAGGAAGGTCAGAGCCGCTGATGGACTGGGCAGTGTTTACTACTTTTTGCAGTCTTTTTGTAGATCATGCCTCATCCTTCTGTGCTCCAAAGAATAGAGTCTAGTGACAAATTTTAGTTTGTTTTGGAGATACAGCGTGGAAACATGCCCTTCAATCCACCAAGTCCACACAGACCATGGATTACGCTTTCACACTAGCTCTATATTATATCACCTTTGCATCCACTCCCTACAGACTAGGAGCAATTTACAGAGGCCAATTAACCTACAAACATGCACGTCTTTGGGATGTGAGAGAAAAACGAGAGCTCCAGGGAAGGGAGCCCATTCGTTCACCGGGAGAACGTGCAAACTCCACACAGACAGCTCCCGAGGTCAAGATTGAACCCTGATCTCTGCACTGAGGCAGCAGCTCTACAGCTGCACCACTATGCCGCTCTTTTGATTACACTTATTTCGATTTAAATCTTTTTATTTGAATTTCACAGCAATTTGCATACATGCAATGATAGCAGACAGTGACAGTCAAGGCATAATTGTGCAACAGTATGTAAGCGACTCTCAAAGCCCTTACCCTTACCCACCTTCAACCCACCCGAATCAGGTCGGAACCAAACGGGGACAAACAACACTCACATACATACACATCCACACAAATATGGTAAGATAAACAAAACAAAAAGTACTAAAAAAAAAAAAAAGAATAAAAAGAAAAAGAAAAAAAGAAAGAAAAAAAAGGGGCCACTAATAACAGTAAATAAGTACGTAATTAAATAAATAAATGTGGGGAGGGGGGGGGGAGGGGTTAAGGGGAGAGCAACTGCAGTAGAGCAGAACAATGGGGGAGAGCACTCAGTCCTCTTCCGAGTCCGGGGACAAGTTGAGAGAGTTAACAAGTTCCAAGAAAGGGTTCCATGTATCTAGGAATGTCTTGGTAGAGCCTTTGAGAGAGAACCTAAGTTTTTCAAGCTTTAAATTGTAAAGCACCTCCTTAATCCAGCGGGCGTGTGTCGGGGGACAGGTGAGCCTCCAGTTAAGTAAGATCAGTCTCCGGGCTAACAAGGTTGTAAAAGCTAGGACCCGTTTCACCGCAACAGAGAGGTTGGTGTTGGGAGGGGTACCGAAAATGGCTGACAGTGGGTTTGGAGGAATAGTCTGGCCGTAGGCTCTGCTTATCAAGTCGAAAGCACTCCTCCAAAAGGCTGCTAGCTTAGGGCAAGGCCAAAACATATGGCTATTGTTGGCAGGAGATTGATTACATCTGTTGCAGGTGTCCCTAACAGCGGGGTAAATTCTAGATAATCTTGCATTTGTGTAGTGGACTTTGTGAAGGACTTTGCATTGGATTAGGCCATGACGGGCATATATAGAGGAAGAATGGATCAAATCCAAGACAGAGACCCATTGCTGGTCTGTTAGTTTCGTATTCAGCTCACCCTCCCACGCAGCTTTTAATGAGGTATGAGGTTTCAATATAACCGACCCTAACAAGTTATACAAAACAGAGATGCATTTCTTCCGGTTGGGATCTAGAGCTAAGATGGTATCGGTCAGGGTTTCGGGGGGGCGATTTGGGAAATGGGGGAATGTCTTCTTCACAAAATCCCTAATCTGGAAAAAACGAAAAAGGTGGGAGTTTGGGAGGCTATAGTTGGACGAGAGCTCCGCAAAAGACGAAAAGATGCCATCCTTGTATAGGTTTTTGATACTACTGATACCGATGCTATGCCAGGTTTTGAATGCGTGGTCTGTACTTGAAGGTTTAAAGATGTGGTTTTTAAGCAGTGGGGTCAAGATGGAAGGGCCTTGTAAACCTTATTACACTTATTTAACGACTTACTGAAATGTGTGTGTCCTTGTTCAGAATGACTTGGAGCAGATGAGGAGGTAAAATAGGAGGTGCCTTAAAGCGTTCTTCAGGCCTTAACTCATACATCTCCTGATGGTATGGTCCAGGAGGGGAGCTTGACAAATCTGAAACAAACAGCATATTCTGTCAACACAATATAACTAATCTATCAAATAAAAAAAACTATGCATGCAATGGATCCCAAAACAGGATCACTCCTTGCACTCCAGATGTGCAATGGAGTGCACATCTGGTGCAGATGAATCCTGCTCCATTCTACAAATCCGTGGCTACATTCTGTCCTACCAGATGGATAGAGTCAGCAGTACAGTGGCAAAGAGACAGGCAGGAGCAGCTCTGTCTGATTCCACTGTTTTAGTTAAAAAATTGCAAACTATTGGCAGAACACTTGGAAAGCAGTAATTGAACTGGGCAAAGTCAGCATGGTTTATATAAGGGATATTGTGCCAAACAAATAATAGAATTTTGAGTATGTAATTATAGAGAACAAGTGTGTTTGATGTATTTGGACATTCAAAAGGCTTTTGATGATAATCCAATTAAGAAGCTTGTGTGTAAAATTAAACAATTAAGAAGCTTGTGTGTAAAATTAAACAACATACGGTCATGTACTGGCATGGATGAAGAATGGGTTGGATACAAGAACAAAAGAGTGAAAATAAAGAGGTTTTTTTCCCAGGTAGTAAAGGTCTCTATGGGAAGACTGCAGGGATCAGTGCTTTGGCCCAGGTTCTGTGTGTGTGTGTGTGTGTGGGGGGGGGGGGGGGGGGGGGGGGGGGGGGGGGTGGGGTGGTGTGGTGTGGTGTGGTGTGGTGTGGTGTGGTGTGGTGTGGTGTGGTGTGTGTGTGTGTGTGTGTGGTTTGTCTGATTCACATCTCCTCAAAAACGCAACGCGCTAACGGTCAGATTTTTACATATTCCGATAGAGATTTACCTCATGATCTCAAAGATGGCCTCATCTGAAAATTGGTTTCATTATTTCTTGAGTTATTTCTTAAAATTGTTCACAAATCTGAGATCTTTTTTAAAGCTAACGAGCTGATGACTTCACAATGGCTTTGCTCTTCGCGGCCAGCTGCGCCTCGTCTCCCCCCTCCTCCCCCCCTCTCTCTCACTCCACCTCTCTCCCCCTCCCTCCCCATCTCTCCCCACCCCTCTCCCTTCCCTCTCCCCTCTTCCCCTTTCCACCCCCTCCCTCCCCCCATCTCTTTCTCTGCCCCACTCTCTCTGCCCCACTCTCTCTGCCCCTCTGTCTCTAGACGCGCCTGCGAGGTGGGGGCTATGCTTCAGTGGATAGGGCGGGGATGGGGTAAAAGGAGCCAATGAATAATATTAATATAATATCAAGGGGGGTGGTTAGTGTGTGTGGGGGGGGGGGGGGAGTGGTTAGTCTGTGCGGGGGGGGGGGGGGGGGGGGAAGTGGTTAGTCTGTGCGGGGGGGGTGGTTAGTGTGTGTGTGACGCCGCAGGCCGCCCCCCGGACGTTGAGGGGACGGGACGTTGAGGGGACGGGACCCAACCGGTCCCCCTTGGTCTAGTTTATAATAAATTTTAATACATTTGATAACAGAACCAAATGTAACATTTCTAAGTTTACAAACAACACAAATCGTGTAGGTGGGAGGGGAGGGGGCTGTGTGAGATGTGCATAGGATGTAAAGGTGTTCCACTATGATTTTGTCATTGTGGATGGGTGGGCAAATGAATGGTGGATGCAGTTTAACCTGGAAAATTGTGTGGTTATTCACCTTGGTTTTAATACAACAAATGCAGATTATCAATATGGTGATTGATTAGGAAATGAGAAGGTGTGATGATACCTGGATGTCCTTGTACACCAGTCACTGAAAGCAAACCTGCAGGTGTAAATAGCATTTACAAAGCCAAATAGTATGATTTGAGCACAGGAGCAAGGATGTCTTAGGGCAGCTTAAGGCCCCATCTGGAGTTGTGCACACAGGTTTGTTCTCCTTATCTGAGGAACGATATTCTGGCCACAGAGGTGGAGTAACGGAGGGTCACTAGTCCAATTCCTCGGAGACAGGAGTATGAGAAAAAATAGGTCAGTTAGGTCTACTCATGCACCTTGTCAAAATCATATTGGAACATCCTATGCACATCTCACACAGACACCTCCCCTCTACAAGATTTGTGTTGTTCCTAAACTTGAAAATGCTGCATTTGGTGCTTTTCTGACGTGACAATAATAACTATATTGAATAACGCTTTGCTAATGAACAAAATGAATTATATAATGAATATGTCACTTGACTGAAAAAACTCTCCTTCTGGCATCTTTACATGCCAGAAGGAGAGTGCTAATATCAATCCTTTGGGGATGGGCAAATTTAGAAAGTTGACATGAAATTGTAATATTGACTGATTGTACCTGTACTATCTATGTATAGCTGAACACACCTTACCTGAGGTATCAGAACACTCTAGCGAGTCCAGTTTAAGGGCATCAAATACCTCAAAGTCAGATTTCTTCACCTGAATTACATTATTAATTGTTCCAAGCTGGCTGGTTACCACCGGCTGGGAGAAAAAAAAGAAACATTTTGAGAAAAAGAATACTGTAAAGTTTTATAATTTACAGGCAATAGGTTCTCTCAGCATTTTATAAAGATTGTCTTTTATTAGATTTGTTTTAATGTACCATTTCTACTAGTTTTTCCTCCATTTATTTCCCACATAATTTATATATAGTTTCCCAAGTATAAGATTATAATATAGGAGGCCATTTAGTCTATCATGACTTCCATGCTTGCACATTTCCTATTACACAATATTTAATAATTCTGTTTCAATTGTAACTTAAAGATATTCACATTATCATGACCATTGGAAAGTTTTCCTGAATGCATTTCATTTAATTTGCAATATTCCAAAAGAAACCAATATTCAAATTCATCAACCAGTTTACCGTCTTTAATTTTTATTAAATCTTCCTAACCTTCCATGTTGCAATGCAAAAAGATTCAGTGTTTAAATTTTTTCTGCAATTGGCAAGAAATTATCCCAATCTACAATGAAAGATACAATATAAATAAATTTTAGTATATTAATTTTCCCCCTAACCAGGTTACAGATTCAGGATTTTCAAAGATCCTTTCCAGTGATTAAAGTTTTAATTAAAAATCAAAAATCAAATGAGCACTCACCTCTGACATATCATGAACCCACTGCCCATCTACAAAGAACTTATATTGGTGTTCTCCTTCAGGCAGGTCCAGGATAGCAACAAAGTCATTATGGCTGTTGAAAGATAGAAATCTTAATTGGTATTATTAAAAATGTGATTATCAAAGCACAATTAATTATATTTCGATCTTCTCTTTTACCCTTCTGTTCTTTCAGGTAAAGCTCAGTACTACCAGAATCCAGTTACAAGCATATCGCTCAGAATGTCTAATTCTCTTCAAATTCTACATTCACACTGCAGCTGGAAATGCAAGATAGCCTCATTACCAAAATGTGAGGCTGTAAATTATACACACACATTCAAGAAAGTCTACTACAAATAATGCACAGTGTTTCTTGAAAATACTGTTTACTCATGCTAAGTGGGAAGTGCAAAGTTCCAAAGATGTCCACCCTTTCCAGTGATTAAAACTTGATCTTGTTCTGTAAGTATCTAAAATAGTGTGTTAATGGATGAATAAGGCACATATATGATGGAGCATTCACTGGAAATATTACAGTTTGTCCAACAGTACCAGCAAACTTTCCTAACCAATAAGAATGAACATGCATACGGTCCAAATACAACTGACTGAATAAAATGCATCTTACTGTAAAATATAAAGATATTGGGAACCAAGTAATTTGGTGAGCCAAAAGCATGTAATTCACACTGATCAGTTTTAAGATACGATTTCAGATTCCTCAGATTCCAGCATTAATTTGCTTAGTATCCATTGGGTTTTTATGACTCCTGTAATAATTCCTCTTTACTGTAACATGAAACATGGTGTCTATTCTTGTGAACTAATACAAATGAAAACTGATGCTGTACTTTTGCCTCTGGCCATTCAAATGTGCAAAAGCTATTATCCAGAAATATGGTTTCAAAGAGACCACTACACCCCAGAATAAGCAAAGGTGCGTTAAAATACAATAGTCTTGTCAGGGGGACACCCTTTGCCGGTACAAGCATTGCAAAAGCATCTTGCAGCAGGAAACTAATATACATTGAACACAGAACAGTGTAGCACAGGAACTCGCCCTTCGGTCGACAATGTCCGTGCCAAACATGATGTCATGTTAAACCAATCACCTCTGCCTGCACATGATCTATATCCTTCCATTCAATAGACAATAGGTGCAGGAGTAGGCCATTCGGCCTTTCGAGCCAGCACCGCCATTCAATGTGATCATGGCTGATCATATCCATGTGTTCATATCCATATGATTATGGCTGATCATATACACATGCATATCCATGTGTATATCTAAAAGCCTCTTAAACATCACTATCATATCTGTCTCCAACACAAACCCTGGCCACGCATTCTATTGTAAAAAATCGCAACACACCCTGCACATCTCCTTTAAACTTTACTTCTCTCAACCTAAAGCTTTGCTCTCTAGTCTTTGACATTTCTACCCTGGGAAAAAGGTTCTGAACGTCTACCCTATCTCTATGCCTCATCATTTTATAAACTTCTATTAGGTCTCTCTTCAACCAACATTGCATAATAAACAATTGAAGATTGCCCACCTGCTCTTGTAGCTAATACCCTCTATTCCAGGCAACATTCTAGTAAACCTCTGCACCCTCTCTAAAGCTTCCATATCCTTCCTATAATGAGGTGGTTAGAATTGCATACAATGCTCCAAATGAGGGTTAATTGGAGTCCTATAAAGGTACATCATGACATATTGACCTGCTTAAGGACACAAAATGCTGGAGTTACTCAGCGGGTCAGGCATCGTCTCTGGAGAACATGGATAGGTGACGTTACGGATCGGGACCCTTCTTCAGCTGGACTCTTAAACTCAATGCCCCAACAGATGAAGGCAAGCATACCATACACCTTCTTTACTCTATCTTCTTGTGTTAACATTTTCAGAGATCTATGGACTATGACTCCAAGATCCCACTGTACATCAATGCTGTTAAGGGTCACACCTCACATTTGCTCGGCTTTAGCTCCCTCTGCAATTTTTCTGCCCATTTGAGCAGCTGCTTTATATTCAGCTGTATACTTTGACAGTCTTTCTCACTGTCTACAACTTCACCAACTTTGGTGTTGTCTAACCAACCTGACTACATTTACATCCAAATTGTGATTTAAATGACATTGACTTAAGGAAACAATCCAATTTTATCCTGAAATGACAGAACGTCAACCCCTTTCGTGTGGACATTTACAAGACAGAATTTCTTATCTGCTACACACCAATGGAACAAAGCATAGTTTTAAAACTATTGCTGCAGTTGGCTGATCCACACACTTATATAAAGAGAATATCAACTTGTCTTCAATTGAAAAACAGTAGATCTTCGGATGAAAATTTAATATTCCACCTCTCCACCAATTCCAATATTGCTGGCCAGTGGGAGGGAGGGGCTTTCTGTTGCGCTAGTTTGTACTATTTGTTATTTGTTGATCACACACACCCTCCACCTCACAGACACTCACACAGACTCTCTCTCACACACACACACACACACACTCATTCACACACACACAGACTCATTCACACACACACACACACACACACACACACTCATTCAGACTCATACACACACACACTTATTCACACACTTTCACACACACACACACACACTTATTCACACACTTTCACACACACACACACACACACACACACAGACTCATCCACACACACACACACACACAGACTCATTTGCGCGCGCACACACAGTCACCCAATACTAAAATGCCAAGTAACTTCAGAACGTGTTGAATATACAGTGTGTAAAACGAATGTTAAAAGCCTCCTGTAGAGGCTGCTGGTGTTGAAGCAAAAACGTACTTTAAATAACATCCAACAAACACACTCACCATAGACAGAGCTGTGACCCTCTCGTTTCCTCCGTCTGGCAGAGACTGAGTGAGCCACGACACTTCCGGGTTTTATAGTCCCTCCCTCCTGCCGCCAGCGGGGGCAGCAGAGAGAATGGCGATTAAAAAACAAATTTTACATCTCTCTGATTTTACATCGATGGGAATAATCCTCCGGTCCAGTCCGGCGGAGGGGGGCTCTGAGCGAGGTGGCTGAAAATGATGGCCGTAAGTGGCGGCGTTCTCTCGGAAATGTTATGAAAATCTTATACTAAGCAGAGCCGCTATGAAAACCTTGGACTTCATATGGTTTGAATGCTGGCATCTTCTACTCATCGTTGTAGACCTAGATAATAGGGCTTTATTCCTAGGAGATAAAGTAAAGGAACTCTGCAAATTGAAACTCAGTGCATGGGTTTTTTGTTAGATTCTTGAAGAGACAAATCTTCCCCAAACTACAATGAAATCCAACAAAGATTGGATATGGAAATATTCCCTTCCACAGACTATTCTGGTATGGTTTTGTAATAAATGGATCTTCAGCTACTTGTATACAACACCAAAAGTGTACCTTTTTATAAGCGGAATCTTGGTTTGCCAATTGTTGAAGGATCCAGAAATTAGTATATCTTTTCCTCCACCATTCCAACGGATGACAGTGGGACGAGCTTGCTTAGAAAACTTTACAGACTCATCCACATCAGATTGCCAGGATGTAATTTCCTTATCAGTGAGAGTCTAAAATATAGAAGCACAAAGGTATAGGTAAGACTGGAGAACATATAAAACATGAGCAGGGGTAGGCCACTTGACCCTTCAAGCTTTAATAAGATTGTGGCTGATCGGACCATAGTCGCAACTCCACATTCCAGTCCTCCCTGGTAACCTTAATCACCTTGCATATCAAATACCAATCCACATTGTCTCAAAAACTACTTAACTCTCCTTCTGCCATGCTTTGAGAAAAGATTCTGAAGACGTGGCTATTTGAGAGAAAAAATGTCTTACATGGGCAATCCCTCGTTTTTAAACTGTAACCCCAAGCTTTAGAATCTCCTGCGGGAGGAACTATGCTTACCATATCCAACCTATATAAGATCCGGAGGGGCTCTGATGTTTTAAACTTTGGTAAATGCAAGTGCAAGTAGTATCAACAGAAAAAAAACAGCAGCAGGAATAGCTTTGTCTACCTTACCATTCAATATCATGGTTGATCCTCTACAATTTCCCTTCCGTATCCCCTGATTTTCCTATTATCCAGAAATCTATTGATCTCGTTTTTGAATAAAATCATGGCAGAGCCTCCATAACTCTCCAAGACAGAGAACTCCCAAAGGTTCACCACCATCTGAATGAAGAATGTTACCCTTATTTCAGTGCTTACACTGCTACCTCTTATTATAAGAGTGTGAGCGATAATCTAGATCCCCCAGACAGCATCTAACCCATCGAGATCTCTCAGAATAGTAAACAGCATTTAATAACAGAACTGCTACAGTTGTAGTCTTGCTTTCAAATTTGCTTTCAGTGAGCCGGGGTGGAATGTCAGCAATCAAGGAGATCATTTACTCAAGAAGGAAGATTTTCTAATTGTGTATAGTAAGTGACCTGTGCAGCCGGTGCAGCCAAAATGATAAAATAAATGAGTCAGTCTGGTACTAACGTCTCCAATTTTAAAGAGAGTGTTAAGCACTGAGTCAAGAATCATTGCATGGGGTCTCTGAAAATAATTGACTCACACGTGAATCTTGATGGTAAAGAGCAGTTATTTCAGAAATCACCACTAAACAGTTGTTCTTAAATGGAGGGAATCTACATATCTGTTAAGCTAGAAACAAGCAGCACAGATTCATATTGCACCTTGGAGTCCTGTGTATGAAAGATGTTGGGATCATCTGAGCTATCCACCATAATCTTCGGCCGTTCATTCTCCTTTGACGACTGAGATATTCCTATGTTGTCAGCACGCTGGGTCTTGTGGCCTCCATGGCGATCTGCTCCCACACGATCACTGCTGGTGTTCCCCATTGCCTGAATGGTATTGATGCTATTGCTCCAATAGTACAACAGCACAGCTCTACAAGCACGTTCCTGTCTGGATATTTAACAAAAGATGTGTTTGTTAATGGGAAACATTCTACTCTTAACGAAGAACACCAACAACAAATAATCTACACAAACCAAACACTGAGTTACTCTAGTATTTTGTATCTATCTTTGCAGATTTTGTCTAATTAGTTTAGACCCCCATACTGATGTCAGATACATCTCATGAAAAAAGTATTTTACATCATGATCCAGACTTTATTTCCTATTCCATATTTAGGCTTTGCAAAACATTTCTAATAAAAACCCAATGTACAAACAGCAAGAAGAGGAAAAAATTAAGCTTCACCAACAATGATTTATTGTGTAAATCTACCTAATAGTGGAATTGAACTGCACAAAGTCTACAAGGAAATTACCTGTCTACTGGTGGGCCAACAGATATATCTCATCATGATGCTTCACATTTTATGACTCTATGGGGCAGGCATTCACAATTTTCCTGACTGCAGCAATAAATAATTTAAAATACCTATTCAAATTAGTACCCGACATCAACTAATTAGAAAATGTCTAAATTTCTGCAAAGATAGACACACAATGCTGGAGTAACTCAGCAGATCAAGCAGCATCTTTGGAGAATATGGTAGGTGATGCTTTGGGTCGGGATTCTTCTGCAGACCGATTGTAGTGGGGGTGAGTTTACAGAGTTCAATTCCACTATATTATATATTTGTAAAAAAAATCATGATTCATTAATAAATCATAAATCAAAAATAAGTCATTATCCATGAAGCCTAAATATGTGAGAGGGAGAGAGGGAGAGAGAATGAATTAAAACCAGTTAACATTTCACATCAATTATCTTTTATTCTGCTTTTGGCCTTTCTGACTGTTTGATGAAATTGCATGTTAGCTTAGCGAATTGCCAACAAGAACACCCAAATCCTATTCCACAACTGAATTTCCCACTCACCTTCTTAAAAAATATCTTATTTTTCAATCTTCACACCATTTGGATGGTTTCACATTTCCTCACATTACATATCATCTGCCATTGACTTGGCCATTTACTTAACACCTGTATCAACTTACTGCTGCTTTTCATCCTCCTTTAATATGTCACTAACTGTTCTTATCATTGTTGATCTATTTTTCTAGTGCAGAGCTTTTAGAGGTTGTCTATTGTTGCAGGGAATGCCACTCTAAACAATGCTGCTTTGCACAATGCAAGGTCTTGAATACATTTTGTATTTGTTAATGTTTTAGTAAATGAATGAGAAGAAACCAGAGATTCTGAAGTACTAGTAATGAAACAATGAAATTTTGTCTGATTTATTACAGTGTCATAAAATATTTGCTTATATTTTCTTGTCTAAGAGTACAGAGCAAGGCAAAAATTGGACTGCTTATACAGCTGATCTAGAAGGCATGACCTAAAATGACAGTCCACTGAAATGGTATCTTAAAGATAATGTCCCTTAAGAAAGTGTCAAATGGTTACGGTTGTCTTCGCAGAAATCCCATGGCAATAAGGGACCCGAGTAAGCACTTTGGACACTTTTGACAGACGAAAACAATTAACAGGTGCCTAAAAGAATGCGGAAAATAGATAATCGGTCTTTCATGAGATAAGTAGCTCCGTGGGGATAATAAAAGGAACAAAAAGCCCTCTTCCAAAGACACTGCACAAATGCATCTCGATGACAAAACTAAATGTAGATGTTCACCAAAGACGGCCAGAAATAACAAGCCTCTCAAGTACAAATACCCTCTGAAGTGAATGGTTAACATTCATATTGATTATTTGAATCAAAGGAGATGTCTTGTTATGATCAAGCATTAACCAGAGGCAGGAATGGGTCCCCAAGCTACATAATGGTCACATGGAGAGGTGGTATCAAAAATAACCAATCATGCATCTTCTTGCTTAGGATTGGTTAGGAGATAATACTAAACCGTAGTATCTTGGTGGAATTATTGAACCTCTGATCCAAAATGTATAAAAATGCTGTGCTCTGTATAATCGGAGGTCTGTGGATTCTACCTATAATGTGATTAGTCCTTTCTTCCTTCTGTTTAACAAAATTTTAAAAATAATAAATATGCTTGTTTGACCCAAGACCAGACTTTGTGTGAATAGTTAAAGACTAATTAGACAAAATAGTAAGGTGACGTGCCTCAATGACTATCGACCAGTGGCACTAACGCCGGTGGTGATGAAGTGCTTTGAGAGGTTGATCATGGAGAAAATCAACTCCTACATCGACAAAAGCCTGGACCCACTGCAGTTCGCATACCGCCACAACAGATCAACGGTGGATGCGATCTCGCTGGCCCTCCACTCCGCACTGGACCACTTGGACAACAAAAACTCATATGTCAGGCTGTTATTCATTGATTACAGCTCGGCATTTAACACAATCATCCCCTCCAAACTGGTTACCAAACTCGCAGAACTGGGTCTCTGCGCATCCCTCTGCAACTGGATCCTTGACTTCCTCGTCCACAGACCACAGTCTGTTCGTATTGGTGGAAATGTGTCAGCCTCAATAACAATCAGCACGGGAGCACCTCAAGGCTGCGTGCTCAGCCCCCTGCTGTACTCACTCTATACCCATGACTGCGTAGCGAACCACAGTGCGAACTCCATCATCAAGTTCGCTGACGACACCACTATTGTGGGGCGTATCACTGATGGGGATGAGTCAGAGTACAGAAGAGAGATCGAGCAACTGTCCATATGGTGCCAGCGCAATAACCTGGCCCTCAACACCAGCAAAACCAAGGAACTGATTGTGGACTTTGGAAGGAGTAGGAGGGGGACCCACAGCCCCATTTATATCAACGGGTCGATGGTTGAAAGGGTCAAGAGCTTCAAATTCCTGGGCGTGCACATCTCTGAAGATCTTTCCTGGTCCGAGAACACTAATGCAATCATCAAAAAAGCACATCAGCGCCTCTACTTTCTGAGAAGATTACGGAGAGTCGGATTGTCAAGGAAGACTCTCTCTAATTTCTACAGGTGCACAGTCGAGAGCATGCTGACCGGTTGCATCGTGGCTTGGTTCGGCAATTTGAGCGCCCTGGAGAGGAAAAGACTACAAAAAGTAGTAAACACTGCCCAGTCCATCATCGGCTCTGACCTTCCTTCCATCGAGGGGATTTATCGCAGTCGCTGCCTCAAAAAGGCTGGCAGTATCATCAAAGACCCACACCATCCTGGCCACACACTCATCTCCCTGCTACCTTCAGGTAGAAGGTACAGGAGCCTGAAGACTGCAACAACCAGGTTCAGGAATAGTTACTTCCCCTCAGCCATCAGGCTATTAAACCTGGCTCGGACAAAACGCTGATTATTACCAACCACTTTCTGTTATTTGCACTATCAGTTTATTTATTCATGTGTGTATATATTTATATCATGGTATATGGACACATTTATCTGTTTTTGTAGTAAATGCCTACTATTTTCTGTGTGCTTAAGCAAAGCAAGAATTTCATTGTCCTATACAGGGACACATGACAATAAACTCACTTGAACTTGAATAGTTATCTTGCTTCAAAACAATTGGACTACTGATCCTTGTGCTTAATCCCACCCAAATGAGATGGGTTTTCAACTGAGAGAGAGGGACTGTGTGATTCAACTGAGATTGCAAATCATCGAATAAAGCTGATTAGGTAGCTGTATTTCTATCCAAGTTAGCAGTCTAAATAGAAAATAATGGATGGAGGAGTTTACACTCTATATTATGCTGGTTATAGCAGTTAAACCCAACCAGATCAAAGTTGCACTATTGCAAAGATCACAATTATGCACTAAACCATATATCGCTGAAATGAGACACGGGATAATTCATTGGATGAAATAAAAAGTACACCTAGAAATAAAGGTGCTGAATTTTACTGGTTCTTTGCACATGGCTGAGAGCAGGGGGAGTGTCTTTGACATTTTCTTAGCAGCTAATGTTATTCAGACTTATTACTTAATTTTGCCGATTTGAAGGATTCACTCATCAGAGATCAGATTATTTGTTTAATGCAGAAATCGGGTCTGAGGGAACAGCTATCACGCAAGATGGAATTAACTGAAATGTGCAGCTGTGCAAAGCTGCGGACCTATCTAAAATTAGCCGAGAAATGTTGGCTGACCAACAGAAGAAAGTACAAACATCGGGCCTCAAGTCAATGTTCAGAACAAGGAAGTAGATGAGTAGCTGGAACGAAATGTCCAGCATATGGAAACATAGTACACGATGTGAATTGGAAAATCATTTCTACAAATAGGGCATGATGAGGAGTCCTTGGAATTGACAAAAAGAGACGTTCAAGAATGAAGGGAGGACTCAATTCAGAGAATTGATTGGGTACAATGTACCTGGTACCAATGGAGGTCAATTCAGTGAGAGGAACACTCAATAGAATATCTATGCCTAGATTTTGGTGAAAGAGTATTTGTTGATATTTCAATGACTCAAGAGCAACATGTCCTTCTTAACCTTCAGGATGGTGCTGTTAAAATCAACTAGTGCTACTGATGTACTATTTGAGCACACTGAATGAAAGCTTAAAAACTAAAAGATGCTGGAAATCCAAATTAAAAACAAAATGTTGTGAGTACTCAGCAGGTAAATTAGCATTGGTAGAAAGAGCTGCAGTTAGCATTTCAGGTCCAGGAACCTTGATCAAAATACTGACTACACAGAAGCTGCGCTCTTTGAAGGTGGAAAGCTTTCACATTCTAGATTTCTATGATGTGCATTTTATCATAGCAGACCTGAAAAATGGTACAAACATACTTGGAGGTAGTTACAGTCCAGAAGATGGGAATTGTAAAAGGTACACGACAGGATCATAAAGATTGTTTCAATGTAAACAAGCACAGATGAATAGCCAGATGCTATTCACAAAACATGGAAGCCTGACGTGTAAAATGGAGGAAGCCAAATGAAGACCGGCACACTCTTGCAATAGAGGTGCCAAATAGCTGCTACTTAGAACTAGAAGCATGGTGAGAATGAAACCCTGCTTCAGACTAGCAATAGGCAGTGCAGAAGATTATGATGACTTGGCAAACTTCATGCCAGATGTTGAAGTCATGTATGAGGGAGGCACCCAATATTGGAACTGGTGTAGGTCCAGATCTAGAGAAACAGTCCACAACCCAAGTACCTGTTAAAGGGCACAATACCTGAACTGTTATAAGTCATGCAGCATGCCTCTGCCTTGTGCTTTCCTACAAAAGCTTTAAGAGGCTGTCTCTATAGATAAAGCTACTGCGTATTAAAAATGCAATTTTGCACAACGTAAATTATTTTATACACAAATATGTCTATTCATGTGTTAAAGTTCCTAATTATCCTTTAGTATCCTATTGAGTAAGATACTGAAACATTTCCTTGTAGCTCACTTTTCTAATCTTTGTATCATCAACAAACTTAGATACATTACTATTTTATTATTCTGCTCCCACAGAAATCGTATTATTAATCTACAAAAATATCTAACATGCTTAATTTCATCATGCTAGTTAGCCAAATAATGCAGTTACATACTATGTGATTCAGCAGAGCATCATGGTCTTTTGCATAATCGCTTGCTGCAGAGGTGATCACCATATCTCCTGCATCTTGCACACCTTGAACATCATGTAGGCATAGTTATTGTTCTTATCTGAACCATAGGAAGAAGAGATGGAGGAAGACCATTCAACAAAGAGCTCTCTAGTCAAACTCTAGTCATCCGTGTTATCACTTTTAGAGAGCTATGGACTTGGACCCTGAGCTTGCAAGTCTTTTTAGGTGAATCTGGCTGGTGAACCTACCTGTTGTTCAATTCATTAAAATAAACTGATCCAACTACATGGGATTTGTTTTAAAAGTTATAGCTTTTGCATTTTAATTTAAAAATTAACAGCATTTTAAAAAACACCTTATTTATTACTGATGTCCGATACCCAAGTCATAAACTGTTTGACATCTTAGTGACCCGAGTGCACAGCTGAACCAGACGCCAAAGATTGGCGATTTGTACGGTACTGCACATTGCTCAGAGCAACAATTAGGTGGGTGCTGACTTCACTGCGGAGATTTGAACAGCAGTCCCTGCTCAATATAGTAGAATTGGAAGAGAGGCATGTCAAGTTGGATGTATATAGTTTATTTCACTGAAATAACCATAGTGGAAACATTGGAAATGCCTTTACCACACTCATCCAGCCATTAACCACCACATATTCCGACATTCAAAATTTCATGGTCTCAACCCTATAAGAAACGGTCCTTTCTGTTATGTTTGTCCCTCCCTCTTTCTCTGCAACTTTAAACTGGTGTTCCCCTTTTCCCAGCCCTGATGAAAGGTAATTGGCCTGAAATGTTAAACGACACTCTGCAAATGCCGTAGGAAGGAAATACAGATACTGGTTTTGTAGATGGTTTATGCATGCAACCTATAATGTAGCTACCTCAATACCACTAACCACGCCCAGTCATCTCAGTATAACTGTGATATCTTCCCCTTGCTCCTCCCTTGGTTCCAGTACGCCTGAAGACTAGATGCAGTCAGTACTGGGACGTGTTTGACATGTGCCTTTATTAAAGACTCAGTAAAGTTACAGTGTGTCAGACGTAACTCCTTTACATGTTGTCAGTAAGTTAAACGCTCGCCTCCTGTTTATCGGGTTTTATTTGCTCCTAGTTTTACTAGTGTTTAATTCCCTATTTACCATGGCAATCTCGTGCCGCAAGCCCTCTCCCCTTGTCTTTGACGCTGACATTGCGGAGCGATGGGCTACTTTCGTGATGGACTACAACCACTTCATCAACATCGTGCACCGAAACGACCCTGATGCGGTCAAAGCCTCACTCCTGCTGAACCTTGCCGGTCCCGATGCTATGAAGTGTGCTCAGGCTTTCACTTACAATCCAGCGGTCCTGGATGACAACGACCAGGTCGTCGAGCCGGCGGAATCTGCCAACGACCCGGTATGTCTCTTACGCAAGTTTGCGGAGATTTGTGACTTGCCCTCCAACCGTATATTGGAGCGGGCTAGATTCGTTACAAGGAAACAGCAGCCTGATGAACCTGTTGAATGTTTTATCGCTGACCTGCGCTACCTTGCTCAGCTGTGCCGTTTCGAGAACATGCGTGATCAGCTCACCAGAGATATTTTGGTCACCGGCATGCTAGATCAGAAGCTACGAGCGGAGCTGCTGCGAAGACCGGATCTCACCCTGACTGAGGCTATGCATGCATGCCGAATAGCTGAGGTGGTTGCCCCGCTACATGGGCAGAGGGGATCTGACAATCGGGTTATTAATCTGACTGGTGTTGCTATGCCCCGTCGCAAGCAAGACAACGTTCGCCCTGTACCGCGGCTGACTTATGCCGCTCGGGTCCCGCTTGTCAAGAAGTGCCCCAACTGCAATTATGTCCACTCTATGCAGTCGCAGTGCCCAGCATTTGGTAAAGCTTGTAATTTCTGTAAGAAGATGAACCATTTCTCAGCTGCCTGTCGCTCCTGTGGGAACGTTCCTCCAGCTCCCAGACAAGTTTTAAACAACCTTCAACAAGTTGATAACGAATTCGGTTCCCAGTCTTCTGTCGACACTGCCCTCGACTCTGAGCCCAGTATTTCCATGGGAGATGCCAGTGTTTATTCTCTCCTTCATAATCAATCTCGCCTCCCCGATCCTTCTGTGCTTGTCACTGTCAACAACAAATCCTTCACTGCTAAGCTGGACACGGGGGCGAAGGTGAATGTTATGTCAACATCCCTGTTCAGGAAGATAAGGAATAATGAGCTGTTAACTGCTGATCGCTCCATATTGCGTGCTTATGGGGGAGCGGAGCTAAAACCTGTGGGGAGGGCCACCTTCCACTGTGTGCTGAAGAAATCTTTGTGAGACCTGTCGTTTTTCATTCTTGACTGTGACTGTGTGACTCTGTTGAGCAATCAGGCGTGTCAGGATCTTGGGCTGGTGTCCTTTGACCGTACTGTCCACGAAGTGCGGGTGATGCTGAATCCACTCTCCGAGTACCCTGACCTATTCGATGATGAACTGGGTAAGCTGCCCCTTGTATACAAGATCGCAACTGACCCGTCGGTTGTACCAGTGGTCCGTGCTCCACACAGGGTGTCATTTGCCATGAAGGGCAAGGTCAAAGCCATGCTGAAAAACATGGTTGACATGGGAGTGCTTGAAGCTGTCGGCGAACCCCCCGAGTGGGTCTCCACCATGGTCGCCACCATGAAGAAGGGTAAGAGCGAGATACGGGTGTGCATCAACCCCAAAGACTTAAATCTGGCAATAAGACGTCCTCATTACCCCATGAGGACTGTAGAAGATGTTGCTGCCCAGGTCGGTCAGGCCACGGTGTTCTCTGTCCTTGATGCCAGGAGCTCATTCTGGCAAATACCTCTAGACAAACACTCCTCAGACTTAACCACTTTTGGCACCCCCTTCGGAAGATTCAAATTTTTGCGGATGCCATTCGGCATCAACTCTGCTAGCAAAGTGTTTCAACGCTCCATGGAGCAACTGTTTGCCGGCCTGCCGTGTGCCATTATCGTGGATGACATCCTGGTTTATGGGAAAGATGCTGCTGAGCATGACCACAATCTCCGACGGATTCTAGACCGCGCTTGCCAGATCAACTTTAAACTTAACCCGTCAAAGTGCAAGTTCCGTGTAGCTGAAGTACCCTATGTTAGCCACATCTTCACAGCCCACGGGCTGAAACCTGATCCGCAGAAGACCAACGCTATCTCCGAGCTGCCTGCCCCGACCGACGTGACCAGCCTGCAGCGTTTCCTGGGCATGGTCAACTATTTGGGAAAGTTCATCCCCAACCTCAGCGTGTTGAGCGCACCCCTGAGGCAACTGACAAAAAAAGACATTGCCTGGTCCTGGTTTCCCCAACACCAGCAGGCTTTCGACCTTCTCAAAACAAAGCTGATTAGCACACCGACTCTCAAGTTTTTCGATCTGCAACGTCCAATTGTAGTTACGTGTGATGCTTCCCGCTTCGGACTCGGTGCTGCCTGCCTGCAACTCCATGATGACAGCTCGCTGCAGCCCATTTCTTATGCCTCGCGTACCATGACAGACACTGAGCAGCGCTATGCACAAATCGAGGAGCTTCTTGCAGGTGTATTCGCCTGCTCCAAGTTCAAGGACTTCCTTTTCGGTACCAGGTTCACCGTCGAGACGGATCATCAACCCTTGGTGACCATCCTCAATAAGCCTATCCATATCGCTCCAGCTAGACTCCAGCGCATGATGTTACAGCTCCAGCGGTTCGACTTTCTGATCGTGTACAAGAGGGGCACCGAGATGCATGTGGCCGACGCGCTGTCCCGGGCCCCCCGTCCTCCTGTGACAGGCACCCCTACGAGCAGGAGGATCTGCAGGTACTCAATGTCAACTTTGTTCCCTCGTAGCAGCTGCAGTGCCTGGTTGAGCACACCGCCAACGACCCCGACCTGCAACAGCTCGCAGCTGTCATCCAGCGAGGTTGGCCCAGCAGACGCACCTCACTGCCTGCGGGCGCCCACCCTTTCTTTCTGGTCCGCGATGAGCTTGTGCTCCGGGACGGCATCATCATCAAGGGTCACAAGGTGGTCGTCCCTGCCTCCCTATACGACTTGTACTACAACGCTGCCCACATGGGGCATCCCGGAGCCGATGCCACCATCTCACATGCCCAAGAACAGTACTATTGGCCCGGCATGGCCAAGTACATTAAAGCCCGAGTAGCCTCCTGTCCTGATTGCTCACAAGCATGAGGTACAGCACTGCTCTCACGACAAGTCCTGCCGCCCGCTCTCGCACTACTGCCTGGCCAGGTCGTCCGCATGCAGACAGCCACCGGATTCTCCCGACTCGCAACCGTTGTTGGTGTGGACACTTCCCCAAGATCTTACCTGGTGGACTTTGATGGAACTGTCTACCGCCGGAGCCGCCAGCACCTGTTGGCCGTTAACGAGCCTCTGCTTCCTCCTGCAGATCCCTACGCTCCTCCGTTGCGTTTCAAGCCTGTCATTATTAATTACCCCACAGCTCCCTGCATGCCCCGGTCAGTTCACTTGCCGCGTTCTCCTCCCTCTGCGCTTCCTGGTTTCGGGCAGATGATCTCCTCCCCTGCTCGTTCTCCTTCTCCTCCCCCGTCTCCTCCTCCTGGATCACCTGTCCCAGTTGGGTCTCCGCCGACTTTCTCCTTCCCGGCTGCTACTGCTCCGCCTCCTCTTCTATCTGGTGGGGAGGGTGATGGTGCTATACGCACACGCTCGGGTCGGGTTGTCAAACCTCCTGTCCGCTACGGTGATTTCGTTTAAATTTGCATGTGTTGTATAATCACACTGCCACTGTTATAACTTCAATTTTAGATTTATAAGGGAAAGGATGTAGATGGTTTATGCATGCAACCTATAATGTAGCTACCTCAATACCACTAACCACGCCCAGTCATCTCAGTATAACTGTGATATCTTCCCCTTGCTCCTCCCTTGGTTCCAGTACACCTGAAGACTAGATGCAGTCAGTACTGGGACGTGTTTGACATGTGCCTTTATTAAAGACTCAGTAAAGTTACAGTGTGTCCGACGTAACTCCTTTACAGGTTTAAACCGAAGCTTCTTTGCCGGACTTGCTGAGTATTTCCTGTATTTTATTTTATATTTATTTTGATTTACGTTTTGTTTTCTTATGCTTATTTGAATAAAGGGGGTCCAGGTAGTAATAAGATTAGAGTTAGAAACATAGAAACATAGAAATTAGGTGCAGGAGTAGGCCATTCGGCCCTTCGAGCCTGCACCGCCATTCAATATGATCATGGCTGATCATCCAACTCAGTATCCCGTACCTGCCTTCTCTCCATACCCTTAGCCACAAGGGCCACATCTAACTCCCTCTTAAATATAGCCAATGAACTGGCCTCGACTACCCTCTGTGGCAGGGAGTTCCAGAGATTCACCACTCTCTGTGTGAAAAAGGTTCTTCTCATCTCGGTTTTAAAGGATTTCCCCCTTATCCTTAAGCTGTGACCCCTTGTCCTGGACTTCCCCAACATCGGGAGCAATCTTCCTGCATCTAGCCTGTCCAACCCCTTAAGAATTTTGTAAGTTTCTATAAGATCCCCTCTCAATCTCCTAAATTCTAGAGAGTATAAACCAAGTCTATCCAGTCTTTCTTCATAAGACAGTCCTGACATCCCAGGAATCAGTCTGGTGAACCTTCTCTGCACTCCCTCTATGGCAATAATGTCCTTCCTCAGATTTGGAGACCAAAACTGTACGCAATACTCCAGGTGTGGTCTCACCAAGACCCTGTACAACTGCAGTAGAACCTCCCTGCTCCTATACTCAAATCCTTTTGCTATGAAAGCTAACATACCATTCGCTTTCTTCACTGCCTGCTGCACCTGCATGCCCACTTTCAATGACTGGTGTACCATGACACCCAGGTCTCGCTGCATCTCCCCTTTTCCTAGTCGGCCACCATTTAGATAATAGTCTGCTTTCCTGTTTTTGCCACCAAAATGGATAACCTCACATTTATCCACATTATACTGCATCTGCCAAACATTTGCCCACTCACCCAGCCTATCCAAGTCACCTTGCAGTCTCCTAGCATCCTCCTCACAGCTAACACTGCCCCCCAGCTTAGTGTCATCCGCAAACTTGGAGATATTGCCTTCAATTCCCTCATCCAGATCATTAATATATATTGTAAATAGCTGGGGTCCCAGCACTGAGCCTTGCGGTACCCCACTAGTCACTGCCTGCCATTGTGAAAAGGACCCGTTTACTCCTACTCTTTGCTTCCTGTTTGCCAGCCAGTTCTCTATCCACATCAATACTGAACCCCCAATGCCGTGTGCTTTAAGTTTGTAAACTAATCTCTTATGTGGGACCTTGTCGAAAGCCTTCTGGAAGTCCAGATACACCACATCCACTGGTTCTCCCCTATCCACGCTACTAGTTACATCCTCGAAAAATTCTATAAGATTCGTCAGACATGATTTACCTTTTGTAAATCCATGCTGACTTTGTCCAATGATTTCACCACTTTCCAAATGTGCTGCTATCCCATCTTTAATAACTGACTCTAGCAGTTTCCCCACTACCGATGTTAGACTAACTGGTCTGTAATTCCCCGTTTTCTCTCTCCCTCCCTTCTTAAAAAGTGGGGTTACGTTTGCTACCCGCCAATCCTCAGGAACTACTCCAGAATCTAAAGAGTTTTGAAAGATTATTACTAATGCATCCACTATTTCTGGAGCTACTTCCTTAAGTACTCTGGGATGCAGCCTATCTGGCCCTGGGGATTTATCGGCCTTTAATCCATTTAATTTACCCAACACCACTTCCCGGCTAACCTGGATTTCACTCAATTCCTCCAACTCCTTTGACCCGCGGTCCCCTGCTATTTCCGGCAGATTATTTATGTCTTCCTTAGTGAAGACGGAACCAAAGTAGTTATTCAATTGGTCCGCCATATCCTTGTTCCCCATGATCAACTCACCCGTTTCTGACTGCAAGGGACCTACATTTGTTTTAACTAATCTCTTTCTTTTCACATATCTATAAAAACTTTTGCAGTCAGTTTTTATGTTCCCTGCCAGTTTTCTTTCATAATCTATTTTTCCTTTCCTAATTAAGCCCTTTGTCCTCCTCTGCTGGTCTCTGAATTTCTCCCAGTCCTCCGGTATGCTGCTTTTTCTGGCTAATTTGTACGCATCATCCTTCGCTTTGATACTATCCCTGATTTCCCTTGTTATCCACGGATGCACTACCTTCCCTGATTTATTCTTTTGCCAAACTGGGATGAACAATTTTTGTAGTTCATCCATGCAGTCTTTAAATGTCTTCCATTGCATATCCACCGTCAACCCTTTTAGAATTAATTGCCAGTCAATCTTGGCCAATTCACGTCTCATACCCTCAAAGTTACCTTTCTTTAAGTTCAGAACCATTGTTTCTGAATTAACAATGTCACTCTCCATCCTAATGAAGAACTCAACCATATTATGGTCACTCTTGCCCAAGGGGGCACGTACAACAAGACTGCTAACTAACCATAACCCTCCATTCCTTTCCCATCCATATAACTATCCAATTTATTTTTAAATGATAAAAACGAACCTGCCTCCACCACCTTCACTGGAAGCTCATTCCACACAGCTACCACTCTCTGAGTAAAGAAGTTCCCCCTCATGTTACCCCTAAACTTCAGTCCCTTAATTCTCAAGTCATGTCCCCTTGTTTGAATCTTCCCTACTCTCAGTGGGAAAAGCTTTTCCACGTCAACTCTGTCTATGATGAGAGGGATAGACAGAGTTGACGTGGAAAAGCTTTTCCCACTGAGAGTAGGGAAGATTCAAACAAGGGGACATGACTTGAGAATTAAGGGACTGAAGTTTAGGGGTAACATGAGGGGGAACTTCTTTACTCAGAGAGTGGTAGCTGTGTGGAATGAGCTTCCAGTGAAGGTGGTGGAGGCAGGTTCGTTTTTATCATTTAAAAATAAATTGGATAGTTATATGGATGGGAAAGGAATGGAGGGTTATGGTCTGAGCGCAGGTATATGGGACTAGGGGAGATTATGTGTTCGGCACGGACTAGAGGGGTCGAGATGGCCTGTTTCCGTGCTGTAATTGTTATATATGGTTATATGGTTAACCCTTCCTCATTACTCAATACCCAGTCTAAAATAGCCTGCTCTCTCGTTGGTTCCTCTACATGTTGATTTAGATAACTATCCCGCATACATTCCAAAAAATCCTCTTCCTCAGCACCCCTGCCAATTTGATTCACCCAATCTATATGTAGATTGAAGTCACCCATTATAACGGTTTTGCCTTTGTCGCACGCATTTCTAATTTCCTGTTTGATACCATCTCCAACTTCACTACTACTGTTAGGTGGCCTGTACACAACACCCACCAGCGTTTTCTGCCCCTTAGTGTTTCGCAGCTCCACCCATACCGATTCCACATCCTGCAAACTAATGTCCTTCCTTTCCATTGCGAGTTGTTTCCTAATGTATCAACAATTATAGGACCGACCACAAACTAATATAAAAGTTCAATCATCACAATTATGTGGTTGAAATGTACAAATTACATGAATAACATACAGGTACAAAAACATGAAGACAAATTGCCATTAAACGGAAAATGAGGGCCGGCGTCAGGAACAGCCGAGCTGTTGGCGGTCTGGCTTCCCATACACGTGTGAGACCACCGGCTTCACACTTCTGCTAAAATGCCCAAACCGTTCACAACCATGAAGCGAGGCCTCCCCAACGCCAGGGCTAAATTTAGGTCCAACAACAACCACCACCATCATCGTCTCCCCCGCCCCTTTTAGACCTAAAATAGAAATGACAGCCACACACAGTGGGAGCAGGTCACACGCAGGATGCCTGACAGCGGTGAGCGGCCGGTAGGTGAGTGAGTGTTACCTGCAGTGTTGCCGGCTGACCTGTTGCTGGTCACCTCGCCGCCCAAACGTCAACGCTCCGCATCGCGCGCGCGCCCGGCCGGCTCTGGAGGCTGTGCGCGTGCCCGGTCCCGGCTCACTGGAGTCTGGAGTGTGAGTGCGCGCGCCCGGTCCCGGCTCTGGAGGCTGTGCGCGCGTGGCCCCGGTTCACTGGAGTGCGCGCGCCCAAACTCGGCTCTACGGAGAGTGTATGTGCGCGCCGGAGCGGAGCGGAGCGGAGCGGTTGGTTGGTTGGTTGTGTGTGTGTGTGTGTGTGCGCGCGCGCGCGCGCTCGGCTCATCCTCCCTCCGCTCACCCAGACTTTGTGATGAAACCCTCAGTCTGAGTAAACACACCGACAGAGCTGCAGACTCAGCACCAAGCCAACTGTTTATCATGGATCCGAACAGGTGGCTTGCTGACACGTCCATTTTGTGCAAGGAAAACATTGCAATATTTGAAATTTAAATTGAAAAAAAACCTATAAAGCTAGAATTACTGGGTGGGTCGCGTAGCATAATCCGTTACACTTAGAAATACCAGCGATGCAATATTTGAAGTGCAATTTCCTATTTATATTTTACATTTCCTCTTGACTCATCCTCGACTTTGTCCATTAGGTTCCGGTTAGGTTGCATCAAGATTCGAGAGTTTAATCATCCCTTTAAACTTTAAATCCCCCACCCCGATTATACACCTCTTGTTACTCTCCCTCCGACATTTTCGTGCATCTTGATTCATTTATAACTTCTGCCTTCGTATCGTTTATCTGAAACTTAACTTTTATTTTGCTCCAGAAATGCTGCAGTCCCAGCCTCTACTGCTTTCATTACAGATTTCCAAATTTCGCAGCATTTAGCGTTTGTAAAATAAAGCTTTTGATGTTGCTGAAACAAAACGAATTAAAATCTAGAGAAAATTGACATACATCAATAATGGGTGGAAATTAGGTAAATAGTCATACTCACTTTAATGCCTCTTTATAAATGACAAAAATAATTTCGCTCACAGCTTTTTTGCAAGCTCAAAGATAGAGGCAGCATCCAATATATTTTCTAATGTTTTTATTCAACACTACAAGGAATATTCACCTGTAAATAAGCCTTTTTAATAACAATTTTGATACTATTTCATCCTCTATGACATTGCCTTTATATAAAGTATTATCCAGAGTATAGTTGTGATATTTAGTTATTTGGAACCTCTTTAAGACCAACCCTAAAATGGAAAAATCCACCTGTAAAGATTTACCTCTGTCCCGGTACTCTTGGACTACATTATTTAAAAAATATTTATTTGTATTAGTAGCAAATGTGAATGATGCAAGCATTACCTTTATATGTAACAACAGTCATAGTTGATGCTGAGTGTTTAAAATTACAATTTTGTATCAAGATACGTGCTATATTTGGGTTAATAAAATGTATCAATCAAGACATAAAAATGTACAAATGTTGCCTGTTATTTATTAATATTATATCTGGTTTCAAAAAGGGCCACATATTAAAATGTCAAAATTAACTATTAAAATTAAAATTTTGAAAACTATCCTAGACTTAGATTCTGATGCATCAAGGAGAAAGCTACGCAACTGATGTGATGTGTTTTGACCAAGATTTGTCTTTCTTCAATTAATGTAATTGTAAACTATCCTTGAGCACGGTTATTAAACTTTTCATTGGTCAAACCTACAATTTTGCATAGAAATACTTTAACTTTCATCTGTTAATATCAACACTGTGTTAATGGTGACACCCTGAATATGGGTGGTAGAGCTGCTGCCTCACAGTGCCAGAGACCCAGGTTCGATCCTGACTTGGGGTGCTGCCTGTGTGGAGTTTGCACATTTGCCTGTGATTATATGGGTTTCCTACGGGTGCTCTGGTTTCCTCCCACATCCAAAAGATGTGCAGGTTTGTAGATTAATCGGCCTCTGTAAAACATGCCCTGGTGTGTAAGAAGTGGATGTAAAAGTGTGATAGCATAGAACTTGTGCGAATGGGTGACCGATGGCCAGCATGGATTTGGTGGGTCAAAGGACCTGTTTCCATGCTGTATTTCTAAACTAATAACTGATACAGGTGCACAACCTTTTATCCGAAGATCCAAATAACGAAAACCTCCGAATAGTGAACATTTGTGTGTGGGTCTCCGGTCGGTCCTCGAAGAAAGGGGAACTAAATCCCCATTCATAAAAGAGAAGGTGAGGGTATATTGCGCGGGAGGGTTAATAATTGACAATATGCTGCTGTCTGCCCGCTGAGTTAAAAAGTGTATCGTGAGTCTTGAGTTAAACAGTGTATCGTGAGTCTTGTGTGGGAACGTTTTAACTCAGCGGGCAGGCAGCAGCAGATTGTCGCTCCCTTCAGTTTCACCCCACCTACACCCCTCTGCTTCCCGGCCATGTGTGTGACCCCTTCCCTCCCCTCTCCAGCTCCCCGCTCATTGCACCAGCGCGGGGGCTTTGCACTGTCTTCACGTCGGCGATACCAGCAGGTCAGTGCCAGTCACCGGAGACGTCGGGACCAACGGGACACCAACCCCCAGGCCCACTGCAAGCACGGAGATCCCAGAGACCCACAGCCAGCAGCAGCGCAGCCCAGCCCCGCTCCAACTACAGAGGAAAACTGCAAACTGGCCGGAGATGTCAGGACCACCAGAAGCCGTTCCCCGAGCTGCGCCCCCACATCGGGACACCGACCCCCAGGCCCACTGCAAGCACGGAGATCCCAGAGACCCACAGCCAACAGCAGCCCAGCCCAGCCCCGCTCCAACTACAGAGGAACCTGGGTTGCGGATGACGGGGCGCAGTTCGGGGCGTCGTAGGGGCCCATCGGGGAGCGGGTTCCTGTTGGTCCTGACGTCTCCGGCCACCTGCCATCCTCCGGGGACTGTACCGCCCTTGCAGGAGAGTGGGGTTGTTTGCAGTTGCAGAGGGAGGGGGCAAGGGCGGTACAGTTCCCAGTCTCAGCTCCAGTCCAGGGGGGTGGCTGGAGACGTCAGGACCAACGGGACACCGACCCCCAGGCCCACTGCAAGCATGGAGATCCCAGAGACGCACAGCCAGCAGCAACTCCAGCCCAGCCCCGCTCCAACTCCAGAGGAACACGTATGGGCAGAAGCTGATGGTGTGCAAGGTACGTCTTGTTCTTGGGGTGGCGGATGAGGGGGTGCAGCTCGGGCTGTGGGCAAACTGCCACTTGTCGCCGTAGCGGCCCATCGGGGAGCGGATTCCTCTGGAGTTGGAGGGGGAGGGGGGTATTGTGCTGTTTGATCGCCCCCTGCTATCCCAGGGACAGGGAGACACAGCGGCTTTTTAGACTGGTGGGCAATCACTTCCAAAGTTCTGCCCACACAGTCAGTACACCTCTCCTACACTGTATTTCATACAAACATTTATTCTGCAAGAAAAAACTACATTGAAGACTCAAACTCGCGACCGAGTAACTGCCAGGATCGAGGCGCAAACTCGCGACCTAGCTCGGGGATTCAAGAATCCCCGAGCTAGGCCGCCTAAGGGCATGTAGCCCCGCTAGGGTGACATGAGTGCGAGAGGTGATTCAATGCTGCGGGCACATTTACAAATTCAGGAAATCATTCAACACAGTGCATTTCATACAGACATTTATTCTGCAAGAAAAAACGACATTGAAGACTCAAACTCGCGACCGAGTAACTGCCGGGATCAAGGCTCAAACTCGCGACCTTGCGGATATGAGCCGAGCACTCTACCACTGAGCCAGCCATTAAAATCTACGCTAAAAAATTTCCATTCCGAAGGCCGACAAATTCTGAATTACGAAAAGTGTCTGGTCCCAAGGCTTTCGGATAAAAGGTTGTGCACCTGACTTCCAAAATTCGTATAGGTATATTTCATATATGGGAAATAGTGTATTCTCCAGATGAATCTGAGCTAGAATTATGAAGATGATTGGATAAAGGAACACATGCATCTCAGAATGATTTAATGTTTTTTTGCTCTTAGACTTTAAATTTTATATTAATTCTATGTAACTGGTATTTTTATTTCAATCATGGAAGAATTTGTTATATTTCTAAAATCAAGATGTCCAGAACCAGTCAGGTAAAGTAAATACCTGCAGTGTTACCAGTACTACGAGTTGATGTGCAAAACTACTTTGTCAAGCAAACTTACTATACGCAATTACTGATAATAAGAACCAGGTCCAACTCAACAAGGATATACAACTGGAATGTTGCCACCTAACAGAGCAATGGCAGTTTTTTCTACCTTTCACTTTTTCTTGTTCTTATTTTATTAAAATGAAGTAACAGATCAATTTATCTTCCTCTGAATTCCAATTGTACCAGTTGAATGTTCTTTCCTCCCACATCTTTACCGATTGAAATGGTCCTTTTGGATATTCTCAATTATTTAACACTTTCCCTTTTTTCCCATGAATTCCCAGTTAAAGCTGCTAGAGCTGGTGCCTAACAGCTCCAGCAGCCCAAATTCAATCCTGACCTACGGTCTTGTCTGTATAGTATCCCTGTGAGGACACGGGTTTCCTGCAGGTGTTATAATTTCCTCCCATGTCCCAAAGACGTGCATAGTAATACATTACTATGTTACCTCTGGTACATAGGTAGTAGAATTTGGGGGGGGTGGTTGGGGGAAATGATGGGATCACAGGGAGAATAAAAAAGTAAATCGGTGTTTGTTGGTTAATGGGCTGAAGGGTCTGATTCCATGTTATATGATAAACAAAATAACAGATAAGAAAGATGCAAAATATAAACAGCTGGAAGAACTCAGCAGTTTGAGCAGCATCTATGGAGAAAAGAGAAGTCGACATTTCAGACTGGGACCGTGCATTAGAACTGTGTAAAGGGAAGTGAAACAAAGGCTGGAAAGTGACACATGGATCCGGATGAGGGGTGGAGACCTAGATGAGGGGAGGGTGGCGGATGAAGGATAGGTGAATCCGGAAGGGATGGAAACGGAAGCTGTAAGGTGATATGTGGAATCAGGTTGGGGGGGGAGAGGGAGGGAGTGATGGACAGGTAGAACTGTGAGGAATAAGGTAGAGACAGAGGCTGAAAGGTGATAGGCGGATCCAGATCATGGTTAGGGTGTTGGACAGCTGCAGTTGTGACGGGGAATGGTAAAGTCAGAGGCTGGTAGTTGTTAGGTGGTAAGGAGGGGGTGATGAGCAGATGAAATCAGGCATGGGAGGGGATAGGAATGACAAACCAAGAAGAGTCGCAGATATGTGGGTGATGGATGGGTGCTACCAGGCATGATGAGTCCAGGTATTTGGGGTGGGGGGAGATATGGAAAAGTTGAACAGAGTAAGAGATCCTGGAACTGAGGGGGAGTACGCAAAGAATGCAGGATACGTGAAACCAATGTTCATATATTTGGGGCCGGGGCTACCCAGTTGAAATCGGAGGAGCTGCTCTAGTTTGCGTTTGGCCTCATGGTGGCAGTGAAGAAGGGGAAACAGGCAGGTCGATGTGGTAATGGGAGTTGAGATGACATGCAGCCGGAAATGGAAAGGCGAAATCTGGGGAGTGTAGATGTGAATGTGGGTAGAATTAAAAATAGGACGAATGTAGGATTCGTATATTCGGGCGGTTGACGGTCTATGCGGATTCGGTGGGTCAAAAGGCCTGTTTCCAAACTATGTCCATGACCCAAAAAAGAGACTTGTAAAAAACGCAAACCACAAAGTGCTGGAGGAACTCATTGGCTCAGGAACATCTATGGATGGAATAGACAGGCGACGTTTCGGGTCTGGACTCTTCTTCAGACTCCGCTTTCTTGTGTCTCTTACGAATGGAAATGACAAAAACGCATTTATTTTTTACGCTGGCCCTTGGTGAGAGATCAAACGATTAGTTTTAGATCGGGTCCCGACCCGAAACTGTGTCTGTCCATTCCCTCCACAGATGCTGATCGCTGAGATCCTCCAGCACTTTGTGTTTTGTCCAATATTCCAGCGTCTGCAGTCTCTTGAGTCTCAGTTTCAGACCTTGGTCCTTTGAAGGAGATGTGGCCAGGCCTCGGGCCATTCCAGTTGAGGTGATGCTCCACTGACAGCAGCGGTACCGGGCTAAGCCGAGCCGAGCCGATCCTAGCTGATCTGATCTGATCTGGTCCGGTCCGGGCGGGGCTGAGCTAGACTGAGCGGAGCTCCATGATCTTTGGACCGGGCTGATCCGGGCCTGGCTCCTCACCCTCACCCGCGGACGTCTCCCTGCGGCCAGTTGTTGTCGGGGCGCCGCGTGTGTTTCCGGGTTAGCCGGATGCCCGGCATTATTGTTTCGTGACCGGAGTGGAGAAGGCACCGACGAGTGAGATTAGCACCAACTCCCGGGCTCGGTCGGTCGGTGGGGAGGCTGTCTGTCTGTCTGTCTGCCCGCTTGTCCGGCCGGACGGCCATGGGGGCAGAGAGCAGCGCGGCGCGGAGCTGCCGAATGGACGGGCCGCCTGTCACCCTGCCCGGTGGTCTCAGCGTTTACCGGGCGACGCTGGAGGAGGAACAACTGGTGTCCGTGTTCGTGTACCAGCGGGGCAACGAGGAAGCCGTCAACAAGGCCGCCAAGGTGAGCAGTGTCAAGGCCGGGCCGGTGTCAGGAGAGGCAAGCTCGGTGGGATTCCTAGCCCTGGTTAGGAGCTCGGTCACACAGGGCCAGTACTTGTGTTTACGGTAGGAAGCTTGGCTGCAGTAGCCAAGAGTCAGTCGACCAGCGTCAATTTGAGTTTATTGTCAAAACAGCAAACAGTACAGCACAGGTAGAAACATGGAACAGCAGGTGCTGGTTTACGATTAAAAGAAACATGCACAAAGTGCTGGAGTAACCCTGGGTCAGGCAGCATCTTTGGAGAACACGAATAGGTGACGTTTCGGGTCGGGACCCTTCTGAGTCTGAAAAAGGATCCTAATCCAAAACGTCACCCATCCAGATTTTCTTCAGAGAATCTGTCCAACCCGCTGAGTCTGAGTTTCTCCAGCAGTTTGTATCTCCTCTGCCTGATAGAAACATAGAAACATAGAAATTAGGTGCAGGAGTAGGCCATTCGGCCCTTCGAGCCTGCACCACCATTCAATATGATCATGGCTGATCATCCAACTCAGTATCCCGTACCTGCCTTCTCTCCATACCCTCTGATCCCCTTAGCCACAAGGGCCACATCTAACTCCCTCTTAAATATAGCCAATGAACTGGCCTCGACTACCCTCTGTGGCAGGGAGTTCCAGAGATTCACCACTCTCTGTGTGAAAAAAGTTCTTCTCATCTCGGTTTTAAAGGATTTCCCCCTTATCCTTAAGCTGTGACCCCTTGTCCTGGACTTCCCCAACATCGGGAGCAATCTTCCTGCATCTAGCCTGTCCAACCCCTTAAGAATTTTGTAAGTTCCTTAAGAATTTTGTAAGTTCCTTAAGAATTTTGTAAGTAATCTGATATCGCTCTATTCCTTACATATCCCTCCATTCCTTACATATCCATGTGAGTTTCTAAAATGCCACTATTTGATCTGCCACCACCACCATTCCTGGCAGCACAGTCCAGGTACTCACCACAATGTGTAAAAACAAAAACTTACCCTACACCTTTCATTTAAACTTTGCACTTCTAACCTTAATGCTATGCTCACTAGTCCTTGACATTTCAACCCGGGGGCGGGGGCGGGGGGGGGGTAAGATTCTGACTGTGTGTCCTATCTATCACTTTAATAATTTTATATACTTCTATCAGGTGTCCCTTCAATCTCTGAATGTTTCTGAAAAAAACAATCCAAGTTTGTACAACCTCTCTACAGTTAATGCAGGCAGAATTCTGGTAAACCTCTTCTGCACCCTCTCCAAAGCTTCCTCATACCTCCTGCAATGGGTGACAAGAACCGCAGGCAATACTGCAAACACGGCCTAACCAAAGCCCTACAAAGCTGCATCATGACTCTTATACTCAATGCCTTGATCAATGAAGGCAAGCATATCCAATGCCTTCTCTACCACTTTACCACTTCTTGATCTACTTGAATTATCACTTTAGGGAAACTGCAGACTTCAAACCCAAGATTTCTTTGCACATCAAAGAATATAATTTACAATATATATTAATGATTTGGATGAGGGGATTAAAATTAACATTAGCAAATATGCAGATGACACAAAGCTGGGTGGCAGTGTGAACTGTGAGGAGGATGCTATGAGGATGCAGGGTGACTTGGACAGGTTGGGTGAGTGAGCAGATGCAGTTTAATGTGGATAAATGTGAGGTTATCCACTTTGGTGGCAAAAACAGGAAGGCAGATTATTATCTGAATGGTGTCAAGTTGGGAAAACGGAAAGTACAACGGGATCTGGGGGTCCTTGTTCATCAGTCACTGAAAGTAAGCATGCAGGTACAGCAAACAGTGAAGAAAGTGAATGGCATGTTGGCCTTCATAACAAGAGGAGTTGAGTATAGGAGCAAAGAGGTCCTCCTGCAGTTGTACAGGACCCTAGTGAGACCACACCTGGAGTATTGTGTGCAGTTTTGGTCTCCAAACTTGAGGAAGGACATTCTTGCTATTGAGGGAGCGCATCGTAGGTTCACGAGGTTAATTCCCGGGATGGCGGGACTGTCATATGTTGATAGATTGGAGCAGCTGGGCTTGTATACTCTTATTAAAACATATAAGATTATTAAGGGTTTGGACATGCTAGAGGCGGGAAACATGTTCCCAATGTTGGGGGAGTCCAGAACCAGGGGCCATAGTTTAAGAATAAGTGGTAAGCCATTTAGAACGGAGATGAGTTCCCCCCCCCCCTCCCCATTATAGAAGCATAGAAAATAGGTGCAGGAGTAGGCCATTCGGCCCTTCGAGCCAGCACTGCCATTCAATATGATCATGGCTGATCATCCAAAATCAGTACCCCGTTCCTGCTTTCTCCCCATATCCCTTGGTTGCGATAGATAGATAGATAGATAGATAGATAGATAGACAGACAGACAGACAGACAGACAGACAGACAGACAGACAGACAGACAGACACCTCACCCCTATCTCCTCTGCGTCCCACAGTTCTGGTCTCGCTATCCCACAGACTGAACAAGGATAGAGTTTCCCAGGCCCTCACCTTTCACCTCACCAGCCTCCACACGCAACACATCATTCTCCGACATTTTCCCAACTTTCAACGTGAACCCACCATCAGTCACATCTTCCTGTCACTACTCCTTTCTTTGGAGACTATTCCCTCCACAATTCAATGGTTCATCCCTACCCAATCCACCCTACTCCAGGCAATTTCCCCTGCAAGCACAGAAGATGCAACTCTTCAGTCCCTAAACTCTTCTCTCACTTCTATCCAGGGACCCCAGCAGCCCTTCTAGATGAGACAGAAGTTCACGTGAATCTCTTCCAACTATGTCTATTGCATTCAGTGCTCCCGATGTAGCCTCCTTTACATCGGCAGCGAGACCAAGCGTACACTAAGCAACCGTTTTGCGGAATATTTGTGCTTGGTCTGCCAAGGACTGCTGGATCTCCCGGTTGCTAGACATTTTAACTCCCCTTGCCACGGTGACCGAGCGTGTCCTGTCGACCAGTGCCGGCAAGGGGCCACAGCATTGAGCTGCCAGAACAGCCATGTCAAGCGGACCATGCAGCAGCAGCTGCTGAAGAAGGGCTTGCTGGTGCAGACCATCGGTCTCTAGTTTTAAGGTGAAACTACACACACTGCTGGTGTAACTGCAAACTGAATCAGTCTGAAGAAGGGTCCCAAGGTCAACTATCCATGTTCTCCAGAGATACTACCTGACCCGCTGAGTTTCTCCAGCACAATTTGTCTTTTTTTTGTATTAACCATCGCCTGGAATTCTTTGTTTCACTTGGCTCATTACATTTTGCCAGCCAGATAAAAATTGATTTATGGTTATAGTTTTGCCAAAAGTGGTGCTGGAAGACATAATATTTAAGAAGTGTCGTGGGCTTATGAGTAGTGGTATATGAAAGATGTGTAAATTCCAGCTTGATTAGTTACAACAGTGCCCATTTATTTTGCGACAGCCAAAGCACCATTAGATATGTTGCTGCAAATAACATGCTGTGCTTGGAGTGTTTGCCAAGTTGGCCTTAGTTAACCTTCCCTTGAGTTGAGCAGTTTAAAATGGTCAATCAGTGATAGGAGAGCTAAGTTTTACAGAAATATGTAACACTGAATACAGCTGGTTGAACAATGGCTTCTTGCAGTTGGTTCTGATCATATTCATAACAAAATATCTTTCCTTCATTTTTCTTTGCATTATTTTCTTTTTCATCATGTAATTGCTTCACTTTGCGAGTTAGGGACTGCCTATGCTATAAAAATAAAGCACCACAACCACAACATGGATAGGTGGCACTTCAGATCAGGATCCTTTTTCAGACTATCTGCAGGGAGGGGGGGGAGCTACATTACTTTCTCCAGCTTTACAATTTATAACTCTATCCTCAAGCTTCACATTTTGCAACTTTTTGTCATTTTATCATTGGGCAGCAGTAGAGTTGCAGCCTTGCAGTGCCAGACACCCGGATTCAATCCTGACCACGGGTGCTGTCTGTATGGTGTTTATACATTTAATCCGTGACCTGCGTGGTTTGTAGGTTAATTGGCTTGGTAAAATTGTAATTGTCCCATGTGTGTGTGTGTGTGTGTGTGTAGAATAGTGTTAGTGTTTGCTGCTCGGCGCGGACATGGTGGGCTGAAGGGCCTGTTTGACTTTTATCCTGCTTTTTTAATATGCGAGTTCGGTATTTCAACTGCGCATGCCCAGGTCATAGGTCATTTCCAATAAACATTCTCGCCAGCTGAGCTGCTGTGTATATAAAGACCTGCGTTTCATCCATATTTTCCAGTTTTGCTTCTTCGAGGTAAGAAAATACTGCTTTCAAAACTATTAACTAGGTATATTTATGGTTCATTTGTACAAAACTACGATGATTTTGTTGGTTTTATTGCTTTATGCTTCGGTGTTTTCATGCTTTATGCTTCGGAGCGTATAACTGTTATAGCAGTGTCAAACTAACTGTTATGTTCAGTAGACATAATATTGCTTTAAGCAATATTATGTCGTGTGAACATAGCAGTTAGTTTGAGACACAGTTAGTTTGATAAAAGTTATACGCTCATTGCAGTTATTGGTGTGCCAAGTAGGATCTTCGGCAAACAAACTTTTACAGTTTTCTGTGATATATTTGGATTTGTTCACTACTTGCAGTATAGTAATGTAACTTTATCAATGGCAGTATGTAGGACATCGGCAGGAAGTGCGGTGACCATCAGGTCGCAATGTGTTTTTTTTAACTCAGCAGAAAATAAACAAAACTGTTGAAACAGGCTCTCGCTCACTCTACTGCCATTGCAGTGTCAACCGTTGTGGGTCCGTCATTTACATGCTGCTGGAAATTAAATCTCGCCCCACACTCCTCCACTCTCTCTCTCTCTCACTCCTCACGAACAGCCACCCGCTACAATAGGCGGAATGGTCCTTTCTTCTGTTATTCCTGCCCGCAGTTTCTGATGGGGCTGGTTTCACAGACTTAACCATGACCGGCCGCATTTAACCAGGGCTCTGGGAACGCGGCATCTGATGGGGACGAGGAGGAGTTCCATAGGGAAGGAAGGGACAACTAAGAATCCGGCAGCAGAGTGGCTCTGTTAATGGATTCATTCCACAGTGAGTTCAGTTCGGAAAGTAAACACGCTGGTAGATCCGCAGCTACTGGTTCAGGAGATCGATCCAATTATTGACCAACAGGCGGTGGAATCCATCTGTGACAGACTCCACAGTGAGACGTGTCCAAAGGAGCGGGTGTTCACTCTGATCAATAACTCAGGCACAGTGAACTTCACAATATAAAACCATCCCAGTTTAAACCGTCCCGGAGAGTTGCCTTGCCCGAGCACTGAGACAACTCTGGGCAAGGTCCCACTGAAGACAAGAACATTCTAGTCACTAAAAAAATACGCCTGCGGGTCGTAGGTTGCCGACCCTTGCCTTAATGGAACATTCACACTGCCTGTAGGTAAAGCATCAGCCCACATCACACTGATACAGTCGCTGCCTGCCTCAGATTAAATATTTTTACATGTAAATTATGAATAAAGATAAGAAAATGCTTCAAACACAAGTAATATTTTCTTATTCCAGCAGCAAACACATTAAGGATTAAATGAAAATAATACATTCTGTAACTTTTTGAATATCTCATAATTTCAGATTAATGAACTGAACTAGAACTGGGACTACTGTAAGTAGTGTGTGAACAGCAGAACAAGAAAGGAAGCTATTGAGTTAACAGAATTCTAGATTAATTCATACACAGTTTATACAGCGCTGTGTTCGCTTTTTTTTCCCCCGAGTGACCTTTGACGAACCCCATAATTCCTTGTGTTTATCGGAATACCGAACTCACTTATTATACTAGTAAATTGAGCTAACTGTTTGTGAGATGTAATAAAAATGCTTATAATTGCTCATAATTAAAAATCATCATAAACATTGTTTCAGCATCTGAAAACCTTGCGTCACCCATGCCTGCTGAGGTTCTTATCGAGTACCGTTGAAGTTGATGGAATCCACCTCGTTACTGAGCGTGTGCAGCCATTGCATATGGTCCTCGAAGATGTCTCAGCAGATGAGATCTGTGCTGGAATTTTTGACATCCTCCAAGCACTTATCTTCCTGCATGACAGGGTAAGTATGAGAAAGATCTAGAGAAAAGCAGTTGTTGAATTCAGTAGAGACAATGCAACAATGTTTGTGCTAAGACATCTTTATTTGTAATATAGAATGGTGTTTATTGGTCATGTAGGTCAGGAAATAGAATCAGCTTGAGTGGAAGCAAGAAATAGAAAGTGACAAAAACTGCTGAGATTAGTTAATGGCTCCCTAAAAGGAACTTCAGCATTGAATAGCTTGATTAAAGAATAAGAAGAGATGGTTTGAGTTTTTTGCTTTTCTTGCAAATTGGTAAATGTAATTTGGAGAGACTGTTCACGTAATGAATTTTGGAAAATTTCTTGGAGCATTATTTCATTGAACCAAGCAGGTTATTGAGCACTTTAGATTGTGACGTGTAAGAGAAAGCTTTGATTAGCAATCTCACAGTAATAGATTATCCGATGGGAAATGATTGTATTACAGAAATTTGTATTCAGTTTGGAATTAATGTACTTAAGTTTAGTTTAGTTTAGAGATACATGCCGACCAGCGATTCCCGCATATTAACACTATCCTACACCACACTAGGGACAATTTTTACATTTACCAAGCCAATTAACCTCTTTGGGGTGTGGGAGGAAACCGAAGATCTCGGAGAAAACACACGCAAGTTATGGGGAGAACGTACAAACTCTGTATAGACAGCACTTGTAGTCGGGATTGAACCCGGGTCTCCGGCACTGCATTCTCTGTAAGGCAGCAACATCATGCAACATCGACACGTACAATCCTTAAAGCCAGCTAGGGTACAATGGAAAATGTAAATTTAATGATTTGCTGTTAGTTGCAAACAAATAAAGAAATAATTATCACAGAATATGCATTGCATGGAGAGACTTTGTAGGAAAAGTATTCCACCAGGATGAAATAATAAAATGAGAGACCATTGGATTAAAAAATATTGCCAAATATATAGTAATGTTGAAAATTTGGGAAAGGATTGGAGATTACCAAACGTGTCTAAAAAATTACAGGGAATTGAGATTGTGGGCAAAACTAACAAGAAATATTTATAAAGAAAGTGTAAGAATTTCTACACATCTGCAATAAAAGTACATATTTGGGGTGTGCAGGAGAAATTATAATAGAAAGATAAAGAAATGGCTGACACAGCAGAAGCCACAACACATAAACAGTGGGAATACAAGAATTTGATAAGAGTGAGGAACTTGAAACTGTGTAAAAACTATAGGAGAAACAGGGGATTAAGAGTTGTCAAATTCCTTCTGTTGTACAACCTACATTAATCATTTTTTTACTGATTAACTTACCTTTCCAGTTGCTGTTCTGTTCACTGTGCTACTGTTGTTAATCTGCATAGTATCACACTAAATTCACCTTCGGTTTGGAGATTCTCCTTCTCTCTGATATTTCGGTCCTTTATGGAAGACTTTCTTCCCTCATCCACTTTGCAGCTTCATTTAGAATGTCTTGATATTTAACCAGACATATTCTTTTATTTCTCTCTTTTATCTATTTGTGTATTTATTTCTTTATTTTTAATTAGAAGTAAGTACAAAAATGTAGTACATAAGTATCTAATACATAATGAGATAATACAGTTCATGTACAACTTCTAGTTTCAAATTTAGCAGAATAGAACAGAAAATGAGACAAGTCAAGATACAGAAGAACCAGTAATATTCTATCCCATTTTCACAGCGCTCAATCTTTTTTTCAATTTTGATGCTGCAACCATTCATATTATAAGTAATATTTTCTTGCAAATAAATCCTTTTGCTTCTGCTAGTGCCATATTTTCAATCCCTTCGTATTAAATAGCCTGTATATACAGATACTGTATTATACAATCCAACATGAGTTATTCGTCCTTGACATCTTGAATTAGTTGATCTTGTGTATGCCACAACCGGTCTCATAGTTCTTGTAGAGTAAAGCTCTTCCTGCTCCTGATTATTGCCACTAAATGAATAGCACATGCTGATGTGGATTGAATGTGCATCAGATTTGGTCCAATGTTACTGAATAGCATTCCATTTCCCTTTAAGCTCATGTGAAGGACAGACTCCAGGGAGATAGTAAAAAGGAGAAAACGCAAAGGGCAAATGATGCCTTGTACAACAGTAGGTACTTTTAGAGTTGCTGTTTACAAAGGTGGATAGCAGATGGAGAGCTACCAAAAACATATTCCTTGTTGAAGGCAGTAAGCTCTTAACTAATTGCAGTGTCTCGTATAGTAATGTACTGAAAATCATAATCACAGCATACACTCACTTAATTGTTGTGTAAACTGTATAGTCTCCTGCAGTCGCCTAAAAAGTCACTTGAGTGGTACAGGCCCATAATGGGCCTGTCCCACTGAGGCGACTCGTTAGGCGACTGCCAGGGACTGGTTTCAAAGGAATTCACCTACGACACCTGGCGACAACCTACAACAGCACCTACGACAACTTACAACAGCAAAAATTGTCACCACTGTCGCCAAAACATTTTCAACTTTGAAAATTTCGCAGAAGTTGCCTGTAGCTGCCCCAAAAAATCGCCTATGTGGGACAGGACCACAGGTGTTTACACATGTGAAATTCTACAATGAGTTAATGCATTGTGTCTAACCCTGTACTGTTTGCACAAAACTTGGCCTAGGGTTAGCAATACTTGCTGTTACAGTAATCACTGTTATATGTTGTATTTGCCATGTTACTGGATACAATGAACTCATTGTAACAAATCTCCGCTTTAGTTATTTCTAAAGGCCCTCATCTTTGCTTTTGTTTTTTGTATGTCTTGCAATTCATTTTCCACTTCTTGGAGACTATGGACTTCTTTCCTACTGTTCCTTTTGAAGTAATATCTTCTGATTTCCCTCTTCAGAATCGATTTCAAGACTTCAAATTCTGCTGTTTGCTGCACTCTGGCTGTACTGTATGGGCCTAACATTATGAAATCCATAATTATTGTGAATTCCCTCTACATTCTTTAAAATTTTGAAGACCCTCCGCTTAGTAATGCATTTGTCCCTCAACACATCAAACTCCATCTGTACTTGTCTTGGGCAGTTCAGTAGTCACTTAAGCAACAGGTCTTGTATATTTGAACCATTCTCTGACAGTGCACTGTCCCACCTTCTCAATTTATTGTCTGCCATATTTAATTTATACTACTTCACTACCAGTAGTTGGAGTACTTGTGGTGCAAGTACTATATTGAGCCTAATTGAGCCCCCCCGACCTCCCCCTCTCCAACACTGAACGGTCTGTCCTCAACAGAGGTCTTACCTTTGTCCTCTTCCGTCCCCACCTCAATGCATTCCGCGCCCACCACGACTTGGAGCTCTTCTACCGTCGCCTCCGCCTCACAGCGTACTTCCATGGGAAAGAGTCCTCGCCCCCCACTGATGACCCCTTTTCCCGTCACCAACGCACCCCCTCCTCGTGGAACCCCCCTCGTGGCCAATTTCCGGCTTTAGAACTCTTCATCAATAACTGCCGTCGCGACATCAACCGCCTCAACTTCTCCACTCCCCTGTCTCACTCCAATCTCTCCCCCCATGAACGTTCTACCATCGACTCACTCCGCAACAACCCAGATTGGGTTATCAAACCCGCCGACAAGGGAGGTGCCGTGGTAGTCTGGCGCGCCGATCTCTACAAAGCTGAGGCCACCCGCCAACTCTCGGACACCTCCTCCTACTTACCCCTGGACCATGACCCCACTGACGAGCACCAGGCCACCATCTCCAGCACCATCTTGCAGAAATGGTCCTTCACTCCCACTCCGTCTCCGACCTCTCTGTCCTGGGTCTCCTCCATTGCCACAGCGAGCAGCACCGGAAATTGGAGGAACAGCACCTCATATTCCGCTTGGGGAGTCTGCATCCTGGGGGCATGAACATCGAATTCTCCCAATTTTGTTAGTCCTTGCTATCTCCTCCCCTTCCTCAGTCCCCCTGCTGTCTCCTCCCATCCCCCAGCCTTCGGACTCCTCCTCCTTTTTCCTTTCTTGTCCCTGCCCCCCCCCCCCCCACCCCCGATCAGTCTGAAGAAGGGTTTCGGCCCGAAACGTTGCCTATTTCCTTCGCTCCATAGATGCTGCTGCACCCGCTGAGTTTCTCCAGCTTTTTTGTGTACCTTCGATTTTCCAGCATCTGCAGTTCCTTCTTAAACACTATATTGAGCCTTTTGCATTTCACCTTCTTTATGCATTACAGATTCTTGTAGTGGCACAGTTATTTGTGAACTATTGTTCTCAATGTATTGTGAACCCTCTCTCTGAATGATTGTTTGTTTGGGACTAAGGCTCTTTACTACGAGTGTTTGCTGGATTCCCCTATGCGTGTCACCCTACCTGTGACAATTGCAGCACCATGGATCTAGGAAAATGTAAACCCGATGCCTCATATATTTTTTACTATGCATGTTTTGATGTGGGATTGCTGTTGGTTAAGAATTCTGCTTTTCAGAGTTTATTAAAAGCCTCAAACGATCATTATCAGCAGTTTGTAAAGAGAGGGGTGCACAGAAGACATAAAGGACAGAGTGTACTTTGCAAAATTTTGTTACAGTGTTGTTGCCCCATCACTGAAAATCTTTTGCACAGAAGGACATTTCAGTTAATGTCATGTTTTTGTTTTGTCGTGGCTAAAATGTGTACGGGCACTTTGTTATTTTGTATTACAGGGTAAACTGAGCCACAATAATATATGTGTTTCGTCTGTGTTCGTGAGCGAGGATGGTCACTGGAAGCTGGGAGGAATGGAGATGATGTGTCATTTCTCACAAGCATCATCTCAGGTGAGGTTGTTGAGCCTAATCTTCTTTCCTTTGTAAAGTTCCCACTTGGCTTCTGCAAATTCATAGTTTGCAGAATCATAGTTTGCAGAGTCCATTTGAGTTATTTAATTTTGCGATTTAAAAATCTATATTCTGTTTTCTCTTGCAGTTCCTGTCGAATATTAAGTCATTGAGAGATTTGAGTGGAATTGCTCCAGAGGAACAGGTCTGTCTATAGTGTGGAATACAGATAAGAAGGGTATAAAATAGAAAATGCTGGAAACACTCGGATGCCATCTTGGAATGAAAAACAGATTACATTTCAGAATGTTTCCTCTATTTTCTGTGGGATTTCTTGCATGATTGTTTCAAATATTCCAATGCTTTTTTTATAAGCTTTAAATAATCTGGAAATGCATAAGTATAAATTCTCCAGGTATTGTAGCTGGATTTAAGCTATGTTTCTCATCAGTAGCTACGACTCTCGAGTGGCTGTTCAGCAACTTAATCAGTATTTTGCCTGATCTAATAAAAATAAACGTATATTCACCACTAGACTAAAACACAAACAGAAAATTCCAGATTTCAGCAGGTTGGGAAGCATTTATAGAGAAAGCGGTGATTTTAGCTTGGGACCAAGTTTGTTGTTGTTCAAAACAAGTCTTGTTTTTCTTCATTGCAACATTGCAGATATTTGCCATATAAAATTTCTTCTGGGTTAGTTACTTGGGGCTTCAGGAAAGCAATTTGTGCAACTCTTGAATATTGCCATGTGAAGTACTTGAGTGATGTCACCTATTTTTGTTGTGCAAGGTATAGGACACAATAAGGCCCTATGCAAACTGATCTTATCCAATTTAGTCCTCAGGTTTTCAGTTTCTTCCTGAATCGCATGGACATGCACGAGATGGTTACTCATTTGGGACGATGATTGCAAAATTTCTTCCTTTGCTTAATGAAATGGGTAAGGATTTTCTTGCTGGATATTTCAGTGACCATACGCAATGTTCCTAATTACTATCTACTGTCAGGGGATCACTCTTTAACTCGTCAGTACAAGCAAATTAATTTATTCCAAGTACTTATTTTAATTGTTTCACTTTTATTGTTGATGTTTTTGTCACTTTTTTTGTAATTATTTCGGGAAAGTTATATTTTAAATCATTTGGTTGTTTATACATGTATTATATCCATTGTCAAAAAAGGAAGTATCCTGGCAAGGAGAACTTAAAAGCAATAGACTCTGCAGAATAAACTGGATTTCGGCAGTGATTTAACAAAGTGCCTCTAATACAATCATATGAACTTGCATTTGTATAGTATCATTCATGAGATGCTTTGGATCAATTTGCAATAGTCAATGATGATGATGTTGGATTTTAAATATGGGGAACTGAGTAACTTAATGAAGTGGAAAGGCTTCTTTCAGAAGGAAGTGGGACACCTAACTATGGCAAATCGATTGTGAAAATATGTTCCAAATGAAGTTAACCCATCATCCAGAATCTGAGGAACCTAGTGGGGATTGGAATGCTAAACTGAGGAAATTCATTTATGTACACTGACTTCTAGCTCGGCCTTCAAGACACATTGCCAGGGCCTATGCATTGCAGCACATGGCCCAAATGATAGTCTTATTTTATGTAAATATGGTGGGGGTATTTACCTATATGTTATGACTTCAGGATCAGTAATGATATAAATCAATGCTGTGGGTTTGTTAACTTGGGTACCATTGTAGAAGGTGAATTATGAAATGATCAAATAATTTGACTGTGGGAAGTTAGTCTCCTTGTTGGATACTTGGTTGAAAAGAGAATGAGTGCAAAACTCTCAAGAGCCAGGGACAGTGAAACATTAGCTTTTTCAATGGGAACATACTGAAATTATAAACAGAATGTTTGGCTCCTACACTGTAAATACCATGATTGATGATTCAATAAAGAACATTCCTGGTCACTTGTGTAAGCAGCAATAAAAAGACCTGGGAGAAGAATTACCTAAATATGTATATGGAAGTTTTCATGTTCTCTGTATGTCCCAACCAAAATTATGTATTTTTGAAATGTAGTCAGTATTGTAAAGTTACACACATTTCAGCTAATATATGTGCAGCAATATCAAAGAAGGGAATTATATAATGATGCATTTAGTAATTTTAGTTGATCATTACAAGATAAATATTGAGTAACACATTAACTGATCATGACATTAAATACTGACATTTTAAGGAATTGGATGAAACTTGTCCAAATGCAGTATCAAAATACCTTATCCAGCAAACATTTAGATTTTATGTTAAATCATGTGCTTTGTCTGAGAATGTAAAAACTAAACTGCCAATGATCTTTAATGCAAAATATCCATTTATGACAATTCACTGTTTTATATGTTCATAATTCTATTTTATGTTTGGAAATTCTTTCCATTAACCTTTGTGTATTACAGGGCAGAGACATTTCTGTACTCAGTGATGGTTCAGGGTTAATTTGTTTGTTCTCAAGTTGCAGAACATGTACTAGCAAAATTCCAGGAAACCTTAAATGCTACTCTTCTTAACCCAGACCCTATGCAACGGCCATCTTTACATAGCTTATTATCTCATGAATTTTTCAGGTAAGTAGAAACATTCTTAGAGTACTTGTGTACAATGTTGCCAAGCATTAAATAATTTATTTGTTAAATTAAGCAAAAAATTATTAGAAAATAACTTGTGCTTGTGTTACATGAAATCCAACTGTAAAGTTTAATCAAAAGCAGGTACATGTCCATTATTGTGTAGCTGACTGTATATACACAGAAATCAAAGTATGCACAGTTAACAACATCTTGTGCTATAAAATCCTATAAACTTATTGGTTGTAAAATGGCAAAATATAATTATTTACTTATGATTCAGATGGTGTATTTTAACTGCCATATTTAGAGAAGAACAATGTAACCATGTCATAAAGAATGCACAAAGTTTACAATGATTATTGAACACCATGTGTAGTGGCATCACAGATAATACAATTTTCATTTGTTCAGCGTATACAGATACATTATTTTTCTATTTTTGGCAAATTTGAGATGGCTGTGGAGTAGACTTAATAAGAATATCCACACTGCTTATGACAGTGAATACATTTCTGATTTCTATCACTTTAACATGTAAGTAGGTTTCTTAATAATTGCACTTAGTAGAGTGAAGAATTGGACATTCAAATTTAGACAAATGGTTGTAATTATTATCTGTGATGTGACTGAATATTTCCAAAATACACTTGAAATGAGTATCTATATCAACCAATTAATGAAAACAGAATATGTTTGCACATGAATGCATTTCACGTTGTAAAATGGGAGAATATTTATTCTCAGTCCTGTACAATATGTGCAAAGATATATTTTATGTGATGGCACATTTTATAATTGGACTCAAAAGTCAATTAGTTGCATGTTAAGTAATGGTGAATGTAGATGAAAAATGGATCTCTTCAAGAGCATTTTATAGACAAACATTCAATTAGTTCACAATTTTTTGGCTAATAAATGCTACCCCTCATATAATCAGCAGGAATGACTTCTTGGACGTTGTAAATTTTTTACAAAGTTTGACACTGAAAACAGAGGAAGAAAAGAATGAGTTTTTCAAGTAGGTATTCTATTTCGACATGAATAATGTTTTTTTTTTTAAAAACATAAAAATAATAAGTTTCACATTACTGTTTTCACATTTAGCAGCTACATTAGATACCAGTTATGGGTATTGACTTATTATTGAGATACTGTGCAAAATAATATTTTGCGTGCTATCCAGTCAAATTGTACTATACAAGGGAACAATCAAGCCATTACACTAATACAACAGGAAGTGCAAGGAGAAAAATAATCAGTGAAGAATATAGAGTTATAGTGTTACGGCTCCAGAGAAAGTGCAGATAACAAAGAAAAAGTGCAAAGGCTGCAATGAGATGGGTTGTGAAATTGGGATTACAACCTTATTTTACCAGAGATCCCTTCAATATTTTAACAATGGGGAAGAAACTCTTTCTAAATCTGGTGGTACATGCTTTTAATCTTTTGTATTATATTGTCAACGGGAGAGGGGAGAACAGTGAATGACCCTGATGTAACTGGTCCTTGATTATGTTGGTTTTTCCAGGGCAGTGTGGAGTGTAGATTGATTGGGGGGGGGGGGGGGGGGGGGGGGGGGGGGGGCAGGTTATAATGGTCTATGTTGCATTTTCAACGCTCTGCAACCTTTTGCAGTCTTGGGCAAAGTAGTAACCAAACCAAATTATGATGCATCCAGGCGCAATGCTTTTTTACTGTCCATCTGTAGAAATTGGTAAGAGTTGTTGGAGACATGCTGAATTTCCTTAGACTTCTGAGGAAGTGGAACTGTTGATGTACTTTCTTGGCCATAGCGAAAATTTAATTAGACCAGGACAAATTATTGGTGATATTTATGTTCGGCATGGGAATGTTTTGTGTTATCCCAACAGCCACTGCAACTCCTCACTGACTCCACATGTGTTCATAGCATAACCAGCAGTGCATTTATGCACTCTGCTTCCACGGAAATTTATAACCTCAATTGCAACCTGTTCTTAGTTTAGTTTAGTTTAGAGATACAGTGCGGAAACAGGCCCTTCGACCCACTGAATCCGCACCGACCAGTGATCTCCCTACATTAACGCTATCCTGCACACACTAGGGACAATTTACACTTACACCAAGCCAATTAATCTACAAACCTGTACGTCTTTGGAGTGTGGGAGGAAACCAAAGATCTCGGAGAAAACCCATTTGTCACAGGGAGAACGTACAAATTGCGTACGGACAGCACCCGCAGTCAGGATCGAACCCGGGTCTCCGATGCTGCAAGGCAGCAACTTATACCGTTGCGCCACAGTGCCGTTCTTGTATTATCTTGTTGGTTAAAATATTGATAACTTGTAGTGAATATTAAAATTGCATTGCTGGTGAGATAGGCTTCCCTTATCCAAATGGGAAGATCAGTTGATTTTAGAACATGGCATCTGAACAAGTCTTTGAATTTAGAAAGGAACTTATCTTTAACCATCCTGTGTTTGGGTTGCATGAGTCTATCAGCAAAAAATCACAAATACTAAAATAGTTTCAATCTACAGCTCTTCTACAGCTTTCAATTTCTTTATTGCAGATAGTTCATACTTGTTTGACGTAAAATTAATCATAACTTGGGGAAATCGTTCATCTATTTTGATAGATAGAAATCTCGATGACACGAATGGGTCAAATATTGCGTTTTTGCTTTTCACCTTTATATCTGCCTGAGTTTGGGTTTTATCTGATCAAACCCAACGCGACTGATCAGAAAAATGATTATGAATGGAACGCCTAAAATTAACATTACCTTAACCATTGCATGGTTTGGGTGACATGAAGGTTCACTGTCACCATCGTGACATTTTTAAATTTCTATTCTGCGGCTTTATGTTAGTAAATATAGCCAATTTCGCTTTTTATTTAAATAATGCTGTATGTGGGCAAAGCCGCTGCTTTGTATTATACACTCAGGAAATTGGATTGAAATTGCCCAAGTTTCTCACTCGAGCTGCGGGAATGAAATTTCCTCCTGACATTAGACTTGGCAAGATTTCATGCACCACTCAATTTGCAATGAAATGTGCTTTGTGAAGGATTTCACCTGCAGCTGCATCAATCCCATTGTCATAATTGCCTTGAAGCTAATGTTTGAGCATGAGGAACATGTTATATTGCTTTACTGTTGTTTATAACAGGTTCCTCTTGGATCGAGTCCAGGCCTTGCCTGAAAGTCTTATGGCCTCTCGTCTAGTGCCACAATTACTAACTCCACTGGTGTTCGCAGAACCAGTGGCGATCAAAAACTTTCTTCCTCATCTACTCAGGCCAAAGACAGGTATGTTCAATACTTGTCGTATGGTCTAAAGATGCATAATCACACAAACCATACGCACATAACTTTATGATATCTTTCTGAATTTTATATAATGCATCAACACCCTTTAGGTTTTGTATTTCATGGACTGTTACATTTAGTGAAATCAATTAATACTAATCTTTTTATTGTGATTTGCATTGGTGGAGAAAATGAACAGTACCATGTTGTAAAGGGCCAATACGGTGGACTAACATCTAGAAAACAACATTGGTGTCGTTTTTTATTAACTGATTTGACTGGCTATGTATTTCCTACATTGGGAGTTTTCCTTCCAGCTGACTGGTTCAGAGCACAGGATTAAAGGTTAACTTTTAAAGCAGCCCCCCTACAGTCTCATTAACTGAACTTTCAATTGTTATATAGTACTTGTTATTATTTGCCTAGAAAGAGACCATGTTTTATCAAATTTTAGAAGCTGTACTAAAATATTGTATTGATGGAAAATATGCATTGAACAGTGGTTTTGGTTAAAATTCACCTACATTAATGGATGAAGCTCGCTAGCTATAAGCGTTCTAAAGGAAGTGATTTAAGTTCCTGGTAAGTATGGGTTCAAATTGATTAACTATCTATAAAAAGGATGGTAACTTTGATTAGGGTTAGTGCATACTTTTGGAGTATCAGGTTGCAATAAATTGGACCTGGAAATTCTTAGTGCAGCTTTTTGATGACCATGGTGTTCATTATTGCCAAAACCAAGAAATGTTAATCTGTTTAATGTGATCTGCACATGTGAGGAAAAATGCGCAGTAATTGCTTGTATGATGTTACAAAATGCTAGCTTAACATCTGAACCGCATTCACACATCTTGCTGAACAGGAACTTTCATCAAAACAAAATGTGTTTTTGGGGTGTTTTTGCATACCAAGTGTAAAATGTAGACTGTTTTAAAAATGCAGGTGTGTAACAAATTATTTAAATTGCATTATTGTAGATGCATCTGGTGATGAATTCAATTGCCTTCTGTCGCCCAATGTCTTTCGAGAGCATGTGATCCCTATTCTATTGAAACTCTATAGCATACGGGAGGAGCACGTGCGGATGGTGCTGTTGGCTCACCTCAACACTTATGCAGCTCTTTTTTCACTGGAAGACCTACAGGACATCATTCTTCCACAGGTGGGTAAAAGTTAAGATATTCATTTGTGCTGGAGAAAAATGAATGGCAAATAGTTGATAATTGTTTTAGATATTGTGCTGGTCGGTTATACATTTTCTTATTATGATTTCCTTCTGCAAGTTTTGTAATACTTTTAATACAGTAAAAAGCAATTTATGAATTGGAATGAAAACTTTCATAAAGTATCAAGTCCATGCACATACTCAATCTTCAGGCACATTTGCTTGAATTAGTTGTCTGCTTCCTACAGATAATATCAGCTTTGAAAACCTACTGAAAATCCAAATACACCACGTCCACCAGTTCTGCCTCATCCACTCTATCACAATTTAGAGCCATACAGCACAGTAACAGGCCCTTTGGTCCAAATGCCTCAACAACATTCTCTCACAGCTCATTGCATGTACCCACCATTCTCTGTGTCGAAATGCTGCCCTTCGGGTTGACTTGATGGCTTCAGAGAAGCCACAAGAACAGAAACCACCTGGGGTTTATTGCAGAAACCTAGACTTAATGGCACCAAGGTGTCACAAAAGCAGAAGCTACTTGGAGTTTCTCTGGAAACCCAGACTCGATGGCACCAGCTAGGTTACATGGACCTCTTGCACCTGGTGTTTTGTCACCTCCGCCAGCTCAACCATGCTCACTATTTTCCAATGCACCATCAGCCATTTCCCAAAGTACCCATATTCTTACAGATTATCATTCCCCCCTTTTATCATTTCATGATAACTACTTATTCACAAACAAGGAAAAATGAAATGACAATAGTACGTATCAACAGTCAAACAATGATCATGATGTTATGCCATGATCCCATAAGTCTCTGCCTCCCGACTTTTCATGGGCGTAGCAAATTCTTAGGTAGTTGACCAAGAAATCTTCACCTCCTGACTTTTCATGGGCGTGTAGTCTCTTGTAGTCATCACTTGCAGCAGAAGTGTATTCAGGGTACTCAACACACCTGTACTGAAAAAAAATTCTTCAAAAAAAGAAAGAATTAGCGCATTACTGATAACTTTAAAATGGTGAAGGTGGACCCACAAATTATTCCTTTCTACTTTAGCAGCAGTTGGGGTTGTGAGGAGAACCTGATAAGGTCCTTCCCACTGAGCATCCAGACCCTTTCTTACCCAGTTTTTTTACCATGACAAAATCACCAGGTCCGACTTTAGTTGAGGTAGATAGAGGTGGTAATTCAATATACGCTGCTCGTACCCTGGAATGCAAATCCTTTAGTGCTTTGGTCAATGACAGAATATAATTAGTCATATCTGATGACATATGATGGAAATCTGGTCCTCTGGTTGGGGTACTCTGGTTCCATGAGGTTCTAAGTAGATGACCATACACAATTTCAGCTGGGCTCATTCGTGCTCTTCCTGCTGGTGAGGTATGTATCTGAAACAACGCTATAGGAAGTAATTTAACCCGGTTAACCCCTGTTTTAGCTTTCAATTTAGCAAGCTTAGTTTTTAAGGTCTGCAGCCTGTGGTCGATAGGCATAGTGCAACTGTTGATTCATTCCCAATTGAGTACAAAATTATTTATTCACTTGTCCTATAAAATGAGGACCATTATCAGAACTTAGCCGAATTGGAATACCGTATCTAGCGATGATCTCTCGCATAAGCATCTTGACAACAGTAGAGGCTTTGTTGTCAAGTGTTGGGCAGGCTTCAATCCACTTACTAAATACATCTACAATTACTAGCACATACTTATACAAATCTTCCCTAACAGAAGTATCTTCCTTGATCACAAACAAGCAGTCATGCCCTGCTTCCATCTGTTCTTTGGGTGGATTAGCAAGAAAGGATGCTGGATTGATAGTAGTGCAATTTTGGAACTGCATTTTAGGGTTATTTAACAGGTATATCTTATATTTATTCTGGCGAGCCACGGTAAGGTGTTGAGTTTGCAGTTGTCTTAGCAAGGCAGCAACTGAATGAGAGCTATACACTGTAATGTTCTGCTGTAAGGTCAAATTAGCGGTTGATTGCAAGCTGTTGTAGATCGCAGTGAAGATCTGGGTGCAAATGGGATGTCACTGTGCTACAGGATCAAGCTTTGAAGAATAGGTCATTGATCTATGTTTGTATCCATGCTTCTAAGTCAATACTGCAGTTGAACAATCAGAAAGGATTGTACAGTATAGTTGGAATTCTCAATCATAGAGTGGCCTTCCTAATGCTGGTGCCTGTAACGGAGACTTCTTTAAATTTTCAAAAGCTTCTTGGGCTTCCTCAGACAATTGAAACTCGCCCTCCATACTAGTGTATGGCGTCAGCTTTTTAGAGTCCAGAGCAATGTTGGGTATCCACTGTCGACAATAGTTCACCATGCCGAGCCACTGTCTCATCTGCTTTGCCTCCTGTGGTGCAGGGAATTCACAGATCGGTTTAACTACTAATCTGTACTGATTTGGCTTCCCTGCTTTGGGTATTGCGTGGATCGGTGTGTTGCAAGATGATTTTACTGACATGTAACTGTCTTTTAGGAGCCCATGGGGTTAAGGTTATACCGTTATCTCCACACTCAATTTTCAGCTGGAATGCACACAGCAAATCCCGAGCTAGCAGGTTACAATCTAGACCTGTGGTGAAGACTAATGAATGCTGTACTGTCTCTTCAACTGGCAGAGATGGGGTATTGGCATACCTGCCCTTGGAACCCGGATAGTCTCTGAGTTTTATCAGGCTTGGGAAAATTATAAATGGACTGAATAGATGACATGGATGCCTCTGTGTCCACTAAAAAGGTGCATTCTCTTCCAGCGACTTGCAATGATTAAAAAAAGGTTCCTCATCAGTTTTACACCCGTTCACCATTAAATTGACCCGTGGGAAAACGTTGCCTGCCTCCCTTGTCCTCGATTTCCCTGCCAATCTCCCCTTTACACACACGAGCACGCACACACACGCACCCCCCCCCCATCTCTTTTTGAGACAGCGACTGCGATAGATCCATTCGATAGTGGGGAGGTTAGAGCCGATGATGGCCTGGGCAGTGGTCACAACTTTCTGCATTCTTTTCTGCTCCTGGACATTCAAGTTGCTGAACCAAGCCACGATGCAACCAGTCAGTATGCTCTACTGTGCACTTTAGAATTTCGAGAGAGTCCTCCTTGACATACCGACATTTTCTCAGGAAGTAGAGGCGCTGATGTGCCTTCTTTATGATTGCATCAGTGTGCTGGGACCAGGAAAGATCTTTGGAAATTTGCACGCCCAGGAATTTGAAGTTCTTGACCCTTTCCATCATCGACCCGTTGATGTAAATGGGATTTTGGGTCCCTATCCTACCCCTTCCAAAGTTCACATTCCTTGGCTTGCTGGTGTTGAGAGCTAGGTTGTTGTGCTGACACCATTTGGTCAATCGGTCGATCTCACTTCTAAACTCGTCACCATCCGTGATTCGTCCCACAACAGTGGTGTCGCGGCGAACTTGATGATGGAGTTCGAACTATGTCCGGCTACGCAGTCATGAGTATAGAGTGAGTACAGCAGGGGGCTGAGCACGCAGCCTTGAGGTGCTCCCGAGCGGATTGTTTTTGAGGATGACACATTTCCACCAATACTGACAGACTGGTCTGTGGATGAGGAAGCCGAGGATCCAATTGCAGAGGGATGCGCAGAGACCCAGATCTGAGAGCTTTGTAACCAGCTTGGAGGGAATGATGGTATTAAACGCTGAGCTATAGTCGATGAATAACAGCCTGACATATGAATTTTTGTTGTCCAAGTGGTTCAGAGTGGAATGGAGAGCCAGCGAGATCGCATCCACTGTTCATCTGTTGTGGCGGTAAGCGAACTACAGTGGGTCGAGGTTCTTGTCAAAGTAGGAGTTGATATGCGCCATAATCAACCTCTCAAAGCACTTCATCACCACAGACGTTAGTGCCACTGGTCGATAATCATTGAGGCACGTCACCTTGCTCTTCTTGTGGTATTATTGATGCCCTTTAAAAGCAGGTGGGAACCTCAGACCTCAGAAGTGAGAGGTTGAAAATGTCTGTAAAAACTCTAGCCAGTGGTCCGCACAGGTTTTTAGAACACGACCGGGTATACCATCAGTTCCAGGCGCTTTCCGAGGGTTCACCCCCCTGAAGGATCTTCTGACGTCGGCCTCTGTGACTGACTGAAATACCATCACGGCGAATGGGGGCTCAGGAAGGCACATCAGTGTTCTCCCTATCAAAGTGTGCGTAAAACGCATTGAGCTCGTCAGGGAGTGATGCTTCACTGACAATTGAGCTGCCTGATTTCGCCTTGTAGGAGGTGATGGCATTCAAACCCCGCCACAGTTGCCGAACATCCGTCTCATCCTCCTGCTTGGAGCAGGTCCCTTTTGATGGCCTTACCAAGGTCGTATCTGGACTTCTTGTTGACCTCTGTATCTCCAGACCTGAATGCCCAGGATCTGGTCTTCAGAAGAATGCGGATCTCATGATTCATCCAAGGCTTCTGGTTATGAAACACTCGGAAGATTTTTGTTGAGATGCACACATTTCTTTATGAAGTCTGTAACGACTGTGGCACACTCAATCAGGTTTGTTATCGAGTCCCTGAACATTGCCCAGTCTACAGACTCCAAGCAGTCCTGGAGTTGTTCCTCTGCCTCCCCCGACCAGCCCTATGCAGTCCTCGCCTCTGGGGGTGCGCTCTTCAATTGCTGCCTGTAGGCAGGAAGAAGCAGCACCGCAGTATGGTCGGATTTACCAAAGTGAGGGCGAGGGATAGAGCGATAGGCATCCTTGATGGTCATGTAGCAGTGGTCGAGGGTGTTTGATCCTCTGGTGCTGCAAGAGACATGTTGGTGGAAGTTAGGGAGCAATTTCTTCAGGTTGGCTTTGTTGAAGTCCCTGGCTATGGTGGTAAGTGCCTTTTTTAAGCCATCCGGTGCTAGCTGACCACAGTATGCAGCTTCCCAAGTGCCAGATGGACATCAGCCTGGGGTGGGATGTAGACCACGGTCAGGATGATGGAGGTGAATTCCCTCGGTAGGTAGAAGGGACGGCACTTCACCGCCAGATGTTCGAGGTGTGGAGAGCAGGAGTTGGATAGGGCTGCCACGTCTGAGCACCACGCAGAGTTGACCATGAGGCAGAGGCCCCCTCCTCTCCCTTTCCCAGGTGCCAGTGTACGTCCATGCGGTGGATGGAGAAACCTGCGCTGGAACGGGAATTCCCTTGCAGACGACAGCTCCAGCTCCGTTGCGATCGGGGATTCCCTCAGTCAGCAGCTCCAGCTCAGTTGCTCTTGAGAGCCTGCTCGTCAGCTCCGGAGGTCTCCACGGTGTTTCCAGGTACCGTACCTGTGATCCTCAGTCGAGTCGGGTGTTCTGCAGCGATCGAGGGATCGCTTACAGTCGGGGGCTCCCGCAGCTGCGAGAGATCACGATATTGCTAGTGCCTTCAAGTGCACGAGTAGCTTGTCTGATACGCCGCTGATTTCTGCCGTTTTTCTGATCCAGGTGAGTTGAATGAAACTAATTCATTCTCTGCTGTTGAGCTGCTGACAAAATGTCGCCACAGGCAGGCGCCATCTTTGTGACAATACTGAACATTCAGCAATCGCACTATACATGAATGAATTGCACAATATACACGCTTAAGCAAAAACACAACTATAATCAGAAGTAATTACACAGTATTAAGCAAAAGCATTCAATATGAATACTTCCAATTTAGCAAAACTTAGAATCAAAATTTGGATCACAATCCAAGAATATTACAGACGCATCTTTATAATAAACTTCAGTACTAATTTTTACAGTAATATTGCCAATTTACCTTGGTACTGATCATGAGTACCACCAGGGACATGAACCTTTCGCATGCTGGAACTCTAGCCAGGAGGATTAACTCTAACCCACTTCTCTGCAAGGTCCTGGTCTTCAGCACTTACTCCCTCTTAATGCTGGATCCCAGCGCTGATTTTTAAAGTGTCTCTGCCAATCTCACCTCAGCAGAACATTGAAGTCCAAACCCTTCTTTATTTGTATACACTGCAGAGACGGTCTCAGATCCATTCACGCAAGCCCACAGTAGCCTCGTGCAAACAGAACAGAAGGAAGACAACCGACACACCCAAACAAATTACATACACTTTTATACCCCTTAATGAAGACGGGGACACTAAGTACGATGGGGGAGGCCACCCCTACATGCCAATCACTTCTTACAAATAAGAAAGCATTAAGAAGCACTTTAACAAAGTACAAACTATGTATAGGACCTAGATACTAAGTGTAAACAGTTAATCCTCTATCCAATCATACGCTTAGGTTCAGCAACTGGTCAACAGAACCTAGACTTGATGGTTTCAGAGAAGCCACAAGAACATAAACTACCTGGAGTCTCTTGCAGAAAGCTAGACTTAATGGCACCAAGGTGTCACAAAAGCAGAAGCTTTCCTCTGGAAATCCACTCGATGGCACCAGCTAGGTCACATGGACCTCTTACACCTTGTATTTTGTCACCTCTGCCAGCTCGACCTTGCTCACAGGCACTGTCAGCTATTTTCCAAAGTACCCATATTCTTACATATTATCCTTAAGAGTATGGTAGACAAAAGTGTTGTTGAAACTCAGCGGGTGCAGCAGCATCTAAGGAGCGAAGGAAATAGGCAACGTTTGAAGTCTGAAGAAGGGTTTCGGCCCGAAACGTTGCCTATTTCATTCGCTCCTTAGATGCTGCTGCACCCGCTGAGTTTCTCCAGCACTTTTGTCTACCATCGATTTTCCAGCATCTGCAATTCCTTCTTAAATCCTTAAGAGTATGACAGCCTTAGTAACTTATCTAAACCATCAGTTATGGTAAAATAATATCAGCAGGAATTATTTGTTTATTATGTAGTGCTTTATTTCACCATGTGTAATTTTGCCAGGTTTGATAAATTTGACGTGTTTGATAAGAAGACACAATCACATTTTCTCTTTTTAGATATTGCTAGGACTAAGAGATACCAGCAACACACTGGTATCAGGAACACTTTCAAGTCTAGCAGTATTGGTGCCACTTCTAGGAGCTGAGGTGGTAGTTGGAGGTGAAAGAGCAAAGATCTTCAAACGTGCAACACCGAACTTCAAATCAACTGAGATCACCCCTGAAGGCAAGACAAAAATAATTGTTGACTGACTTGATGGCAACTATTTGAAAAAAGTTTACCTAAGATAGTAATAAAATAGAAAATGTTGGAAACATTTTTAGCATCTGTGAAAGGTGTGGTAGTTAATAAGAGGATAAATGTTAAAGAGGATAAATGTCTAACATTTCCTGATTTTAAATTGTCTGACAATAATCTTAGTGTCTGTAATAAGGTAAAATATCTAGGGCATATTATTACAGAACAAATGACATGATGAGGATATTTATAGGCAACGACGCATGCTGTATGTACAGGCGAATATTCTCTTGCGTAAATTTGGTGCGTGTGCAGATGTGAAGATGTCGCTATTTAGAGCATACTGCACACCACTCTACACTGCGCACCTGTGGTCGAACTATGGAAAGACAAGTTTGCAGAGACTAAAGGTGGCATATAACGATGCCATGAGAACACTGCTAAGGAAACTTAGATGGTGTAGTGCCAGTAATATGTTTGTGGCTGCAGGAGTCAGTACTTTAGAAGCTATCCTAAGAAATCACATGTATAAATTCATTTGCAGGATAAATGACTCTAAAAATGTAATTATTGTGGCCTTGTCAAACATAAGGATTAGCACTACACGCTACGAATCCCAGCTGTGGAGACACTGGTATCGTTGTCTCGTTGTAGGACATTGATCATTCTTTTAATCTGGATTTTTAACTTATGTATTGTTTTTAAAAATATATAATTTATGATGCTTTTATAAGTGATATACTGAGATTTTATATGTACTTTATGATATTTTTTAATATGCAATGCATTTTTTTAATGTAATGTTGCTCCTTGTCTGGACCTCGAGTCCGTAATAAAGTGTATTATTATTATTAATATATTATTTCAATTTTGGGACCCTTTCCCATCCCAGATGTGTTAATTGTTTCCCTTTCTACCAGCTATGGTAGAAAGGGAATGTTTCCAGCAATGTTTGTTATTATTTTAGATTTTCAGCATCTTTTCATTTTCTGCTCAAGATTGTATTGAGAATTGACAAGAGTGCAGTTTTTCTTGGGTGGGAATATTTTTTGAGCAATTTGAAATTGTTAATTGATTTATGTCTTAATTCTCATACTTGAGATGTGAGTATTCTTGCACAGGCTGAACTTTGATTTGCAGTCTTGTGTTTTTATTTAAGGGTCTCCTGCACATATTGTGAACAGTAGTGAACATCTCAGTTCTTTGGCTGTAAACAATTCTTTCAAACTGCTTTCAAAGAACACTGAACCTGAGAAGATGCTGATAAGTGGGACGGAGAAAGCAAGAACAAACCTCACTCAAAATTCCCAGCCCGCAAGGTTTCAAATACTGACAAAACAAGGTAACCTTTTGGAAGATAATGCAAAAGTGAGATTTTTGCACACACTAAAATTTGGCATAAAAATAATTTTATTTGTTCAGGCGATTCCAACAATTATTGCCCATCATTAATTGCCTGCCAATTGAAATGCATTTAAGAGTCAACCAAAGATGGTGTGGAATCTTGTTAGATACCAGATTTGGTCAGGTCAATGACTATCCTGAAAGACACTTTAAACCAGATTGTTTGGTATAGAAATGCATTACTGAGATGAGTTTTTTTTAATTAGATTCAATTAATGGAATTTAAATTTCTGTGTTGCCATGATGAAATTTGAACCTGCTGCATCTTTTCATACTATACAGGGTTAGGCTACTTAGACTACAGCGAAGGTACACAAAATTGCTGGGGAAACTCAGTGGGTGCAGCAGCATCTATGGAGCGAAGGAAATAGGCGACGTTTCGGGCCGAAACCCTTCTTCAGACTAATGGGGGGTGGGAGAAAGAAGGAAAAGGGGAGGAGGGGGAGGAGCCCGAGGGCGGGCGGATGGGAGGGTGGGAGGAGACAGCTAGAGGGTTAAGGAAGGGGAGGAGACAGCAAGGGCTCGCAAAATTGGGAGAATTCAATGTTAATGCCGTAAGGACGCAAGGTCCCCAGACGGAATATGAGGTGCTGTTCCTCCAACTACAGAGATCCTGGCCCTCAGCATTCCCATTAGCCTTCATTCCCCCACTTAGTATGGGGGAATGATGGGAAGGTCATCTGTTGGTGGCATTCCCATCAGTAACATGTTCTTTCTGATGAATCCATCAACCTCCAGTTCTCTTGCACAAGGGGCAATTAACATAGCAAGTCTTTTGATTATTTTGGGAGGTAATGGGGAGTGGGGGAAGAAAGAAGGAAATGGTCTATGTGGTCACACGGAGAGGGTGTACAATTATTTAACTCTGCTGGTGCTGTGCGACAATATCTCTGACTCCCTTGCTCTTGATCTCTGGGTCAGTATCTGGCCCTAGCTAATAGTACTGTACCTTGATTGCTATCATTCTTTTTCAGTGGCTACGAGCATGATCTGGTTGAGAGATTAAATTTTCTGTGAATATATTTTGATTAAATATTTATTACATTTGGGATTTGTCACACAATGAAGGCATTGAGACTCACTAAAACTGAAAATCAGCGTTTGTGCCTTATCTGTTGCAAGAATGGTTTTGACTGTTAGAAACATTGAAATATACTAATTTAAGATTTTCATTTGCTGTAAGTGCATTTTCTAAAGATAATCCTTCCAGCTATGTATGAAATAAGATGCATAACAAAGATATACATTTAATATAATCACACATCTGATGCAGTAATTTGAGTTTAATTTTGTTTTCCCTCATACTTGCCTAATTTACCCATGTCTACCTGTTACAGTAATTAAATTGTTTTTGTTTATTACTGACAGAACCAAATTTAATGCCAAGTTTTGATAGTTAGTAACTTAAATATTTTAGTAACGTGAATATTTTTTCTTTATGAACTTTGTAGCCCAACATAAAGGACAAACAGCCATAATCTCCATGAACGGTATTCACGGAAATGATATTTTGGGTGTTGACAGCACACACAAATCAATGCTGATGCACAAATCCGCTGACGATTGGCCAGATTGGAGCAAATCGGAAAATGAAATTCTGCTTGAGCCTAAAAAGGATTGCATCCTTGCAGGAAACACCAAATTTGGGGATATTACAGTTGATAATGAACCATGGGATGACTTTGAACCTGATGAACATGCTGCTTGTGAAAATACAACAACACAACAGGCAGTTAAACCACATGCATCTCTTTTTGAGAATAAGCCTCAATCTAAGAGCATGAAACTTTCTATACCACTGAAAACGCACTCGGAGATGTCTTGTGAAAGTTGGAAGAATAACTGCAACCAGCAGAAAATGTCAGTAAAGGATAATAGGAAAACAAATTCTATTGCACAGATGTCCTCCTGGCAGAAAACCTCAATAAAGAAAACATATTTGAATGATGAACTTGGAGAGGAATTCACAATTAGTGTCAAGAAAAGACCAGCGAGAGACCCTGAACTAGATCTCTTTGCTGATATGATACCAGACATTAAACTCTCATCCAGAGGCATGTTAGTGCCAACACAGGGAACAGAATCAGTTGATTCCGCCAAAGAAACTGAAGTAGCTTCAAGGGGAACAGAGAAGACATTGACCGCAAGAGACAATTCACAAACTTTAGCACTTGCATCAAAGTTCGCTGCAACAGACACTATTGAGGTAAGTTGCCTATTATGAAATCCACTGGCATGCTATCAATAGCGTGTACTTTTTACAACGGCATATTGTCCTGTAATGGATGATACTTCCCAGAACACGCTGGGATATGCAGATGGGAATGTGAGATCTGGAGGTGCTTGCCCACTGAAACCAAAGGAAAGGCATTAACAGTGCAGAGACATAATGGCAAACTTTTTGACCAAGGTGGAGAATATAAAGGCAAGAAGTGAATTTTACCACACATTACTGACTGCAATTGTGGTCTGATAACATGAGAGATGCAGGGAAGTTTAATGTGGGTGTGGGCAAACACAAATTCTGGTTATAAATAGCTTAACTGGGTCTTTTTTTTAAATAAGATATGTGGCTGAGAGAATATTTAATACGGGATGTATTGATTGAGAGATGGAGTAGAGTGAACAGGTAGGACTGGTATCACGTTGTACTTGGGTTAATAGCGAGGAGACATCAATTATTCTACACATTTAGAACTTTTGGATGAATACTGCTGGAATCTACAGCCAGAGACCAGGAAAATAGAATTGGCCTAAGTAGTACTTTTCCTAGCCATGGACACAGTGGGTGAATCTATGCCATAGATATTGTAACACCACATGCTATCCAATAATCTGCATTCGTAGATTTCTTACTACTTGAACCTTTTACTGTAAACATATTCCCCTTGGACAATGTAAGAGATGATAGTAACTTTGCAGTAATCTGCTGTGCATTGTTTTGCAGATGGAAACTGAAGGTTGGGATGATGATCTGAACTGGGAGGACAATACCTGGTAGAAGAATCATCTTCCTAGCTGAAGATCGTATTTGGATTCACAAATCTCCCTTCCCTTTGTCCTAATATCTTTTGATCGCACCTTTAAGACTTTGCCAATCAGCTAGGCTTATGTTCCGTGCCGTAAACATCCAGTGCAGCTTACTGGAATGAAGAGTGGAATTTGAATATACCTAGAAATATCTAAAATATCTAGAGAGCAATGTGCAACTATGCAGCAGCATCTGCTTAGTGTTTACTGTGATAAGTTACCTTACAGATGTTTACAAGTACCAGAAATGCTTTACTTAGATATTGACTCTTGTGACGATGTTTTATTTAAATATTATATGGGAGGGGTAAAGAAAATGTTCAGGTGCTTTCTGTCTGGCCTATATTTCCACCTGCAGAAAATTCCAATCAATTGACCCAATGTCCAGTTCTGAACTTGTGTGAAGTGGTGATAATTACAATTTATTGTATATCTGCATTTCAGGATAAATATACAATTAAGCTGGAACCCATCCCACTTGATGTGGGAATAAAAGAGAAATTCCCTGGAGGAGTTTCTCATTCGGATGTCACATTGGTTAGAGTTGATATGAAGGTGAAGCCTCTATTGCTAGATACCAAACCAGGAGGTCTGTGAAAAGTCATTTCTCTCTTTCTCCCCTCCCCTCCAGCCTTAACAACACATTCGCCAAGGTGGAGCAAAACCTGCATTAGGAACTCCACATTATTACAACTGTTATTGAAAATATTTGAAATCTAGTTCCTGTAAAATGAATGTTTTTAAGTTGCAATGTAAGCAAGTTCAAGCTCATGTTTAAGAAAGAAAATTTAAATGTTGAAAGATAAATTTGTAATCATGGTGTTGTTGCTGCAAGGCCAAAACCCCCCCCCCCCCCCCCCCCCCAGCAAACATCACTAATGTAACGCGGAAATAAATCCTGTGGTAATACGATCCAGTCAAAATTAAAATCATAAAAGCACATGTCCTTCTGGACATCAGGACGCTGCCAGATACCTACAGATTTTTACATGTTCACTTGAGGCCCATTTACATGCTTAAATGCCAAATAGAAATTGTAACTAAACCAAGGGCTTAACCTGCTTCCCATTTTTCATATTAGAGTGCTGACACATTGGAGATCTTAATTAAACGTTGTTCTATAAATGCAATTATTTAATTTGGTTGATTTACACTGAGCAAATAAATTGTTCCAAATGAAGATTGTGTATTTTCTGTGTATGGATTGTGAAAGGACAAATTATTGACTAAAAATTAGTTTCTCTGTCAAAATGCCTGCATATTAGAAAGGGATGTTTTTAAACAAGCCTGCTTTGAGGCATTTGCCCAGCTACCTTCACTGTTTGGCTGCTGAACTTTGGAATCTAATACTTGGGACTAAGAAATGGGCATTGAAATCTACTGGTAATAGAATCATTACAAATATTAATGGAACAAGGTAAACATTGGTCTTTCATTTCCAGTATTGTAGTACCACTCTAATGTTAGATTGGAACTTCTTGATGGATGGATAATAAATGAAAATGGACTGAAAACAGTTACAATTTCCACAGCTTATCTGATTATAGGCAGGATATTTGCTAAAAACTAAATGATAATGAGGGTGATGGAGTGAAAAGATTTACCTTTAATAACATCAAGTACAATAAACCCTCATAGCTGACCATGTGGGGTGGGAAGAATGGTGTCTGTTATTGCTGATTGTTATAACCAAGTTAGGTAGTATAATTTTATGTAGTTGAAACAGAGAATTGCAGGTGATGATTAATACAAAGTGCTGAAGTAACAGCAGGTAAGGCAGCATCGCTGACCATCAGCAGGTGGTCAAAGTGATCACGATGATCGAACATATCGTAGTTTTCAGCAGCCCGAAGAAAGCACTGTCCGCAGGGCTACAATGTGAGCTGCGACAACAGCCATGTTACTGGACCATGTGGTGGATGAAGGGCTGGTTGGAACACCTTGAGAGTCAGGTGTGGGGTCGGAAGCCAGGACTCTATAACGGCCAGCGAGACGGTACGAGCCAGGGGTGGGTAGGCAGGTCCATCCGCTATATTTGAAATCTGTTATAAAGAGAACTGTTAAAATGAGGGTTTACTCATTTTTAAATTAAAATTTTGATTTCCAAAAAACCAAATGAGTGCTTTTACTATTCCTTTATTTCCCCATATAAACTGAATAAGAGCCTTGCTTTGAGTTTAAGGAATTTAAAAACAGTATGGGACCAAAATGCTCAAATTCATTGCACCATTTAATTTAATTGTTTAATCAAAAGTCTTGGTAATATTCAAATCTATGCAGACTGAATTTATGAAAATGGCACACAAAATGTCGAGCCAGCACAGCTGGCTCGAAGGGCCGAATGGCCTCCTCCTGCATTCTATTTTCTAAAATAAATTATGCTAATTTCTAGTTTATTTTCAATACTGAACAAATTGTCATCAAAAGCTTAACTACTTGAAGGTAGTGAATACTGAGGCTTGATTTCTGTTCATGAATAACTATCATCTTCATTCTATTTCTTCCTTTGCCCTTTTTAAATTGTTATTTGAATCATCTACTGTACTTTAGAACACATTTTTGGTCTGATTGTGCAATTTCAAATTAAATAGGTAAATACTTCTGTTTAATTTGAATGTACTGGAATTAAAGTCTAAGGACATAGGCTGTTTTAATGTTACATCACGGAACCATGTTGAAAAATATTGCCTCGAGTTGTACATCCAAAATATCATTTAACTTATTTATATATGTGTGTGTGTCCTAGCTCATGAACATCAAAATTTGATCTAATAAATATGTCGAATGCAACACATTAAGCAGCTCAAGTAGGAAGTTGTTTCCAAGGTGACCTGATTCTTAAAATCTATAACATTTCACTGATAGACTTATCTGGCTGCTTTTTATTAATATCCAGTACTGATAGCTTGCAAAACTAATGTACCTAAACATTAAACAAATGCAAAGGTCATTTGGAGAGATACCAATCCGTTTCAGATTATTCAAAGTCAGTTGATTCTTTCTTGTATTCTACAAGTTTGAGCCCCAGGCTGAAACTATTATTATAAAAAGTGATTTTTGTAAATTTTGGCATGTTCAAATGTATATTTTTGTACAATTAAAGATCCTTTAAAAAAGTTACACTTAACATTCTAAACATTGATAGTTTTCTATTTCATTGTAAAACTAGGAACATTCTACATTTTCATTTAATGTTCTTTTCATAATAGATTGTTTTACTTAAGGAGAATAGAAAGAACTAGTGCACCCTCGTATCTCCTCTTTAATTGACTCCCTACAGATGTATACACATTGTGATAATCTATGGTTGTGACCCTTTGAGGTATTTGCATCAGTGGATGGTCTAGCTCAAGGGTTCCCAATCTGGGGTAAATTTACCCCCAGGTGGTAAATTTGTTGTTTCTGGATTTGTACATATTTTTTCTCATTGACTGACTGTAGCTTATATTCTTCTGGTCATAATGTTAAAACACTCTTGGGGATTTGAGTACAACTGTGATTTGTGATAGTTTATGATCTAGCATTCTGAGGCTGGAAGATCATCTTGAGTACCACACATGCAAACGATCAAATCACTGTCCAATGCCTAGCTACCTTAAGACAAGTATGACCATAAAACATGAGATTTGCTGTATAATTTATTTTCCTCAAACTACTGTTGTAGAAAAGCAAACAAAGTCTTGTTACAGTAAAATGTTTTTAGTATTAAGAGTATACTGCAAATTATTCCTCCACTTATTTTCATGCAATTTACTCTGTGCATTCTGTGTTAACTCTGCATTCTTTCTTCTTTCAAAGCTGGTTAAAAAACAAGTTAATTGACGTTAGGAGAACTGGCAGAAGAGCTATGGACCACGCATTCCTTCTGTGGAGGAGGAATGGTGAAACTTATTTAAATTTTCATAGGTTCTTGCTTGCTGCTATTCAAAGCAATGATCGTTTCCTGCAAGGCTTGTAAACGGACTGTTACCCAGTGTGGTGTCGGTTCCTGTTTTAACAAATTCTGCAATGTTTTAAAAACATTTTCTGCTGTTTCCAAGGCTGACTCATACTGCTCCTCATGTGGTTCCTTTCGGGCACGCTTAGCAGATGGCTGAAAATTAAAATAAAAGCTTACGATTTGTGCAACAGTTGAATAGGTGACAGTTCACAAGCAAAAATCAAATGCTGAAGGAACTCAATGGGTTAGGCTACATCTGTAGGGGGAAATGGACAGACTACATTTTGAATCGCGATCCTTCCTCACACTGAAGGCGACCCGACCCAAGTTTCTCCAGCTTAAGTGTTTTGCTTAAAATTCCATCATCTGCAGTTAGTATCTCCAGGTGACAGTTCTCTGCCGCTACAGCACAGCAATTAACCTCTTGAGCTTTGACTAACTCATGTCTGCTCTGTTATCTTGCTGCTTTCTCATAATTGTATGTATAAACATTGACAAGAAGACATGCTCTATAGTTCTAAATAGCACTAATTTCATTGAGGGCCACAGAAACATAATTTTGCAAGGAAAAAAATGGATTAAGGTGTTTGCTGCAAAAGGCCATTTGCAAATCCTTTGAGATATACAATTAAACTTGAAAGAAAAGGAGATAATGCTGCGAACATGTTCATTATCATGGTCTGTCTTTGGCCATAAAATGAAAGCAGTAGCGAGTCTCAGCCCAAATTTACTCCCAGCGGGTGGGGGGGGGGGGGGGTGGGGGGGGGGGGGGGGGGGGGAGGTGGGGGGAGTTGAAGGGAATAGAGAGAGAGAAAAAATATTTAGATCAATTGAGGTTTGAAACTATACCTGCATTGCAGTGTCATTCGTGGCACATTGGCTTAGACTACTAAAATGTGCCTCGAGAGCAGTATTTTCTTGTTTCATCCTCTCTATTCGTAATTCCTTGCACTCAACTGTTGTGATTGCCTGCTTAAGGGGAGGGAACAAAAACATTGTTTGAGTGTTCTATGGGACTAGGCATTTTTCTGGTTTTCCAGAAAGCTAAAGATAGAATATACTAGCCAATCTTGACTTTTAAGAAATTGACTAAATCCTATTTGACTGTTACGGTTGTTTGCTCTACTAGCGTTCTGTTCCAATTTTTCATGTAAATAAATTGAAATTGGAACATCACCAAAAGATTCGCAATCCAATTGAAGTTCAACCTCCAATTCAAAGGCTACAGGATTCAAATTATGCAGACAGGATACTTCAACTCAGGCTCATCATTTTTATTCTGACGCCAGCCATATTCTGAAATGAGTACCAACATGTAGGATTATTTAAAATATGAATTCAAATGAGCTGGCTATGAAATTTATATTTTAAAAATCTTGGTAACCCATAAACTGAAAGGACGGTGGATCGAAACCAAAGCAATGTGTCCTTACAGCATCGTCAGTTACGTGAAAACATTCTAGAAAGATAGCTGTAAAAGTCTATTGCTGTTTTAAAGCCAGAAAAGATCTTGAGTATTATTTGTCAGAACAGATCTGGTGGCTCAAAACTGGGCACCAGAAGCAGAATGGATACCATTATCTGGAACCTCAACTTGGTTATCAAGCTAGGGGAACAACCCTGGCTCATGGGCAATGACATCAAGAGTAACATCAAACATATAAATACCAATCTGAAGCTGCTAAGATGGAGAATATGCTTGCTAAATTGCATGCGAGAGCCAAGCATTTCCACAATCAAGAGATCAGATCAAAGATGTGCACTCCTGCCACATCAATTCATGAAAGGCAGTGGACAAACAGAACAGCCCAATGAATACAGTCAACACTAACAGAGCCCAGTTTGTGAAATGGTAACAATCATGTTCAACAAATGAGTGAATGTCCCATCTGTTTCCTCCTGCAATTGTCATCCTCACCAAAGTCATTCTTCAGCCAACTTCAGTCATTCCTACATGACATAAATTTATGGAAAGGAATTAATTTTGACAAAATCTATTGGAGGTTTCTGAGGATATAACTGGTAGAATGGGTATGTATTAGATTAGATTGGGTATGTGTTAGATTGTCAGAAGGGCTTGGATAAGTGTGCAGAATTCATGTATGTGTAAAGAAAATTGGTTGGCAGAAGAAACAAATTTGGAATAATTGGGCTTTTCACCGCTTGGGTTCCTGCTTTCATAATATATAATATGAAGCCTGCAGATGACAATACTGTGATGGGTCAGATCACGATGTCAGGACAACAACCTTTCCCTTAATGTCAGCAAGACAAATGAACCATTTATCTACTTCAGGAATCACAGTGAAGTATATGCATTAAACAGCATCAATGGTACAGAAGTAGAACAATATTGGTGTCTGTTTAACGTTGCTGGGTCTAAATTCTAGAACTCCTTGTCAAACAGCATTATTGGAGTACATACACCAGAAAGACTGCGATGGTTTATAGTGGTGCACTCCCATTTTAAAGATCAATGCAGATGGGCAATAAATGGTGAACTTGCCAGAGATAACTATAAACAGTTCATTTAAATATTTCATCTTATAGCCTTTTTAGTCATTTGCTAATTGTTTTATATCAGTTTCCCAGAATAACATTACAATGAAGCAATTTTATAATGAAGCAAATTTTAAAGAAAGAAATTAGGCCATTTGTTCCACCATCAATTTTAATTTATCATACCTTGTTCAGAAAGCTTACAACTTTGCTCTTTGTATTCCCGGACACTAGACTCCGTGGAACCACTTCCTCATGGCAAGTTTCCTGAAAGAAAGGCTTTGTTACTTATTCTTCATCTCTGCTGAAGGTTCAAAAACAATTTTAAAAAAACCCCGTGTACTTGTTTATATTCAATTGATTTGCAATTAGATGATGTTCCAAAAGTGTCAATTTTCAGGGAAGGTCTAAAATATAAATTCTGCTAAGCAGTAGGGACCTCTTTAGTCCATCTTATTGATTATCTCTTTAATGTAATGCATGGTACATTGAAATTAATTATATTTGAACAACTTTTATACACCTAGGTATAGCTGGAAAATGGGATTCGTTCAGATTTCAAAATTTTAATTGGTGAGGCCCTGGCCATTTTACAAATAAATTAATAACTGGCAGGGTTCCAAGATCATGATATATTTAATAACGTGCTTTCACACCTATTCGACTGAAAATGTGCTCAACCTGGTGGAAAAAGGATGAAATTGGTCAAAAGATGCAAGATAAAGGATGATGTAGATAAGCAAACATGATGGTTTCCCAATAATACGATGAAATTACTAATGTATACAGGATTACCCTGTCAAGCTGCAGGACTATACTCAATATTAATTGTATTCATATTATATTAAACAAACACAGCCTCTACATCCTCCGAAGACTAAGGAAGTTTGCCATGTCTCCAAGAACTCTTACGGATGCACTATAAACATTTTATCAGGATGGATCACACAGTTCTGCCCAAGACCACAAAAATAGCAGAATTGTGGATGTAGCCCAGTCCATCACACAAACCATCCTCCCTACCATCAACTCCATCTACACTTCATGCTGCCTCTGGAAAGCAGCCAACATAATCAATGACCATTTTCACTCTCGCCATTCCCTGGTCCCTCTAACGTGCAGAAGATACAAAAGCGTGAAAGCACGTACAACCAGATCCAGGAACAGCTTCTTCTCTGCTGTTACCAGACTATTAAATGATCCTTCCATTAGCTACGGTGTAGTCCCAATCGTGCAACCTACACAATGTGGAACTTGCACTTATTTTTTTAATACTGAGTAATCTCAGTAACTATAACATTATAATGATGTAACAATATATTCTGCCCTCTTACTATTTCTCTTTGCACTACCTGTTGTACTTGCATATGGCTTAAATGTGTAGTTTATATAGAGCAAGGGTTCCCAACCAGGGGGTAAATTTCACCTACCCAGGGGGTAAATTTGTTGATTCTGGATTTGTACATATTTTTTCTCATTGACTGACTGTGTTTGGTTCTGGTATACCGGTATCTGTTCATCATTAGTTGTTCATAAATAAGTGAAATCACATTGTTATGTGCTATTAAAGTTGCCAGGGGTAAACAGGACAAAAAAAGTTGGGAACCCCTGATATAGAGCATGAAAATGGACCCTTCGGCCCACCGATTCAATGCTGACCATCGATCACCCTTTTACACTAGTTCGATGTCATCCCACTTTCAAATCCACTCCCTACACACCAGGTGCTATTTACAGAGGACAATTCCTACAAATCCGCAACGTCTTTAAGATGTGGGAGGAAACTGGGGTACGCAGAGGAAACCTGCTTGGTCACCGGGAGAATGTGCAGACTCCACACAGACAGGACATGAAGTTAGGATCAAACCCAGGTCTCTAGTGCTGTGAGGAGGCAGTTGCACCACTGTGCCTCCCTCACTCGTATATAGTATGATTTGACTGGATAGCGTGCAAACAAAGCTTTTCACTGTGTCTCAATACACGTGACAATAATAAACCAATACCAATATATAAATATCAATTGTCACCTCAGCAAACCGTGTAAATCCTTGCAATGCGTGCTGAAGAATTAGCCAGGACTGGTCAGCTAGAAGTAAACCAAATAGACAAGGTAGCTTTGGAAGTACCATACCCTGCAATGGAAATGAAACACAGCTCTGAAATCTTATTTATTTAAAATCCGAACATAATTAAAAAAAACTTTTTGACAGCTGGTTTATCCCATTAGATACCTTTGACCTCAAATGTTTCGAGATATTCTACTACTCTCGCTATGCTTAACGATCTTCCATTAGCAATGAAGAACTCTGGGGCTTTACTGAGGTTGCAAAATATGCCTAACACAACTACTTCTTTCCATTCAGGATAAAAATCTTGAATTCCTGTGAGAATGGCATGATGCTCGATTTCACAGGACAGCCTCAATGGCAAGGACTGGAGGATGGTTGGGCTTGCATGGCCACAGAGGAATAGTGAAGGGAGCAAACACAATAACTGGGCTGGACCTGGCCCAAAGGCACAGTACTTTCCCAGGGTTACCATGGCTGATTCTGATTGCAGCTGCCTTAGGAGTACCCAAGGTTAGAACAGGGCATGATATGTTATAGTAATTACAGTTTTCACCCTGTGGAATCAAATTGACATTAAAAGTTGCAGGATAAATGAACTGTAAATCGCATGTTTTATCAAAATAGTCTAGATTTTTTTTTAAAGATACAGTGGAAGTCAGGGTACCTGAACATCTGGCGATATGACAGTGGTCCCCAGGGATCCCAAAAATTCCAGTGCAGCAAGACGAACATGATCAGGAGGATTTAGGGGCAGAAGGAAACTGAGAAACAATACCACCTATAGCACAAATAAGATTAATTGTTATCGTAAGGGAATCACACAGCAGTTTCTGCTTATCAGATCAAGAAACCAAAGAACATCACATGTGTATGACTAATTGCTGCATCCATTTTGTCAATAATCATCTAATCGCTTCCTAATATGCATCATTCTGCATATAAATGGAGAGCTGATGGAATGTTGATTCCAACAGTCAATTTGACACTCGGTCACCTTCTTCACCTCATTCGCACTGGGCTCAGGGAATGGTGATGGGCTCCTTGATGTTTTGTTGTTAAGTGTACTTCTGCATTATAATACATCGTATAACAAACATTTGCCCTTAATGAATTCACTTATCAGTACCCAAAAAGGAGATACGGAATAAAAATTTACTCTGACAGCATTTATGTGAAAAGAGTTTACAAATGAAATTAAAAAATCCCAAAATTTCCATCATTCCTATCCCCAGGGACAAACCCGGCACCCTTCAAAACCGTTTATTGCAACATAAAATAAAATAATGTTCGACTCTTCCCAACCATCGTCAAGAATCAATTCAACTCCCATTTCCATTTAAAGTTCTGAAGCACATCAATATCTCATAAATACAAGTACAAGTCTTCCAATACAAGTACATTGTGACCAAAGCTTACAAAATGCAATTCTATGATGCAAATAAAAGTGATGTGAATGAAACTATAATTTGCGGTCTCTCCTCATCTTCCACAATCTTTCCACCAACATCAACACTGCGTACTTCTGACAAAAATTATCTTTTATTCTTGCAAACACTGCACATTCAGACGTGCTGAACATACTTCACAGCCACATCTGATCCATTTCCAAGGCTATTTTCTTCACCAATATCAACTGCTTTTACCAAAACACGTTTCATCTTTCATGTCACCAAAACCTGAATCTACATTCTTATCAATATATGGCTGGACGTCTGAAGATCATTCCTACTAATACTGTCACAGAAAGCTGCATGAATAAAAATGCTACAGCCCACGGTGAAATCACATTAACAGTCCACATAGTGACTACCAAAGAATGTATTAGACTTAGTTTCCTATGTCCCTTCGTCAAATTAAAGCATTTTCGCTTCACTTTAAATTAATTGTGCAATTTCCATGCAGTCTTTCAGCTTTCTATAGCAGCATTCAGCTTGAACTTCTCCAACGTCATGTAGTCATTCCAACAAACTCAAATTTACATTAGAAAAATATGGGAACCATTCGAGGAATCAAAATCAGTTCACCCATAACCAGCATTACCTGAGCAATTAATGCGGCACCTACAACACGAATCAGGCTTGCAACAAGAGAAAGGACCAGAGCCATTGTCTGCTGAACACAGTGCTGGCTTAACACCTATATGAACAACAGAAAAAGTATATTCAAAAGGAAACAAAATATGAAGTATATTTTAATAGGAAGTAATCATGCTGGCTAATAGGGCTATCGGTTATATGTAACTCAGGAACTCTTGCTTACCCACATGTACAGTAAGAAACAAAAGCCTAAAATTAAGGTTAGATGCGGACATATCCGATAGTCCGCTCCTTTTCTGGATTCACTATAAAGTGGTAGACGAATGACGTTAGCACTTTGTATACAGTGCCTTCCATAATGTTTGGGACAAAGACCCATCATTTATTTATTTGCCTCTGTACTCCACAATTTGAGATTTGCAATAGAACAAAAAAATCACATGTGGTTAAAGTGCAATTTGTCAGATTTTAATAAAGGGTATTTGGGACACAGCAATGTAATGTAAATGAAAGTAGTCATGTTTAGTATTTTGTTCCATATCCTTTGCATGCAATGACTGCTTGAAGTCTGCAATTTATGGACATCACCAGTTGCTGGGTGTTTTCACTGGTGATGCTCTGCCAGGCCTGTATTGCAGCCATCTTTAGCATGCTTGTTTTGGGGGCTAGTCCCCTTCAGTTTTCTCTTCAGCATATAAAAGGCATGCTCAATTGGGTTCAGATCGGGCGATTGACTTGGCCACTCAAGAATTTACCATTTTTTAGCTTTGAAAAACTCCTTTGTTGCTTTAGCAGTATGTTTGGGATCATTGCCTTGCTGTAGAATGAACCGCCAGCCAATGAGTTTTGAGGCATTTGTTTGAACTTAAACAGATAGGATGTGTCTATACACATCACGATTCATTATGCTACTACCATCAGCAGTTGTATCATCAATGAAGATCAGTGAGCCAGTGTTGAATGATCACATAGAGGTTGTAACTCATAGTCTTTAGTGCAGTACAAGTGGAGGGAACACAACATGCTTTCATCCCCGTGGTACTGTATTTCTGTTCATGAAGTCTTCTGCGGACAGTGGTCATTGACAAATCCACACTTGGCTCCTGAAGAGTGTTTCTGATCTGTTGGATAGGTGTTCGGGGATTTTTCTTTATTATAGAGAGAATTCTTCTGTCATCAGCTGTGAAGGTCTTTCTTGGCCTGCCAGTCCCTTTGCAATTAATAAGCTCACCAGTGCTCTTTCTTCTTAATGAAACAGTCGATTATGGTAAACTTAAGGTTTGGCTGATGTCTCTAACAGTTTTATTCTTGTTTCTCAGTCTCATAATGGCTTATTTGACTTTCATTGGCACAACTTTTGCCCTTGTTGATAAACAGCACTAAAAGTTTCCAAAGGTGATGGAAAGACTGGAAGAAAGACTAGGTGCTGAGAGCTCTCTTATACTTGCATGAAGGAGGCAATTAAACACATCTGAGTAATTATAAACACCTGTGAAGCCATGTGTCCCAAACATTATGGTGCCCTGAAATAGGGGGACTATGTATAAACACAGCTGTAATTTCTACATGGTGAAACCAAAATGTGTATAAATGGCCTTTATTAAAATCTGACAATGTGCACTGTAGCCACATGTGATTTTTTTTTTAAATTACAAATCTCAAATTGTGGAGTATAGAGGCAAATAAATAAATGATGGGTCTTTGTCCCAAACATGATGGAGGGCACTGTATGCTAGGGAGAGCTGATGTAGGAATAGTAACCCTCATTCATTTGAATGGGGTCATTGAAGTGTGGAAAATGTGTTTTTTTATGCATCTTACTTTATTTTCACTTTTCTAACTGCATGAAAGTGTTTCAATGCATTTAATTAAATTTAAAACATTTCAATCTACTTTAACATTTTCAAATGTCCTGACTTACAGATATTTAAAAACTATTAAGGTAGTGACTTCTCACAAAACGGCCTCCAATCAATCTCAACAGGTACCTGTCCCATGGCATGTGTGAGAGTCCTGGCATGGTTCTGACTAGGAAATAAAGGTTCCACTGAATATTCAGGTCAGAAAACAAGTACTGGAGCAGAATTTCTCCTCGGAAAATACATTGTGAATTCAAGCATGTAGACATTTCACCAAATAATTTTACATGAGATTTATGAAATACAGGAGAGATACCTGTTCATAATAAGTTGTGCTTGTGCTTGTTCTTTCTATGCCATCCTGATCACATAATTAGTGCAAGTAATACGGTGTTGCATATATATTAACAATGCTTATTGGATAACATCTCAGAAACATGTTTCATCTGCTCACCTGTTCCACAGTGAGGAATGTCCATATCTGGCAGAGTGTTTCTGTGATTGCTAGCTGCAACTCTGAGGTCAAGCCTTCCCCTTGGGCGTGACATACAGCCAACAAAGCAGCAAGTGCAACATTCTGACAAAAATAAAAATGTTCAATCTCTTAATTAAAGAGTTACAGTCATGAAAGCACAGAAACAGGCTGCTCAGCCCACTGTATCCATGCTGAGCATCAAACACCCATTTACATTAATCCCATATTTCCATCAGCTCCTCCTGCTGCATTCCCATTGCCATCCTCTACAATAGAGATTTGCAGTTGTGAATTAGCCATCTAACAGCATGGCTTCGGAATGTGGGAAGAAACTGGAGAGCCTGGTGAAAACCCATTGGGACGCAGAAGAACATGCAAACTTCACACAGATTTCACCAAGCATCGGTGGCTGGAGTTCCAAGGTGGCAATGCTAACTCCTCTGGTGACCCTTAAAAACATTTTTATAATACTTTTAATTGGTGATTTTAAAGATGAAAAATTGCATGCAAGTGATATGATCAAAGAAACAGACAAAAAGCATCGCAAGAAATATGAATAGGCTGTGGTGGATTATTCGTTTGATTGGACAATCTGGGATAATCACATTTGCCACAAATAATAATTTTAAAAGAACTTCCTTTGGCAGTAGAACTTGTGTTTTGTGACTTTTAACAGAGGATTGCGGCCCCCTTCCTCTGTACCACACCGTCCTTTTCAATGTGGTCCAGGAACCTGGCTCCAAACACGCTAATGTACAAATTAAAGTGTAGAGGCCACCTCAACTCAAGCAGCCAGCTTGGTTGCACCAGTACACCTAAACAATTTTATGAGACAAATTTGGTTTGATTTTTAATTGTAACATTAAAAACATTTCAAAGATTTAAAACAATTAAATTAAAGGCACTTCCTGCCTTTCTCACAGCTGTTATTTTCCCTCATTCATTTTAATGGGCAACTGTGGTTGCACCAGGTTCAGAAGGTAGATTTCGCAGCCAGAAAACTAGGAAATCTGCTGAAGTTGGTGGACTCCATGATAAGTCAGTTGTCTTGGGTTTGAAACTCTGCTGAGCCAATGACAATGCTATATCTATAGTTTAGAAGTTGCCCAGTCACTTAGCTGATAAGTAGAAAGTTCAATTTGTTTGCATTTGTACTTTTGATCTACTAGTATGATCGCACTGTCAAATATTTGCCCTTAAATTCAAAAAGTTTTTTTTTTTTAATCATTAAACGTGTTATGTAAAAATTGTACTTTTTTCCTAAGATATTGGAAACATGACAATGCAGGAATCCCATCAGCATGCAATCAATAGTTGGTCAACCAATTACAATTTAATATTTTATAATGGTAAGTATAGGGGGGACCACCATGACGCAAAGTAAAGATGGTAATCGCCATGAAAATTAGGTAAAGTCCATGGATATATGCTTATAGTCACTACACATTATTTTTCGTACAAGTATAATAATTTATCTACGAGGTGTGTTGTTTAATGGTGGCAGGTGTTTCCACTGGTGATTGGTCTAACAACTGGCTTTCAGTCCCAAAGACAGGATGACAACATTTCATATGTGAAAGTGTGTTGCAAGATGAAACAAGTCCAGATGAGTCCAGCATTGTATCAGTACTCTTTTGTGGGGAAGAGTACATCCTTTTTGAATAATAGAAATGCTGTTAGGTTTCAGCTCCCTATGCTGAGGTGTGGGCGAGCAGTGGATAAAGATGTTTTGAGATCAAGTTCTGCACTTCATGTTATGATTCAGGCAAGTCCTTATTTAAGATCACCAAATTAGCCACAATGGCGCTCTTCATAGTAGCATTGTTTTTGCTGAAAACTTGAATTCTTTTTCAGCAAATGGATGTCTAGTTACTTCTCTAATCATGGATATAAAATCTTGTAAACTGAGTATTTTTTTAATTGGTAGAGTTCAAGCAAAGCTTTACATGAAGAGTGAGTGATGTATAAACCTATAATGTGGAGCTAGCTGCTAGGTATTTATTCCAGCCCTGGACTTTAAGAGTCACTGAAATCAGGATCACTGAACAGTAAATACAATCTAACTTGGGAGGCTAAAGGAATTAGCGTGCCATAAAATTAATGTGGTTATGAGTACATATGATGGAATGAGGAGGCTTCTAAGAGAGCAACTAAATGTGTTCTCCAATCTTTCTTTTCTTCAAACAAAATCATCACAGGATGGGTAGGAAAGAACTGCAGATGCTGGTTTAAATCGAAGGTAGACACAAAATGTAACTCAGCGGGTCAGGCAGCATCTCTGGCTGTGCAGAAATCCATAGATTATCCTTTATGCTGAACATTGAAATGTATTTGTCTCTTAAAGGCTCTGAAGAAATTAGATAGTACATCTTACCACATGTTCCAGTTCTCCCAAGGAACATTTGCTGCTTTGCCATCTCCTGCACTGGTCAATTGCTGCCCTGATAATATCAGAAGTAATGGGTCTTTGAAGCTCAGGGGCCAGAGCTTTAATACTAACTTGACGCCATAGCAATAAATTGCTTGCCTCCTTTGGAGAAAATCTCTTCACAAATATAACCTGTAGGTAAAGAAGGAATATGATAACTCAAAGTGAAAATTAACTTTCACTACAATGATAATGTTTCTTTATGGAAATCCTCACAGGTGTTGCAATTGTTGACAGTCATGGGATATTAAGGCACTAGCACAAAACAGAAATTAATTTTTAACTCAGAACTTTTCCAATTTATGAGATCAGGAGAAATGTTAGTTCTCCTGATCTCGTAAATTGGAAACGTTCTGAATGTAACATGGCAGTTTGCATGTTACATTTTGATAAATGATAACAATTTCAAAATGCTTTTCCTTTTCTTGTCATGATTTCCTCAATGTTCCAGCCCTGGACTTTTATATTTCCGTGAAATCCATGTACTCATATATGATTGGCTTGAAATCATGTATAATGATTTACCTGGATAGCAAGCAAAACAAAGTTTTTCACTGTATCTTGATGCCCATGACAATTAGCCAAACCAATAATCGACTGACCACTACAAATTCTCCGACTGCCAGTTACCTGGACTACATCTCCTCACACCCTGCCTCTTGCAAAGATGCTATCCCAACTCTCAATTTCTCCATCCCCATATTTGCAGCCAGATGAGGCTTGCTGAAGAAGGGTCTCGACCGGAAACATCGCCTATTCCTTTTCTCCAGAGATGCTGTCTGACCTGCTGAGTTACTCCAGTTTTTTTGTGTCTATTTTCCATTCTAGGACATCAGAGATGTCCACTTTCTTTAGTAAACGTGTTTTCCACCCCGCTAGCATAGATGGATACCTCACCCAGAGCGGCCAAGTTTTGTCAGAGCATTTCAGTGTTCTAGTACTTCAAAATCAGTATTTTGCTGAGGAAATCAGTATTTTAACACGGTGCCATTTTGCTGAAAATTGTTTATTTTTTATATGCGGTCATACCCATGTAAGAGTACAAGAATGCATAACTTTGCTACCAATTGACATGTCTTCTACGCACCTTACTTGACAGTGCATTCATTGCCATCTCTTTGTATCTCCGTCTCTTTAGAGAAAAACATTTTTTACACAGAGAGTGGTGAATCTCTGGAATTTTCTGCCACAGATTGTAGTTGAGGCCAGTTCATTGGCTATATTTAAGAGGGAGTTAGATGTGGCCCTTGTGGCTAAAGGGACCAGGGGGTATGGTGAGAAAGCAGGTACAGGATACTGAGTTGGATGATCAGCCATGATCATATTGAATGGCAGTGCAGGCTCGAAGGGCCGAATGGCCTACTCCTGCACCTATTTTCTATGTTTCTATGTATACTGCTGTTTGAATGGCTGCTTCCTGCTTTTAGCACCAGATGATGATATAGAAACCATTTTGCATTTATAATCCCTATTCTTTCTAATCTTGTCGCGTCTCGTCCCTCGACTCGCAACAGCTTCGTATCCACCATGCCACATCGTACGTAACGCGCGCGAGCGCCCGTGAAGCCCCGACCAAAGATCAAAGCTGTAGTACGTCATGGGTAATTTTTCGCGCCATCTTAATGTGCTCATCACGGCGTCCACATCTACATCTACAGCTCACTGAATGATACAGACGTCCTGACTGAAAATCACACCCTTCCGATCATTTATTTTAGGATAAGCCTTTCCAGATAACATGCTACTTTTTGCTTCATCCCATTTTCAAAATATTCATTCATGGGCGGAAATCCCTTTTAAAACATGGGGGGGGGGGAAATTTCCTGGGGGCCAGTGACAAGTGTGCATGACAACGAACAATTTTATCTCCGCCCACTCCCCCCCCCCCCACCCCCAACAACTAGAAGCACATTGTATTTATTGGTTAAACACAGTAATACCGAACGGTTGCCTGCGTAACGCACACAACAAGCTCCCACTCACAAAACACCAGATAATCTGTATTTTTTCCAGTTTATTTGCAGTTCATTTGTTTTTTTGAACATTGCAGTTAACAGTGCCATTTTAGCAGCGGTGTCGAGTAAGTCGTACTTTCCCCCCCCCCTCCCAAAAACGATACATTACTCTTAAATCACATACCTTACCTCTATTACCCCTCTACATTAAAACAAAGTGTCAATGCCTCTTCAAGGTCTACTAATCCCAGTGCTTCCACATCTAAAAAAAAAGTCCTGAAATAGAATCCCAAATTTCCTGGAATTTGATGGCATTTCCTTAAATTTTCGAAATGCTTCTTCTTTTTTTTTTTGCGGGCACACGTTAACAACACAAAGAAGAACAAGGCAAAACAGATCTATGTAACTACACCGTATCTGCCTGCTTCTGTTATGCACTTGTACAGTGTTATGCAAGGCAGCTTTTGTTGCCTCCAACAGCTTTTGTTATCTTCATTTTTTCAACCTGCTCTCATGTGTCTCAGCCTCTGCTCTCTCTCCGTCCCACTCTCCTCCTCCCTCCCCCTCTCTTCGTCTCTCCCTCCCTCTCTCTCTCCTTCCTCTCTCCCTCTCCTCCAACCCTCCCTCTTTTTCTCCCTCCCTCTCTTATTCCCTCCCCCTCTCTCCCTGCCTCACCCTCCCTCTTTCTCCCTCCCTCCCTCTCACCTCCTCCATCTCTCCTTTTTTTCTCCCTCCCTCTCATATTCCCACCCTCCCTCCCCCCTTCTCCCTCCCCCCCTTGAGCCCACCCACCGTTCTATAAAATCAAAGGTCAATCCCAATGTAACTGCAATCCCACTGGTAACCTTTCACCACTAGGCTTATCCATAATTCTACCACTGCCTGAAAAATAATCAAAGGCTCAACTTCCACTGAGAAAGAGAATTCCAAAGATTATTATACGAGAATTTTCCCGAATGTGACCCATAGCGTTGTGGCCATAGTGCTATGTGTAAAGCCCATAGCGCTTTGTTTAAAGCCCATAGTGTTCCAGCCGATAGCGCTACATTTAGAACCCATAGCGCTGCAGCCGACAGCTCTTTGTCTAAATTCCCACGCGTTAAACTGATAGCGCTCTGTTCAAACCTGGAGAGGGACAGGCCTGGAGAGAAGGAATGGGTGACGTTTCTGGTCGAGACCCTTCTTCAGACTGAACTGAACTCTCGTCGGTGAGAGTACTTGTGATTGTCTGAAGAAGGGTCTCGACCCAAAACGTCACCCATTCCTTCTCTCCAGAGTCACTGCCTGTCCCGCCGAGTTACTCCAGCTATTTGTGTCTGCCTTCAATTTCAAAGTTAAATAAAAAACACGGAGTGCTGAAGGAACTCAGCGGGCTAGGCGGCATCTGTGGAGGGAATGGATTAGGAGTTGTTTCGGGCCAGGTTCTTCTTCTATAGGAAGGAACTGCAGATGTAGTTTTCTTTGCAAAATGCCAAATGATTCCCGGAATGCCAGGGTGAGGGGGAGGGGGAGGGTGAGAGCGAGAGCGGAGAAGAGAGGGAGGAGAGGGGGAGTTAAGGGCCTGTCCCACTTTCACAACCTTAATTCACAACCATGTTTACTCGTGGACATTTTTCATCAGGCTAGAAAAACGCCCCGACCTACTTGATGCCACGAGTACCTACGACTAGCATCACAGCCTGCTACGACTTACCTACGGCGTCCTACGACCATGCTGCGAGTACGAGTCAAGGGCAAACTCGGCAGAGGTCGTGAAAGTGGGACAGGCCCGAGAGGGAGAGAGGGAGCAAGAAAGAACGAGATAGAGAGATTCCAGCCTCTTAACCCCAAGCACGGTGGTAGATAAACGCTTACAAAAATAATCATCCAGATCTTGAAATATTAAATAATAATAGATTTAATCTGCTATAATTTTTAGAGGTACAGTATAACTTTTTATATCCTTGCATTTTTTAAACAGCAAGATCTTGTCAATTTCACCGGGTTATTACTTTTCCATTGGCAAGTGGTATGTTAATGAATCAGGAAGTCGGGCCGATCTCGGTTGTTCCCACCTGCCCGTTGCCCCTCGGCCGGCACAGGCACGGCACAGGCACGACTTGTTGTTACGATTATCTATGGTCAGATTTTTTTTTAATCCGTATTTATCAACGCAAAATCGTACATCAGTATTCTTATCGCATTTCCGTACAAAATATGGAAAATCTGTACTACTTGGCAGCTCTGCTCACCTACATCTCCTCTGTGTTCCATGGTTAAGGTCTCACCCCCTCTCGCCCCAAATGGAACAAGGATAGAGTTCCCCTGGTCCCCACCTTTCAACCCGCCACCCTCCGCATCTAAACATTATTGACATTTCCATCACCTCCAACATGAACCCAACACCAGTCACATCGTCCAATCTCCACCCCTTTCTGCTTTCCACAGCCACTGCCCACTCCGCAAATCCTTAATTAACTCATCCCTTCGTATCCAAACCATTCCCTCCCCAATTACGTTCTCCTGCAACCCTTATCCCTCACTTCTACCCAGTGGCCACAGCAATCCTTTGGGGTGAGACAGAGGTTCATGTGCACCTCCTCAAACCTCATCTACTGCATCCGGAGTTCCTGATGTAGCCTCCTGTACATCAGCGAGAGAAAGCGTAGATTCGGCGACACTTGCACTCGGTTCGCCAAGGACCACTGGATATCATGTTGGCTAATTATAAATTCTCTTCCCATTCCCATACTTTCCTTTCTGTCCTGGGCCTCCTCCATTGCCAGAGTAAGGCCCAAACTGGGGGCACAGCACCCTGTATTCCGCTTGGGCAGTTTACACCCCAACAGTATGAACTCTTATGCTGGACTGATACCAAAGTAAAATCGTGGCACACGAAAAACTTTTACAAGCTCTTGGATGGACATCTATATATTCTCTACAAGTAACAGTTTCAGGATCAGCTTATTAACAGTCGTGCAATAATTATTCTGTAACCACAAGATGGCAACAATAAAATCCATATGCCACTGATTCTGATAGTAAAAGCCACGCTTTCTGTGCAAATATTCAACTCATTTTGAATCAAATATTGCATTGCTATACTCAGTATAAGTGTTCAAAGCTCACTTTCATGTTACCCTAAGTGGTGGTGAAATAAATGAAGACTGACACTTTTGCTCAAACTGCCCAAATTAAATATCATTTTGATTTCTGCCATCCAAGAGACTAACCTGATGCTCCGCTGCCATGAGGAAAAGCAAACGCCGCAGGAGTAAAGACAAATGGAACAGCTGGAAACAGTCGCCACAACAAGACTTCACCTGAAAATTAAGATACAATGTTAAAAAAGAAAAATGGAGTAAACCAGAATAAGATTCTTCAACAGTGATAATTTATTTCCAGTTTTCAATGCACATCAATACGTGGCCAAACCATCAATGTAAAACAAATAGCAATCCAACATAGCCCAAGGACAGCTATTAAAACATTAGGGGCTGAGCGAGAGAGACAGTGACTGAGCGAGGGACAGCAAGACAGACAGAAACCAGCAGACAGAAAAGGTATCCCAAAAAATTATTTTCTGAAAGAAATTTAAATTGTGACTTAATATAATCAAATATTTTGTGTTAACACTGCCTCGCTGAGAATTTTGTCCAATAGATTCACCATTGCTCACAGAGTTCTGCAGATTTGTTTTTAATTTATTTAATTACTCTGCACATTAAGTTGTTTTATTTTAGATCTTGGAGAGTAAATGACAGAATGACCTGGTTCAATCAAACAGCTTGATACAACTTTTTAGGAGATATCTTCTAGAAATAATTGTGATGTGATAAATTCAACAAATGAAAACTTACAGTAAGTTAGTGCAAATAAAATTCTGCCTCGATTTTAGGTTATGAGGAGAACATTATGTCTGTAAATGGATTTCTTTTTGTTGATACAAAGAATGTCCTTTAACACGACCTACAAGTCTAAAAAAGAAAAATAATGCATATGCTGAAAATCTGCAGAATAAAAATAATGCTGAAAATACTCAGGTCAGGCAGCATTAGATGAGAAAGAATAGACATACAAGAATGAAGAAAGAATGAATATGATGCAGAAAAGGGGAGAAGAAAAAGAACAAAGAAGATCTACATATTGTTTAAGGAGGAACTGCAGATGTTGGAAAATCGAAGGTAGACAAAAATGCTGGGGAAACTCAGCGGGTGAGGCAGCATGTATGGAGCAAAGGAAATAGGCAACGTTTCGGGTCAAAACCCTTCTTCAGACTGATGTGAGGGTGGGGGGGGCGGGAGGAAGAAAGGAAGAAGTGGAGTCGGAGAGCTGAGGGAGAGCTGAGAAGGGGAGGAGAAAGTAAGGACTACCTGAAATTAGAGAAGTCAATGTTCATACCACTGGGGTGCAAACTGCCCAAACAAAATATGAGGTTCTGCTCCTCCAATTTACGGTGGTCCTCATTCTGGCCATGGAGGAGGCCCAGGACAGAAAGGTCGGATTCAGAATGGGAGGGGGAGTTGAAGCGCTGAGCCACCGGGAGGTCAGGATGGTTATTGCGAACTGGGCGGAGGTGTTCAGCGAAGCGATCGCCAAGCCTATGCTTGGTCTCACCGATGTAGAGCAGCTAACATCTTGAGCAGCGGATGCAATAGATGAGGTTGGAGGAGGTGCAGGTGAACCTCTGCCACATCTGGAAAGACTGCTTGGGTCCTTGAATGGAGTCATGGGGGAAGGTAAAGCGACAAGTGTAGCATTTCTTGCGGTTGCAAGGGAAAGTGCCCGGAGAGGGGGTGGTTCGGGAAGGTAGGGACGAATTCAAGTTCAAGTGAGTTTATTGTCATGTGTCCCTGTATAGGACAATGAAATTCTTGCTTTGCTTAAGCACACAGAAAATAGTAGGCATTTACTACAAAACAGATAAATGTGTCCATATACCATGATATAAATATATACACACATGAATAAATAAACTGATAAAGTGCAAATAGCAGAAAGTGGTTATTAATAATCAGAGTTTTGTCCGAGCCAGGTTTAATAGCCTGATGGCTGTGGGGAAGTAGCTATTCCTGAACCTGGTTGTTGCCGTCTTCAGGCTCCTGTACCTTCTACCTGAAGGTAGCAGGGAGATGAGTGTGTGGCCAGGATGGTGTGGGTCTTTGATGATACTGCCAGCCTTTTTGAGGCAGCGACTGCGATAAATCCCCTTTATCACTGTCAACGGAATCTGACTGGAGTTTTAAATCTTTTCTTTAACCTATTATCGTGATTAATGTAAGTGTCAAACATGCTATTGATCTGATGAAGATGAAATATCAATCATTGATCAACAACAGATAAAACATGCAATATCACTCAGCAAATTACTGAGATAAAGTAGTCAACTGCACTGATGTACAGCTGACCCAGTACATGTTTTTTTTTAAATCATCATTCTTTATTCAACCTAATCCACACTCAACACATGTAGTCAGGCTTTTCACCCAGCTAATGTTTTTCGTGATTGAGCAAATGTATAAACAAGCACTTCCACCTTTGTGAGCTCAAAGTTGCACTGAATCCAAACTTAGATATGTACTTATCTGCAGCACTTTCAGAAAGGCAACTGAGACATTTTTTGGCCACTAGAAAATTACTTTTTGCCTTTATAAGTGGAGAAAATTTGAGGGAAATGAAACTCAACTTCAAATATTTTACAAGAATATAAATTGATATAAAGTTATTTGCACGTAAAAATTCTCCAGTATTCTTCATTCAACCACCTTGCCATTTCACTCAATTAAAAGAATAGCGGGCTGGCGTTTATTCCACATCCCTGAATGGCCCTAGAAAGTGTTGCTGAGCTATCTTCTGAACCGTTATGGTTTTGGTGAAGGTCCACCTTGAATGCTGTTGGGATATTTCCACCCAGGTTAAAGGATCGGTGATATTTTCCAAGTCAGGGTGATGTGCAACTTTGCAGGGCACCTGCAGGTTGTGGTGACCTTGGTGGTGGAGGTCACCGGTTTGAGAGGTACTATTGGAGCAGCCAAGACGTGTAACCGCAGTGCATTTTGTAGTTGATACACACTGCAGCTATTGTGACATTAGTGGTAGAGGAATGAGTGTAAAGTGTGATGACGGAGTGTCAATATAGTTGGTTGCTTTATCCAGGTTGGTGTCACATTTTAAAGTGTTTCTGGACCTGCAACTATCCAGGAGTGAAAGTATTCCTTTTCACTCCTAAATTTGTACCTCGTGGATGGTGGAGAGGCTTTGAGGTGTCAATAAGTAAGTCAGTTGTCTCTGATATGCCTGTCCAGTTGAGTTTCACGTCAGTGGTCAATCCCAGGATATAAATCGTGAGGGACCCAGCAAAGGTAATGCCTTTGAAGGCTAAGTGGTTGAATGCTCTCTTGATGGAGATTGTTGACCATTTAACAACCCAGCACTGTAGGTTGTATAGAACTTGCTGTATGAAGGCTTGGACTGCTTCATTTATTAAAGAATGTAATTGAACATCACAATCATCAGCAAATATCCTTACTCGTTGCGAAATATATTTTGCAAATAGTACTCCACAGCACACTACGTTGAATTACATTTTAACATAGTTTGTTGGCTTACCAGGTCAGCTATGAGGGAGACGTGATGAGCACAAAGATCTGCACTTCCATACCTGCAAGTGAAAAAAGACACACCAAACACATATAATTAAAAATTGTTGCAATTCATTGCAATTCATTGATTTTTCAACAAAATGGTACACAGTTAAATGATTGATAAAAAACACATCTACTGATGCTCCTGAAGACATCATCAGTGATGTAACCTGGGGTCATTGGGTGTTTCGGGTCTTTCAACATCAGACACCCTCACCTAGGCGACCCAGCCGTCGTTGATCGGACCACGATTTTACTTCGATAGATGGCCCAGACGATTCAAATTTATGGCAACTTGCCAACAGATTTTTTTTTTTTTTAAATCTTTGTTAAAAGAAATAGATAGAAGGGATTTGTGTAGTTTACCAATCTGATTATAATTTCATTTGCTTTTCAGTACCTACCGTGCAAGAAAGCACCAAGTATCTGAAGCCAACAGAGCAGTTAATACGTAAGGACTAAGCACAGCATCCAATAAGGAGCATTCCTGAAACAAAAAGCGAGACTAGTAATATACTGAAATGTATTTTAAAAACTTCAAATTAATAGAAACTTGCTTTTGTAGAACACCTCATACAAACTCAGGATGTGTACTTACAGCCTAAAAAATATTGGAAGTGCAATCACACCAATAATACAATGAAACCTAACGACCAAATGGCTCACTGAAGGAAGGTCCCATGCATGATTGTAAAATAATGACCAAATAAGCTGTTTTTTAAATGAGATTGGTTAGGGCATGAAGATTGATCAGAACAGGTTCTTCCTTGCTTCCTTAAAACAGTGCCACAAAATCTTTTATGTTCACCTGAGATGGTGCATAGGGCATCTTTCATTTGAACAAAATTAATTCATTCAGGGAACCTAACTGCACAGAGGTCAATGTCAATCTAGGCTATGTGTTCAATCCTGTGGAGTAAAATACCTTTTTTTAAAAAAAGTTTAATTGCAGACTTTTAACAGGCTTTAAATTTCATAGCTGCCGCTGGGATTTGAACTTGCATCCTTGTCAATATTGTGTCTTTGTGTCCTGTTGTTAGGTTACAATACCCTCTACATCCTGCAGCATTTTTTCCAGGGACAAGAAGCAAAATGAAAAAAATGGCACCACAAGAATCTGCAGATGTTGGAATCTTGAGCAAAATAAAAATCAAGACTGGAGGAATCCCTAGTCACAAGCAGCCTGTTCACTTGTTTTTTAAGTAAGAAGAAAATATTTCAAAGAGTTAATACACATTCTGCAGTTCATAACACTGTAAAACTCATCCTTTTTCAGAAATCATTAAGAATTTGCATTTTCAAAATCTGAATAATTAAAATACATTTTAAAGGAATGTTGATGTGGGCAGTACTTTACAGTATTTGATTATCACTATTCTCTGATATTCTTTATAAAATATAATACCAGCATCATAAAAAAGCAATAGATTAAGTAGGCATGAATCCTCATCATTTATGGTTTGGGAGCTAATGTCAGTGGAAGCATTTTTTTGATGGAGGGACTTAATGCAAAGAAAGAAAGTTCCTCTTCAAAGCAGCTTAAAGACTGGAACACTTACTCTAAGGCAAAACTTAAACTCACCAACTCTGGAAAATAAGACGCCGAAATGGATGTGATAAAAGAACATAAATGAGTGCACACATATTCATATAAACTGACACTTTGCTGAGCCTGTCCCTTACTCATCACGCCTGGTAACTGTGCTGGCAAAGAAAGTTCTGCGTGACACCGCTTGAAGTTAAGAAACAATGAATGGAGCAAAGGTAACCTGGAATCAAAGGAAAAGATAAAAGATTAGGTGCCAATTTTGTCTTCATCAAGCACATTTCCAATTCTTAACCTTTCCTGTTCTATGTTCTGTTAGCCTATCACTGCTGAAACCAGTTATTGGAGCTGCTCAGGGGGTCATGTAATTATCAGAAAAGTTAAAAACTACAGCTTCATATTGGATTAATTGCAGTTCTGAAAGTGCATGTGCCTGACATACAAATCACACGTTTGTATGACATTTCAATTCAGGGATTTCTATGTTAGTGAAGATTAGTATTTGTTTATTTCAAGGAAATCGAGAATTAGGTCCATCAAGTTGTTGCTGGCTGTGAGAGATCCATGGATCAGGAGGCAGCAAAACCAACAACATGTCTTGGTCATTATCAAAGCAATACAAGCTTGTCTTATTTATCATCCAAAGCAATACAAGAAGGATGTCTTATTTATCATCCATTTTCTTACCATTCCTGTGTGAAAAAGACACTGTTAAAATTGTAAGCTCAAAAGTAAGCCATATGGAAAGGATATCCTGACCAAGGATATGCTCTGAAGACAAGTCAAGAGTTGAGTGTGATTAATTGTTATGTAGAATAGAATGCCTTTTATTGTCATTCAAACAGACAAGGATTGAACAAAATTTCATTCCTGCAGACGTGACATGACAAAAAAACCAAGACACACACTTAACACAAACATCCATCACAGTGAATCTCCAACATCTCCTCACTGTGATGGAAGGCAAAAGTCTGATCTCTTCCCTTCTCCTGCGGTCCAGCAATCCAACTGCAGCGTCGAGGCGACTGGGGCTCACGATGTTAAAGATCCCCGGCGGGCGATGGTAAATCCCGCGGCCGTTGTGCTATATAACTCTATGCCTCTAAGTAAATGCTCACCAATGTAATTTTAATTAGCACTGTTAATGACATGTCAGTAGCTTTCTTTTACTGGAAATGCCCAAGCACATAAGTCACCAACTTGTCATGGCCAGTCTGTTTTACACATAATCTGCTTTCCATTCAGCAGCGTAGCTTCAATTCAGGCTCCAATTTAAAACAGTGTTGATGCGACTCAGCGGGTCAGGCAGCATCTTTGGAGGCCATAAATAGGTAATGTTTCAGGTCGGGACCCTCCTGGATCCTACTATAATCAGCACTGCGTTCTATGTAAAGTCCCAGCAACCTGTATTTCCAATTTTAAATGTTGGTAATGTTAATGTTGGTAATGTTGGTGTCGAGCAGATGTTGAATGAGGATGTTGAATGAGGAGCAGCAAATACAATATCACCCACATAACACATTCACCCATTGAGTTCCAAAGGATGTACAGTCTATTCATGAAAAGCAGCATCCAATAAGATGTTTGATATATCAATTAATGACGCGTTATAGAAAGGAATGCAAGCACTACTTCCTGATGTGCCAAATGCGTTTCCATTTGATACTCTCTGTGTAGCGGGACACCTCACCTAGTCTTTTCTTCTGAAATCTGGTTACCAGAACACCAGAGGCTTTGAACCACTTCCGACTGCGAGGGAAGCTTGTCCATGATGTTAAGTAATAATAAACATTGTGGAAAGGCCAGCTCTGAGCAGAAATCTTAACATGAAAGAAAATACAGATTTAGTAAAATGTCATCTATAAAATAAAAGGTGGCTGAGACAAATACAACAGACCACAGTACAAACTTCACAGTGCTACCAAACTACTGGTTGAACCTGGTAAATCTGCAGCAAACCCACTGATTTCAAAGGGGATGAACTGCATTCCGAAGAGTAATTTTCTTTTTATTTGATCTAATTCAATTAACAAATGCAATTACAGTACACCGTTATTTTAACAAACCCCTTTCGTAAAGAATTTTGGCTAAAGCGGGTGGACCTACTGATGCCGCCCCTGGATCATACCTCCTCCCCATCCGCTTATAGCCCCGGCTTCTAACGCCACCCCCGCCTCGCAACATGCACCAGCCAGCCTTTCTTCACCCACTGTACTGTCCGGTTGATGCTACCGTTGTTGTGGCTCACGTTGTAGCCCCTGAGACAGCACTTTCTTCGGGCTGCTGCGACAGACAGGATGCGCTTGGTTGCCATGGGGCTGCCTCCCTTTCCATCAGCTGCTGCTTCTTTCAGCTGGCCATTGCTTTGTCCGCTCCCCGCTCCTCCTCCCGTCGCTTTGTCCACTCAACCTCTCCCTCCCCACCACCGCCTCCTCCTCCTCTTCCTCCCACAGAATCAGCTACGTTACTGTACTCTGACGTGTCACTAAATTATATTTCTTCTCTTCATACTGATAGAAGATGTTAGATAGGTTTCACTGACATTTCCATCAGCAGCTTGTATTAAGAATGAGAGTTTTCTTCATTAAATGACTAAATTGTTATGCATAGGAAGGAATTGTAGATACACCGTCTGAAGAAGGGTCTCAACCCAAAACCTCACCCATTCCTTTTCTCTAGAGATGCTGTGTTACATTAGCATTTTGTCTATCTCTAAATTAATATGAAAATCAATTACATTGCTACAGGGCAAGTTTGACTGAAAACAAAATGTTGCTTCAACTCAGTATTCAACCAAACCAAGACTGGTTGTTAAAGGAAAGTAAAAGCAATCTACGACTAAAACGCTTTGAACTCACCCAGATTATCTTGCAACACTATCTCCATAAAGGGCCTGTAGGACATCAACTGTGAGACAAGAGCATCCAGTGCAACTGGAACGATGCAGGCAATCTGGTCATAAGATCCATCAGGTAAAATTGGTGCATTTATGCTCGGAGGGAATTTACTGCAAAAAAATTTTTTTTTAAAAAAGTTAACCTACTCTAATGCATGCAGAAGTTACCGCTTAAATTTATATCTTCACCTTTTTTTTAAATTTAAAAAAAAAGTTATTTTCTTCCATTCTCACTGCAACAAACAACTGTCGGATAAATGTTTGTTCCTAGATTATTCCAGTGCAATGAAACTACTACTGGAATAATACCTAGTTTGATTTGTCCACCTAAAAGAAACAAAATCACTGTTTTCCCTCAAATACCAAGAATAGATTAATGGAATGAAAGAATATCAGAATTCCTAAACAGATATTACAATTTACACAATGCAAGTTATTACAGCTTTAAGATTGAACAAGTGTCATAAGTGCATGCTCAGAGAGAACATGTGAAGATCCCTCCATGAAGAAATAGCCTTCTTACATTCATTTTGTGCCTGCATTACCATCGTACATCGTCACGTCAACAATTACGGGGAACGAGTAAATAAAAGAAAGAAAAACAAACCTTATTCCATTCCTCAAAGCAAGTATATTATCTAATTATCTTAATTACATATTGATGACATCAGATTAAGTGTCATATTTGCTGCTGCTGAATATGAAGGCTTACCAGTACATTTGAAGATAAAGGTGGTGCAATAAACGACAAGATGTTGAGAGGAAATCAGTGAATTCCTAAAATTGAGAATGAAACTAATCAGAAGAAGATTTATGCTGTTTTCATATTATAACTGAAAGTGCAAGTTAGCATTGGTTGAATAAAGACCATCTGCATTTTTCTTTAACCACCATGCAATCAACTTTATTATTTTCTGTTCGACAAAAAAAAATAATGAATGCTAAATGCTTTTTAGTTTGTGGTTTGCTCTTTTTTTTGCATAATTTCAGAAAATACAAGGATAGCACTTCCTGAATCATCATAAATGACTTGTCATTAATAGGTTTATGTTTATTATTGTCACATGTACCAAGTACAATGAAAAACATTATTTTGCATGCTATCCAATCAAATCAGATGATACTAAACATAAGTACAATCCAGCCAAACGCAAGTACAATAGGTAGAGTGAAAGGAAAGATATAGAATGTAGAATATATATCTCAGTATTATAGCGCAATAGTTCTAGAGACAAAGTCCAATGTTTGCAAAGAGGTAAAGGAGAATCAAATTGTACCGTAGCTCAATGCTTCTTAAACTGGTGAATGAAATTATTTTGGGGTGAATGTTAATCTATGTTTTTTGCTCATTAGACAAAATTAATTATATATAAAATTATACACATGGGAGAAATTACCAAAAAATAATAACATTTAGTCGAGGGTGAATGAAATTTTGTGATAAAGGCTCAAGGGTGAATGACACTGAAATAGTTTAAGAAGCACTGCCCTAGCTTATGAAAGCCTGATAACAGAGGAGAATAAGCTCTTTCTGTAACCGGTGGAACGCGCTTTCAAGCATCTGTACCTTCTGCCCGATGAAAGCAGAGAGAAGGTGGAATGACCAGGCTGTGAAAGGTCTTTGATTATGTTGGCTGCTTTCCCATGACAGCATGAAGTGGAGATGGAGTCAATGGTGGGGGAGGAGCAGGCTCTGTGCAATGGACTGGGCTATATCCGCAACTCTCTGCAATTTCTTGTAGTCTTGGGCAGGTTTGTTCTCAAGCCAAGCTTTGATACAATCCAACATTATACTTTCTCTGATGCATCTGTAGAAAATTGAGAGTCTTTGGAGACATGCCGATTTTTCAGTCTCCTGACGAAGTGGAGGCATTACTGTGCCTTCTTGGCTGTTGTTTCAATGTGATTGGTCCATGACAGATCATTGGTAATATTTATGCTAATGAACTGGAGGCCCTCAACCATTTCCACTTTTTTTGGCACCATTGATGCTGATTGGGGCATGTGCTCCACAACTCTTCCTGAAGCCAATAACTAGCTCATACATCTTGCCCGCATTGAGGAAGAGGTTGTTGTCCTGACACCATGTTACTAAGTTGTCTATTGCCTTCCTGATCCAGCCCATCACAGTGGTGTCATCTGCAAACTTGTAGATGGAGTTAGAGCCGAATTTGGCCACTCAGTCTTAAGTGTATAGATAATATAGTAAGGGACTGAAAACGCATCCTCGTGGGGCATTGGTGTTGAAAATTATTGTGGAGAAGGTGTTGCAATCTATCCTCGCTGATTGCGGTCTGTGGATCAGAAAGTCAAGGATCCAGAATCTGGGGGTACTGACTCTGAGGTCCAGGGATTGTAGACGAGATTGGATGGCATTACGATGAAGATGGTGGAGCTACAGTTGATAAATATGAGTCTGATGTTGTCAAGCTGTACCAGAAATGAGCTTAGGGCCAAGGAGATGTGTCTGCTGTAGACCTTCTTCTCTTCTTGCATATGGCGTGCACAGCCTAAAGTTGTAGGCCAACTTGTTCTATTTGATCTTATTTGATTGTGCACACCAGGTTGATTGCATTCGTCGAAACTGGGCGGACCACGTGAAGATTGTGATCTCCCACCACGCTGTAGACCTGTTGAGAAGGTAGGCAAACTGCAGAAAATCCAGGTTGTCTTGGAGGCTGCAGTTAAGGCGTGTCATCACCAGTCTCTCGAAACATTTCATGATGGTGGATGTCAGAGCAGCTGGATGGTAGTCATTAAAGCACACCACCTTAGTTTTCTTTGGCACCGGACGACAGTGGTCTTCGTAACGCAGATGGGAACCACAGAATGGAGTGGTGAGATGTTAAAGTTGTCTGTGAATACCACTGCCAGCTGGTCTGTACAGTACCCAAAGATGCTTCTGGACTCCACCCGAGCCAGTTGCTTTCTGTGGATTCACGCTCAGGAAGGTCAATCTTACGTTTGCCTCATAATCGTTGGTACAGGTGTACCAGAGATGCAGGGGGCCTGTGACATTGCTCTACCAACCTTTCATTCAAAGCGAGAGTAGAATGCATTGATCTAATTGGGGAAGGACCGATCGTTGCCATTGATACTGCCAGCCTTTGCTTGGTAGCCTGTTATAGCATGCATCTGCCCTGCATCTACTACATATAATCCCATTAAAGGGATTTGAGAGGAATGGGGGAGAAGAGGGTGTGGAATTTATGTCCCACCAATGCAATTGTTTAAATAAACCTTCGAGAGATGTATTGCTCTTTCCATAGAAAAATGTTGTTTTTCTCAAAATTGATCATCAATGAATGTTTGAAACATTATATTGACAAAATTTCATAGCAGTTAATAATAATATATTATATTACCTTTACATAATGTACAAGTGTGTTGGTAAAAAAGCGGCACAGCTTCAAGGTCTTCTGGAAGAGTTTGCAGTCTACACTGTTGGTGTTTCCCTGAAAGAAATGCATATGCTCAATAAAATGTAAACCTTAATACTTTTAGATCAACTCACCGAAGTTAAAACTAAAACTATTAAATAAATTTAAGAACAGTGACACGTTAAAGAATATCTCAGTAGCAGTTTACCAACAACATATTTTAAGGTATCTCTTGGAAACAAATTAGGTGTGCTAATGAAACAATTTCATAAACAGTGTGGACACAGAAAGCACACAAGAAATTGTTTGAAGTTAGGATTTACAGGTAATTCTGCTATAGCATTGTAGTTGCATCCTAAGAAACATCGTGTTGTAGAAAATAGACTAAAAAACCAATTGCATCATTGGGGGGAAAAAGGGTTGGGGCGAATTTCAGATGTAATAACAAAGATCCCCCCCCACACATGATCAACCATTGATCACCCGTTCACATTAGTTCAATGCTATCCCACTTTCTCATCCACTCCCTACACAATAGAAACAATTTACAGAGGCCAATTAGGCTACAAATCTGCACATCTTTGTGATGTGGGAGGAAACCAGATACCCAGAGGAAACCCACAGTCACAGGGAGAATGTGTAAATTCCAAATAGATAGCACCCACAGTCAGGATCGAACCTCAGTCTCTGGCATGTGAGGCAGCAGCTCCACCAGCTGTATCACTGTGTTGACATTGTTATTTTAACTTACTTAGAGATACAGCATGGAAACAGGCTCATTGGCTCACTGACTACACAGTGACCATCAATCACCCATTGACAGTAGTTCTATGTTGTCTCACTTTCTCATCCACTCCCTACACACTTGGGGCAAATTACAGAGAGACCAATTAACCTAACAGACAGCGCCCGATGTCAGGATCGAACCAGGGTCTCTGGCACTGTGGGGCAGTGACTCTACCAGCTGTGTCCCCGTGCGGAACTACCTGTGCAATAAAGACGGACACTGTAGATGTATCCAAGATGCATCTATCAAATACAATAGATTGATAGGTAGGAGGAAGAAGATAAAACAGTTCCCTAGGTTTATTATTAAATACATCTGCTACACAGTTTGTATTAGTGATTAAGCCCAACGGTAAATTATTTGTAGTACTTTGCTAAGATAGCTATTGGCACATTTGAACATAATTTCAGAAAATACAAAGACAGCCATTCTAAATCTTCATTATGACGTCATTAAAGATAATGTGCTGATGTAGCACTGCGTACACATGACCTAACAGAAATAGATATTTGCCTCTGGCAAAAGGATGGTGGATGAAGGCAGCCAGTCCTTCAGCAATAATATGGTCTGTCAGCATTTGAGCGCAACCACAAACATGAATTATCACATCATTAAGTCATTATATGCATCTGAACACATATCAGTGACTTCAAAAACACATAAAAAAATATATATTGAGTTTATTGTGTCTGCTGGTTCAGGCAGCAGCCAATAAACCTTTGGCATTACCCTATCCCCATCCCATTAACGCTCGCCTGGATAAAGTAGGCTCTCAGCTGTCCTACTTCAGAAAAGATAACTGTGAATTGAGCAGCTGATAATGACTGTTGTGCTCTGTCAAATGTCAGACATAATACAAGATTTATATATTTGTAAATTAATTCATAGTTACCTCTACCGCTGGCTGGATCATTTGTTCAGCAAAATGCAAGCATGAATTGAACGAATACAGAATGTCTTCGCAAAGACCAGCAACAAGTCTGTCATGTGGCAGCTTATCATCAAGCAATGCCCGGTGCTTCACACTTATTCTAAAATAAAATGGCAAACTATTACAAACAAAATCTGATTGATAACTAGTTTTCTCCAAAAATCAACAGTGAAAGAGATTTTAATTTTCATGAAAGGCTGCTGCACATTTATTTGTTTACAGCGCCCTAGTGGGATAGTTGTGTTGCCTTTCATTATAATACAATAATAGAGTTTGTTAAATTCATACTTCCCCCAACCCCCCCCCCTTCATCAAGAATAGCTAGAATTGGATGGCCAAATAATTTTCTTTGTAAAATAACCTAAAATACTAACATCAATTTATAGAAACATAGAAATTAGGTGCAGGAGTAGGCCATTCGGCCCTTCGAGCCTGCACCGCCATTCAATATGATCATGGCTGATCATCCAACTCAGTATCCCGTACCTGCCTTCTCTCCATATCCTCTGATCCCCTTAGCCACAAGGGCCACATCTAACTCCCTCTTAAATATAGCCAATGAACTGGCCTCGACTACCCTCTGTGGCAGAGAGTTCCAGAGATTCACCACTCTCTGTGTGAAAAAGGTTCTTCTCATCTCGGTTTTAAAGGATTTCCCCCTTATCCTTAAACTGTGACCCCTTGTCCTGGACTTCCCCAACATCGGGAACAATCTTCCTGCATCTAGCCTGTCCAACCCCCTAAGAATTTTGTAAGTTTCTATAAGATCCCCTCTCAATCTCCTAAATTCTAGAGAGTATAAACCAAGTCTATCCAGTCTTTCTTCATAAGACAGTCCTGACATCCCAGGAATCAGTCTGGTGAACCTTCTCTGCACTCCCTCTATGGCAATAATGTCCTTCCTCAGATTTGGAGACCAAAACTGTACGCAATACTCCAGGTGTGGTCTCACCAAGACCCTGTACAACTGCAGTAGAACCTCCCTGCTCCTATACTCAAATCCTTTTGCTATGAAAGCTAACATACTCTGGATGAACAGAAAATTAGGAGCCAAAGAAAATCATTTACCAATATAAACTGTACTTACTTAATAAGGAACTTCCATGTGTTAGCATGTAGAGCATGATCCATCTTAGAAATGACCGAACAAATTTCCAAAACACTGTGAACCACTTGAAAATGGGAGATAGTTTGAAATAAGCAATTACAAAATAAATTATAAAAATAACTTACAGAAATAACAGACCTTAAAGTTAAAGATAGGATATTCTGAACGGACCTGTCACCATAGATTCAATATCTTCATCAGTGCTGGTTGCCGATTCCAAAACTATACGATCCAACAATTCCATGAATTGTTTTTGAAGGGAATAAGCTTCCTTAAATAAAGACTGCAATATGTCTGCAACCAAGTCCAATCGACCACCGTACAAGGTCTCGCTCTCCTAAATACAGATTTTAAAATGTTGTAATCAGTGAACAATCTCTGGGTAAGGCAATAATTTGTTACCTTAAAGTCATATCATTGATATGAATTTATGATGCCCATTTCGGAATTTGTTTTTCACTCAGATGCTTAGCCCAAAGGCAGAAACTCAGCTTAGATTACAAACTGTTCTGTTATTTAGTTATTTACACACTTGAACAAGTCATGTTGAACAACTATAGAAATACACAAGATTTACAACAGAACTATTCTGCTGTCTCCCTATTGTAAAATAATTATGCTGATCTGAGAATGGAAGGGCGAAGAAAGTAAAAATAATGTGGAAAGGGAAAATACATGTTTTACTTTGCAGCTTTTATGCTGTAAGGATATTTGCTTCATACAAGATAAATTAGCACTTCACTCAACTTCCATTAAGCAACAGGTGATACAGGTCAACAAGGAACGCAGATAGACACAAAAAGTTGGAGTAACTTAGTGGGACAGACAGCATCTGTGGAGAGAAGGAATGGGTGACGTTTCGGGTTGAGCCCCTTCTTCAGACTGCAGATGCTGGTTTACCATAAAAGACACAGTGTTGATGTAAAGGGCCTGCCCCACTTGGGCGTCATTTGCTCGTCATTTACGCGACATCCTAAAAATTGTTTGGCGCGTCATGACGCGCGCATGGCGCGAGGCGTGGTGGCGTATGCAGTGACGCGCGATAACACGCGGCGCCCTAGGATTTTGCAGTGCTCAAAATCCTCGCGTGCCACCTGCGTGACGTATCCCTTGCGCACGCTGACATACTGACGGCGTAAGCCGACGTACTGATGGCGTACATGCAACGCGTGGTGAAGCATGGTTACGCACGGTAACGCACGAACATTGTCTATGTTAATTTATTATGCATCACCATGCGTCAATGTCCGTAACCATGCGCCGCCCGTATGCCGTCGGCGCGCCATTTTGTGTGTCATTTGAGCGCCGCACCACGTGACCACCCGGGTATAAGGCGCGCGTAGTTTTGAAAAATTTTCACCATAGTATCTTTGATTTACACGGGGAAAATCTTTGCCACGGAGATCGGACTAAGTACGAACAACATCGCAAATGGCTCCCAAAAGAAGCAGGGCCCTCAAGAGCACTTGGCGCGCGACTGTCGTACTGCTAGACGATTTTCGCGCGACAATCGCGCGTCAGTCACTACCAGCCTGTCAAGCAAAGACGACCAAGTGGACAGGCCCTTAATTTAGCAGGTCAGGCAGTATATGAGGAGGAGCCATCTTGGTGAACGGCTGCTAGCCAGCAGCCGTCCGTTTTAAATCCGTTTTTTTAATAGTTTTTAGTGAGTCCTGTTTTTTGTTTGTTGGGGATATGGTCTTTTTAATGTGGGGGGTAGGTGTAAACTTTATTTCTAGGTCCCTACCTGGTCGGTGTGGCAGCCTTTTCTCCGGGCTGCCCGTCGACCCGTCCTCGTGGCCTACCTGCGGGCTTGGAGCGCCCAGCACCTCGGCCTCGGCGGCGGCACAGCATTGGAGCGCTGGAGCGGAGTGGAGTGGAGTGGAGCGGGCGACGCCTTGCCTGGGTCGCCGCGCTGGAGCTCTGGCGAGCTGGACCACCGAGAGCAACATCTCCGGGCTGCGGGTCTGCGGTGCGGAGAGGCGGCGTGCGGAGAGGCGGCAGTGCGGAGAGGCGGCAGTGCGGAGAGGCGGCAGTGCGGAGAGGCAGCAGTGCGGAGAGGCGGCGCCGACTTTTTCATCGGGAGCCTGGGAGCTCCAAACCGGCGCGGCCTTGTTGGCTTCGGCAGCCGCGGGCTCCAACTAGGAAGCGGCCGTTCCAGGTGGCCCAGCCGCCGAAAGGACTCCCGACGCCGGGGCAAGACCACCCGGTGAGAACGGCCAGGGACATCGGGCCTCCGTAGAGGCAATTGCGGTGGCCTCAATAGGCCTGACTTTGGGGTGAACATGGGGTGGGGACTGGACATTGTGCCTTCCTCCACAGTGTAATCCACTGTGGGGGGATGATTTTTTTGTCTAATTGTAGTCCTGTAGGTCTGTGTCCAAGATGGCTGCCGTGAAGAGAGAGTGGACGCTGGCGCGCTTTGGCTGCCGCTGCTCCCTCTTCACACTGTGTTTTTGATTTTCTGTTTTTGGATTGAATTCTGTTTTTAATTTGTGTCTCTGTGATGTCTTTATTACTTGTTATATTCCGATATGTTATTCCGATTACTATGTAAGGTGTCCTTGAGATGTCTGAAAGGCGCCCATTAAATAAAATTTATTATTATTATTATTATTATATCTGGAGAACATAAAATAGGCAATGTTTCATGCAAGACCCTTCTCAGAATATGTAGGAAAGAACTGCAGATGTTAGGCAGCATGTATCGAGAGAAGGAATGGGTGACTTTTCGGGTCTGAAGAAGTGTTTCGATCCGAAACATCACACATTCCTTCTCTCCAGAGATGCTGCGTACCCTTCTCAGAATAATTGTAGTGGGGGGGGGAGAAAGCTGGAAGAGAGATGGCGGTGGGACAATACCTGGCAAGTGATAGGGGGATTCAGGAGATATGTTTTATTTTATTGGCAGATGGTTGGATAAAGGCCAGAGAGAAAAGACAAGAAGTGTGGGACAAGGAGATAAGGATAGAAGAGACGTGAAATATGAAGCCAGAGGAAGGAATATAGGTGGAAGAAGATGGGAGGAAGGGGAAAGGGAAAAATTATTGTGCATTCAGGTGAGACACAGGGAAGAGAGCAGGGGAAAAAAGGGGGTGGGGGGGGGGGAGGGAAGGAGGGGTGGTTACCTAAAATTGGAAAATTCAATGTTCATTCACTGGGTTGTAAACTAACCAAGAGGAATTATGAGGTGCTGCTCCTCTAGTTGATGTGTGACCACACTCTGGCAATGGAGGCAGCACAGAAAAGAAAGAGAATAGGAAAGGGAATTAAAATGGTTCGCAACCAGAAGATCCAGCAGGCCTTGGCAGACTGATGCAAATGTTCAGCAAAAAGATAACTTAGTTTACATTTGGTCTCAGCAAGGAGATGCAGGCAGTTTTAGACCAGTGAGATTAATTTGCATTGTTCTATAATATGATGCCAGGTTTTGGAAAAATGGTCAACAACTCATTGGGAATGAGTTCAAGAAATCAGGAGATCCATTTCTTGCAGCAATTGAACTTGAAAAGAGCATAACAGGAAATAGAAATTAAATTCAGAATTCAGAGCAAAAGCAGTTAATTGTCCATTGGAAGATTTGGTAAAAAAAAAGGATGATCTTTCTGTTTCAGAAATAAAACTCAAGCTTCTGACACATTGTTCAGTGGTCAATGTCATCGCTTTTACATAAATGTCAGAAAATCAAACTCTCCAAATATTATAAAATCAAAATCTTGACTAATGGCTTTTCTGCAAAAAGGAAAAAGTGCTGCACTAAAGTGTCCTTACACCAGATAAAAGGCTAAACTCTGAACAAAATTCAGGGCAGAACTCCCACCACGTACTCAACATATCCCTCGATTTAAAATGGGCAAATTGATGCAATTCCAAGCATTACAGCTTCACATCTTAGACTACAGGTTGATTGGAATGTCTGGAAAAGAGTGACTGGAATGTGACAATGTCGTGGTTAAGTTAAGTTACTTGAATGGCAGTTATAGACTATTGATAACAAGATAAAAGTTCAAATTCAGTTGCAGCAGTGGGATGTTAAATTCAAGTAATTAAGTAAATGTGGAATTCTAAACAAGATAGTCAACAATAACCATAAAACTACCGGATTGTTGCAAAAACTCATCTAGTTTACTCATGTTTAGGGTAGGAAACCTGTCATTCTGACTTTATTTGGCCTTGATTTGACTCCAGGCTAATTTGAGCACTTAAAGGTGAGAGGGATGGACAATAGCGATGTTTATATTACATGGGCAATTTGAGTAACACGTGCAAACCTTTCTTTGTAGTGATGGTCTCAACTAGAGATGAATAGGTTTTTTATTAAGCAAGATTTTAAACATTTGCTTTACAAAACTTTTCGTAAACAAAATCCTCCCCAGGAGGGGAAAAGGAATTTAAAAAAGCACAACAGGAATGTTACTGCTGTCAGTTCAAGAACTCCAAAGGTTGCCTTTTAAATAGGGAATTTGGGTATGACTGCAAGAGAAGGGCAAACATTTACAACAATAATGTTTCTCATCTATCTCACCTTGCAGTGACAAAAGGTATTCTTGAGGATGTGAATAACAGCCAGCGATAGTGAATGAATATTTTTCAAAACTAGAGCCTCCTCAAATTTGCACATATGATCCACAAGGTTCACCAGAATCTCCAAAATCTGTATCTGGAACTATACAAAATGCAACAGAAATTATATGAACAGTTTGCTGAAGATACTGCACAAATGTTGATAGATCACAAAACTTCTAAAACCAGTGTGACCACAAACTTCGGTTTCAAATGTCTGTCACAGTATATACATAGCAGGTAGAATATGTCGATTATTCAAAATGCAACGCTGATTTGCTGCCAACACTGCTAAACAGCTAAGGTCTGTAGTTCAGCGGGAGGAGAGCCCCAGCAGCCCCTTTCTCCATGCAGTGTCAGACATCCACACAACTAAATGGAGTGTGGCGCCGTTGAGTATGGCTGCCTCGCCTGCAGCTTTGCGACCTTTTTTTTATTTCTAGTTTGTCAAAAGTTTTGTTTTGGAGGTCTTTTAGTCTATGTGGGGAGTGGGGGGGGGGGGGGGGGGGGGGGAGGGGGAAACAGTTTTTTCAAGTCGCTGCCTGGTCGTGGATGCATCTTTCCTCCGAGCCGCATCTTCGCCCCCTCCTCGCGGCCTACCATCTGGATTGGCGCGGCCTTTCCAGCCAGAGACCACCTAGAACTTCAGCAGCGGTGCAGCACTGAAGTACCATCGCGGAGCGGACGATGCCTTACTGGGATCGCAATGTGGAGCTCCGGAGTGCTGGGACTGCCGATTTTAACACCGTGGAGCTGTGGTCTGCGAACTTCCAGCCACGGGCGGCGCTAACTTTAACAACGCAGGGCCCTGGGATCTCCAGTGTTGGAGATCCGTCCAGCTCGGCCTGTGGACTTCGGGAGCCGCAGTCTCCGGTAGGATGCAGCCGATTCGATTCGGAACTCCAGGCCGCTGAGAGTGTACTTCAGACGCCCGAGTTCCATCATCTAACGAGAGGGCCTGAACATCGGGCCACCGATGCGGCGACTGCGGAGGCCTCAATAGGCCCCGACCTCGGGTGATCAAGAGGAAGAGGACTGAACTTTTATTGCCTTCCCTTATAGTGGGAAACGTTGATTCCGCTGTGTGGGGATGTTCATGTTAAATTCTATTGTGTGTTGTGTTCTTTTTATTTGTATGGCTGTATGGCAACCCAAATCTCGCTGTACCAATTGGTACAGTGACAATAAATGTAAACTTGAACTTGATTAACTTGAGTTGTGGTTAGATACAAAACTAAAACCTATTCTGACCACTGAGAATCTGAATGGAGACGGAATAGTTGTAATCTTTATCCACAACTGACACAATTTGTTGCCAATGTAATCGCTAACATGCTGTAGATCTGACTGAGGATGAAACATCAAATATTGATCAAGGACAGGATGCAAGCAGTAATTTTAAACAAATCTTCCAGACCTGGATACAGTACTGAGCCACACAGGCATAGTCTGACTGTTTTGTAAGAATATACACCCAATACATTATCATCAAATCCTATTGAACATGTGGTCAGATAACCAGTTTGATCGTCAGGTACATTCAAGTTAGTTGCTGATTAATTTTGACTGGCTGTCGCTATAATTGTACAAGTGTTTGCTCATTTTGTTATGAAAAAGAGAAATATTGTAAAGTCTACAGGGAATGATATACCAGGCTTTGTAGAACTTTGTCGACTTCAAGATTTCATATAAACCAGTTGTTCGAGTTTCCATGCAGCATGATTGGGAATATGAGCAGAGAATATACTGAGCTGGAAAAAGTTGCTAGAGCCGTGGAGTAAGTCAAGGAGGTCATATTTCAAGATGACACCCTATATATCCAGTATTTCAACATGGCACCCTATATATCCCTTCTCCCCATAACCTCCAACACCTGTACGGTCTGCAAGGACGTTAGGCTGAAGGGGATGTTACTGTACTGTAAGTACAGGCTGCCTCCGCCTTGCGGCCATTACGGTAACAAAAATTTGCCCTTACAGAACTTACAAATCACGACCCAAAGATTTGAGATACAGAATAAAATTCTGTTTTCACAACATTTATGGGGGAAAAAGGTGATATTTTTTCATCTGGAAAGTCATGAAATCAAGGACAAATATGGACCGTTTTCTTGGAATGCAACCCCTTTGTTATGAGAGGGGTTGTCTGCACTTGTTTTCCAGCTATTATTACTTTACGTTGCCCAGCCACATCTTTAATTTTAATCCCCAATTTAGCTGACAAAACTAAATGTCATTTTCTCAAAATGTAGATAAGTCATGCAGCACAACTCCTAAATCGACACTGACTGTTGTTAACAAAGATTTAATTATATTGATAATAATAAAGAACTTGAAATCGAAAAGATTCTACCTGTATAGTGTTCCTCAGTGCTGCCTGCAAGCCTGTGTTCTGACTGGACAACCCTCCTGTATGTTGTGTTACCTCATTTGCAAGCTCATCAAACAATGTCATTGCCTGGCATGAGGAAAAGCATAATGGATTTTTAAACAAGAAAATGTTGGTTAGTGAAAGCAAGGATTATTAAAACATCAAAAAAAATCATTAAATGATGACACTAGCACTCTGCTTAACACTGCTACTCGGAGCATTAATTCATTACAGCTCCTGGTCCTCCCACTCACAGATATGTAACCCGTTCCACTTTTGAAAAGACGTCAAGTTATGCACATTATGCTGGAATATGAATATTCCAGGAATCCGGCGTGAAGCTCTGCCCAGCACAAGGAAACTGGGAGTCGAAGAACTGGCATGAACTGTCTGCTTCCCTTGACTGCATGATACAATCCCAGGAATGTAGTGCAAATCCCTGCCCTCTTCTAGCACTCCCCCATCAATGAATTGCACTTGGCTCAGTGTGGAGATATTACCAGTGAAGAACAGTATGGTTGCTTGGGGCCAGTGTGAAGCTGCTCAGCACCAAGTTGTGAGTCTTAGGCTGATCAGGCCAACCATCTGGAAAATTAACTTAATGTATATGCAGCATAAAAGAGAAGCAAGTCCCCAAGTCTTAAGCAGGTTAGAAGAAATGTTTATTGGACAATGATAAGCATGAACATAATTGATTTAGTGACTGGCACGAGGGTGTTGTGATCCCCGAAATAAAGATTGTACACAAAGACCATCCAGAATAGAGAAACAGATAAGAGGGGAAAAAAAATAAAAAGACTGAAATATCTTTGAGATGTAACCACTAAAGGGTTCCACATCCCTACTGCTGAGTCTTTTATTAAATGTTGTAATAGTAATAAGTGTCCTATTTAATAACCGCGAGCATTAATGAAATGTTTCTATTAAACTGTTGACTAGTCTTTGAATAAATAGAGGTACACTGCTGAAATATTGTCAGTGATTGTACCATTATTCATTAAATGTAATACACAATGTATTAAAAGAAATTAAAACAATTGTCTGACCTCTCGAAAAACAGTTCAATTTAACTTGATGCATGGCGGGAGCAGGAATCACCAGGAATAGCCCAAAGCTGAGAAACGTGCTGGAGTTCCCTCTCCTGATCACCAGCCAGCAATCCAGCTAAGGACTGGCATGAATGTTAGTAGAAAATGAGAGTAAACTTTCTGAAAGGTGTTATAAAACCAGATCAATTGGCGGCTACTTGATACGCACAGAATAGTATACTTGTAATTAGTCCACTTCCACTAAGAAAATCACAAAGTATTCCATATTTTATAAGTGAATATAAGAAACAAAATACATAGAAACTATTAAATGCACATACCTTGGGCAACACTTGAGAGGCAAATGTCTGTTCTATCTCAGAAAGCCTGATATGGGGCAAGAACTTGTCTATAAGAATCTTCAATGATCCTTTAAATAATATCAAGTTATTTAGTTTCATAGTTAACAAACGTTATGTTATGCTTTACTTCACACAGACATTTTTCACCACTTTGCTGTATTTAGTTCCAACATCTATTGCAAAATAAATCATGAAAGGAAAGAGAACACATCAAACAAATCACCAAAAAAGTGCAATAAACACAATTTTACCGTCGGGCCAAATGAAAAGCACAAATATTTGCCTTCATATTAGGAGAAAAAAAATGTGGACAAGAATAGCACGTCTCTTCAACCTAATTTTATAAATACTAAATGAAACCAAAAGAATCTCAGCAGGTAACATGTTCATATTTAAAATTAAATGTTAAAATTCAATGTTAAAATTATGTTACAAAAACAATATCACACCGAGAGGAATCGTTGGATTTAGAAACAAAGCATAACAAAGAAGAAAATTGGATTGAGAGCAATAAACCAAAAAGTTTAATTAATTCCCAACATTATTTTAAGTCTGAAAGAACAAGACTCCATTCCTGGAAAAGTAACATTTTAAGTTTAGTGCTATTTACATTTCTAACAGCAGTAACGTTCACTTACAATTGAATGGACAATTCCTAACTATTTCTGGTTTATATCATGGGTATGAAACAAATGTTCCCACCTTCACATTTTTTTAAATGACAAATCTACTGATGAGGTATCGATGCTGAATGTCTTTGAGGAACAAGACAATGTTCTGATTTCCATGTTCATATTGCACATATATTGACCCCAGAAGTTGCTGTTCAACGAGCTCAATAATGAGTTGTTACTGCTACTAAAAAAATCTGGACCATTAAAGTAGTAAATATACTTTTCAAAATATATCTAGTACATTAGACCCCAGATAAAATTTATTTTGAAACAAATATTCCAGGCAGTAGAGCTGAAGTACATTTTTTAAAGGGCAATTGATTTATTTAAAGTGGAAGGCTGCTTTTTTTCAATTTTGGGTGCAGGTGACTTTTATGGAACCAAATGACCACCAATCCCTAAAAACAGGAACTAGTTTCCATGAGCATACCATGCTTATAAATAGTTCTCTGAGGAGTACAATATTTTGGAAGCTGTTTATTAGGTGCTGAATATTTGCATGGCTGGCTCACAGATTGAACTAGTGAACGACTATTTACTTTCAAGTCTCAAATTCTCTCAACCACCAACAGTCATTGTTTATTCCTAACCTACCCACCGATTTCATGGAAAAAGAGAGTACCAATCAACACATAACTCATTCACAAGCCACGTGCATCACATTGATTAAATTGTTATAGTTAGAATTAGCAAAGTTGCAAAAACTTTAAGAAAATTAATACACAATCAAGGGATGGAAAAGTAGTTCATTGTGAAAGTTGTTAAAAATATTTAGTTTAAATGTAAAGTAATTATCAATTATTATTTCATTTATAAGGTTCATATGATAATTAGTGTGAAGAAGCAAAGACTACTGGTGTATTTAGTTATTACTTACGTAATAGTTTGCTACCACTCTCGCAACATTGGTATATACTGTAAATATTGTTAAAGAGATTATTATCATTGAAATATAGGAATTTATCACAAACTGCATCTTTTAAAAACATTAGTGATGTTCTGGAAGCTTGATTATCTTTGCTCTGCAGAATAGTCATCTAAATTGACCCTAACACATTAACTGCTTCATTTTATCCAGCCTACTAAATGAAAAGAGTATATCTAATTGACTTGCAACTGAATGAAACTCAACTCCAGTGATATCACGATGGAATTAAAATGGGCAGAGGATTAGTCTCTGACCACTGGTGGCTTCACGTACAATCTACTATTCACTCTTCCTTATCTATATTCTGCCCTATGTTGCCAATTAAGATAACACATATAGCCACATCAACACATATAGCCACATCACCACCACTTCAAACACCAGAACTCTGTTGTCAACCTATCGACTTATTTAAAATCCTTTTTTCCAGAAATGGTTTTTGATTAAAAATTCCCAGAATGCAGATAACTGAAGCAATCATACTCCAAGAATGCCCGAGCACAAACATAATTATAAAAGTAGGGTGCAAAGCAGGATTCAGTATACATCTTGCAGTCAGGCTTGCACATTTTCACCTAAACCAGGTCCAGCAACACTCCCAAACCCATTATCAACTTCCTCCACCCTAGTCATCACCATCAGTGTGATCACTTCACCCAGAGTCCCCATCACAGATTGAGGCAAAACGTTGCAGACACAGCATCTAATTTAATCTATTCCCAAGTTTCCAACCTCAAAAGATCTACATTATATAAAACACACCAATCTTCACTTCCAAAACTTCCACTCTTCCATCAGACCTGCTGCTGAAAACTTCATACCCTACTTTTTAATTTAGGCGATCCTTGCCAACTTTTCTGACACTGTTGGCTATATAATTTCTTGTACATTTAGCCATCGTCCCAGGTACACAAAAATACTGGAGAAACTCAGCGGGTGCAGCAGCATCTATGGAGCGAAGGAGATAGGCAACGTTTCGGGCCAAAACCCTTCTTCATTGTCATTCAGCCATTGTCCCATCCTTACTGGCCTACTTCAGCTTCCATCCCACAAAGCCAAACTTAAAATTCCCATTCTTCTGTATAAACTTACATCATGGCTTCTTGTTACTGTGCAAATCTATGCTATGGCATAGGTCAAGATGATGATGAAATCATATCCATATAATTAATTGCCTAACACGTTATTTTCATTGTAAATACATTGTCACATATTGTCTTAGTATACTAACTTCCCTAACTTCATTCAGAAGGTCCCGATAAGAAACTTCACCTGTCCATTCCCTCCAGATGCTGCCTGGCCGTCTGAGTTTCTCCAGCACGTCGTGCTTGGCTCAATATCCCAGCATCTGCAGTTTCTTGTGTACCCAACTTCACTAACGTGTTTGTTAACCTTGTCTTATGTTGTCATCCTAATCAGCTTTATAAAATCAAATCCGAAATATGAAATATCAAGTAAAACAGTGAAAGGATATGATAAGTTCAGGCAAAGCTGCTTTCAGCATTGTCCTGCACATCTCCTCGTTCCACTGGCAAACTTCGTCTATTGTAGAACTCTGGGACATTCTAAAAATTCCTCAGTTTGAAAACTCTCGATTTTCTTTTTTTAAATGTAGAAAATATATGAAGTCCTCGGCGGTGGCTCAGAAATTAAACCCGAATTAGCGGCACACAGGGCCTGCTCCTGGACTCTAAAGAACCTATAGCAAGATCTTTGCAGGACTCAACAGAACCAGACGATTACACCGCCAGTTTCTGGGGGAACCAGTCACCCTGCTATCAAATTCAACATGATCTGCCCTTTTTTTTAATTGCTCGTTCGGAAGACTCTGTCGGCAGTGTGGCTACAATGTGCTTGGTCCATCCCTCTGATCCAACAAACTTCCACAGCCCCACTTCCCTCCTCGACAGTCAAATGTTTCCACCCGCCAGCCTTCGCGACAATGCCACCGGCAGGCGAAAGAAGCCGACTGCGCATGTCAATAGCAAAGATCCTATAGCGGAGCAAGATGGGCTACTCCTGCGAAATGCAATGGGCTGACGTGTAGTACGCTACGGAGGGGATCCTGGGCATTTCCCCGCCCATTGTAGTAACCAGAACCTACCCGACCCGACTCGCAGTGTAATCCAAAGATCTTATAGCAGCGCTATAGGATCTTTGGTGTAATTCTGTTAGTTCACACTTCTGTTAATTCTTGTCAAGAATAAAATTTGACTCTGGTAATTGTCTTTTTTAATGTTTTTTATCATTTATTTTTAAATGGTTCATAGGCTGTGTTTGAGTTGATTTTGTATTAACCGGAACCTACCCGACCCGACTCGCAGGGTAATCTTTGGTCAATAGTGCGCCTGGGCAAATGCTTCTGCACTGCGCATGTGCGCTTGGGCAATTCTTCTGCACTGCTCACCAAAGATCCTATAGCAATAGGATCCTCCGCTATAGGATCTTTGCTGCGCACAGCGAATGCTTTCGTCGATGAGTTTGCTTTGTGGATAAGGTGATTCAGGGAGTTGTTAAGAAGGGATCGAGAAACGTATACGTTGCTCTGCGTTTTCAGGCACTCTTATTAGGCTGAATTCGGAGGTAGCAAGAAAGTTATGAAGACTGAAGGAACTACAGATGCTGGTTTACAAAAAAATAGACACAAAGTGCTGGAGTTCTTCATTCAGAATGCTTATTGTGTGCCATAGTCATGGAGAAGAGCATATATATGTGTGTTGTCACATGTTTCCAGGATATGATGAAAAGAGTAAAGGCTGCTGATATCCGCGAGTCTTGTAATTTAATTAAGCGGACTTTCAACCAAAGACCACAAGTGTAACCTGCAGTTGCAACGAATGCTACATGGATAATTTGGGTTGTGAAAAGATATCGGAAACCGAACCCTGCCATAACCTGCGGCGGGGGTGGGGGGCACCTGTGCCTTGGTTTAAAATACAGAAAAAATGTGACCTGGTGAGGTTGGCAACAACGTATTGGAAAGATGACTAAGTTAATAATGTATTGTAGCAAGTGAGGCCAGTGTGGGAATTGAAGACGTACAGATGGAATAGGAGATAGTTTATAGGAAGGGCAGGGTGCAGTTTATGAGGTGCACCACTTCTGCTGTTTACACAGGCTTTGGTGCTCAATGCTATCCCAAATACCCCACCTACACTCCCCATTTTGACTGGTCATGAGCCAGAGTGTGCAGTTTGGATCTCTTTACCTATAACAGGATATAACTACCATATAAGGGGCACGATGAATGTTCATCTGATTGTTTCCAGGCTGGTGGGCTACAGTAAGAGGCAAGATTAAGTAAACTAGGTTTATATTCACTAGACCTTGGATAAACTAAGATGATCTGATTGAAACTTGCAAAATGTTGACATGGCTGGACAGACAACACGTGCAGAGGATGTTTTCCCTGGCTGGGGGTATCTGAAATGAGAGTTCATGGTTTCAGGTTAAACAGCAAGAATTTGGACAGCTGAGAAATGTGTTCACAGAAGGAGCTGTGAACCTGTGAAATGTACTGTCATGTAGGGCTGTAAAAGTCAAGTCATAATGTTATTAAGAAAAAATAATTCTAGATGCAAAAGGAATAACGAGGGATAGGGCGAGTATAGGAATATGATATTGATGTACATTGAATGATTAAGTTGGCTCAAATGGCCTATGCTTCTATTTTCCATTGTTCTGTGTAAGCATCTAATACTCCATACCATTAATTTCAAAGTCAGGAAATTAGAGGATATAAGGTACACAAAAATGCTGGAGAAACTCAGTGGGTGCAACAGCATCTATGGAGCGAAGGAAATGGGCAACGTTTTGGGCCGAAACCCTTCTTCAGACTGATTAGAGGATATAAATGGAAACAAATGAAAGATTATTTTAAAATGTCACTACATTATAGTAAAGTAGATTTTGATTTTCATTCATTCTGATTTTTGAGACATTTTGTGGAGGAACAGAGTACTGGCTGCAAACGAATCATCTTTCATATTATAGTCTTACATTATAATAATTATAATGACGCTGCATAATTTACATTTAAAATCCTACAAGCATTCCATTTGTCATGAAAAAAGATTCCCATAAGAATCCAATATCAACATCTTTCTCAGATGAGTTGAATGGACTATAGTTTATATATACAATTATCTTTATGTCCACCCACCTAAACAACCATCATGCATTAGAAACATTACAGTAGTATTCTTAAATATTAAAGTAGAAATTTTAAGAAATATTTTTGAACCACTAGATGTTCTGTCAGGAAAGGAAACGTACAACATAGATATGCATCATCTGATTTTTATTTCAGTTTTATCCGTAAGCATCAGTCTAATCAACTCAAATTGTCTTGCTTCTTTGTTTGAACTGTGTGGAAATAATTATAATTCATCTATATATTACTAAAACTCTTATCTTGTTCGTGATTCTGTCTGTCTGCTTGCGTGGCCTTGTGCTCCTGGAACTACACCAAAACGGTACATGATAGCACTACAATATTTGGACCACCTTACTCACAATTGTCTTGTGGTGTTTTTTTTTTTAAATCAAGTTTTGTTCAGATTGATATATTTTACAAGTTATTCACATTTTTAACTTCACAAAATCGTAGTTGAAGTTGAAGTTGCAGTTAGCAGCTATGATGTCACAATGGGATCTCATTTACATAAACTACCCCTCAGCAGTGTTCCACTGGCAGTTAACAGCGAATGATGTCACAACGGGATCTCATTTACATAAACTGTCCATCAACAGTGTTCCACCCAGTGCAATGAGAGATTTGTTAATATTGTTGTAAGGAGAGGGAGGGAATGGGGGAGGAGAAATGTTATTTAAACATTATGTTTAGTGGGGGAGTGGGATTGGAGGGAGGGGGTGGGGAGGAGAGGGGAGAGAAGAGGGGGGTGAAGAGGAGGGGGAGTGAGTGTTGGCGGATGAGGGGGAATGGAGGATAGGGGTAGGAAGAGGGATGGCGAGGCGCAGTTGGGAGGGTTGCCGTGACTCACGTCACAGCGGGGATCTCTGACGTCACATGGGAAACCAGTCAGCCACGCCTGTGCAGTTGGGGGCTATGGGTGAGTGGTGGAATATTGCGTTTGGGGACCAGCCCTCCCGTGTGACAGGGACTCAACAGGTCCCACTTGGTCTAGTATTATTTAAAAACTCGAGCAATTGAGGACTTGGCCCACTAGCTCTGCATTTTGGAATAATTGCAGTATCATTGTTACAGTCGGTGGACAAGGCTCTGTATTACTCATTGCATCTTTACTGTTTTCTGTCCTTCAACAATGAATGAATATGAAAAGAAACATAATGTAAAATATTAAATTGACAGGCAGACCCCACCCCTATTCGATCCTAAAATCTCATTTGTTCAGTGTTCAACATTCAAAAGGGAGAAACGGCAACAGATAAAAATCAACAGATGGGGCTGGAGACTATTTACCACGATTACCATCTCACTGGTGTCTCACTAGTAGAGCCTCACAGCTCTGGCCACTCAGGTTCAATTCTCAACACAAAATAAAACTCCCAATTGCTGAATCATGAGCAAAATATAAAGTGTGGAAGAACACAATGAGTCAGGCAACATCTTTGGAGGTAATGGACCCTTCTTCAGACTGATCTTCTGACCTTCTTTAATCCTAAACTGGAGTTTGCACGTTCTCCTTGAGGTTCCTCTGGATTCTTCCTAGTTCTAAACACATGTGAGTTGGTGCATATCTACAGTGGCCAATATAAATGCCCATTGTGTAGTGTCCCTATTTTATAGGTGTGGTAGAATCTGCAAGAGGTCGATATGATTAGTGATGGTTGATGCAGATGTTTCCGTGCTGCCCTTTTCTATAAACTCTTCTATAAAACTAGCCGCCCTCTCATTTTTTAAATGTTTTAATTACACTGAAGATCTCGTGGGTCTGAGCTATAGGGGAGGTTGAGCAGGCTGGGACTCTGTTTCTTGGAGCGCAGGAGGATGAGGGGTGATCTTATAGAGGTGTATAAAATCATGAGAGGAATAGATTGGGTAGCTGCACAGAGACTCTTGTCCAGAGTAGGGGAATCGAGGACCAGAGGACATAGATTTAAGGTGAAGGGAAAAAGATTGAATAGGAATCTGAGGGGTAACCTTTTCACACAAAGGGTGGTGGGTGTATGGAAGAAGCTGCCATAGGAGGTAGTTGAGGCTGGGACTATCCCATTAAGAAACAGTTAGACAGATTTGGAGGGATATGGACCAAACGCGGGCAGGTGGGACTAGTGTAGCTGGTTGGCCGGTGTGGGCAAGTAGGGCCGAATGGCTTGTTTCCACGCTGTATCACTCTATCAGCCTGCCACCTCCTTGAGGCAACCTCGACTATTGGTTCACCCACTATTTCACTCCAGGTCCGGCTGCGGGTCCCGATCCGCCCACACACCATCCACGATGGACCCCTCATCGTTCACTCATGTACATCCTGTGAAGATTTATATTGGTCTGGCAAAACATAAAACGACCTTAACAGTTCGTTTAAAATTAAAAAAAAAAAAACAAACAGTTCATTGCCAGTCGGAATTGTAATAAAAATAAAGTCAATTAGTGAAAAGGGGAGGCGGGCGATCTGTGCAGCCGGCTCGTTGGGTCCTGGTGCGAGAAAGGGCGCCAAGCTCCGTTGCTAAGAAGGTGAGCGAGCGGCTCCGCGCCGGGGCTGGTGGTCGGTGGTTGGTGGGCCGGGGTCTGTAGGCCGGGGTATGTAGACCGGGGCCGGGGTCTGTAGACCGGGGCTGGTGGTCTGTGGGCCGGGGTCTGTAGACCGGGGCTGGTGGTCTGTGGGCCGGGGTCTGTAGACTGGGGCCGGGATCTGTAGACCGGGGCTGGTGGTCTGTGGGCCGGGGTCTGTAGACCGGGGCCGGGATCTGTAGACCGGGGCTGGTGGTCTGTGGGCCGGGGTATGTAGACCGGGGGTCGGTGGCCTGTGGGCCGGGGCCGGGATCTGTAGACCGGGGCCGGGGTCTGTAGACCGGGGCTGGTGGTCTGTTGACCGGGGTTGGTGGTCGGTGGGCCGGGGTTGGGGGTCTGTGAGCCGGGGTTTGTAGACGGGGCTGGTGGTCTGTGGGCCGGGGTCTGTAGACCGGAGCCGGGGGGGGGTCTGTGGGCTGGGGTCAGAGACTAGACCATCGCCGGGGTCGGGACCGGGTCTGTACACTGGCTCTGGGGTCACTGTACACCTTACCGCGGACCCTCGGGCTTCTAACAGGATGGGCGAGCGCGATGTACATACAAGGGTTGTCCACCGGTTTCTGGCCAAAAGGGAACGGGAGAACGAAACTAAGCGCGCGGGAGAGAAAGGGAAGGAATAGGAAGGTGGCGGGAATAAGACGGGGGTAAAGAAATATGTCTGTATCTTTCGGCCTTGTGTCATCCCAAAGCGTGTTTACGGACGATTAAGTTCTTTTGAAGTCTTCGTCTTGTCACTGTAATAAGGAGCAGGAAAAAAAAGAATGGGTGAAAGGAGGGAAAGTGATTTAGCGAGAAGGAATTAAAATTAATCCCTCATTTATGATGTGAAATGCTTATTGGAGAGCATGTCCCCGTCACGAATGGGTTCCGTTTTTCAGACATCCATAAGTTGAGTTTTGTTCATAAATCGGAAAATACACAATCGCTCAATATGGTAACCATATCTCCACAGCATTGTAATGTATGACATCAAAAGCAACAAGAAAAGACTGTTAAGAAAGAACAATTAATAAAAGTGGAGGAGAGGGGAAACTAATTCTGCCATTCACAGGAACAAACGTAAGTACATCCGAGCTGTTTTTTTAATTTAATATTATGTGTGCGTGTATGGCTGTCCTTAAGTCAGGTGTTTGTAATCTGGCGATGGCCTGAGTAGATTGAATACATTTTAGTTTGCAAAGAGTGCATGGAAGCTTCACATTCAAACTGCAAGATATAAATGTTTTGGTTTATTTGATATGCTTAAGACTTACAGTGAGTGTGACGTTGAAGTATTCTTCATCTGTAACTCAGCAGGTCAGGATAATGTGGATGGGTGACGTTTTGGTTTGGGACCCGTCTTGAGACTGAAAGTAGAGGGGAGGGAACTGGAGGTAAGAAAAGGCCAAAACAAAGCAGGGGTGGCAATAGATGACCAATGAGACTATAATGGCCCATCGTTAACTGGGGAAGAGGCGATAAATAATGAGGGATACAAGGAGGCAATCAGTGGAACTAGTAAAACGACTAGAGGGGGTGGGGAGGGAATGTAGTGGTTACTTGAAATTAGTGAAATCAGCGTTCATACCGATGCATTGTAAGCTGCACAACCCAGTGGTATGATCATTGATTTCTCTAATTTCAAGTAATTCCTTCCATTCCGCCCCCCCCCCCCCCCCCCCCCCCCGGCATCCTAATGGTTCCACTGTTTGCCTCCTTTCCTTACATCCCTTGTTAACACCTCTTTCCCTAGCCAACAATAGGCTATTGTAGGCTCCACACTTCCTTGGTCATCTGTACTGACCCTGCTTTGTTCTAGTCTTGTCTTCTCTCCGGTTCCCTCATCTGAATAAGGGTCCCGACCCAAAATGTTGCCATTTCTCGCCAGAGATGCTGCCTGACAAGATAACAAGAGAAGTTGAGTATAGGAGCAAAGAGGTAATTCTGCAGTTGTACAGGGCCTGAGTGAGACCTGGAGTATTGTGTACAGTTTTGGTCCCTTAATTTGAGGAAGGACATTCTTGCTATTGAGGGAGTGCAGCGTAGGTTTACAAGGTTATTTCCCGGGATGGCGGGACTGTCATATGCTGAGAGAATGGAGTGGCCGGGCTTGTATACTCTGGAATTTAGAAGGATGAGAGGGAATCTTATTGAAACATATAAGATTATTAAGGGTTTGGTCACGCTAAAGGCAGGTAACATGTTCCCGATGTTGGGGGAGTCCAGAACCTGGGGCTGCAGTTTAAGAATAAGGGGTAAGCCATTTAGAACGGAGATGAGGAAACACTTTTTCTACACAGAGTTATGAGTCTGGAATTCTCTGCCTCGGAGGGCGGTGGAGGCCGGTTCTCTGGATACTTTCAAGAGAGAGCTAGATAGGGCTCTTAAAGATAGCGGAGTCGGGGGATATAGGGAGAAGGTAGGAACGGAGGGGTACTGATTGGGGATGATCAGCCATGATCACATTGAATGGCGGTGCTGATTCGAAGGGCCGAATTTCCTATTCCTGCATCTATTGTCTGACCCACTGAATTACTCCAGCACTTCGTGAATAATTGTGTTCAGCTTGATTTGCCATTACAGTGCCAAAAGATGACATAATCTAATAACTTGTTTAAAGGCGTTTGCAACTACAATCAGATATCACTATTGTCATATTTAGAATCTTCCAAGTAATAACAAGCTCTTCCTGTTCCTGCTCAATGTGTTGCTTTCTGTGGCATTATCTTGAGCAAAGTGGTCATCTTCACATTTTTCGATGACAACCATCAGTGTTTTGACCCTTTTGTCTTTTTGTTTTGCTGTTTTACTATTTGCTGAATATCCATTCTGATGAGCCTCAAGGTATTCTAGCTACTTTAGCAAGAAGATTAAAGTAATTCCCTGATCTTTGTAGCAGACCCCATCAGTGGCTCACTGGCCATTTTTATTTTGCAAGCTTTTTTAAATGGTTTGATACTGCATTTTCCCCTTTACACTAAAACCTTCATTTGTGCTCATCCTCCCTCCCTCTGTTCTCTTCTGTTCTCTGTTTGGGGCTTTCCCGTGACAATTTGTGCTGGCCTCTTGTTGATGTGCTGACCTATTTTGAGTATTGCGTTAGTTGTACTGGTACAGTGTATTTGTTGGTATTTCTGTTGAGTGTTTCCTAATGTAAATATGAGGTACTACTGCAAAATAGTATACCTCTAACTTTGAGTGTAGGCTCTAAATAATTTGGCATATATGGCACTGATATAGGGCATTTAATCAATCCAATCCATGTGTTTCTGCTCCATTTGGGCTGTCTCCTTTGTTTCCTCATCCTATCAGCATAACTTTATATTACCTTCTTTTTGTTGTTACGCCTATCCAACTTGCTTCAGCCTATTGTAGCCAGTTCCACATTCTTGCCACTCTTCTGGCAAAGAAGATTCTTCTGAAGTCCCCATTAGATTTCATAGCATCTTTTTAATGGCCTCTCTTTTATGCTCCTCATAAATGGAAACATTGCTCTTTGTATCCACAACTTTCATAATTTCAAAGATCTCTATTAGATCAATGTCTTCTCAAGACAAAAGAAACATTGTTCTTCATGATATGTATATCCTTTCATTTCTGTTAGCAATGGTATACATATCAAAGAATAGCATTCCTTTCTAAATAATTTCTGCGACCATCCATTGCAGCTTCATCCTATTTGTAAAGACGACAACACAAACTGCCCAAGTTTTCCAAGTGTAGCGTGACATAGATTTAATGCAGTTGTAGTGTAACGTTTGCACTTTTCAATCATGTCCTCTGGAAATAAACCCTTCTTTTGGCATTTCTAACTGATGGTGAAACATTTTTCTATTCTACAGACATATTGATGTCCTTTTGAAATGTGTTGCATTTATGATCCATATTGACTAACTCTCACCTTCCATTCCCTCCAACCTTCCCCAAATAAAATGCTAGGTATCCATGGGTTTAGAAATAATATTATTGTTAAAATAATTAATATAAATTATGAACTGCATTAGACACAGCACTGATATTTGTGCAACATTTCTATCCATCATCATGCATTGTGAATAGCTAACTCTAACTTCCACATTGTTTTTAGTTTGAAGCCAACGAGCAATCATTTCTTCCATTTGAATCCTAACTTTGCATTCTCTGACCTTATTCATTCATTTATTATTGCATTGTCTATTTCCCATTACCTCTTCAAATAATTCAAAAAGGTTCTTCAAACTAGACCTGTCCTTTTGCAATCCATTCTTACTAATCCATGCATTCATATATTATTTGTTTCTGGATGATTTTCTATTTTACTTTAGTAAGAAATCCATTATTTCCCCCAGCAATGTTAAATTGACATCTATAATTCCCTGGAATATTCTATCCTTGCTCTTGTATTATTTTAGTTAGCTACTGATGATCATCTGGCATTAAACCTTTTCTAATGTATTAATACATGTGCATGTAATGCCTATTGTTCCCTAAATCATAACGTTTGTAGATGCAGCCATTCCCAACTGGTATTTTTATACGCCTTGCATTTATCAATTTTAATGTATCCATTTTTTTCTACATTAGATGCTCTAATGCTATTACCATCATACAACATTGTGTTCACCTGTCACATTGTCCCTTTGTGGAATATAAAATATATAACAAGCAAAATAGTAATAGCATACTATTGTTTTAGTTCGTATGATGTTTTAAACTTCTCAAAATCTGAACAATTTATACAGTGTAGTTAAACTTCAGATCGTTAATTTGTTAAATTTTCATCTGTTAAAAGAGCTCATTCTAATAAAACATTTCACTGAAATAGTTGAAATCGCATGATAATTTCTGACAAATGGTATCATTTTTTTTTCCATTTTGTTTTTTAAGTATGTCTTAAAGTATGTTTTTAGTGTTTCTTTGTGTGTTTTGTGTGGGGGGTGAGGGGGAAACCGTTTCGGCCGCCTCCTCCATGGAGAGGCGACTTTTTTCCAGGTCGCCTCCCCCGTGGCCTAACAATCAGGATCGGCGCGGCCTTTCCCGGAGACGCGCCCGGGGCTTCAGCGGCGGGCGCAGCGTGGACTCTCGCCGTGGAGCGGGTGAGCCCTCGCAGGGGCTCGCCAGAGGGGAGCGTTCCGCTTTGCTGGCCCGCGGCAGCCTGAAGCCGCAGTCTGCAGAGCTCCAGCTGGTGCGGCGTCTACAGCCCAGGATCTCACGTTGGGGACCCGGGGGGAAGAAGAAGCTCCATCGGCCGGCCCGCGGACAACTTCTACCGTGGGTCCGGCATGGACTTACCATCACCCCTAGAGGGGAGCTTCGACCGCCGACCCTGCAGTCTGTGGTGCTTCTGGCTGCGGCGCGGCGGGAACTTTAAATCTTTGACCGCCGGCCTGCGGCCTACACCATCCTGAAGCCGCGGTCTCCGGTGGGGAAGAGCCGATCCTGGGCTTACCTTGACTTTACTTTGTTCTTTACCATCTGGACGCCCGCAGCAATGGCTGCGGAGGTGGAGGTCCCGACCACGGGGGAAAATGGAGGACTGGCCAATTTCTGTGCCTTCCACCACAGTGATGAATGCTGTGGTGGATGTTTGTGTAAAATTTTTATTGTGGTTGTGTGTTCTTTATTATTGTACCGCTGCTGACAAAAAATCTGAATTTCCCTGAGGGGATCAATAAAGTATTTATTATTATTATTATTATTATTATTATTATTTAAGTAAATCTCTTTTTTCCATACAGCCAAAAATGAAACTTTCTACTTTCTACCTTATGCAGTTAGTGAGCCAAATTAGAAACCTGTGTAAATGCCAGTTGTCAATTATAAAGACAACTGTCACAATGCCTAGTGATGTCACAAAGTAACATCAACTGAATTTTCATAAAACAATAAATAATGATTTATTTTCAGTTGAAATTCTCCAAGCAAAATGGTCTTTTACTGTACTTCATCCCTGTGATTCTAGCTGGCAATATTCTTGTACCTTTTTCCTATTATTTGTGATGGGATCTGCATATTTGGCATGGCAAGAGGTTGGAATCAGGATTCTCGTAAATTCGACAGATATTGTTTGCCTATTGATAGTTTAATTTAACTGTGACATTGATTTCACAAGGCAACTGAATGAAGATTTATAACAAGTTTTAAATACTAAATCTATATGCTAAATCTGTTATGTTATTGCTCATATTTATTTTAATCCACAAACTTTGTTTCTGTTTTCTAGCGAAGAGGATGCCTGGCCTTGTCCAGAATGAGTGTAATGGAAGGGGAAGTCCTACCAAAAGAAAACGTCTTTCTCTTAAGTTCTTTCAGAAAAAAGAAGCCAAACGAGCACTGGATTTTACTGAGAAGCAAGAAAATGAGCCCATTACTTTAGAGCCAAAAAGGCTTGATAAGTATGATGCATAGTTTACTGCACCCAAAACATTTTCAGACAAAAATTTGTAGAAATGATATATTAATGTTTTATTTTAATCAAGTTTGAGGAAAATTTGATATACATTGAATAAAGGACAGAAGGCTACATCATAAATATGCCTTGATATGTTAGATACGCTGTAATAACAGAAAATCTTCCCAGAATTTTTCAAGCTGTTTGCCTGGAAGCTTTGGAGCTGATACAAACTATTATGTTTTTATAAACATTAATAATTGCGTTGGTCTTGTTTTTCACATCCATGTGTTTTATTAACTACTTTTTCTCAATCTGTCTTGCTGCTTTCAAAGTACCATGCAAGTATGCCTCCAGATCTCCATGTTCTAATGTATCAGAATTAATGTTTTAAAATTATTTCTTGTAGTTCATACTGCCACCTTTCTTCCTATCTACACTTCACATTTTCAAGCATTACATTTTGTCTGGCACTTGTGTCCCAAGTCACTAATAAAAACAGATGGTCCTTATAGCAAGTCACATGGGACTCCTATGTATTTCCCTCCAGGCAGAATTGCAGCCTTTTAGTTTAGTTCAGTTTAGAGATACAGAATGGAAACAGTCCCTTTGGCCCACCGAGTCCGCACCAACCAGCGATCCCCGCTCATTAACACCACCCTACACACACTAGGGACAATTTTTTTACATTTACACCAAGCCAATTAACCTACAAACTTGTATGTCTTTGGAGTGTGGGAGGAAATTGAAGATCTCAAAGCGAACCCACACAGGTCATGTGAAAAATGTACAAACTCGGTACAGACAGCACCCGTAGTTGGGATCGAACCCGGGTCTCTGGCGCGGTAAGGCAGTAGCTCTGTCGCCATGGGATTGTCTCCTGTAATGTACAAATGTTCGTCGCTGAGGCCAAGTTTATCTCTTGGTCTTTGATTGTGACAAGCCAATTAAGTAACATCGTATCATATGCGTTTTGCAGTGCATACATGTCATCTACATTTCCTTCATTGACCCTCCATGAAAAATCTCATCAAATTAGTTGGACACCATTAGCTTTTAACAGTTCAGCCCTGGCTTTTTGAACATCAATTCACAGTTGGATCCACAAGTGTTAATTCTGTCTCTACTTTGCCTAACACTGAGATTAAACTGATTGATCTATAGTTACTGGTTTATCCTTGAAGCCACATTTTCTAACAAGAGCATTGTTAATTTGCAATTTTCCAGTCCTTGGCATCACCTCTGCTTTTGGATTCCCTTTTCTGTTTGCTTCCAGGCTTTTCTCATCCAGTCTCTCTAGTTCTTATTTCATTTTTAACTTCTACTCCTGAACTTCTTATCGTCCAAGCTCTCATGTATTAACCACCTGTCTTTTTTTTTGTTTAAACCCTGGCGTATTTAAGGCCTTGTCCCACTTTCCCGAGTTACTCACGAGCTCTCCCGAGTTTTCCCCTTGATTTGAACTCGGGGAATGTTGGGTAATGTGTGTAGCGAGTCCGTACATGTTTCGTAGCGGCTCGTAATGCCAACTGTAGGAACTCGGGGCATCGGCTAAGTCAGGACGTTTTTTCAACATGTTGAAAAATGTCCACGAGTTTAAAAAATAGCCCCGAGTACCTATGAACGACTATTACTGTAATTCTCCGAGTTCGAATCAAGGGGAAAACTCGGGAGAGTTTGTGAGTAACTCGGGAAAGTGGGACAGGGCCTTTACACCCTGATCAACCAGGAAGATAGAGAACCTTGCATTTACCACACTTCCCAGTTTGATGTTATTTGCAATTTAGAAATGTTGATCTATACACAAATGTTTAATTTTTCGAAATATATCCAATAAACAGTGGTCTGAGCACTGATTCTTGAGATCTCTACTGACTACAATCCTCCAGTTGTAGGAAAAACACTACAAAAATTAATTATGACTTCAGTTATTATGGCAGGTTTTCTTTTATCAGTGATGTCGGTAATGCTTTTATTCTATTACCCTCATCTGTTAACCAGCCTTTATCAGTTTCTGAAAATCCATATAGATGAAATACCCTTCAATCCCTTCTACTAGCAGTCGTGACACCTGCCCTAAGGCTCGTCAACCGGCGGGACTGGGAACCCGCCTGAATATTCGGCGGAGCCCGCCTGAAAGCTCATCAGTTGGCAGGACCCGGAACTTGCCCAAAGGCTTGACGGTTGATGGGACCGGGATCCCGCCCGAAGGCTAGACAGCCGGCAGGATCGGCGTAACCGGGAGGGAGCTGAAGAAATCGGACGAGAGGAGCATGGAGTAGGAGGGTGAACTGGGGTAATGCCTCCAGCGTCTCCGAGAGACACAATTGGCCGGGCAAGGAGAGGATAGGGACAATGGTTCGCAGGAACTGATCCAGTACATCAAGCTCAGGGGCTGACCGGACTTTGAATAATGACGCCAAAAATGGCTGCTCCCGCATGTGCAATATATATATATATATACAAAATTAATTTCACTGCAATTGCATACGTAACAAATACAACATATTGTAATATCCCATTACTTATCTGCTAGTCTATTAATGCTTCCCATTATTTTCATAATTCAAAAAATAGATTTATATTCATGAATAAAATAGAGCTAACTGACACTGGACAAGTGCGCAACACAAGAACTTTGTATAAATGTGTCTTTAAATCTGGGAGAGTGCAAACAAAGACAGTGCATGAACGAATGGGAGAATCAGTTCTGATTGAACATTGCCCCGTGTAATCAAAAAAAAACAATCAGATGAGGAAGGGTTTAGAAATCTACAGATTTTTGTTACTAAACTGGCCATACGGAAAGTATAATTTCTCTTGCTAAGATCTGTAAACAGTTCACTTTTCAATGGTTCAGGTGTATGTTACCTAGCATTTAAGAAATAACTGGTTATATTTAAAAACAGCATTACTCATTCTCAAAAACAGGTTACTCATTCTTGCATTTCCATAATTTAAATTACATAAATGATCTTCAATGAAGGAAATTTTAAAGTATTTTTGTGTCATGTTGAAAACATTCGGGTAGCAGAGTAGTAGTTTTCAGGTAATGTAGCTTTCAGATAATGCTGCTTATTTACAGTGATCAACCCACATGTGAACTTTTGTTTCCCATTCTTTTGTCAGTATATTGATTTTATCTCCTCTCTTGCACCTCGCTATTGTTCCTTATTTACATTCAGAGTAATTTATTTTAATGTAATTTGATTTTGCTCAACTGTTGTAAGATTGTTTGAACTTTTTCAAAATTAATTACTGTTTTGGTAACTTGGTGTATTTTTCCTTCCCCATCTGCTCATTTAAAATAGATGTGACAAGAACATTTCTGGAGCCCAACTGGTATCTTCTGCAGTTGATTGTGAAAACAGGGAGGAGCTTCTACCTTTTGTGGGCCTGAACAATTTGGGAAATACATGTTACCTCAACAGTGTGCTTCAGGTAAAGTAGTCTGATCTTGGTGATGCAAATTCTTGGAACTATCTTCATTAGAATCAGTTACGTTGTATTTGTCACTTTCTGATTTTTGTAACGAATTAAGGGCACTGATTCTGGAATATTGTTTAGTTGGTACTTTTTAATTTGAATATGGAAGTTTTAAGTTCTTTTAAATATAAATTGACGAGCATTCAACATGATAATTATCTTAATTTATAAACTGGTATGCTAGTTTTAAAAATATACTTAATGTAAAAAATCAGATCCCTGTCAATATTCAATACTAAAATGGATATGGATTAGGTGAAAATGGTCTAATTTAATTCTGAAACAGAACCATGATAATCAAATTAAGTTTAAATTCTTTAATTGACTCTTGCTCTATGTGGGACTAAATCAGGCACGTGCCATGAGTAATTACTCAGGGTAGGCAGTCAGTCGGCTTTAAAAAATAAATTAAAAAAAAACTTAAACCGCGCATGCGCAGATTGTTCTCTCCGTAAAAATAAAAAATAAAAATAAAGACAGTAACAATTCAATTTGCCCAAGGCTTCCAAGTCTCCTTTATTCTGAATTACTGAATGGGTGGGTGTGGGGGTTGGGGGGGGGGGGGGGGGGGGGGTGAAGGGTGATGGCAGATGGAGAAATGGTGGGAAAAACGGGAGTACAGGGAAAAGTTGAATCAGTTGTCATCTTATTGAATGACAACACTTGTTCAAGGGACCAATTGGGGGGAGAGTTCCTTTCACAGCGTGTGGAGAGTCTGTGCCAGGGGTAAAGTTGCGGGGAGGGCAGGAGTGTTGAGAAGGAGGGGGTCGGGGATCATGCCAGTAACTCACTCACCGCTGCTGCTGCGCTCCGGACGTGGAGCCACCACATTGCAGCCGAGGATAGAAGCAGCTCGGGTAGCTGCGAGCGTCCGCCAGGACCGGACAGCGGACTGGCCACCACTTCAGCGCCTTCTGCCGGCCCGCTCACCTCTGGCAGTGCTCTCCGTCTGACCTCTCACCTGCCGCTCGCCGACTTAGCTCATGTCAGCTGCTTTCCGCAAATCCTTAAATTCCCACCGCCGAGTAACCTCAATCGCGCTGTCAGAATTTAAGGATTTGCGGGAAGCGGCTGACGTGAGTGAGGCCAGCGAGCGGCAGGAGAGAGGTTTTTAGATGGAGAGCAGTGCCAGAGGTGAGTGGGGGCCGGCAGAAGGCGCTGAGGTGGCGGCTGGTTCCGCTGTCCGACCCGCTCACAGCCACCCGAGCTACTTCTCCTCCCCCTGCTTCAATGTGGTGGCTCCGTGCAAGGAACGTCGCAAGTGGCATGATCCCGACCCCCTCCTTCACAACACTCCTGCCCACCCCGCAACTTTACCCAGGGCCAGACTCCCCAAATGCTGTGAAAGGAACTCCCCCCCCACATCGGGAAATACGTTATTTTAAAACATATAGCACCAAGAAATGTACTCACCACATTATTGGTACACGAACTCCATTCTTCTCTCTTTGTTTCCTAAGATACTCTTCTGATAATGGCAATCCCTATTTGAAAAACCCGCCAAGAAACTATCGCTGCGCCTGCGCAGTACAGCAAAGGCAGAATTTCAGCTGCCTTCAGCTCCCCTTGAAATTGACAGCTTGAAGCAGCGCTGAAGGCACCTGGGCTGCACAGAGCTCCGCGTGTTGTAAGTGCTGCGGATGAAAGGCACGGAGAATTATGCCTACCTAAGAGATCGATCTCTTAGATAGGCATAATTCTCCCATGCCTTTACTATTTATATTTAGTAATTACCATTTTATAATTATAGTCAGGGTAGGCAGTGCCTGGACTAAATGCACATTTCCTCTCGTAAGTTGCTGCTTTTCAAGCAATTTGGTGTTCTGAGGTGCTGTGGGACACAAATGTAACGAGCAGAGAAAAATATCTATTTTAATCAGTTCCATTGGTTATAGATAAATGTTGCAGAAACAGAAATGGCTATTCAGCCCAACCAGTCAATTTGCACCCCACTCAAACCAGCTTCACATATTTCATAATAATGCTTCCATTTTGAGTATTCCCTTGACCGCATGTGTGACAAAAAAAAATCCAAACGCAGTAAGCAGTATAATTTCTCAATTAGTCAGTGAGAAAATGAAAGGCCACATTTGTAAAATTATTCCGAAAGAAATTAAACTCGGGGAGGGCATGGCGGGTGGGTATCAATTTGAAAGTAAGCTTAAACCAAGGTTAGAATTTGCCATAGATCCATTGCTGGTCAGCTTTGGTTCAAATGATAGTACTTTCCTCCTGGGAGGATGTGAAATATCCCAGGAAACTTTGAAGAAAAGTAGGATAGTTATCAGGAATGTTCTTGTAATAAAAAAAGTGGTTAACCATTTTTTTGGTTTATGTTCATATTGGCTGCCATGTCCTTGTATAACAGTTATTCCATTTCACTGTCTGTAAAGCAATTGGGGATGTTTTGAGAACCTAATGCAGATCTTTCCTTATTGAAACAGTTGATAAAATATTTAATAAATCATAATTATTGTTGATTAAAAGAGCATTTTTGCCACAAGATGTGGACAAGCTGGCTGATGATAAAAGGCTGACAAACAAAATATCTGTTGTGCCATAATAAAGTGTGATTCCATTTAACAGTTCATAATGAGTGATTTTATGCTGATAAATGTCCATTTGTAAATTCAGACTAATATCTTAGTTTGTTTAGATTTGTTTAAATTGTTTAATTTGTTTAATAAATATCTAGGTGTTGTATTATTGCCCTGGATTTAAAAGTAGGATGGAATTTATGTATGACATAATCACCAAGAAACAGGAGATACTGAAGAGGGATGAGGACTCCAAAACAGACCAGGTAATTTAGAGTGGGGAAAAAAACTTGCATGTTATCTGTGGAAAATGTTATGCATTTATAGGGGCATTATAATTTACTGCTAGGTCTGTATCTAAAATAGCTTTCTTCATTTGTGTTGGTAATATAATCATGTTGTCCACTGGCAACGCTAAAAAAAGACTTGGTTTGAGTTCTTCTCAAACCTGTAAGTTGGTACGAGGTGGTATCTTAAACCAGCACCAACTTGGAGAAACTAAAGATTCCAGCAAAGTAAATCTCAAAAGTCAGTAAACAAGCGCAAAACTGTTATGATAAAAGTATGACGGCTTTTTACTTTTCAAAGTAACACGAACATATACATGTTATATTAACACGAGAACAACAGTAGTTAATCTTAATCAAGTATGTCCTGACAGTTCTAAATTTAAATTTGAAGCTAACTAAATTTATATAAAATGTACACGACTGATCTGTGAATGCTTCTGTGCTGCAGGACGTAACAAATGGCCGAGAACAGTTGCCAATTTGTCTAGAGCTGATCTGCAACTTGCATAGCTTGATTATATCTATGGAACAGATACGGTCCAGCTATCTTCTGAATACCGAGAATTACACAGAAGGGGAACTGGCTATTCAGCCTAAGAGATTGATGGGCACATTGAGGTAATGTAACAATAAATGCAGCAGCAAATTGTTAATAATATGTGGAAGGGGAATTGCAGAAGTTAGAATGCCCTTTCTCAACCACTGAGTACTTTACCTTTCATTAATTATTTTTAATACCAGAATTGTGTAAAAAGATCAGTAATATGAATATTTATACATGCCCAGGTAGAAATTTTGAACTAAGCATTTGTCATATATATACACAAGTATATATACTTAAATATACCATGAAAATCTTGCTTGCAATAGTATCATTGGCAGATAGATTCAGGCAACACATAAATATGTAAATTATTGATAAATTATCCAAATTCTACAAGACAGTGGGGAGAGAAATGCCTGCAAAAAAAAAAAAGACAGTAGTGCTAAACATGTGGAAAACGAGTCAATTAGAGTACAAGAGGCATTCCTTTGATGAGGTAGAATTAAGGTTGTGCAGGCTGGGTCAATAACATAATGGTTGTGACCTGGTGGTGCGGGACTTCAGATTTTTGTACTTCCTTTCCGGTGATAGAGTGAGAAGAGGGCATTCCACAGTTCCATGATGAAAAATAAGTTTTCATGAGGCAGTGCCTGAATGCAGATGCTTTTGATGTTGAGGAAGTCTGCCCACGTTGGACACTCTTAAGCAGGGGTCGGCAATCTTGTTCTGCATAGGGGCCAGGACTCATGTCTGAGCGGATGGCGGGCCACACCTATCACGTGTACACATGGATCCCGCATCGGATGGCAGGCATCAAATCGTGTTCACATAGATTCCGCCCTTTCGAGGACACCACCCGGAGCACTGGCACCTAGTTACGGCGTTCATGAACATGACGCACCTACGGACCATTGCTTTGGCTCTGTCCTGAAGATGGTGGCTCAAATACTCATACTCACTTGTCCCCGGTCTATTGACAACCCCGATCCCGACAGTGAAGCCTAGACACAGAAGGTGCGCGGCCGTGCGGCGGCTTTGCGCAGAATGCAGTACAGCCAGAGCTCGGCCGCGTTCTGCAGCTCCGCCATTGCGGCCGCCAGCGCAGGTTTCCTTGCGTCACCGCGCCTGGGCGCTGCAGCCTCGGGCCCGGGAGGAGGAGCCCGACCTCGCGCAGGGCGATGGGCAGCAGGATTGAATGTGGCTTTCACAGTGTTTCACCCGACCCTCAGTCCGAAAATCACCTTCCAGGTGACGGAAGTCTGAGGGCCTGATGATTACGGGGAAAAAGATACGCCTGCGGGCCGGATGATTTCGGCTTATGGGCCGCATTCGGCCCGTGGGCCGTAGGCTGCCGACCCCTGCTCTAATGTCTTGCATTCCTGTACATTGGAATGTTTAGATGTACCCCTCTTGTTTTTCCTATTCTTACTGCACGTCACTTATCGTAAAGGCGATGACAAGAAAATCACAATGTAACTCCATGTGCATACTTCAGACATTTAGTAGTTTAAAAGTATCCAATCTTCGTGAGCCTAAACTTTCATAGGTTGTCCTTTTCCAATAGTCTCTGTTTGAATTGCACTGCAGGTTACTCAATATCAGAAATAAATATGAAACTAAGATTGTCATTTTGCAGTCTGAAAACATCAAGTAATTTTTGCACTGTTTGTACAGCTCCTGACACTAATTGAATCATTCCTTGTCTCACTGTAATTGAACTTGGATTCATCATGGTCACTTATGTCGGATAAATGTTGCAGAAACAGAAATTACTATTCAGCAGAAGAGTACAAGTACATTAGCTTCCTAACAATGGCTTCACAGGCAGATAAGGTTGTGAAGGAGGCGTCTTCATTCGGGGTACTGAGTACAGAAGTTGGGACACAAGTTGTAGTTGTACATTAGCGAGGCTGCATTTATAGTATTGTATGCCGTTTTGGTTACTCTGCTATAGGAAAGATGAAATTAAGCTGGAAAGAGTGCAAAGGAGATTTTCTAGAGGTGCTTGAGTTATACGCTCAAGGGTGCCTGAGATAGACAGGCTAGGATTCTATTCCTTGGTGTGTAGGAGATTGAGGCTGGTCTTGGAGGGGGGTGCCTAGATGTGGTGAATGCACACAATCTTTTTCCAGGATAGGGTAATCAAAAACTGGAGGGCATAGATATAAGGTGAGAGGGGAAAGGTGCAATTTCTTCACACAAACGATGATAATGAGCTAATGGAGAAATTAGTGGTAGAGGAAGGTACAATATTTAAAAGACTCCCTTCTGCCTCCACAATGCTGCAGAAAAAACAATCTAAGTTTGTCCAACCTCTTCTTGTAACTAAAGACTCCCAATTCCTCCGTCGACGCTGCATCTACCTAAGACGCATGCGGTGCACCATAATTGGACATCCGAGATGTCCTCATTCTTTAGGGATCGGGGGTTCCCACCTTACACCCCATCAACTGTTGCATACAGTACATAATCCTCCAACATTTTCGCCACGTCCAGCGGGATCCCAACACTAGTCGCATCTTCCCATCTCCACTGCGTTTCGCAGAGACCGTTCCCTCCACTACTCCCTGATTAACACATCCCTTCCCACCCAAACCACCCCTTCCCCAGGTACTTTCCCCAACAACTGCAGGAGATGCAACACCTGTCCCAATACCTCCTCCCGCGACTCTGTCCAAAGCCCACGACAGTCCTTTCAGGGGAGGCATAGGTTCATTTACGCCATTTCCAACCTCATCTACTGTATCTGCTGTTCCAGGTGTGGACTCCTAGATATTGGCGAGACCAAATGCAGCCTCGGCGATTGTTTCGCTGAACACCTCCGCTCAGTCCGCCTGGGCCTACGTGATTTCCCGGTCGCTAAACACTTTATCTCCCCCTCCCATTCCTATGTTGACCTTTCTGTACTGTGCCTCCTTCAATGTCAATGAGGCCAAATGCAAATTGGAGGAACAGCATCTCATATTTCGCTCGGGCAGCTTACAACCCAGCAATATGAATATTGATTTCTCTACCTTCAAGTAATCCTTGCTTTCCCTTTCTCTCCGTCCCTCCCCCACCCTAGTTCTCCAACTAGTTTTACAGTCCTAATTAATTTTATGCCGTGTTATCTCCTTCCCCATAGCCAACAATGAACCATTCTTCTTGAATGAACACATTTCCTTAATCATCGTCTGCTTTGATTTGTATTTTTCACACCTTACCTTCTCTCTGTACCCTTCCATATCACTAGATTTCCTCTCCCCTGACTCCTTGAAGAAGGCTCGACCCGAAAAGTCACCCATTCCTTTCCAGAAATGCTGCCTGCCCTGCTGAGTTACTCCAGCATTTTGTCTACCTTCCTTATATGATTACAATTGCAATGTGTTACCAATATATCCAAGTTCAGTGTAAAGAATGAATTGACATCAGAATAAACTAATGCACAGTCCAAAATAATGATATATACTTTCCACATGTGTTTTAGAGAGCTGAATCCAATGTATGATGGATATCTCCAGCATGATGCACAGGAAGTTTTGCAGTGCATTTTAGGATATATCCTAGAAGCTTGCCAGTTATTAAAGAGTCACACATCTACTGAAGAAAATATCGATCCTGAAACAAGTATGGAGAATAAAACGAACAAGTCCATTGAAATCTCCAATAACAAAAATATTGTTGTACAAGACAACCATGAAATGCCTGATCTGAAGAAAGAGGATATACTCAAGAAAAACGGAAAAAGAAAAAGTGACACACAAACAGGCAATGCCATGAAAAGAGCCAAGTTGCCAAAGGATCCAAAAAACATAGAAGGGAAACGACAAACACGAGGGAAGAGGAAACCTTCAGGTGACGATATTGTGCAAGAACCTGACACTGATGTTAAGCGTGTATCTGTAAATGGCACTGCTTGCATAGTTGCTGAGAAAAAAAAACGACTTGGGTTAAGATGGCTAAAACCTACATTGAACCAGCCAAGTATACTTTCAAAATTCTGTAGTCTTGGAAAATCAGGATCAAATGTAGGCACGAAAGATTCACGTAATGTTGTACGACATCAGCCAAATGTTAGCAAAAATGTAAATGGGGACTGTTCGACAGATTGCAACTGTTCTTCCTCAAGCTGTGCAACCCAGTGTGTTAAAGAAATTGCCAATAAGAAAAATCAAGACTTGTGTGAAATTGAAGACGTGTGCAGAAGTAAAACAGGTTAGTGAATCTATAAGATCCATTGAGTTTTTTGAGCAAAGGGAGGATGCAGAATATCAGGATTCACTCATTTATCTCAATTGGCATCTTACAATGCCAGTTGTAGACTTTTTTTTGATCTTGGTATGATATAATTCCAGCAAGATGTAAAGGCAAATAAGATCTGGAAGAAAAGAAAAGCAAAGAGATGCAATCAAGTTGTTGAAAGTCATGACAGAAAAACGAGAAATGAAATTGTCCCTGAATCTGGTGGTATGTGTTTTCGCACTTCTGTACCTCTTGCCTGATGGGAGAGAGGAGAAGAGGGTGTCCGGGTGAGACTCGTCCTTGAATATGCTGGCGGCCTTGCTGAGGCAGCGTGAAGTGTAGATGGAGTCAATGGAAGGGAGGTTGGTTTGCGTGATGGCCTGGGTTGCGTCCACAATCTGCAAATCGGCGGAGCCCATGGCCTAGGTCAGAGCCTGCGGTTTATGGAGCACGTGGCTTATGGAGTCTGAGTTGGCAGAGCCCGCACACTGCGAGTCGAGAAACAAGCCACGGAAACGTATGGGGATGACCCGGCAGTGATAGTGAGAGGTCTGTGTGGCGGTCGACCGACGGACAAGGGCGGACCATGGGGAGTGAGGACGCCGCTGCCGAGGGAAGGAACAAAAGAGAATGCGACGTGGGGAGTCGCCATGAGGGAGAGGGAAGTACAATGTGGGGACCGTTGGGAAGGGGAGAACAAAGGGGGACCTGCCGCGGATACTGTGTATGCTTCGTAACTTAGTCAGCGCCCTTGTGTTGGCGACCTTTGCATACCTTGGGTATGCAAACAAAGAATTTCACTGTTGTCACGTGACAATAAAGTATTCATTCAATTTCTTGCGGTCTTGGATGGAGTTGTTCACAAACCATGCTGTGATACATCCCGATAAAATGCTATCTATAGCGCCTTTAGAAGTTGGTGAAATGCTGAACTTCTTAAGCCTTCTAAAGAAGTAGAGGTACTGGTGCGACTTACTTAAGGGTTACGTTCCATAAACCTTTGTGTAAGTCAGATTTTATGCAAGTCGGAATCAACAATAAACACAGACTCCCAAAATATATCTTGTATGGGAGAATGAGGGAGTAGGATTGAATGTATAAAACCAAACGTGAAGAGTATTCCTCAACAGACTATACCAATCCAAAGGGTCTTGTGCAAATTGCTCAGGACAAGTGATTGGAAGTTATTGACAAAATTAGCATATGGCAATTTTATGCTCGATCAAGAGATAACTTCTCCAAACTGTATGAAAGTTGATAGATCTGCCACTACAACCAACACTAACAGAATTCTCATGACCACACTGACCAGCAGTCTGCAGCTTAGATTGGATTTAAACACGATCACATTGCCTGTGATCGAGCATCTCTATTTGATCTTATTTTCAGAACCAGTTGCTATAAAAGAAACAGTAAGGGGTTTATTGCTTTTACATGATGAGTGAGCTGCTCAATAGGTTTCAGACTAATTCTAAGCGGAGTCAACAACTCAGTGTTTAGCGAGCACAGCATCAACTATTGATGCTTATGTAACAGATTGGTTACAGTTTCTGCCATGCTTTTGACATTTTCTATTGAGGCTGTACTTGTGTCTACAGTGCTGATTAACTGAACAATGGCTTTTGTCAAATTAGCAGACAGCTCCTTGTGCAGCCATGATTCGGTGAAATCCTTTACGAAACCCAGAGCAGCTCCTGTAAGTGGGACAGCGCACAGCTAGAATGGTGCTTGTCAGCATAATTTGCATGAACAATTGTACGATGTGCTAATGTCACTCGTGGGCTTTGGAGTTGGGTGCCTATGCTTCAACACTTATACAATGTGAGAGAGACATATTTTGGCACATCTCAGAAATTCAGAAGTGGGCTTAAAGGATTGTTTATGCGTAATTTATTTATTTACCCGTCATTTATTTATTTGCCCCTGTACTCTACAATTTGAGATTTGTAATAGACAGGCGTGATATTCTTCCAATTTAAATTGGAATTCAGTTTTTTTTTGTCGTCCAATCAGCCGCTGTTGCTAAGGGTGTCCCGTCCAATCACATAATGCGCTCCACACTTGGCGGCCAATCAACCGCTGTCTCTAACGGGGTTATGTCCCATCACCGACCAACTTCTCTTAAAATTCCCGTCCAATCAACAAATCGGTCTCCTGCCGTCCAATCAGCTGCTGTTTCCAAGGGCGTTGCGTCCAATCACATAATGCGCCGCTCACTCGCCGGCCAATCAGACGCAGTCTGAGGGGCGTTGCGATCAATCACTGACCAGCTTCCCTTACTGAAGCAGAAGATGGCTGCAGAAGCCAAGGGAAAGGAACATGTTAGCAGCTCAACAGGCAAGAAAAGCACAGGGAAGCCATGTTGAGCAAGTTTACAAAAATAAAGTGTCAGGCAAAGAGGAAGTCAAACTATTGTTTAGGTAATGCTACCTGTCATAGGTTTATCAATCACTTTTTCTGTGCTGTTTGCACACAGTGCTAGGTAGGCAAAGAGACATTTTCAGGTAACATTTTTTGTAAAGATTTTTTTAGCTATATGAAGTCATTTATTTCATGAAATATATATCTTTTGGGGGTTATTTTACTGGTTATGTGTTAGAAAAATTCTACGCTGTTATGTAAACTACCAGCAGAAAGCTTGGGAATCACTTTCAATTTATTGAAAATGCAGGAGCTTGCCATCTGAACCCCCACTGGGGCGTTGCCCCTGGATCCCACCGGGGGCCTAGCTGGCCTCCTGGACCTCCGGCCTATACGTCCTATTTTTTTTTTCTGGAGGTGAATATCATGCCCGAATAGAAAAAAATCACATGTGGTTAAAGTGCACATTGTCAGATTTTAATAAAGGCCATTTCCATACATTTTGGTTTCACCATGTAGAAATAACAGCAGTGTTTATACATAGCACCCTCACTTCAGGGCACCATAATGTTTGGGTCACAGCAGTCATGTAAATGAAAGTAGTCATGTTTAGTATTTTGTTGCACATCCTTTACATGCAATGACTGCTTGAAGTCTGTGATTCATGGACATTCATGGCTGGGTGTCTTCTCTGGTGATGCTCTGCCAGGCCTGTATTGCAGCCATCTTTAGCTTATGCTCGTTTTGGGGGCTAGTCCCCTTCAGTTTTCTCTTCAGCATATAAAAGGCATGCTCAATTGGGTTCAGATCGGGTGATTGACATGGCCACTCAAGAATTGACCATTTTTTAGCTTTGAAAAACTCCTTTGTTGCCTTAGCAGTATGTTTGGGATCATTGTCTTGCTGTAGAATGAACAGCCGGCCAATGAATTTTGGGGCATTTGTTTGAACTTTACCAGATAGGATGTGTATACACTTCAGAATTCATTATGCTAGTACCATCAGCAGCTGTATCATCAATGAAAATAAGTGAGCCAATACCTTCAGCAGCCATACATGCACAGGCCTTGACATCCCCACCACCGTGTTTCACTGATGAGGTGGTATGCTTTGGATCTTGGGTAGTTCCTTCTCTCCTCTTTGCTTTGCTTTTGCCATCCCTCTGATATAAGTTAATCTTCGTCTCATCTATCCACAGACCTTTTTCCAGAACTGTGGTTGCTCTTTTAAGATAGACAAAAATGCTGGAGAAACACAGCAGGTGAGGCAGCATCTATGGAGCGAAGGAAATAGGCAAAGTTTTGGGTCGAAAATGTTGCTCTTTTTAGCACTCTCTTGCTCTTTTAAGTTGCTCTTTTAAGTACTTCTTGTCAAACTGTAACCTAGCCATCCTATTTTTGCGGCTAACCAGTGGTTTGCATCTTGCGGTGTAGCCTCTGTATTTCTGTTCATAAAGTCTTCTGCGGACAGTGGTCATTGCCAAATCCACACCTGACTCCTGAAGAGTGTTTCTGATCTGTCGGACAGGTGTTTGGAGATTTTTCTTTATTATAGGGCGAATTCTTCTGTCATCAGCTGTGGAGGTCTTCCTTGGCCTGCCAGTCCCTTTGCGATTAGTAAGCTCACCAGTGCTCTTTTTCATCTTAATGATATTCCAAACAGTTGATTTTGGTAAGCCTAATGTTTGGCTGATATCTCTAAGTTTTATTCTTGTGTCTTAGTCGCATTATGGCTTCTTTGACTTTCATTGGCACAACTTTGGTCCTCATGTTGATAAATAGCAATAAAAGTTTTCAAAGGTGTTGGAAAGACTGGGTGCTGAGAGCTCTCTTTATACCTGCATTAAGGAGGCAATTAAACACACCTGAGCAATTACAAACACCTGTGAAGCCAGGTGTCCCAAACATTATAGTGCGCTGAAATGAGTGGGGACAATGTATAAACACAGCTGTAATTTCTACATGGTGAAACCAAAATGTATAAAAAATACCCTTTAATTAAAATCTGACAATGTGCACTTTAACCATATGTGATTTTTTTTTCCTATTACAAATCACAAATTGTGGAGAACAGAGGCAAATAAATAAATGATGGGTCTTTGTCCCAAACATGGAGGGCACTGTAGGTTGCTTATTGCGTAATTCGGAAACTCTATTTTAACGTACTTACTCCCTTATTTGAACAACTGCATTTCACACTGCAGATAATAACACTTAACTACAATTCAATCACTTTTCACCATTTGTACAATGGCAATGTAACTATCAAGGAACAAAAAAATCTCATTCATTGGGGAGTGTCTAATTGTGGCTGTCAGCAGAATGTGAGAAATTTGAAATGTAATGCTTCTGTGTTTCCAGATCATAAAAAATAATTCAAAGCTACATATGAGCTTTATTTCTGCAGTTTTTCGTTCAATTGTTGTGATTTATATGACATACAGGAGTAGCCTAATTGTTAAGTTACAGTATGTTATGATGAGATTTATATGTGGTAATTAGTGAATAGAATATAAATATCTGTACAGTAGTACAATATTTATCAATAGTTCCTACCATTCATTACCTTTATAATGCCTTCGCAAAGGTTTGGTTTGTTGATTTCTGTTCCAAAGCATAAAAGAGACAAGTGGGCAAGAAATTTAGCTTTGTAACTTCAAGGACACTTGCAAAAATGTCAACACTCTTCGCTCCTTAGATCACAGGATTTAAAAAAATATAACACATGGTATTAACAGTTCTTTTTTGTTTAGAATTGTCTGGCTTTGAACTGATGGATGCAATGTTCCAAGGGCAGTTAGTTCTAAGGACACGATGCTTGGAGTGTGAATGTTACTCTGAACGAAGAGAGAATTTCCAAGACATCAGTGTACCTGTTCAAGAGAATGACTCCAAGGAGAAGAGCTCTGAGAGTAAGTTATTTAATTACTCCTTTGCATTTAGTAAATGCAGTGCATAATATTTAGTATAGTGGAACATTATTTTATTGCTGTAAAAGCAAACTACCGCAAAAGCAAGAAATCTGAATTTTTAAAAAAATGCTGGAAATACTCACCTTATCAGGGAAAAAATATTGATTGCCCTGCTGGATATTTCTGTCTTTTTTGTTATGTTTTTGTGTTACTTTTGCATTTGGGTAGGTTGGAGAAAGCTTAAAAATTTGGGAGGAGAATGATATATCCATGAAATTACCTCTTCTCAAACACCAGATGTGGTCGGACTACATTTGAATACACTATTCAGTTCTGAATAAACCCAGTAACTACAGACCAGACAATTGAATGCTGGTGGCGGGGAATTATTCTAAGCAATGATCAGGGACAGAATTAACAATCGCTTGGAGAAGCGTAGATTGATTAGAGAATGTCTGCATCAATTTGTTTAAAGATAAATTCAGTCCAACTAATCTGAAAGTATTTGGATGGAGTAACAGAAAGAGTCAAAGATATGGTGGAATACAGTAGAACTCTGATATCTGACTTTGGCGCCAGCCAGACCGATTTCCAATTATTGGGGCAGTTATAGAAAAACCATCCAATACAGTATTCAGGTGACTTGAAAGAGAGCACAGCAAACATCACCTGGTGAGCCAGAAGCTGAACCATTCACATTTCTTAAGTCTAATAATTGGAGTTTTACTGTCAATAAATTTGCAACCATTATTTGATACTGTCATGGAATGGTCTTGTCATCAAGGTTGAAACCCATGGAATAAAATAAGCTGTAAAGTGAATTTTAAACACTTGGCTAATGAGCAGGCAGCCATTGTGATGAAAGTATATGGTCTGCGAAGTGTGCAGCGGTGATCCCCATGGTTCAGTACTGGGATTGTATTGGGAGTACTGAAGTTCTTAACAAATTGCTTTAAGGCACGAAATTACAAGGAAAAAATTGAATAACTTTTGTGATTAATTTTCTTCCAGTCTCACCCGAACCAAAGATGGAGATAAAAACATTGAAGTGGGCAATATCGCAGTTTGCTTCAGTGGAAAGAATAGTTGGTGAAGACAAGTATTTCTGTGAAAACTGTCGTCATTACACAGAAGCTGAACGCAGCTTGTTGTTTGACAAGATGCCAGAAGTTGTGACTATCCATTTAAAGTGCTTTGCAGCATGTAACTCAGAGTAAGTATGAAAATCACAGTGATTTGAATTTTATGTAATCTGAGTTTTATTTTCCCCCCATCTGCTTTGTTTTGCTCCTTGTATGAGATTTTACCATTATACTTTTTAATAGTGAAAACTAGGGGGAGAGAAACTCCACATACCTGTATAGATTTAAAAAAAAAAGAAAATTAACAATTGAAAAAGTGTTTCGCCGTCCACAGTGTTTTTATTCATTTCTTTCTGGATCTGGGCACTGCGGACGAGGTCAGCATTTATTGTCCATTCTAGTTGCCCTTTTAAGTTGGTGGTAAGCTGCCTTATTGTACCCTTGCCTTTCTTCTGATAAGGGTATTCCCGCAAAGTGTTCCAGGATTTTGACCCAGAGACGTTAAATGGCTTGATATTTCCAAGTCAAGACGGTGCATAACATGGAGGAGAAACATAGAAAAGGTGCAGGAGTAGGCCATTCAGCCCTTCGAGCCTGCACCGCCATTCAATATGATCATGGCTGATCATCCAACTCAGTATCCCGTACCTGCCTTCTCTCCATACCCTCTGATCCCTTTAGCCACAAGGGCCACATCTAACTCCCTCTTAAATATAGCCAATGAACTGGCCTCAACTACCCTCTGTGGCAGAGAGTTCCAGAGATTCACCACTCTCTGTGTGAAAAAAGTTTTCTCATCTCGGTTTTAAAGGATTTCCCCCTTATCCTTAAGCTGTGACCCCTTGTCCTGGACTTCCCCAACATCGGGAACAATCTTCCTGCATCTAGCCTGTCCAACCCCTTAAGTTGGACTGCAGGTATTCCATGGCATTCCATGTGTCTGCTGCCCTTGTCCTCCTGGCTGGTAGAGATTTTGGGTTTGGGAGATGTCCTTTCATTTTGTAGGTGGTATGCACTGTAGCCATTGTGCTGCTACTGAAGAGAATGAGGTGGAGATGAGTATTTAATTGTCATTTGTACCAAAACGGAACAATTAAATTATTTCTTGCAGCAGCATAAAGTTTGTAAACATAGTACACAAACAAAAAAGTTCAATAAGTAAAAATACCAATATAGTATAAAACAAATCCCTAAGTCTTTGGTACAATCAAGTCAGTTCGTAGTGTTTAATAAATAGCCTGATGGTTGTTGGGAAGAAGCTCTTCTTTAACCAGGCCGTCACAGTTTTCAGACTCGAATAACATCTTCCCGATTGTAGGAATGAAATGAGAGTGTGGCCAGGATGATGTGGGTCCTTGATGATGCTGGCATCCTTTTTGAGACAGCACCTTTGTTGGGGATGTCAGCACCCATGATGGGCCAGCCAGTATCCACCATTTATTGAAATCTCTCATTCCAGGGCGTTCCCGAGTTGCCAAACCAAGCCATAATGCTCTTAAGAGAGTATTTGTCGACATACCAAATCCCCTCAATCTTTTAAGGAAGTAGAGTTTTCATTATGATTGCATCAATGTACTAAGCCCAGGACAGATCTTCAGAGATATGCGCATCCAGGAACTTGAGCTGATGGTTATTGAGGAACTGTTGATGCCAATTCTTGCCAATTGTGTTCTGTTAATGAGGAAGTTGAGGATTCAGTTGCAGAGATGAGCTTGGCAACAGGTTTGGAGGAGATAGTGTTGAACGCTGAGTTGTTGCTGAACAACAGCACAATGTGTGTTTATATAGTCCAACTGGTCCAGTGTAGAGTGGAGAGCCAGTGAGATTGCATCCCCTGTTGATCAATTGTGGCAGTCGGCAAATTGTGTGTCCAGGTTCTTGCTAAGGTAGAAGTTGCTCTGCACCGTAACAAACCTCTTAAAACACTTCTTCACCATGGACGCAAGTGCCATTGGTCAGTAATCATTGAAGCACATCACCTTGTTCTTTTTGGCCTTTTTAAAGCAGGTGGGAACCCCAGACCTCAGTAATGATAACTTGGAGATGTCCGCATATTATTGATTGCTGGTGTGCCAAACAAATGGACTGCTTTGCCCTGGATCGTGTGAAACTTGTTGAGAATTATTAGAGCAGCAATACTCCCGGAAGCTAGCAACTTCATTTTTTTTTAGAGATACAGTGTGGTAACAGGACCTTCGGCCCACCCGAGTCCACACCAACCAACAATCATCCCGTTATTGTAGAGGGACAATTCACAGAAGCCAATTAATCTACAAACCTGCAAGTCTTTGGAATGTGGGAGGAAACGGGAACGTCTGGAGAAACCCCACTAGGAGAACGTGCAAACTTCGTACAGGCAGCATTTGTAGTCTGGCCTACCAGCTTTGCTGAAATTCATAATGTTTACTGCCCTGTTCTCATCAATTTTCTTAGTTTCCTCCTCATAAAAACTCAGACTTTGTCAAACAGGATTTTTGCTGCATAAAAAACCATGTTGACTCCTAATTTGCCTCTGCAATTCTAAGCAAACATGAATCCTATCCTTTAAAATTGATTTCAAATAATTTCCCTATTGATTACAATACTCACTGGTTTATAGTCTCCTGGCTTATCCCTTATGCCCTTTTTGAATAATGGAACCACATTGGCTATTCTCTGGTTAACGAAGAAGCAACTTCTCCCATGTAATGGCATCCGGCCTTGGGAATGTATCCATCTTAATGTGCTAATATATCTAACATTCCTACATAAAGATTGAAATATGATTTAGAAATTGATGTTTCACCAGCTTCACAAATCCCCTATTTTCAACAGCGCATGTGAAGATCGTGCAATTCAGATAACATTTTAAGATTTAATATGCCATTAAATGTGGGGAAACCCTAAAATTGCAATTAATTAGGCAAATCCCAATTGATTCATCTTTCATTGTTAATGCAAAATCCAAGCCTACGTCATTGCTATCTATGGTCTCTTATTATTTTTAGGTTGGAACCGTACGGCAATCTCTCAAAAGTGAATACTCCATTACTGACGCCTCTTACACTTTCGCTGGAAGAATGGAGTACTAAAGAGGCCAATGACAATTATGAACTGTTTGCGGTAGTCATGCATAATGGGGTGAGTATTAGTAGTGGTCATTACACAGCCTACATAAAAATGCCATATTTTGGCAGTCAAGAGATGCACAAAGAAGAATCTGCGCCAAACTGTGCGAAACAGGAATCACTCGGAGAAGAAGAGGCAAAGAACACTGTTTGTTCACATGAATATGATGATGGCGAGGTGTCGGTTACATTGAAAGGAAACCTCCAAACAGCACCTGGTAAAACTACAAAGAAGAATGCAGAAAGTGTTGGGCTGTTAGGTGGACAAAAACACATGTCCAGCTTTTATCTAAATGCCTCCAAGAACAAGAATAACCTTGAAAAACCTGGATTTGCATTAAATGAAAGTGACAAATCTAACGCAAACTATGAAGACAAACAACATTGTTTCCTCAACAACCAAAGCAGTTTTACCGGTCAGCATAGTGTATTTAAAACTGAGGGGAATACTCCAGAAAATCTATTTCCTCAAAGTTGCTCTAGTCTGCAGGAGCATGAAGGAAAATGGATGTTGTTCGATGATGCTGAGGTAAAGCTTACAGATGAGCAAGATTTTCTCAGCTCACTTTCTCCTTCAACTTCTTGCACATCAACTCCATATCTATTGTTTTATAAGAAAGTGGCAAATGCATAAAAATGCACCTTTAAAGATTACTATTAATAATTTCACCATGGGGAATCTTTCATTGCTTGTCTGTAATATAGAGGACTATTTAAACTTTACAGTGAAGCTTCATGAACAATCAAGTATAATCAAAACAGCCTGATAAAATAAGCCTCCAAATATGAAAAGATTGTAGGCTCTAAATTTATTACCAGTTAATAAAAATTAATATAAATACTGTATTCACACGTTGTGTGCAAATTATACATCCCTTGTCTCCTTAGGAGATGGTCTTGAATTTACAACTGTACTCCATCCTAATTTGTTCAACTGGTTAAATTTAAGTGATTTAAAATCACCACAGCTATGTGTAAAACACTTGCCGTATTTATAAAACTGCCCTGCAGCCCATAATAATAAAAATCTAAAGAATGTAATCACATCTATTTTAGATGATTGGAAGATGGTAGAAGCCAGAGTTTGATCTCAACCCCCTCCTTTACCCCTAACATTAAGATATCTTGAGGCACCTGCTATGCTACTCAACTCAAAGCCCAGATATTAAAGTTAAATGTGATTTACTGCCAAGCATTCGGTCCTTGATCTTGCTATGTTGGCGAAGATCAACTCTGAACAAACTGCCTATATAAAGTCTGAATGAATCTATTTAGATCTAATCTTGGCACTTTTTGCTGAGCTAACATCTTAATAAAACTACACATAATTTAAGAGTATAATGTTTTGCTCTTAGTTAAAACATCGATGTAGATATATCAGACATTAACATTTATCATTTATTTGCCACACAAGATGGTGATTTCAGATACTTCATATCCTAAAAGGGACCTGTCCTTTGATTACCTTCTTAGAAATTTCTACATTTGACAATATGTGCAAGGAATCTGGAATATTGTCACATTCTATTTTCTTATGCATTGTATTATAGATATTAGTAATGTAAATATAAGTCTTTGTACAGAATTATTTGAGTTTAATTATACAATTGGTGTCTAGTTTTTTAAGGCATTCTAGAAGCTGTCCTTATTAATTCAAATCCAATTTGTAAATGCACTTAAAGATTGTACATATACTGCACTGTCTTTCAATAACATTTATTTGAGTTGATTAGCCTGCATGCTCATGTCTATATTATGTCTTTGGTCTTTTTTTTACATTTCTCACAAGTGATATGTTTAGCATAATGTGGAGATGAAACAAGATCTGATCACTGACCTACGTGGGTATCAGTAAACCACAGCAGCTTTACTGCCATAGAAACTAAAGGTGTTTTGTAGATGTTCATTTAGCAACACAATTAAAAAAGAAAGCCATTACCACAAATATTGTATAAAGTGTTTTTTTTTCCTTTAACATTGGCAATTTTATCTTCACTTGAATATTTTAGTGAATTGTATGATTTCAATGTTGCTGTAACAGGCCTGTGCTATAATGGACTGTTTTCAATGAATTGGTGTGGGCATTGGCAGAACACCATTTACTTCTGATTTGAAGTTAACTAACCCTGAATACAACTTATTGTAGCATAAGAAACTATGTTCAACCCTTTCCTTCCCCCCACTTCTAATAAAAACAAAGGCAAAATCATATATGCATTGTTATAAATAACCTTTTTAATATTTTCATTAACTCCTTTTAAGAGTACAATTCTATGCAAACTATCTCAGTTTGAATGCGAGCAGTGATTCCAATCAGACCTCAATCCTGTTATTATTTTTTTCATATTTACTAGTCCTAAAACGAATCATTGTAAAACGTGCAGGAACATTCATATGCATATTTCTCACTTTAAAGGAATGCACAGTTGCAAGAAATTGCTGTTATTTCTCATTTTACTTTGGCATTAATATCAGTGCAGTCTTGTGTTCAGGTTGAGTAGCATATTAAGTGATATACGTGATAAATTAAGGGAGTAAATGTATTTCTTTTACATTAATCCAAAACTGTTAAAAGAATAGCTAATGCTTGATTGGTGTTTTTATTTAAAATATTCTTATCTAGATTACGCGAAGCGTGTTAGGTCTTAAATCCGCTCTCTCAGTAATCAAACACTTATATAAAAATGAACCGGCTAGAGGAAAACAAACCAATGTACCAGATTTTTAGTAATTACAATATTTAATCGTACCTTTTAAAAAAAATAAATGCCAATCACACAAAACTCTTCAAAAGATCTTGTTCAAACTTGATAAATAGTACATCAGCTGACATTAAGAACTTTTAATACATAATGGTAGATAAATAATATGAGTTAGTGAATCTGATCAACTGCAAATGCTTGTGACAAAACTAACAAAAGCACAATACCGACTTTGTGCAATTGAATATAACCGTGGGAATATTAAAATAATTACAAGTACCATCAATGCTGACATTTATCCTTGCTTTCGCACTTAAGGAAATGTAGTGTTTCTAAAATATCCCCACATGTGGTTGTATTAAAAAAATTGAGGTATGAATTTGTTTTTTAATTTTAAATTATCTTTTCATTACCATGTTTCTTGGGCGATGATGAAATGGATAGCTTTTTATTGTATTCCTTCACATGCAACCGGATAAATGTCAAGTCCGCCTTTTCAGATGTCTATTTTTCGAAGGCTCAGACGACTGAAAGAATCCCTGCAACCACAACATGAATGAATCAATTAGTGTGTTTTTAATTGCACATTGTGGAAAATTGAGACCAACTCCTCAAGGATATGATGGATGATAAACGTTGCTGAGATTTTAGGACAAGCTGTTCACTGATGTATTATACCCCAGTTAATGCCTGCCTTCACCCAGGATCTTTAAATGTACATTGCCGGGGAGCTTGTAATGTTACAACACCAATTTAGGAGATTTTACATCTTTTTTGGATTCTGGTTTAATAGCTCATGAGATGATACCTTGAACAGCGCTTTTGCAAATCAGGTCCCATAAGGAGAAATCGTCAATTTTTAACAGAATCCTAATCAAATTCAACTGACATAATATAGTGCTATTTAATTAATGTGCAATTGCAGATTTACCATCCTTACCGTTTTGTTTCCTGAAGACTTATTGGGCAGTGTGAAAATCTGAACAAATTCATATTAAGCAGACATCAAGCCAGTCTCATGAACAAAAGCAATGTCATAGGCGAGTATATGAATTATAACTTACCTATGGCAACTGATTGGTAGTACTGGTTTATAAAGTTGGGGAATTTTCCTGTTTATCAAAGGCTGGAGAGCTTCTTTGAGACGGTGATAGTTCCGTTCGAGCTCGCGTTGATATTCTTTCTGATCAGGACCTATTAAACTCTTATTCTTCCGCAATGCATCTTCACATCTTAATTTAAAAAAAATTGTCAATTAGCATCAACATCCCCACAACTACTAAACAGGAAATATGTTTCAAGCTGACAACATACTGTATTTCCTGGCAATGAAGACGCACACAGCGAAGTTTACTACTTGGTGCAGTCTAGGCCGTGCTGACCCAGGCCAGGCTCCCCACACGCTGTGAAAGGAACGCCTTCCCCACCCCCCCAGCAGCGCTGTCCTTTTACAGCCGTTTCCCATCAGCTGCCAGCAATGAGGGATAGACCTGGCTATTTTTCTTGGCTAACAACCTCCTAACCTTCGGCCTCCAAGACACAGTCAAATTTTCGTGCCTTATTTTTGGGTAAAAAATGGCGTCTTCATTACCGGGAAATATGGTAATGTTATTTCAACTTGTACTAATTATTTAATAGCATAGTTGAAGTACAATGTTCAGTCTAGAAATGCAGCCCACATGACGATTATTCAAAAGATATGGAAGTGATGTGATGACTGTACAGGGCCCTTATAATAATCTATTATGAAATGAACTTGCATTATACACACAATGCACATCAAGATCTACACAAATATATAGAACATTAAAATACATATTTTGAAGATAGTGCCAATTGGCCTGTTACATGCTTATTACAACATATTGTGTTTATCTGGTAAAGGCCTTGGTGCCACCTAAGTTGATCAGATTGCATTTATCTTTAAATGCACTTTATATAATTAATTAATTTAGCTGCCTTATCCTTAGCTGTATAGTGTATTTATTACACGAGTCATCAGAGGATCTTGGTCTAAACCTTGAGAAATAATGTCATATTAGTATAGACTTTTGTCACGCATCTTTCGTAAGCAAGACAATTTCTGATTCAGAAGTTTGCAGAAGTGAAGAGGGATCCAAGAAGTCTCAATATAGCATAAACAATGGCTTGCAGCAGTTAGGCCAGCTAATGAAAGGGAACACTGCCACCTAAGGACGACAGATGGCACAATGGGCTAAGTGTTCGGCTGGCAACCGGAAGGTAGCTGGTTCGAATCCCGCTTGGAGTGCATACTGTCGTTGTGTCCTTGGGCAAGACACTTCACCCACCTTTGCCTGTGTGTGTGGATGTAATTATGTGAAGCACTTTGGGGTCAATGCAAGTTGACTAAAAATGTGCTATATAAATAAAGACATTATTATTATTATTAAGGCTTTCTTCCTGAGTTGTATGAGCAAAGTGACATAGCAAATCTGACACTCAACATGATCAACAGCAATTCCAGATAGCTGAGATTTCAGTTCCATCTAAACACTAGCATGAATGATGGATTTCTTCAATATGGAAAATATAAGAAATCTTACTTTTTGGTGAAGTCTTTGAAGCACAAGCGTAACTTGTTGTGGTGTCGGAATAGCTTAGGATCATTGGGAATTTCAGACAAAAATACTTGAGCAACTTCTAAAGGTCCCTATGCAGAAAGATTAAACGTTACAGTAACAATTATTTAGCTTTCATGACCATCAACAACATTTAATGCAGGATGGAGGCAATATGCCAGGAACCTACTGTTCATGTTTGAGCATCGAGTGAGAAAAATAAATTGCTAGTTGACTATAGCGATATTAAATTAATATAAGAACAAATATCAGAAGTAGCATTACTGATACATTATTCCTAACCAAGCAACACAATGAGAACAAATGCTATCATTTTAACTTCTTTTACCTTTCAACCATCACATTTAAAAGGAATAACACATTTTCTTGACCAATAAATGTTTTTGTTGCCAAATGGGTATGATAACCTTGTAATGACATTTTCAGTATCATCAGCCTCTTCATTCTTTATCATTAGTTCCAATTTCCAAAAAGTAACATCAGTAATTCAATAAAACTAATTCTCAGAAACACTCTATTTGATTACGGGTTCAAATTAGATGAATTATAAAAACATAATGGTAGCCATAAAGCTGCACTGTGTTTCTTTCTGCCTAATGTTTGAATTCCATTTAATGTGCTTTTCTAATTCTAGTGTTTGCACCTTGCACATAATCTTTTCCCCTTAAAATAACCGGCCAGCCTCTTACATCACCCAAATAGCTACTCAGTGATTTCACAAAACTGCCAACCGTTTAAGGTACTGAGGAAAATAAGGAAGACACATTTCTGTCAAACTCAGGCTAAGTCCTCAAATGGAACATAGCCTGGGGTTGACTTAGTGGAAATGTGTTTACTTGAACTGAAGTAATTGAAACAATGCAGCACCCAGACTCGTAACAAAGCACCATATGAATAGGGCCTATCCTTAGGTGAAAATTTGTGTATTTATTACATAGGCCATCAGAGAATCATGGTCTGAACTTTGAGAAATAATGATATATTAGCGTAGACTTAAGTCACATAGCTTTTTATGCTGTTAGACTCTGGTTAATATAATAATATGTTAAATGTGGTATTGGATTTTTTTTCCTCTGGTAGATTAGAAGCCATACTTGATTAACTGTTGTTCCCACTGAGCCCTGTAACACCATCTGAAGCATTTTAGGATCAGCTGGATCTTGATGTGTTGCAAAAGCCAGCTCTTGAGTTTTTTTCTGCATGTCTTCTATTGCCACTTCGATTGGTGTTAAAATGACCTGTGGATAAAGAGTTTCATTGTGCTTAATTTTTAAACATCATTTCCATTAAACCCAGTAACATTTCTTAAGATGGACACAAATAGCTGGAGTAACTCAGCGGACCAGGCAGCATCTCTGGAGAGAAGGAATGGGTGATGTTTCGGGTCGAGACTGTTTGAAGAAGGGTCTCGACCCGAAACGTCACCCATTTCTTCTCTCCAGAGATGCTGCCTGTCCCTCTGAGTTACTCCAGCTGTTTGTGTCGATCTTCGGTTTAAACCAGCATCTGCAGTTCCTTCTTATACGTTTCTCAATGCTAACCCTGCCTGTTATTTTTTTTCAATGAGTAGGACAAGAAAAAATTAAGGACTGTTGATATATCAGTTGTTTCAAACTGTAGTCATCTATTTTCCCTCTTGGCTGTAATTACTGCACAATCTATGAAGAAAACGTTACCCTGAAAAGAATAGCCACACTTCCCAAAATAATTCAGTTTTTAAAATTTAGATATAGATTTCCACAATAGTAAAAAGTGAATACTGTTGAAATTATTTACATAACATCACAATGAAAGATGGACTAGAGATCACAAAACATTACCATTCTCGTATTCATTGAAAATTAAGCTCCAGAACGTACTATTTTCTGTTCATTTTGAGCTTCATCAACTGTAACAGTAAATGCCGAATCATGAAATCATTTCCTCACCTCTTCTTTGTGTATGGCATTGATCCTGGTTTTAATGTAAGGGAACGCATGTGACACTGTCAGGATCGTTTTGCGTTTGAACTGTTCATGAAGATCACCGTGTGCTCGTCCATCTAACGTGAATGGCGTGCAATACATGAAACGTCTCAGGTTATAATTTTTGTCAAAGTAAGTAATCCTATCCTTCATTTCATAGGCGTCAAAATATGGTTCCACGTAAGTTATCTGAATATACGCCTGTAAAAATAATTTATAGAACATCTGATGAGCACAAATTACAACTCTTTTTCAAATTACATAGGTTTAGATTTAGATTTGTTATCATTTAGGTTTAGTTGTATTGTACTGAGGTACAGTGAAAAGCTTTGTTTTGCATGCTATCCAATCAGTTCAGATACTACTATGCATAAATACAATAGTCGAATACAAATCAAGTCAAACTCAAGTACAACAGATAGAGCAAAATGCAGAATATGGTTCTTAGCATTGTAGCACCCCAGTTCCATAGACAAAACCTAATATCTGCAATGTGGTAGAGGTAAGAACCTTAGTTTATGGAAGGACCATTCAGAAGCCTGTATTACACCATACAGACATATTCATATGTTCTTACCTTATTAGGATCCAATTTGCATTTGTCCACTGGATTAGAGTCTTTGATAACTTCCACACCATCTTCACCAAAACGTTCCCCATAAAACGCCTAAATCAAAAGAAAACACGTTTGTTATTGATGTATGGTGTACAGGATTCTTTTGTGAAAATGCTATCAAGTCGGTGAAGAATGGTGCTCTGTACTTGCAGTACCTATTATGATGACAGGTGGCACTGGAACTGCCTTTCAAACATGAGTAGGTGCATCTGTTGTTGAACCAATGTTACAAAAAATATTCAATGTGATGAATTTACCTGCTTAGAAAAATGAGTTACCCTGCAGTCATGAGCAATGTCACTATTTGCTATTGGATAACAAATTCTGATCTGTCCCTTTGTGTTTACAAATACAATTATATATCAGAATTATATATATATATAATACAGGACAATTTACGATACTATATTTTGTACTCCCAATAAAACCACACAAAGGGGAGAGCATATGGAAGAACTCGGCGGGTCTGACGGCATTGTGGAAGGAAATGAACTAGATGTTTCGGGACAGGACCCTACATCTAGACTTTTCATTTCCCTCCAGACGATGCCTGACCTGTGTTCCTCCATGTGCTCTCCTATTTTGTTCCAGGTACCAGTCTCTTGTGCATCCTAATCAACCAAATGAGTAAATCATCCTTAGACTGACATATCTGGCCAGCAAGCAGTTGATTTCTCTGCTCCGCTCGCTGTAATCTGATGGTCTGTGATCTGTTCTTGCACAATTCTACATTTATCATGTGTGCAGTCGAACCATAACTTTGCTACTGCCTTTATGTCTAGGTAAGGAAACCATGATGTTCCCATGAATATGCTCAGCTCTTCTCTCAAGAATGCATCAATGTTGTAGTCTGACATTTGTCTCCTGAAAATTGTCTCTTGTTTTTTATTCCAGATTCCAGTTTCTTATGCATTCAATCAAGCAACCGAACAAATCCCCCTCCTCTGTTATGTTAATTGATTCCTCTCCTACAAGTTTGGGCTGTTTTACTTTAACCCCAGAAAAAATTAAAAACAGCTGCTGCAGTCTATATTCTTCCCTGCACTGTCCCAACTCTACCTGAACTTATGCTGATAACATTCAGTTTTCCCCCCTTTGGGTAGCAACCCACTGTGACAATCTCATTGGCCTTCAGGTTTCTTTATCACCTCTCCTCCTCTGGTCTTCTACAATGTTCAATCTTTTCCTGACATCTTTCAGGAAAGGTGGTAGCTTTCCTTTGCCACTTTCTCCCAGACACCAACTATTTTCACTTTCATTATCTCTTGCCTCTAATCAGATAGGATCTAAAGTTTTACCTGTTCTTGGTTCCTCGTCTATAAATCACTGTCAATTGACTAGGTTTTTGTTAAAAAGGAAGAAAATCTAGTAACAAAGGATTCAAATTGGCCATTTTTGTGGACAGAAGGTCAATATTATCCCATCATTATCTTAGCATACCTCAAGCCGATGAGAGATTTCAGCCAGTTTTGTAATGGCTGGTTCTTTGTAAACAAATTCTTGTTCATCCAGGTCACCAAACCTGGACCCATAAAAGCCAACACGGAAGTAGGTACCAAACATCCTCTTTCCATCCTATAGAGGGAGTAATTTGTATAATTATGTTGGAGTAACCAGATAACATCCAAAAGAAGCAAATATTCTTACTTTATGAAAACATGAAATGAGAAATGCCCATCAAGCTCCTTGCCTCCAAAGTTTATGCATATTCTGCTGCATTTATTCAAAATTACCATCTCAATATCCTTTCATTTGCAAAAGGGAAACTGAATTGCTTTTCCATTTAATCACAACTTTCTGCAGCAGTTTCCTTTTAAGTTTAACACCTCATTCATTTTAATTATTTATTGCATTTTAACCATGATGATCTATCATAATGTGGATTGTCTTCCTGCTCTAAGATATTTTCTGTCCATTCCGGCATTGTAAAGCATGTAGTGCATAAAGAATGAGAATTTCCCAATCTTCACATAAAAACTTAGGATAGATTTTACAATACCCCTCAATTTTCTTAACTCTCCAGTAAGAATTTATATGGCACTCTAATAGGCAGATGGCGACATTTTCATTCTGCCTTCCATTGATACAGTGTTTTGTTGGTATTTATATTTTCATATTTTCCTACCTAAAGTCAGTCATTTAAAGATTTAAGTTGGTGAAACTGTGTGAATTCTTATCACTAAAATGCCAGTTTATACTTTAAATGTATGAGCTATGATACATATCAGATTTAATCCTTACAATACCCTATATTTCTGCGCTCCACCTACGCTATTTCTCTGGAATGCTGAGGAGTTTGTGTGGTGAGTTGTTGCCATTATTGAGATAAACATGTTCAATACAGATTCACGACGTCCTTATCTACTGTACAATCACAAAAAATGAAAGGCAGCTTTTCAGTATTATAATGGTCGAAATGATCAAAGACTGAAGTGCCTACACATTTCTTCTGTTAATTTGTGACAAGGGGATTGTCCCAAGATAACTGTAATGCAGAAAGATATTTAAGAATTTGATCCTGGAGGCTTAGAAAGATTGTGCTGGATACTGATGTGCAAGCCCCACCATTCCAATGTGCAAAAACTGTATGTCCCAGCATCTCTGAAAGTAATACTTCAAAAAGTCCATTATTCCCTCAATAACATTTATGACAATTATATTAACACAAGTAATGTGCACAAGTTCTGTGCACATTTGGGTAGTGGAAAGAAATGATAAAAAAAACAATTCACACCAACACGTATTGTTAATCCTTAATCACCAACAAAAATCTTTTGATATGTTAATGATTGCTTTGATTGCATGTGTTGAATGCAATTATAAATAGATTGACAATTAAAATATACGTTTTATAATCATGAATAATTTTTGCCTGTTTATGTGGTTTATGCTAACTGTCATTTCTAGGTGTCAGTTATGGATGCCTTTGACGCATTCTGCTTGTCCAAAATATTCAAATTGCAGCTTTTAACGTAAATAATATCTGTCATACAGTGGAAAGGAAATACCTACTTTTAGCAAAGATCAAAAGCAGACACACAGATTTCAGATAAATGTTACTGGATTAGAAGATTGAGGATTTTGCTTTCAATTTGCTATTGTGGAGTGGGAAAACAGCATTTGCCTTCCCGATCTGTACTACTATATTGGCATTTCTGCATGTATATATTATTTTGTTTGTTTTGCTGTATGTAACTGAAGCACAATGAACCATGTATTTGCAACACATGGAAAGTGTACAAGTGAAACAAAGACATGGGAGATAACAGCAGGAAAAGCAACAATGATCAGCCACAAACTAACCATCAGAAGAATTACTAAACACAACAGATATTTAAGATTGTAGACTAAGTGCAACATGCAGGAGACAAAGCTGAGGTGATTTAAGATACATTCATGCAATATTCACTCCCAAAGGCATTACGTTAAAACCCCCCCCCATTATTTTTGTACATTAATGTGTTTGAAAGATCCACATTTAAATATGACCATATGTATTTACCTTACAGTTAAGTAATATGTGAACTAAAGAATAAGGTTGATAACTGAACTTTTAAGCAGATTGTTTATGTGCACAGAGACCATCAGAAAAAGGCTAGACTACATTAAATTGGACAATTGGAAGATAGACATAAACTGCTGGAGTAACTCAGTGGGACAGGCAGCATCTCTGGAGAGAAGGAATGGATCGAGATGCTTCTTCAGAGTGAGAGTCAAGAGAGAGGGAAACTAGAGACATGAAAGGGCAGGGTGTGAAAACAACAGATAAAACAGATGATCAAGGAAATGTAGAATGGTTCATTGTTGGCTGAGGGGAAGGTGACAACAGGGCATACACACAATAAAATTAGTCAGGAGGACAGTGAAACTAGTCAGAGAACTAGGGTGGACGGAGAGAGAGGGAACGTATTGGACTTGTCTTGGAAATAGGTCCTGGAAATTTTGTGTTTTTATGACTTGACAGATCAATTTCCCTCCTGGGATAAATAAAGTTTTATCGTATCTTCTTCTTCTTGCGTATGGTGTGCACAGCCTAACGTTGTAGGACAACTTGCTCTATTTGATCTTATTTGATTGTGTCCATCGTAACGAAATAGGAATACAGGATATGCATTCTGAGTGATGGGATTTAACACATGATGTCCTTCAGGGAGATGCTCTAGAGACTCAAATTTTTCACCAAACTTAAGGATGATTGTATTCATTCTTGAGTAGAAGCAACAATAAGTGATGTAAGCATTACAGAAACATAGCTGATTGAGGGGAAAAAGTTTAGCAAATTGTGTTTTACATGGACAAGTATATGAGGCCTTCTTTCTCACAACCAAGCATAAAATAGAATATATAATGAAGCAAAGAGAACTGGAAGATCAACCATAAATCATTAAAACCAAGTTAATAAAATTGCAACCAAGTTACAAGATATGGGGATGGTCATTTTAAACTGAGGTGCAAAATAATTTCTTCTCAGGGTGGTAATCTCTGGAATTGCTCTACCACGGAAGGTTATAGAGGACAACTAACTTGGGTTACTGAAAGAGGGAATTTGAAAGATCAAGAAATTGAGGGCAATCGGGAACTGGCACAGATGAGATGAGGTCCGAGTAGATCAGCCATGATCATATTGACTGGAGAACAGGCTTCAGGGGCTGGGTGGCCTATCGTTGGCTCTATCAATGAAGCAAGTAGCCTTTATTTCAAAGGAGATTGAAAATAAAGAAAAGGAAGTTAGTTATATTACATTTCTGCAGAGTTTTGGTTAGATCCCAACCGAAAATATAATTATTTTTTTTGGCACCGCTTGTCCCATTGTCTGTAGGGGCTGCATCACAAGTCCACCAGATTGATCATATATTTAGACGGTTCAGTTATGAAAGTGACTTGCACACATAAACGTAACTTGTATTCCTATGTGTTTGCGGAAGACTGAAGGGGTGGTAAACTGAATAAGATGTTTAAGCATGTTCATTCTTATTAGGTAACCAAATTCAGTACCACCCACGTAGCACAAATGTTCCAAACGATCAATGTAAGAACAATTCGACCATCTATTTTTTGGTGGTTTCAGTTGATAGAAATCAGACAACTCTTGGGACTCCAAATGATTACTCCAAAAATGACCAGGTTGTCAACTATTTTAATCTGATCTCATGAAACTAAACCTCTTTTATGATCATATATCACACTAAAATAGTATTTCGAAAATTACTTCTCAAAGAGAATCTTAGCAAGGCAAACACCAACCCAGGGAGAAATAGATAACATAATGGAATAGTTTCCTGTTTTTGTGTAACAATTCCATGGAACGGCATAATACACAAGCTATAATTAAGATATTAGACAGTAAGAAGCCTTTCTTCTGTTCCTCCAAGGAACAGTTATTCTTCCCATTCCAAAGGGACATTGGAGGTCTCTGCTCCCCATACGGGGCCTTGCGATTGAGAGTTTCCTGTGAGGTGAGTGCCTGCCTCTAGCTAAAGGCAAAGTGTGGCATGTCTAGAAGCTGTTCCCATTCTTCTTAGCTGAATATCCTCTGTATCCAGTATGCTGCTGATTTGAGAGAAAGCAGACTTTCGACTCGGCACCAGCTCATTTCAGGTCAGAAGAATGAATAGTCATAAAGTCATGTGATAGGAGTAGAATTAGCACATTCGGCCCATCAAGTCTACACTGCCATTCAATCATGGCTGATCTATCTCTCCTAACCCCATTCTCCTGCCCCCCCCCCCCCATAACCTCTGACACCTGTACTAATCAAAAATTTATGTCTCTGCCATAAAAATATCCACTGACTTGACCTCTACAGCTTTCTGTGGCAAATAATTTCACAGATTCACCACCAGCTGACGAAAGACATTTCTCATCTCCTTCCAAAAAGAACATCTTTTAATTCTATGACCTCTAGTCCTAGACTCTCCCACTAGTGGAAATATCCTCTCCACATCCACTCTATCCAAGCCTTTCACTGTTATGTATGTTTCAATGAGGTCCCGCCTCATTCTTCCAAACTCCAGCGAGTACAGGCCCAGTGCCGACAAATGCTCTTCATAGGCTAACCTATTCCTTCATAGTGACAGATAGCAAATAACAAGATTCTACTAGCAGGTCCCATTCAGCATTCAGTCAATGGACCAGGGAACATCATTGCAGTTTCATAGCTTTCTGGACAACAGCCAGAGGAATGACGAACAGCACTTGTCTTTTCTCAGATGGGACTCTGTTGGGGAGCTGGGGTGCAATGAGAAACTGCGCAGCCTTTTAAATGACATGACTCTGCAAACAAAGCTTTGCTTCATTCATTTCATTCATAGAGTTGCTGTCTCACAGAGCTTGTAACGCCAAAGACCCAGATTTGATCCCAACTATGGGTGCTGTCTGTACGGAGTTTGTACGTTCTCCCCGTGACAGCGTGGGTTTCCTCCTAGATATTCGGTTTCCTCCCACCCTCCAAAGACGTACAAATTTGTAGGTTAATTGGCTTGGTGCAAATTGTCCCTAGTTGGATAGTGTTGCGGGGATCATTGGTTGGTGCGGACTCAGTGGGCAGAAGGGCCTATTTCCGCACTGTATCTCTAAACTAAACTAAACTAAATCATGTGAGGTAGCTTCACACAAGGCATCAACTTATTAACAGGACATTAACTAGTTGAAGTACCTCTGCAATCTACAACCTTCTCTTTTGGGGAAACCCCCTTATACAGGTCTAAGATATGTTTACATATCAAGTCACCAACGATATAAGAGTTCTCCATGATGAGGGAAATGCAGCTCACATACATATGGACCTCCAAAGGATGTCCAATGAATTGGTGCGCAATAACATGCTTATCATCAAGATTGAAGGCAATGGGATAAAATAAACTTTCATATTATGAACAAAAAATTGCTTAAAGAAAATAATTATAGTGAAAGGGTTTTCAGACTGAAGGGAAGTATACAATATAGTGTACAATAGAGGTCAGTTCTAGATCACTGATATTCTTAATGTATATTAATCATCTGGACTTGGGTATACAGAGCGATAATTTAAAAGTTTTCAGATGACGTAAGACATGTAGTGAACTCTGAGGAGGTTAGTAGTATAGATTGAAACTCTCTGGTCTGGCACTCATGGATCCTGAATACAGACCTGATGGACTACAAACATTGCCCCCGATAGACCGTGGGCCGAGGTGCTTTTTCGTTTCATTTCGTGACCCAAATCACGTATCTACCTGTATTTATAACGAATTGTGTAAAAATATTATAGAATTCATACCTGAAACTCGTCAAGAACAAAACCTGCATATATTTTTTAAATATGAGAAAAATCTCAAATTTTCCGAGCAATAATTGTCCAATCAAAGCACGTTTGACATTGAGTCGGACGCCAATCACGCGCTTTGTTTCATGCTAGCTAGGCAGCGAGCACACTGGGATCATGGCTGCCTCCTAATAACATCACAAAAATAGCAAGGTTTCGAAGGAAGAAAGGTAATGCTAACATTTTGTATTACAACTGATTTATCTTTGTAAAGTTATAATGTTGAGAACTGAAATAAAAATCATAAATAAAAATGTAGAGCTAGGGTTAGGATTAGGGTTAGGGTCAGCGTTATTGTCAGGGTCAGGGTTAGGGTTAGGCATTTTCCTCTCAGTGGAAGAGGGTTAGGGTTAGGGCAACCTATGGCCCACGGGCCAGATCCTGCCCGTAACCCGAAAACATCCAGCCCGCAGACGTTTTTTTTTCTTCTGAGGACTTCCGTGACGGAGCCGGAACTATGGGGGTGCTGAAGGCGGCCCTGGGCCAGGCAGCAGGGGGTCAGTCAACGGTCGGGCAGTCGGCCAGCCGGTGGGTGCAGTGAGGGGTTGGTCGGGCAGTCGGCGGGTGCTGTGAGGGGTTGGTCGGCCAGCCGGTGGGTGCTGTGAGGGGTTGGTCGGGCAGTCAGCCAGCCGGTGGGTGCTGTGAGGTGTCGGTCGGCCAGCCGGTGGGTGCTGTGAGGGGTCGGTCGGGCCGTCGGACGGCCGGTGTTGCAGCGAGCGTTCGGGCGGACTGACGGAGCTGGCACTATGCGGGTGCTGAAGTCGGTCCGGGCGGCGTGCAGGGCAGAGCTACTCCCCACCATGTTGACATTCGGTGTAATCGTGGCGTCGGGTGGGCTGCTGCTGATGATCCAGAACGGCATGCTGGCTGAGGGGGACGCGCTGAGCGGCCACATGTACGGAGCCCGCAGCCGGTCCCAGATCGGCTCCAGCTCCAGTCGTTGGCAACTCTGGAAGAGGGCGGCGGGTTAGGGTTAGGCATTTTCCTTTCAGTGGAAGATGCCTTAGCCTTCCCCCAGCCCGGCACTGCCCCAGTCCCACTGTGGCCGTGACCCCCATTCTGCACACTGGCAGTCAGTGAGGTTCAGTAAACTGGGGAATGCACAGGATCTGCCCTCACCCATTTATTAGGCGGGTTCAGGAGCCGGTGAAACCCGGGACCTCTGCGGCAGTCCCGTATGCAATGTTCCCATATACCTATATATTATTGAGCACAAGAGGGCGCTATTACTTTTCCTAATTAGCTTAATTAATTAGTGTGTAACTTTTTGCACTGACGAGTTATGAATTCCTTATCAATAGGTAGACAAAAAGGCTGGAGAAACTCAGCAGATGAGGCAGCATCTGCCTCACCCGCTGAGCTTCTCCAACCTTATTGTCTACCTTCGATTTTCCAGCATCTGCAGTTCTTTCTTAAACAATTCCTTATCAATGATGTTTTATCTAAATCTGTGCCAAATTTCAAATAGATATCAGACATGGGTCACAAAAGTTGAAATCTAGAGCCCTTTTGGCACCTCGACCCACGGCCTGTGATAATCTTCCTCTGTGCAAGAGAACTATTAAGGGCCTGTCCCACTTAGGCAACTTTTTAAGTGAGTGCAGGAGACTCTGTGAAATTATACTTTTACGAATAATGAGAAGAGGCACTATAAACCTGAAGGCAGAATTTAAAAGGAAAAGAGAGATCTGGGACATACAAGCACTGTTCATTGAATGGGTAGGGTAGGGAGGATCCTGGGCTTCATAAAGAGAGACATAGAATACAAGAATAAGGAAATCATGGTCATATTTGGCCCTGTTTAAGGAACGATGTCACAGGCTTTTTAGTTGGCAAGGTAAAGATTTAGTAAAATTATTCCAGTAAAAGAGGCATTTGTTGTGTGGATATAATGGAGAAGCCGGTCCTGTTCTCCAAAGAATTGGAGATTGTCCCAGAATCTGAAAGAGATATTTTTAGTCAGCCAGGTAGATAGCGAGAGGCAGAATCAAGAACCAGAAAATCTAAATGAATTGGCAACAGAACCGAATCAGATGTGTGGAAAAGCCTTTTTTACACAGTGTCTGGGTCAAATTAGAACCACACTGCCTGGGAAGGCAGAGTAGGATAAGTGTATGAACGGAAAGAATGGGGAGAATGGGGTAGTGCTCCTACATAATGACTGTGTGGATGTGAAGCACACAATGACTTTCTTCTAAAAGTAAGAATGTAATTGCTCTATCTGGCACATTTGACAATAAAACACTCTTGACTATACTATACCTATTCTGTGATAACTGGATATGAAAGCTTTGTGGTAACTAACTGTCAGGATTTTGCCTCAATTGAATTTATTCGAGTGAACAAGTAATTGCTGCAGTAATCAACATAAACAGGAGAGGATTTGGCAAAACTGATGGTCCTGGAATAGGGTTGTTGGCTTCACCTTTTACTCTGCTAAAGTCAATAATAACTACAGATAAAAAAGGTTTTGGGAGTGAATATTGACGAATGATTTGAATATTTATTCACATAAAGCACCATCTTGATTCTAACAAAATGAACACAGGTAGGTGGGATGCAATACTTTGTGCAATACAGGAAAATAAAATAAAACGTGTTGAATTATAGCAAATTTAATTTCTTTCCCCCAACAAGGACTGCTCAGTGATTGCATCAGCTATTGCAATAGATCAACAAAGTGCAAAACTTACCACAATAGGAAAGTAATAAAAGTGGGAAGAAGGGGCCACCACCAGGGCGAGCAAAAAAAGGAGAGAGGGGAGAAAACATAAATTATTTTAATCAGGGCGGGGATCTTTGAAACAAAAATAGCAATAAATTCCAGCAATAAAAGTAAATTAAAAAGACAACATCAATCAAACACACTCAAATAGCACAGCAGAGCAGGCAGCATCTGTATAAGAGGGTTAACATGTACACACCACAAGATAAGTGATCAAGATGTAAAGGAAGCTAACAGTGATCACCATTGGACAGGCAAACAGGCTAGTAATGTACTTTACCATGCAATGTTGCGATGTGTGACTCGTGAATAATGAAGGCAAACAATTGCATTGAAGAAAAAATGTATAAGTCAGAACTAGAACAAATAATAACCTTACTGCCAATAGCAGTGAGAGGCAATAAGATGTCTGTGAAATAAAAAATAAATAAAAGCTAGCGATGATGGAAGTGACTCATTCACAGGACTCTTCATTAGTGAGAAAATGTTTATTTGACACGCACTGTCTGTGAGATCTGTTCTTTTGAAAGCATTTCATATGACCTCAGCAGAAGAATTTACAATTCTGAGATCAAAAGAAATGACTTCACAACAGAATCCCCACAGGCAGCACACACGGGCAAAGCATTCGCATGAGTCTCAGAATAAACATTAGTGCTCCAACATCAACTGAAGTGATACCTACCTCCCAGCCAGTACTCTGTGTAATAGAAAGTAGAGTCATGTCAAATCGTCACAAAACAGATAACGTTCCTGGAAAATTAGGATTAGCATGCACGTTCAATTTAAACCTAAACTTCCAGATACATGATTCCAAATGCGTAATTCTTACAGGAAAACTGACTTAAAGTCAATACTTTTGCTAAGAACTTACCTATATCAAATATTTTCAATTATATTTTTTCCAAAACATCTGAATTTACATTTAACCAAAGACTGTAAGGTTAATTACCTGATGAACTATTTTGCTGAATGCATCTTGGAGTCTACCATGAATAGCCGCTAGTTTTTTTGCATCACGATTAGCCTCGTGGATTGGAATTAGAACTTTGTAAACTTCATTAACTGCCTCGTACATTCCAGCCTGTTATTCGAAAGTCCGAAATTATTAACAATAGCAAGAGAAAAATGAGCCTCATATAATATGCAACAACCTTACTCAAAGTAAGTTATGAATTCACAGAAATCAACAATCATTCAGGGAATGTTTTCTTATACAACCTTAACCAGCTTCTTCCAGCATTATTTCTCTGTGTCTGTTTGCTGTCACTGTTCTGAAGTGTGTAACATCAAACACAGCTCAGTTACATATAGCCCATGGTATCCTGTAGTCTTGATTGCTGCTGTAGAATCACCTGTCTGTCACCCGAACTATCGAGTCTCCTCCACTTTAGCTCTGCCTGACATTACCTTTCACTGCTGTGCCTCAGAGACTGACTCAGTGCCACAGACCTGACTGCTGCTGCTCATCCCTGACTTCTCAGCCACCCCCCCACCCCCCCAACAGTATCCAAATCTGTTTTGAAGGAGAATGGACACAAGGGTCACCTGCACTTTCTGTCTACTACTTTTCCTCACGGTCACCCACTACCCTTTTCCTGTACCTTAGGTGTGACCACCTCATCATAACTTTGATCTGTGAAGCTCTCATTCTCCCGTATGATCCTGAGGTCATCCAGCTGCAGCTCGAGTTCCCCAACTCATCTTTAAGGAGCAGCACCTGGACACACTTCCCACAGGTGTAGCCAGTGACACCAGCAGTTTCCCCGACTTCCCACATTCTGCAGGAGGAACATTGCACCTGCCATCACTACTCATTCACATGTAACTTGGTCTGGTGCCCTTCATGGATACCATTCCACTCACCAAGACAGCAACACAAGACAGCTACGAAATTGGAACAATATATACCATTGAAAACAGGTCGGCGGCTTGCTCCATCAATCCCACAAGACCAGCTTCTGTAAAATACTTCCCAGAGCAGATCCCTTCCTCATCTGGTGAAAGGACATCATCAGAAACTGCAGACTCCTCCAAAACATTGAAAGAGATGTTCTGGAAGGAAACATAACAAGATACAAATTTCAGATGATTGCAATGACAAAAACACATTTTACCATATGCTTATTATAGAGTCTTACATTGTGGAAACATGTCCTTGACCCCATCTTGCCCACATCTGCCAACATGTCCCATCTACACTGATCCCACCTGCCTGCATTTGGTCAGTCTGTCTGTCTGTCTGTCTGTCTATATATATATATATAACTAAAAGTCTCATATTGTATGTATGTTTGTATGTATGTTCCCGAAATACAGTCAAAACGGTACACGATAGTACAACAATTTTAGGGGCGCCTTACTCACCATTCGCCTGCGGTGTGCAGTATCAACTTTCGTTATATTTTAAAAAGTAAATCACTTAAATTTTTTTTAATGAACTTTATATTGTGAATGGGACAAGTTTCAATGTGGCCGTCGCGCCTGCGCAGTGCGCTCCCACTAGCCAGGCCCGTCAGCCGCGCTTACGCAGTTGGGGGAGGGTTGCCAGGCCCAGCGCCATTTTCATCTAATACTTCCGTGTGCACTTAACTGGCGTCACAATGGCAACCCGACGGGCCGTCTAGTATATCCCTCTAAAACTGTTCTATCCATGTACCTGTCTAAATGTTTCTTAAACGTTAGGATCGTCCCTGCCTCAACTACCTACTTGGTAGTTCATTCCATACAGCTACCACCTTTTGTGTCAAAAAGTTACCCCTTGGGTTCCTATTAAATCTTTCCCCCTCACCTTAAACCTGTCCTCTAGTTCTCGATTCCCCTGCTCTGGGCAAGAGACTCTGTTCGCCTTCCTGATCTATTCCTCTCATGATTTTATACACCTCTATAAGATCATCAACCCTCCTGTGCTCCAAGGAATAGAGTCCTAGCCTGCTCAACCTCAATCTATGGCTCAGGCCCTGGAGTCCTGGCAACATCCTCATAATTTTTCTCCAGCTTATATTGATTATAGTCTACAGGTGTACAGTGGAGAGCATATTGACTAGTTGCAAAAGTAGATTGCAAAAAGTGGTGAACACTGGCCAGTCCATCACAAGTACTGACCTCTCCACTATCGAAGGAATCTACAGGAGTCGTTGCCTCAAAAAGGCAGCCAGCACCATCAGAGACCCACACCACCCTGGCCATGCTCTCATTTGTCTCTTGCTATCGGGAAGAATGTATAGGAGCCTATAAACTGCAATGAACTACATGAACTTGGTGTGTGTGGGGGGGGGGGGGGGGAATCATCTCATCCACGTTTGATCTTACCAATTAGGAGAGACCATATCAAGAAAACAAATTGCATCAGACGAGATTGGAGGAGGTGCGTGTCAACCTCTAGCTCACCTGGAAGGGCTGATTGGAGGTGAAGGATGATTGGGCGGACATGTTTGGCATCTGATGTTGCAAGGAAAAGTGCCTGGGGAGGAGGAAGGATGAGTGGGTAGGGTTTAGCAAACCAAGGAGTCAGAGAGAATGGTGTCTGCAGAAAGCAGAAACGGTAGGGGAAGATGTGACTGGTGGTAGAATCACCATTAAATCTCGCAGAAGCGTCAGAGAATAAAGTTTTGGATGCAGAGGCAGATAGGGTGAAAGGTAAGGGCAAGGGGAACTCAACCCCATTTCTATCTGGGGAAAGTGCAGGTGAGAGCAGAGTTGTGGGAAACAGAGGAGGTACATGGATGAAGTTGCCACCAGTATCTCCTCCAGTCAACGCTATTGCTATTGCCCCCGCTCCCTCCAGGAACATAAATTAAACTGGCTGTGATTAGAAAACGCACAGCAAAACATACAGACTTAAAAGGAGAGAGAGAGAAACAAGTTTCAACGTGGCAGTCGTGCCTGCGCAATGCGCTCCCACTTGCCAGGCCCGTCAGCCGCCCTTCATCCATGTATCTCCTCTTAAAGGGAGAGAGAGAGTTAATATTCTAGGTCTATGATCTTTCATCAGAATATTTATCAACCTGGCTGTAGTTCTCTTTCCAAACAAAGGGCTTTAAATGTAGTTAATATGTCTCCATCTGACACAAGTTCACAGCATCACCACACTATACAGGGAATGATCCTGATCTGAAGGTATAAGGGCATTTCTGTAATAACCATCACGTCAAACAATCAAAACAGTCATTTGGCCCAATTAGTCTGTGCCAATGCGTGCACCTTACAGGAACCTCCTTTCATCCTACTTCATTTCACCCTATCAGTACATCCTTTCATTCTCTTTATGGGATGGAACTTCATTTTGCTTCAGGCAACATTAACATTTATCCCAGGAATATCAAAAATGAGAGGATAAAGAAAAAAATCAATTTATACTGGATGATTTTATGCAGATGTGAAAAAACGAATCCTATCTCACCTGGAAGGTCACACATCCAACTGGGAGATACTTGCGATCTTCCAACATACTTAGGTATTCTGCTACAAGTGCTGCTGAATGCACCAGGCACTGTGCTGCTTCAGCACGGTTGCTCTTCTCTGAGTGCTTTCCAGCCATGTTTTGGAGCCATGTTAGACGCAGATCTGGTGAAGTCTGGTACCCTTTAGCAATTCTAACCGACGAAAAATGAAAAAAACATATCAAGCACTGATAAGCTTGCAGGCTCAAATCAAAATAACCCAAGCATACCATTTATTTTTAGTTTTCTTCTTCTCTTCCTTTATCCCATCTCCAAATCTTCTTCTTTTCCCTCCTGAAAGTATCTATTCTTCTCTGCAAGGATCAATTGGGTGCTGTCGAACTCTTAGGCATTTTTCTGAGTCTAAATAACAAGCCATGACTGACTAAAAGGAAGTACCATCTAATCCACAGTGGCCATCTCAGCTGTAAACTGTACAGATTCAACTTTTTGTTTTCACGCTACATGGCATCTTAATGGGTAATCTTGCTGAGATTAGATTATGCAGTGAATCTTGAAATCCTAGTTCCATGACTCAATAATATCCTCGATGGTGGATTTAAATAAGTCTATAGGTACGTCTCTACCCGAGTTATACTTACATTATTTCATCTATTACTGGAATCAGCCAAATAACTGGTTTCCCAGATATTCTGTTTTGTGGTCATTTTAATGTAATTGTTATACACACTTGGTCCATACTTCTAAACTACCACACTGAATCAATTTCCTTTACTGGATATTTCATTATTCATTACAATCTACAAAAATGAAAGTAGGAAAGTTACTGGAAAGGATTCTGAGGGATCAGATATAATTGCATTTGGGAAGACAGGGATTGATTAGGGATAGTCAGCATGGTTTTATGTCATGTGAATTTGATCGTTTTTTTTTAAAGAAGTAACCAAGAAGACTGATGAGGCCAGGGTCATGGATGTAGTCTTTCTGGAGTTCAGCAAGACCACTGATAAAGTTTTGCATGGCAGGCTGCCTGGAAGGTTAGATCACTTGGGTTTAAGAGTGAGCTAGCTAAATGAACACAGAATTGGCCTCATGGAAGGAAGTAGAGAATGGTGGTGCAGGAATTTTTTGGACTGGAGGCTGTACCTACTGGTGTGCCTCAGGAATCGGTGCTATGCGCATTGCTATCTGTATCAATGATTTGGATGTGAATATACAAGGCATGATTATTAAGTTTGCAGAAGACAGTAAAATAGGCGGTAGATTATGGTAATCAAGAATTACAATGCAATCTTGTGGAACTGGGCATGTGGGCTAAGGAATGGCCGATGGAGTTTAATTCAGATAAGTGTGAGGTGTTGCACTTTGAGATGTTGAACCACAGAAGGACCATCATGGTGAACGGTAGGGCCCTGAGGAGTGTTATACAGTAGAAGGGTCTTGGAAAACAAGGACATAATTTCCTGAAAGTGGCATCGTAGGTAGAAAGGGATGGTAAAGAAGGCTTGTGGCACACTAACATTTATCAGTCAGGAAATTAAGTATAAAAGCTGGGAAGTTATTACAGTTGCTCACAAGGTTGGTGAGTCGTGCCAGAAGTATTGTGTTCACCATGTTATAGGAAGGATATCATTAAACTGGATAGGCTGCAGAGAAGATTAACAGGGATGTTGCCAGAACTTGAGGGGCTGAGCTATAGGGGAGAGATTGGGCAGGCTATGACTTGCAGAGTGTTGGAGGTTGAGGGGTGGTCTTACAGAGATGTATAAAATCATGAGAGAAATAAATAAGATGAATGCACAGTCTTTTTTTTAGGTTAGGGAAATCACAAACTAGAAGGCATAGGTTTAAGGTGAAATGGGAAAGATTTGTAAGGAACCAGAGGGGCAAATATTTCACAGTGGGAGGTAGAATATTGAACAAGCTACCAGAGGAAGTAGATGAAGTAGATACAATAACAACATTTAAGTCATTTTAGTGGGTACATGGATAGAAAAGGTTTAGATGGACATGGGCCAAACGTGGGCAAGTGGAACTCACTTTGATGGGGAAACTTGGTCGGCATGGATGAGTTTGGCCCAAAACTCCAGGGAGCTGTATGACACTATGAATGCATTATTTGCAGCACAGAATGATAATAAGTGTTTAAAACTGTATGATAACTGACACATAGTTTGGCAGGAGATGTCATCCATATGGACCTACTGTTCTGCTTGTCCCTTCAGCCAGATGAATGGTAAGTGTGTAGGAAGGGATTACAGATGCTGGTTTACACCGAAGACGGACACAGAATACTGAAGTAACTCAGCAGGACAAGCAGCAGGGAAGGAATGGGTGACGTTTCGGGCCAAGACCCTTCGATGAATAGTAAGTTTTGGCTAGTGGATGGGAACAATTAAAATCACCCAAGTTGAACTATATCCTTCTTTTCTGATATTCCATTGCTCTCATAAATTCTGTTTTGTAACAACTGTTCAAGCGTTTTGTTCTAAAAGGGCTATTTCTGTCATAGTTTCCTTGAGGAAACCTGTTACTGGTCTACCAAATATTACTCAAGATTCAATGGAAATTTCTCACACGGATTCTTAGATGTTTCCGATATTCATGACTAAATATGATTGCTGCCTTTTGGAAGTACCAGCCTACAGACTTTTTTGTTAGCCAAGTTGCCGAACTTACATTTTTTATGTGGGAAGCACAAGAAGAGGCCACTCCCATGCATATTCCTACCACTCGCTTCACTGTTGAAGGATAAACAATCCTCCACCAACTTTCAAACAACTGCACGATTAAATCAGAGGCATGGCAAAAGGAACTCGGGGTGTAGGGCAAGCTGGATACTGAGAGCCAATAAATCTCATGGAAGGCAACGGTAGTGTTGAAAACTCCCAGCTAAGTTCCTGGTCTAGATTTCTATCTAATGATTCCTGCTCTGATGTTATGATGGATGAGTACAGCATGAATGTCTGTTAGCAATTTGATGTCTGAGTGAGGAGCCATGAATATTACTGCCCCTGTGACTTCATGAATTGGAGCCTTGAGAAAAGCAGAGGCTAGCGGAATAAATTCAGAGGAAATGTAGAAAGCATCCTATATTATTAATTTGACAGCCGCTGAACATTTGCAACAATGTACCTGTACATGAGATCAATGAGCATCTCTGGATCTTCTTGGTGTTCTTTCATTTTCACAGTGTCGGAGAGGATCATGTGGAGATTAAAAACCAGGTCCTGCACCTACAACAGAATTAGCACAGTAATAATGAACAGCGGGGAAATGCAAAATATTTACTTCAACCATGAAGAATACCCAAACAGTTCAGGCAATATTCAAAAACAAGCCCAAGAATAAAAATTAGAACACAGAGAATTATAATTTAACCAAAAATATCATGCAAAGCCAAATCAAAGGTTAATTTTAATACTATGCAATAAAAAAACAAATGACTTTGCTAATAAATCAATCACAAATATGCATTCTTAAAATGCACAAGATGACACATGTCCTGAGTTTCAGAGAGTGCCACTCCTTTGATTTAAAAACCTAGTTCTGGTCCAGGTAACTGTTTCCATAGTCCCATATCGTTTACTTCTCTTCCCTAAAGTGCAAATTCATGCTTCCAAAATAGAACGAGGTTATACTTATGTATTTGTTATCCAACAAAGTCCTTCTGACTCCAGTTGGAAGCATTTTATAAATTATGAGGAAAAGATTTTGAAATAAGTGTAATTAGGTTTTAGCTTGTAGCAATTTTGCTAAACAAGGTGGCAGGTTTATGTCCTACTCCAGATACAAGCACGTAATCCATGTTGGTACTCCAGTAAAGAACCGATGATGTTCTGCACTGTACAAGATGCCATCTTTCAGGTAAGAAAGGGTGACATAGTGGAATTACTGCCTCACAGCCTCCAGCAACCCAGGTTCAATCCTGACCTCAGGTGCCGTCTGCTTGGAGTTTGCCAGTTCTCCATGTGGATTTAATCTGATGCTTGTCTCTCCCACAAAACAGACAGGTTAATTAACCACTGTAAATTGCATAGGGAGAATAAAATGGGATTAGAGTAGAGTTGGTATGAATGAGTGCTTGACGATTAGCATGGACTCTGTGGGCTGAAGGGCCTATTTCCATGCCAAGTTTAATCAAGCACCTATCTGCTCTTGCAGGTAGATTTAAAATATATAATTGCTCTATTTGTAATTAAGCTGGGAGTTCGCCAGTTGTCCTGGCCAATATTTATTCTTTAGCCAAATGTCACTAAAAACAAATAATCTGGACATATATCCCACAGATGTATCTAATCTAGATGTGCTGAATTTACTGCAAAGGACTTTGTGATATCCCGTAGTCTTAAATTGTATTATGTAAATAAATTACCTGGTCAGGGAAGGTCGTTTCTCTCAATTCCAGATCCTCCTCGGCATATGTCAGTATTGTCTTTAAAGACCTTCTCAGGAATTCTTCATTAAAATTCTGGGACGTTCCAACCAGCGAGGAAAGGGACATAGTCACTTGCATCTTCACCCGTGCAAAGTTCTGAGAGCAAAAACAACAATTACCTAATGTTCCTACTCAGACTGGATTTTTAACAACAATTAGAAAATATAACATCTGAAAACTTTAAGCAAAGTTCAAATGGTGTTGAAAACTCTTACATTTCCAATCTCAAAGTTTTGCCTCATGAGGAGGTAAAGTGATGCACTGGCATGTGCTCGGATCGTGCCAATACTGCTGCTGCAATGTCGCAGGAGCCTTAAGCAAAGATCAGCACACTGTTCAGTTTCTTCTTCAAAAAGCAGTTCAGGAAACTGTAACAAAGGGGATAAATCAAATTAATCAACTTCTTAAATTCCTTGTTTTTTGTTTTTTGAAAGAAACGATGCATATTTTCTTCAGTTCAATAGAGGTCATCAACATGTACTCTCGCCTTCATAGTAATAAGAAGTATAAGCATATTTTAAACCTGGAGAGTCACAGACATTTAATATGAAGAGTATGTTTCCACCACATCTAAGCTAATGGTAAAGTACTGCAGTCACCTAAATGCCGTCTTTTCACAATGTTTCTAACAGTAGTCTTTCAGTGTTGGTGCATTGCTAGCCTATTGAGACTGGATTTTCGAGTGCATCATTTAAAATAATCAAATATATTTAGCTATTCTAAATTCATCGCTCAGCAATATCCTGTGCTGTCAAGGTAAATTATTAAAAAGTAACATAAAAACAGAAAAAACACTGTCTGTTTAAAGAGATCTGAGGGTGACTGGTGCTTTGCTCTTTTTTCTCAAGTGAAAGAAATTGTTGGATTCTTTCCCTTATACATAATAGTGTGATGTCTGGATGGTAAGAAATTCTTTCCAAACATTTTTCAAATAAATTGATTGGACTGGCATATATTCTCCCATACAATATTGAAGAATCACACCAATGATCTTTTATATTACCAAAATGGAGAATCTAAGCTGGTAATTGGAGTAATGCTACATTCTTGTAGGTCATTGCTTCAAGTATACAGGGTCTGCTGCATCTTGTACTAGATCCATTGTGCAGCTCAACAGAGAAACCCCAACCCAAAGTCTGCAAGGAAGAGTAGGGTTTAGGTTTTACTCTTCTTCTCTCCTTATCTGGCATCTTTTTATCTCTTTTTCATCTCTAATCTTTATCACTTACTCCACCCATCTGCCAATGAAGCCCCTCCCCTCACCTATATCTACCTATCACTTGCTTTGTCCTGCCCCCACTTGTCTTTTTCAGCTCAACAGTCCTGCACGTTAATCCACAACAATGCAACACCTACTTTGGATACCAAGGCTCTCTGTGTCGCAAAACAATGCTGAAGGTAAAGCGCACTCTGGTTACAGGCCATAGTGTGAAGAAGAACCTTCAGGACTCCTCCAAGCACACTCTCCTTAGACTCTGTCACTGAAACAGTCTGTAGCAAGAGAAAATAAAGATTACATTCACAATTTTAAAAATCTGATATTCAACAAAAGGTTTTATATTGTTGTAGTGCCAGAGAGTCAGAGCTGTAGAGCATGGAATCAGGCCCTTCATCTTACCTTGTCCATGTCTACCAAGTTGGCATATTGAGCTAGACCCATTTGTCCACAGATGGTCTATGGCCCTCTAAACCTTTCCTTTCCATATATTTGTCCAAATAAAATTGTAATTGTACTCACTCTATGACTTGAGTAGCCTGAAAATTGTGAGCACCAAGTACAGAAATAGCTTCTTACCATCAACCATCGATGTAACAGCATGCTCATTGATCCTGGGTGTACAGAGTGTACATCAGCTGTGGAACAGGTTAGATGTAAAGCTGTCCCAGCCAATACTATCCCAATGTCATGATAATGTACAACGCATGATTAGTAAATTTCCAGATGATACTAAAGAGGGTGGTATAGTAGATAGCGAAGATGGTTATCAAAAATTACAGAAGCATCTTGATCAGTTGGGCAAGTGGGCTGAGGAATGGTTAATGGAGTTTAATGCAGATAAGTGCAAAGTGTTGCATTTTTGGGAAGTCAAACCCAGGACAGGACCTTCACAGTGAATTGCAGGGCTCTGGGGGATGTTGTAGAACAGAGAGATCTAGAGGTTCAGTCCATAGTTCCTTGAAAGTGGCACCACAGGTTGATAGGGTGGTCAAGAAGGATGGTCAAGAAGGATGGTCAAGAAGGCTTTCGGAACATTAGCCTTCATCAGTCAGGGTACTAAGTAGGGAATGTCATGTTACAGTTGCACAAGACATTGGTGAGGGCACACTTGGGAGTGTGTGGGAAGGGACTGAAGCTGCTGGTTTACACCGAATATAGACACAAAATGCTCGAGTAACTCAGCGGGGCAGGCAGCATCTCTGGAGAGAAGGAATGGGTAATGTTTTGAGTTGCGACCAGTTGCGTTCAGGTGCTGAGGGGTGATCTTATAGAGGTACAAGATAATGAGGGGAATAGATAGGGTGAACACACAAGAGTCTTTTGGCCAGAGTAGGAGAATCAAGAATCAGAGGACATAGGAATAAGGTGATGGGGGAAAGATTTAATAGAAACCCGAGGGGCAACATTTTCACACTTCCGTCAGAAGGGTGTAGCTAATTTCCTCTGATATTCAACAGCATTTCACATTGGGTGTATGGAACAGGCTGCCAGAGGGGGTAGTTGAGAAAGGTAATGTAATAACATTTAAAAGACATTTGGACTAATGTAGATGGGGTACCTTGGTCGGCATGAACAATTTAACCGACGGGCCTGTTTGCATGCTGTATGACTCCATGCATGGCAGTTAGTCAACTTCAGATCTATTAAGTATCAATGATGTAAAATAATTTAAATCTCCAAAACGCATTCCCACATCACCATGTGACCAATCACATAGTTTACATATATTTATGTTTTTTAGAGGCACTTCTTTTTAAAATTCCATTTCCATTTGCCAATTCTAAGAAAATTTAACATTTTGGAAAAATAGCGATATACCAATTTTCACAAATGAATAAACGAGCCTTTCAACCCCTTAACGCAACCTGAATTTGTCAAGATCTCAAAGTGGAAGACACTGTGAACTAGATTATATTTCATCTAGGTTAGAGTGCAAATAAGAAAGGTTGTTGAAATGATGCCAAATAACACAAATGCGCTGCAGATTGTGAAGATCTTTCTTTGTTCCAGCAACCCAGGTTCAATTCTCTTGCTGTTTGTATGGGATTTCAATGTTCCGCCTGTAACTGCATGAGTTTCTTCTGGGGGACTGCAGTTTCTTCCCACATCCAAAAGACATGCTGGTTGTTTGACTAAACTATTCCCAGTGCGGATGGCTGTTGGGAGAGTCAGAATGGAGGAAATGATAATGGGCATATCAGGAAGAGCAGGTCGCATGCAAATAAGTGAGGGAATAGGATCAATGGGATTATTCTGAAACCCATCATGGACTCAATGGGCCAAGTGGCCTCCTCCTATCTCATACAGCCAAATGAACAAAAAGTGAAAATAGGTGTCTTCAGCAGAACATTGCCAACTCTATCATTGGTACTTCCCCGTACCTTTGGGTTTGCTCGTATCTAAATTATTCTTCACTTACCTGAACAACTATTTCCAAAGTATCCAAAATAATAAGGCTTGCTTCTGTTGCGAGGTTACCGTCAATCAGTGCTTCATGTTCCAACTCTGCCCTTGATCTGCCATATACAAATATAGAGTCAGAAATTGTTCACACTTTTGCATGGTATCCTAAAATGTCATGAATTCAGCCATAATTTAAAGGCTAATTTAATCTGAAGGATTATCATGTTGTGTGCTTTGAATTTCGTCTTTGTGAGCTAGAAATTCATTATAATGTAAAACTAATATTTGAAATCAAGATATTTTGGTTAGCCTTCAGTTTTCTTCCTTATGAGTACTTGGTGTTTCCATGAATTGATTCCAAAAACAGCAGACTCCAATGCCTCCCTAGATTTTGTGCATCCTGTGGTAGGCCTGGAAGCCAAACCGTTTCCATCTTTTTATCTCTCAGTAAATCTGCAGAATTCAGTGGTAAATGATTTGAAATACAATATGTTGGGTAGTGATTACCCCTCGGGATGCTAATAACAAATTGCATACTTACTGCTTCCCCCATTGGAATTTGTTAAACAATAACCTTGCTGACCTACACAGTTGAGTTTCACAAATTGCAAATGACTACACAGTGGGAGGGCTAAAAAGTATGACAATAACTCATACAGTCAAGTAAAAGTTCTACCCACATCACTAGAAAGTGGGGAGGGGGAAACATGATAAAATATAACAATTTGGAAAGAAAGTAATATTTTCTACAATGGTGGGCAGTTCACTCCTGAAATACAGCCAACAGATACTCTCATTTATTTATAACTTGATTAATCATGTGACACAAGAGTTCGATCTTTTGCACTTTTACTGCAAAAATGTTAAATATATAATTGAATATTTATCTTTTTTTATGGCAATCATTTCTATTGCCTTTAAATCAAATTAACTGCCACAATAATGTGGAATTTCCAATAGTGATCAAGGATAAAATGAAGTAAGAATGTAGATAGCTGAGTAATTGAGCCATGAATGTGGTAGACTGTATATTTAACGGTGCAGATAGATATACATCTGAAAGATCGAGGAATTGAGGGTTATGGGGAACTGGCAGAAGAGTTGAGGCCAGCTAACATTAGCCATCATCATACTGAATGATGGAGCAGGCTCAAGGAACTTGATGGCCTAGTCCTGCTTCTATTTTCTTGTGTAGGGACAGAGCAGGTTTGCAATTTAACGACTATAAAATAAAATGTAAATCTGGTTTTAAATAAAGACAAGATCCTTAGGTGGGGCAAGAATTGAACAATTAGTGGAAATCTATGGCGAGTTCCGCATGGATTTCTGCACCCAAACCCAATGTATGGAAGAGGAACACACAAAGTGTAAATTAAACATGAATCAATATTGAAACCATCCTCTGTACGTGCTGCACTGAGAACTGAAAGCAGATGACCTCCCCTTCCACAATTCCCTGGGATTATATGTGAAGTGCACACTGGTGAGATTAGCTTCATGAAGGGACAATAAATCATTTATAAAAATTGTTACAGCAAAGAAACCTAACAAAAAAAACACGAAAATATCAGTGCCATGTTGGTGACTCCAAAAGTCAGCTTGAAATATATTCGACTAAAAGATCCTTGCTGCAATTTTCAACTGGCTATAGTCTAAAATGATAATTTAATTATTGGGATGACAAAAAATGGATTAAGGGGTTGAGGAGACAGGGAGAGAGGAAGAACTATTCTCACCATAAGGTGTAATATAACCTTAAAACATACTTTAAATAAATGTACACAAACCACGTAACAAAATTATAGGAAGAAAGATGTTTATTTAAATGCAAGAGTAAAAAAGGAGGCAGAGTGGAGAAAGATGAAATGAACTCGAGACAGAGATGCAGAGGAAAATGGATGGATAAAATGAGATGGTAAAGATTCATGAGGAGATAGAAAGAAAAAAAATCACACCCAGTTTTCATTTGTAAGATTTAGGCACAGCGTACCATGTTTGAATTAGAATGCAAAAATACCAGTCATGTATTGTGATTACAGGCCTTTGTAACCATCTAAAGGAAAGTAATGTAATAACTTAATATATGAAATTCTACTGTTGTACATGTCTCTTGTTACATGTAATCCCTTCAATATGAAACTGCAAAAGATTGTTAAATCTCACATTTTGCACTTCATTATTCATGCTGCAATCTCTCTGTAAATTTTGTTTTAGTGCTTTAATCTTCAAGCCACATGCAGACCAGCAGAGGCATCAGTGCAAGCAGAGTTTTTCCACACCTCTTAATGTCCAGTTGGTGTGCTTAGCAAGCATTCTACTCAGCGTTCAATTAATCGTACAGAAATAGCAATTGCACCAGTAGATTCAATAGGTCAAATTGTTTACAGATGAGTTGAATCTTTTAGGGTTTTAAATGACTTTTTTATTTGCTAACTGTCCTATATACTAGAAGAAACTTTTGCTAATTATTATTTGGGCTAAGTCCCAGTGAAGTAAAGATAGGTTAGTGGCCAAGAAAGCATGAAGCCAAATATTGGACATATGTTGAGGAACGTATTTCATTCACAGTATACATCAGCTGTCATACATTCAAACCTATTTATTAAGATGCACATTACTGTGTGTTGCTGCTTTCTGGACAGAATCATTAAGTAACCCCATAGTGATCCAATATCTACTTCACCAGTCCCTCACTTCAGCAAATGTTTCTAAAATAAAATCACTGTGGGGGTTGTACATTATCAAAAGTAATGGTTGCCTCCAGATATAAATCACCCCCAGCAACAAGCATAAATGACCTGTAATGACCATAATACAGCAAAGGTAACCTCTCATGCCGCAATGTAAATTAGCCACAGTGTGACTTGCATCATTTTGATCAACTGCAACATTTGCTCCTTTCATACCAAATCCACGCAACTAGAAAAATAGGAGGAATGTGGAACAACAGGAGCTGGATCACACGTGAAATAAATTGCAGTAGCCGTGCGACATTACTGAATGCTCTTAATGCTAAGGTGCTATTTAACCACTGCAGTATTAAAAAATCCTGGAAACTTAAGTCAATGGGAAACCAATGTATATAAACATATCGAGCATTAAGAAAAAAAAATTGTGGTCATTGGAGGCCAGTTCCCGCAAACCTAGAATATCAGAGTAGGAAACCATCCTGACATTGTCTTGGACCCAATCATCTTGAGCCAATTATCAATGACCTTGCCTTCGTCATAAAGTCATAATTCGGGGGAACCTTCAGTTCCATTCACAACTCTTCAAAAAAGGATGAGATCCCTGGGCTTATGAAGTCGATCTGGATAACTTTTAGGCAAGACTGATCTGAGGAAAGTCACTTTCATTCCACACAAGTTCATGCCAGGAGCATCCGTCAGAAGGGTGTAGCTAATTTCCTCTGATATTCAACAGCATTCTGCTGCCGCTACCCCCCCCCCCACCCCCCCCACCCCCCCCCCCCCCCCCACCTTCTGCGACAACAGCATTTTGAGGAGTGCTGAGATTGGGGTCATCATAATTATACCAGCCACACAAATTTTGAGGCTACAAGCAAAGATCAAAAGCTGGGTATCCTAAACTGAATGATTCATCATCTGAGCTTTTCCATCACATGGCAGTCAGAAGTTGATGGAATACTCTTATTTTGCCAGGATAAGTGCTGCTCCAACACACAAGAAACACAACACCATCCAGGCATGCTTAACTTGTATTCTAGCTTCCAAGAAAAAAGTTCTTCCTTAAACTGTGATTAGTCCACAATGGCAGGAGTATGTATCAATTGCATGGCAGGAACTCACCAATATATCTTTAATAGCAATGCTCAAATCCACAAAATTAAGTGCCTGGAAGGGCAAGGACAACAGTATCACACCTGTAATGATCCGATGATGACATGAAAGTTTGTTCCTGGTCCTTTACCAAAAAAAATAGTGGATCTCCCTATCATCATCACTTTGTCTTCAATCCACAAACAGATATGCAGCTGATCACTGTCCTCTTAAAAGTAGTTAGATGTGGGAGATACATATGGGCTTTGCCAACTACACACATCTTTAACAAAAAGATAGAAAGTGCCACTAAAACATCAACTATTTACAAACTAAAATAATGGCAGATGTACAAAATATGCTAAAACATAAAATGCTCAACAGATCTGGCAGCATCTGTGGAAAGACAAACAAGCGATAACACTTCAGGTGCAAGCTCTTTTGACAGATCTGAGAAAGAGAGAAAAACAAGTTAGTTTTAAGTTGCCACAATGGTAGGAGGGATGAATATGGTAAAGAGAATATCTCACAAAGGGTGAGGCAGTTAGAGGATACCTGACTGATAGGTTATAAGGACAATTAGAGAGAGAGAATATGATTCAGTCTTATCTCTCTCTAACCACTCACAAAAGTAGACCAACTAAATAATCAGGATAACAGAGCAGGTACGTTAAATTCATTTCCATTCTCTGATCCTCTTGGACCATTGGACCAATCAATAATTCTATACATAACTTAATCCCACAACAGCAGAGGCCTCACCCTATCCCAGCAGAACTTCCTTTAGTTTAGTTTAGAAATACTGCACGGAAACAGGCCCTTCGGCCCACCGGGTCCACGCCGACCAGCGATCCCCGCATATTAACACCATCCAACACCCACTATAGACAATTTTTACATTTACCAAGCCAATTAACCTACATACCTGTACATCTTTGGAGTGTGTGAGGAAACCAAAGATCTCGGAGCAAGCTCACGCAGGTCCCGGGGAAAACGTACAAACTCTGTACAGACACCGCCCGTCTCCGGCGCTGCATTCGCTGTAAGGCAGCAACTCTACCGCTGCGCCATCGTGACCTTTCTTTTACTTTAGAGCTCACCAGCTGGTATTCTGAGACTATTTGACCATGGAGCCAAGATCTCTGTCCATGAGCAAATCCATTATTTCTGACTGGATGGTGTTAAGTGGATGGAGATCTTGGCACTGCCTCTGCTAAAGCTGACTTTTTACGGAAAATGGCTTGATCAGCAAGCTTTCGAATGCTGCCCCATTAAAATGGCCGTGCACCACATTGTTATTTTGTATCCAATATCTGGCAAGATATATCCAGCTGGGCTGGCCAAACTTTTAAATGGGGTGGGATTTGAAGAAGGACATGAAACATCAAAACAGCAAAGTTATTTAGCTGGATAAAACGGAAAAATACAAATCCAGCATTTGCAACTAAAATTAATATTTTTAAAAGATGGTGGCTAATTTGTAAAGTGTTCCTTCTGGCATTTAGCAGGCTCATTCCACTTTTAAATTTAATACACAGAAATAATTTTTGCTATTGATCTCAGGGCACAATAATTATTCACACACACAAACACACACTACATATTATATCAAGCAGATGTGTGCACCAAACAGAGCCCAGTTGTAAATCAATGTTTTAATTTGTTCACCCATGTTATGCAGAAGCGGGGATGGAAGCAGCAGCCAGTGTTACCATACCTGACAGATTTCTGACTTCTTTAACAAACAGCACATGTGAAGAAATAATTACAGCTGTGGATTAGGATATAGGCAGTGAGACAGAATAAGAGCAAACTTAACAACCAAGAATGCTACATCAGGAACACACCTAGCAACTCAGCCAGCTCAGGTGCTTAAAGTCACTAACTCTGTTGTACTGAGCCAAGCAGACTGGGAAGGTCCCATACTCTATCCTTGGCCTTAATGAACCAACGAATCAGACAATCTCCTTAACATCAACATTGAAATATGTGAAAAACAGAAAAGCATTTGTCTGTTGAATTTGTCCAATCGCAGCTATCTTTCTTACAAATATCACTATTGGCCTCCAGAAATGTTTGCCCCCCCCCCCCCCCCCCCCCCTTCCAACCCCCTCACCCAACTACAGACCTTTATAACAGAGGGTCTTAATTAAATGAGGCACATACCACACTATTTTTTGAATCCTGGATGAATGCCAGGTGAAGAAAGTTTCAGGTACAGTAACTATTGTTTCAGTTAGTTGAACAGCCTGCTGACATTTAATTATATAACGAAGGGTGGGAGGATTGTAGGGAGTTGCATTTCAGCAATCAATGCTTTTAAAAGAGGGGAAAACATAAAGGGTTATAATTATTGGATGTTTTATCTCATAAAATTTGACTATTTTACCTGGGGGAAAAGGAAACACAACAGGCTGTGGATGTTGAAATTTGGAGCAACAAACAATTTGCTGGAGGAAATCAGGACTGATACAAACTTTCGACCTAAAACATCAACCAATTCCTTCCCCTACAGATGCTGCTCAATCTGCCGAGTTCCTCCAGCAGATTGTTTTTTATCCGAAAAAAGACCTGGTTTAATGCTCAAATATAATTCTGCTGGTACTTTTTAATCCAGATTTCACATCACACCTCACACCTTTTCCAAAATTTAAACCAGTGTTTGGAGGGCTGTGTGACCAGAAAATGCACCGTGTTCGAGTCTAATTCTTCCCTGATTTCATGTTAATGGATGCTCATTATACCAGCACGGTCTAGTGGCAGTAAAAAGTTTATGATAAATCACCCTTTTTTGTTTTTCTCATTCAGAATAGTTGCAGGATTCCCGAAATCAAATTTCCCCCAAATAAAGGCAAGTGCAGTGAAAATATTCTTAGTATGCATCAAAATGCATCTTCAAGTTTCAGCAGAAAACAGAACCAGTGCACACCTAGCGGTGTGTGTGTTCAAGTCAAATGACCTTTTAGTCTACCAAATCTACCAGGGACGGACAGGTGCTTCTTCACCAGACAGACCCAATGCATCTATGCAATGCAATTTAGACTGTCTTCTGGAATGCACTGCTGGCTCACAACATTAGGTAATTGGAGTCAATGCTCCCATCCAGCAACCAACAGCCATCAATAGAAATAAATGTTGTTGGAGGAACTATGTTTTATATACTGTGAATCCATCCTGATTCTCCATTTTCACAATCTATTATGGCAACAGTACAATGTGATATTGTTCCATCTTATTTACAATAATCTCATTATACTTAACGCACTTATCAAGTTTTTCGCTGTTCTGGCGCCAATGGGTCATATCTTTTCTCCACCTCAGATTTTCTTGGCTTCCAAAAGCACTGCCAGATGGACTTCGCTCTGCATGTGAAGCATACATTAGTAAAGTAACATTATATGTGACACGTAAAGGGACAGGACATACAATAAAAAGTATTTACTTAAAGATTATAATTACCAACTTAAATATGCATGCATTACTATTTTGTAAACAAGATTTTAAGAGTATAAATAGGTAAGCAGGTTCATAGGTTACAGTAAATTACCCTCCGTGTAGGTAAATGGTTAGAAGAATCAAAATGGAGTTAATGGACATTAAAAATCGAGGCAAATTTGATTTTTTCCCAGATGTTGGGAAGGACATAAAGGGCCTCATCATTGGACCTCTTTCCCAGGGTGGAAATGTCCACCACTAGAGGGCACGACTATAAGATGAGAAGGGGAAAGTTTAATGGAGAAGTGTGGGGCACATGAAGGCAGATATGCCAGTGGTGTTTAAGAGGCTTTTGGAAAGGCACATGGAAGTACAGGGATAGAGGGGAGATATGGATCATGTACAGGCAGGTGAGATCAGTTTAATATGGCATCATGTTCGGCATAAACATTGTGGGGCACAGGGCCCGTTCCTGTGCTGTACTGTTCTATGTTCTGAATAAACAGTAAGGTACAACATAGGAGCCGACAAAATGTGTAAGAAAAAACTGCAGATGCTGGTTTAAATCGAAGGTAGACACAAAATGCTGAAGTCACTCAGCAGGACAGGCAGCATCTCTGGAGAAGGAATGGGTGATGTTTCGGGTCAAGACCCTTCTTCACACTGATATCAGTGGAGTGGGTGGGACAAAGGTAGAATGTAGTCGGAGACAGTAAGTCTGGTGGGAGAACTGGGAAGGGGGAGGGGATAGAGAGGGGATTGAAAACCTCTTACTTTGGTTGTGCTTTTGCCAAGTAAAACCAAGGGCAATCTCTCCAAATGATATGAAATTAATTAAGAGTTGGTCTGATTACAAAATAACATTTAGATGTGCTGCACAAAGTCTATATCTAGGTAATCCAACTACAATTACTGCTGAGCAAATTTGCTAACACTAAAATAAAACCATGTGCTTGATTTTGTGATTCCCTCATATTTCAATGGCCATTATAGGCTGAATGGTGCCCTAGATTCCTATGATTATATCAAATATTTCAAAATTCAATAAATTTTGAATGAAAAGTAATTGTAAATAAAGCTTTGATAGTTTAGCTTCTACCATAATCACATGTATATATTCCAACCTTTATTTCACCCGTAGAATGTTTATAAAATGAATTTTAAAATGTTTTTTCCCTTGTGTTCAGTTTATTTAGAATGGAAACAGGCCCTTCAACCCACCAAGTTAACGTTGACCATCAATTACCCATTCACACTAATTCTATGTTATCCCATTCCCTACAAACTAGAAACAATTTAGAGGCCAATTAACCAAACCTGCACATCTTTGGGTGTGGGAAAAAACTGGAGCACCTAGAGGAAACCCACGTGAATACAGGGAGCTAGACAAAAATGCTGGAGAAACTCAACGGGCGAGGCAGCATCTATGGAGCGAAGGAATAGGTGACGTTTCGGGTCGAGACCCTTCTTCGGATCACAGGGAGAATGTGCAAACTCCACACAGACAGCACCCGAAGTCAGGATCGAACCAAGTGTCTGGCGATGTGTGGCAGGAGTTCTACCAGATGCTTCGCTGTGCCATCCTGTCTTACTGCCTGTGAAAATTCTTTAATGTAATTGGCTGGCCATCAGCCAGAGGACATTATTGCCTGGAATTATGTTAAAGTGACAGCAATCATGATTGGATAAAGAAAGGCTCTCTCCACTGAGATCAGTAGAATTTCTGTGCACCCTTTTTTCAAGGCCAGCCGTGACCACTGTTAATTTGCTGACCACTGCAGAATGCAACCCGAAAAACATGTCATTTAGAGGGTGAAACATTTCATTTAGAGGAAGAAAATTAATTTAAAGGATGAAGCAAGCTAAAAATACAGTGGAAAATCAGACTAGTGGAAATTGTAAATATTCAAAACCCAGAAAACTAAAACAAGGTTAGAAGGAAGTGTGATTGGAAAACAAGGTCAGAAAAAATGGCTGTCATTCGAATTTAACCTTCATTGCTTGTTCTTGGGAGAGGAAAAATATATATATTTTGGTTGAAGAAATTAATTTTTTTTAAATTGTGAATTGTAATGACAATCTGGATTTTGGAGTAAATTCTATTAAGAATAATGGTAGAATGGTAGAACAAATACATGGTATTAAATATTGAATCGTGTGGTTACATATCGTAAGCACAAACACTAGTTCATCTTGAGTCCATGTGAAATTTAAAAGGAGTAAATTGGGACAGTTTGTTTTATGGGAAAGATGTGGAAGAGAAATGGAGGACATTTCCCTGAAAGTGGAATCTCATGTAGATATGGTGGTAAAGAAAGCTTTTGGTGTGCTGGCCTTTATAAATCAGAGCATTGAGTATAGAAGTTGGGATGTAATGTTAAAATTGTACAAGGCATTGGTGAGGCCAATTCTGGAGTATGGTGTACAATTTTGGTCGCTTAATTATAGGAAGGATGTCAACAAAATAGAGAGAGTACAGAGGAGATTTACTAGAATGTTGCCTGGGTTTCAGCAACTAAGTTACAGAGAAAGGTTGAACAAGTTAGGGCTTTATTCTTTGGAGCGCAGAAGGTTAAGGGGGGACTTGATAGAGGTCTTTAAAATGCTGAGAGGGATAGACAGAGTTGACATGGATAAGCTTTTCCCACTGAGAGTAGGGAAGATTCAAACAAGGGGACATGACTTGAGAATTAAGGGACAGAAGTTTAGGGGTAACATGAGGGGGAACTTCTTTACTCAGAGAGTGGTGGCTGTGTGGAATGAGCTTCCAGTGAAGGTGGTGGAGGCAGGTTCGTTTTTATCATTTAAAAATAAATTGGATAGTTATATGGACGGGAAAGGAATGGAGGGTTATGGTGTGAGCGCAGGTATATGGGACTAGGGGAGAATACGTGTTCGGCACGGACTAGAAGGGTCGAGATGGCCTGTTTTCCGTGCTGTAATTGTTATATGGTTATATGGTTATATAAATGAGAAGTGTCCAGATAAAGGTACCAACAGTTAGAATGGGGTCTGACAAACATGTTGGTACGGGTGAAAATAATGAAAGTACCTAATTGGCCTCTGCTACGCCGAACCATTTCCTGACGAGCTCCAATGCTTCCTAGAATCGCTTCTTCAAGTTTTGCTTTCATGTCTTTTGATTTTTTGAATGTGAGACTGTTCATTCGCTCAAAGGCTTTCTTGCCCTGTTATGATTTGAAACAATATAAGCAACTCAATAACTTTTCAAACTGGTGTATGTAAGTATTGTGGTACAATTTTATGTCCGGTATGTAATTCACTTCAGCTTTGCAATATTCTATCTCCAACACAGCATTAGGGTTAGGCTTTGTGAACAGGGACCATAATGTTCAGAGGGCATTTAACTATGGAGTGCATTTAAACAGCTCAATTCAATCATGTTCTGACAAATATAGCAAAGTGCATTAAATAGCAGTAAAACAGGGATCATGGCTTTTCATTAACATTCTTTCACACAGAAATACAGTAAATTTGTTATTTCTGTTTCATGATTAAATGTTGGGTCTTGCATTAGCAAAATCAGGAAGCTTAGTGATTTGGGGGGCACATACCTTATACTCATAGCAGGACACACAAAGATACATCAAGTCCAATAAGCGGTTTAGTTGAAGGACAGAGAGATCCGCAAACCACTTCTGCAAAATCGCATCATCTGCATTTTTCAAAACCCAGAGAAGGCAAATCAGCAAGCTGCGGCTTGATTCTGCGGAGAAGGTAGTATACTGCCGTCCACTCTAAAACAAATCAGAGTTAAAACTCGGTTATTTCAATTCTAACTTTCTGCCACAAAGCAATGACTAAGATTCTGATACTGGTGCATATTTAGTTTTATTCATGGGCCTTTCTATCATTATTTCATTAGATTCACAGGTAATCTATATTTTCCCGTCAGTGAGGGATTGGCCTCTCAGCACCTTTTCCTTTAAATTGGAAGGTCATTTGTTCCATCCAATTCAAGAACCCAGCACATAATCCAGGTTAATATTAGAGTGCAATGGAGAGTGAGTGTTTGAATCACGATGTTCTATTGAATTGGATGTTAAACTGCATAAGTGTCCACCGACCCCCACCCCCTCTCTCCCCGTAAGCATAAAAGATCCAATGATACTCTAAGATGAGTCCCTTCAACATCCTGGGGAAAATCAATTTACATCCTTAAGACAGATGATTTGATTACTCATCTTACTGCTGATTATGCAGCTTTACTCTGCAAATCAGCTGCCGCATTCCCTCACTGCAACACTCCAAAGATATTCAATAGGCTGCAAAGAGCTTCAGCATGCCTTGAGGTCAGGAAAGGTGTTACAAGTACATTGTCCTCCAAACTACACTTCCTACACTGCATTAAAATTCATCGTTGCTGCATCATCTTCTCTGATTCTTTCAAAATTGTGATATCTAAAATCTTGTAAACGTTATTTAACCACTAACAACTGACCTATCCCATTTTCTCTTTTATTCTCTCTCTACGAGCCGTAGCCTCTCATTTGGACCCTCTTGTAATAAAGTTGATTGCATTACCCCAGATGTCAGCAAGAAACTGCTCGGCCGAGAAAGCTGAGGGACGGATGCTCCTGCGATTGCCATTGCGACAGTTTGATTGATCATGCTGCTGCTCTCCATCTCATAATCATCTGTAGATGCAACGTTAGGGCGACCTCGCAGATTTTGGGATTCTTGAGAGAGGGCAGGCAGAGCAGGGGAAATGAGGAAAAATAATATCTTACATGATGCTTGAAACGTTATCAACAAAGTCATTCTCAAATAAAAAAGATGCTAATTTAATGGTTTATAAATTCTGAGATAGTTGATATACTTTTATAACCTAAAAGATAGTTCAGTTTTTGTGAAAGGTCTGCAATTACTTATTTTGGTAAAGTAAGTACGCTCTACAGATGCATGGTTAGTTTCCTACAAAGCCAGGTTGGTGGCTAGTTGCCTTACATCAGACCAATTCGCCAAACACAGAAACACTTGTGTGATCAAATCCTTGTCAAGCACCCTGATGATGCCACCTGTAGGTACATACCAGAAAATTCTACATTAACAAGAATTGGTTCATCTGTTCATCTACCATAAGCATTTTTCACATGTTCATGTTCAAAGTATGTTTGATAATCTGGAGATTACAAATAAAAACAGAAAACACTAGAAATACTCCGTAGGGTAGGCAGCATCTGTGGAGAGGGGAAACTGGGGTTGACATTCTTTCATCAGAAGTGGATATTTTTATTAAAATAAAAGAGCTGAGAGCTCAGTGATGGGAACAAACAATTTCGAATTTAAGACACACTTTGGCAACATTGCTAGGTAAGATTATCAAGGATTAAATGTATAATACTTCCTCTCTTATAATGGACATCGATTTCAGCCTTGGAAGTGTACCTTGGAAGTGTGGTCAGTGTAATATTTTAAATTTTACATCAGTGTTTCGAGCCATTTCATGGGCAATCTCAAGCCAACTATCAATGAAGCTGAGACTGTCCCACAGCTAATTTAATCTATCATAGATATAAAAATACTTTTGTTTTACTCCAGGTGGGATTTGGACACTGAATCCAGATGTCTAAGGATAATTTGCAAAATAAATAAGAGGCAGAGAGAATGGGAGATGAACAGGAAGGAACACAGAGGAAATAAATGAATACAAAAATCAAATAGAAAAATGTAGCAGGAACAACTGAAAAACGTATCTGACATAAAAATAGGAGTGAAAGTCAAACAGAAAGAGAGAACAGGAAAGTGATATAACAAGAATTCACAATCTGCCTATAAAAAGAGAAAGTCCAGATTTTTCTTGGAGATATTTCCAGATTACACAATATACAACATTCTGAATCTGACCTTTCTGGTCTGGGCCTCCTCCACTGCCAGAGTGAGGCCCCAGCATAAATTGGAGGAACAACACCTCATATTTCACTTGGGTAGTTTACACCCCAACATCGACTTCTCGAATTTCAGGTAGTCCTTGCTTTCTCGCTCCTTCCCCTCCCCCTTCCTAACTCTCCCACATAGCCTACTGTCTCTGCCTCTTCCTTTCTTTTTCCCACCCCCCCTCCCCCCGACATCAGTCTGAAGAAGGGTCTCAACCCGAAACATCGCCTACTCCTTTTCTCCATAGATGCTGCCTCACCCGCTGAGTTTCTCTAGCATTTTTTGTCTACTTACAATATACAAGTACTTTGAAGACCATTAAATACTATCAGCCACAATACAGGTGCAAATTTTCCAGCCTACCCAGAGCATGAGATCCTTTGTAAATAACCAATGACTAACTCTTTTTCTCAAATACATCAGTACTCAATATTTATGTTATGATGAAACTATAGATATGTTAAAGACTGATTTTTTAATAAAGTGTTAGATATGGTAGAGACTGAATTAGACACTATGATGGGGAAGACTTATTTTGACTACATGGTTGGTTGGTTGGAATTATTGCCTTTCTTATCTATATCCATCTTTTGATTTTCTCACATCGACAAACTTTCGTTCAACTCCTGATTCAAGAACAGTTTCTTCTCAGCTGATATCAGGCAACTGAAATCATTTTCTCAGCAGCAGGAACACGATCCTAAAGATAGAGAACTATCTTTAATTGGACTTTATCTTGCACTAAACAATATCCCCTTTATCCTATCCCAAAACTCTGGGGATGGCTTAATCGTAATCATGAATCGCCTTCTTTTTGACTGGATAACACAACAAAAAATCATTTCACTTTATCTTGATACATGTGACAATAATAAACTAAACTAAATATCTTGCTCCTTATTTCTTCTAATTTAGCATCTATTTGCAGCAGTTTTCATGCTCATAATACTTTCTGATCTACCTTTCTCCTGAGAGGGGGAAGTGGCTTGAGTAAATTTCATGATTTCAAATGAAAGTTATGTTCAAGAATAGGTGTTTGTAATGAAATGTCTTTCGATACAATATTATTGAATGAATTTTCAGAATGAGATATCCTTAATGTTGCAAATCAGCATTTCCACAAAACAGTTTGTTCAGAATGGAAAAAAATGCCCAGTTGCAAAATATTTCCAAGGATTCTAACAAAACCCCAGTGCTTCACCAGGTGTGCCTTGACAATGCAGTACAACAAGCTGTTGACCAGTGGAAGTATCTTAATCAAGCCTGATGTTCTTAGGAGCACCATGGATAATTATCTTAAATGAGACCAAATAACAACTAATGACACCTTCAACCACATTAATAATTGCAATTGTTGGCAAAATCTGTTGAAGTGAACACTTTGATGTAAAAGCACTCCCTTGTTCAATTAAAGGATTTGAAAAATACCATCCTGACTTTCTATCCTGGCCCCCTCCATTGCCAGAATGAGGACACCCCCCTCCCCTTTTCCCCCAACTCTACCACCCATTTTTCCCCATTAACCCTTCCATTCCCCTCCTCCTACATCCCCTTCCACCTACATCCCTTACTCAGGCTTCACGTTTCATTCCTCCTTTCTCCTTTCTACACCGTTTTGTTCCATTTACATCTCTAGCCTTTGTCCACCCACCGAATCAAAACCTCCCCTCACCTGTATCAACTTATCAGATTTATCAGGTTTTGTCCCGCCTCCACCTCTTTTCCAGCTTTCTCCCTCCTACTACAATCACTTTAAAGAATCCCCGCCCAAAAGGTCACCTCTCCATGTCCTCCAGAGATTCTGTCTGACCCGCTGAGTTACTCTAACACTCTGTCGCTTTTTTGTTTGTAAATTGCCACCTGCACTTCCTTGTACCTCCGCAGCAAAAAGCTTTCTTATGGAACAAGTATTTAGAGTTGGAATTGCATTGCATCAATTGCATTTTAAAAGGAGCTGGACAAATATTTGAAAGTTTAAAAATTGCAGAATAGTAGGGGAAGATCAGTAGGCCAGCTGGATTGCTCTTAATAGACTCATTAGATGGGCCACAGAATTGAATCAATCCTTCCATGTTGTTTCTGTCATTCTTAGAAACTTACAAAATTCTTAAGGGGTTGGACAGGCTAGATACTAAAGATGTTATAAAGTGCTGCAGCAAATTGATTAAATTACCTGTGAAATCATAAAGCTGCGGTACAGTTTCCATAATGATGCCAATGAGCGGTAAGTATAACATTGCCACACGAGCTTTCACATCTGGGTCTGCATACCGAGGATCTGAATCATGACTCGACAGCAAGTTGTGAACAACACTGATGACCTTCTTGTGTAATCCAAACAAGCTGTAAAATGGTAGATTATTGGTAAAGGTTATCCAAACTACACCAACCTCATTAAGGAGACAGATTTGTTGTCAAGAGACAGTTACAGAGGCAGGTAAAAAATATTTACATATTATCCTCCGAAATTCACTTCAAAAATAAATCACAGTTATAACCAACCATTTTGGTTCATTCTTTTCCTGCTCTCATCTTTTTCTTTAAAGGTGCATCAATAACATTGGGACAATTCTGAATGTAGCAGTAGGATGGAGAAGTATTATTGGTTAATGCTGAATACAGTCGAACCTCGTTATTGCAGACCTCTTTATAACATATTTCGGTTGTAGAGGGCTCAGGCATCTGTTCATGATGGTGGTTTGCAGGCTGCGTGCAGCGCTGCGTTGGGCAAGGGACAGGCAGCAGACGGGAGAGAGCAGGCAGTAAAACATGGTCAAGGGTTACAGCGGCTGCAACAAAGCAAGACCCTGGGGTGTTGGATGCAGATGCAGCACCCGTCGCTGTAACGCATGCGTCAGTAAGCTGTTAAGAGCACGAGGCTCCGATTGCACCCCCCCCCCCCCCGCCCCCCACCAGGTTATCCAAAGAGCTGGCGCCACGTGGCGTGCTTCCGATTGTGAGATCGGAGAGAGCAAGCAACATGAAAGTGGTGGGAATCCCAGGCCATACCTGTTGCACCACATGTAGGGTCGGGGCTCTGCAGCTCCCAGGCCTGTGAATTCCCCCTGGATTAACCCCCCCCCCCCCCAAATCCCCCAGCGAGGTCGGGTAGTTTCCTCCCACCCGCCTCGAGTTAAACGAGTTGATATTTACCTTCCCTCACTCGGTTATAGGGGACATCGGCAATAACGGACACAATTCCCCCTCCATATTGTCCGTTATAACATGGGTTTATTATATTCCCATATTTAACATCCACCCACATCTAGTTAAGCAATACAACTCATTAGAATTAGATTCAGTTCTAAGTTCAGTTTCTAAAATCCCTTTTGTGCCAAGTTCACAATTTTGGTGAAATTGCCGAGTGAACAGAAGAGGAAAGTAGTTGTCTAGAAATTCGCCCTGGTCAGCATTGCAGAAATAAAATTGTATACTACATCCCCACTGCTCTGGAGAAGGATACTTTCTTTGACATGTAACAGTAACCTGTGTGCAAACATGCTATGAACATGCACATTTTCCAACTTACCCCTCTGCCTCTGGGTCTAGAATAAGTGTTAACTCAGTGAGCACAAGGCCTGCTGGGTAATGCTGCTGGCGGAATGGGACTGACAACTCAAACATATTTGCAATCTTCTGGTCTTGGACAATCGTAGAAAACCCAGAGCTCTAGAGAATTCAACACAATAGAATGAATTACATCATGCAAATCAACCCTACCCATTTTTCTATCCTTGTTCCTACATACATTTATTTTCACTTACTCAAAAACATCTTTTGATCCTTTTTTTGAATATAATAGATTTGAGTCCATTGCCTCTCAAACACGAGTGTAAAACAGTTTCTCTTGTCACTTATTGAAACGTCATTCATCCAATTATGTCCATTTTCCTCTAATCCAGTTCATTCATTTGCAAGAAGCACATTGTTTCTTCCTAACCTTTCCCATTATTTCATAATTTAGAACACCTCTAACAAATTATCCCTGTAATATTTCCTGAGTAAAAAAATATTTATTCTTTTCATTTTTTATTTTCAGTATCAGACAGCAGCCTAACAAATCCATATTTCACCAAATTTGCTCAACACTGTTCCAGAAGGGTAAATTGCAATAAAGACACACCTCAACCATGATTTTACCTACATTTTATAGGAATTATCCATTACATCCTCTGTTCCATATTTTTTTTTTTCACATTTACTCATAATTACCAGGTAATCGATTACATTTCTAAGGCCTTATCCATGTTAAATATCCCTTCTAATATTTTTCGAACCCAATTCCAAACTTCCCAGCTCTTCTAAATCATCCACCATACAGTTAACCCACTTTTAGTTAATTTCTTTTAAATTTACAATCTCAATTTAAGCACATTGATTTTAAAAAAAACGTTTTTTTTGTCATCCATGCATTTTATTGGCTTCTCATTAAAAGTTTCTAAAGTACCTTTGCAAATCCAAAGCCTACCGCCTTTAACGTTACTGATATAATCGCAGTGGTCTCACAACAGAATCCTGTGAGACATCATGAAATAAATTTTCAACCATTCTGATCCACTGGTCTTAGCTTCAGATTTGTTTCCTCCCTACCAATATCTTTTCAATCCACTTTGCCTACTTACCATTAATTCCACATCCCTAATCTTTCTGAATAATCTTATCCAATTATCTCCTGTCTGCTGCCTTGTTCAATGCTTGTTTTGTTTTAAAGTTTCAAATCAATTCCCAGTAAAGAAATCTACCTGACTAGTTGCAGACGACACGGAGGGGGATGGAGAGGATGGAGGCGTGAGGAGGCTGCATGGCAAATTCAGTGTGACGTAATGTTCATGACTACAAACGATCCGCAGAAAGTCTAATCTCAGTGATACAAGCATACTTGGTGTCTGCAATGCATAGAGCTTTGAGGAAACCTGCACAGAACAGATAAACAGCAGATACAATTTTTATAAAGACATGGAAATCATTGTAAAATGGTAAAGTCAAACAATACATATCTACAATTAAAATAAATAATATTTGACATATTATTAGTCACCATGAATATATTTTCCTGTCACGGTGGATGTGTGTGTATGTGTGTGTGTATATGTGTGTGTGTGTGTGTGTATGTGTGTGTGTGTGTGTACGTGTGTGTGTGTGTGTGTGTGTGTGTGTGTGTGTGTGTGTGTAAGTGTGTGTGTGTGTGTGTGTGTGTATGTGTGTGTGTGTGTGTGTGTGTGTGTGTGTGTGTGTGTGTGTGTGTGTGTGTGTGTGTGTGTGTGTACGTGTGTGTGTGTGTGTATGTTGTCAGCCATGATTTGCCAACAGTGGTAATATTTCATGGAATTATTTCCAAATGGGAACATGAAAGGATGATTTGCTATAATGCAATTTCTTTCTTTCTGTTAATCTGCATAAGTGACTTAAAATTCATTTTAAGATTACATTTTTTTTAAAGTGATGACTTATTTAATAACTTCAGAAAGCTATTTCCTGGGCAATTTGGTCTGCTTCATCTGTATTTAAAATTTAGTTTTCTGTTTGGAAAGGCTATGGAAGTTTATGGGTGGTTGAACACTAACATTTCTAATTTCATTCAGTGGGGTCAACATGAACAAGTCAAATGGAACCATGGTTAACTGCTGTTGTGCTTGATGTCAGTTATTTTTTGCGGAACAAGGAACAAGGAACAAGGAACAAATCTGGATTTTTTTACATGTACAGCTTGGTATCAAACTTGCAACTAACTTTATCTTTTGTATCATGGGGCAGAGACAAAAAGTAGGTCATCATAATTTCCAATACCTGCTTCCAATAGGTTTTGATGAGAGAAAAGACAAAGCCACGATCCATCACAGAAAACAGGTCGTTGAGAAAAAATGCAATACTGATGTTTAATCTCTCAATCAGTTCTACATCCTAAAAACAAAGGACTCATTAGTTGCACCATCAGCATCCTTCTGCAAATCTTAATTTGGTAAATAATACCGAATGAATACAGTAAAATCCTGTCACTAGAACCCAGAGCTGGAAAGAGAAAATTTATATTTTCATTTTGCCCCCACTCTTAGGACTGGAGTTATGGCTGGATTATCTGTTATTTACCCCCATCCCCTCCCCCCCCCCTGTTCCCACTGTTTTTCAAAATGTCTCTCCTTTTCTGAAAGCACGCTTTTCCAGCCAGCATCCTGCCTGTCCAATGCAGCCTTCATCATGTTGTTCAAGAAGGAACTGCAGATGCTGGAAGATCGAAGGTACACAAAAATGCTGGAGAAACTCAGCGGGTGCAGCAGCATCTATGGAGCGAAGGAAATTAAATTGGTAAATAATACCGAATCTGAGTCTGAAGAAGGGTTTTGGCCCGAAACGTCGCCTATTTCCTTCGCTCCATAGATGCTGCTGCACCCGCTGAGTTTCTCCAGCATTTTTGTGTACCTGCAGCCTTCATCATGCCTGCTCAACTATGAAAAGCTGCATGTGCAATCATAACCAAACTCCAATTATTTTGTTGCCTTATATTGACCCAACACCTGCAGGATAGAAATCAGAAACAGAAATCATATTTTGTTTCTCCTCTTCTTAGCCTGTAAATAACTAACTGATGATCTGACTGAGGTCAGTTAAGGCAGCAAAGATCACTAATCAAATTTGATTTTATCACATCCGTACTTTCAGGCAACTGAAAATTGAAATAAGAATGTATTCAGTCCTTACCTTTTGAAACCTTGTAACAATATCTCCTGTGATCATGCTGACCAGTGCAGCAATATCATCCATGAATCTTTCTGGAAATCGAGCTTTTCTCAGGATGTCAAGTTTATCAGAAAAATATAAATGGTGCACCATGCTTTTCACCTGTTTAATCAACAACAAATTAAACAGCATTAACCCAGATATATTTTAGTGATTTTAAAAGAAGAATTTTCAGAATACTTCAGGCTCTGTATGGGTGCCAATGGACCCAATGGCAAATCTAAATTGTGAAAGCAGGAAAAGATTATTTGGACCCAAAAGCCTCCCTATTATTGATTACCCCAAGCTCATTTAACTTGCATTATTTCTCAATTAATGGGGCTGTCCCACTGTACGAGCTAATTCAAGAGTTCTCCCGAGTTTCCCCTGATTCGAACTCGGAGAATTACGGTAATAGCCGCTCGTAGGTACTCGGGGCTCTCGTGGACATTTTTCAACATGTTGAAAAATCTTCACGAGTCTTCACGAGCTTACCGCGTTTCCCGAGTACCTGCAGTTAGCGTTACGAGCCGCTAAGAGACGTCCCGAGTTCCGACGTACCCGCTCCGTACATTCTACGTGCTAACCAGGGGTTTTTTTTTTTTTAAACTCGGGAGAGCTCTTGAATTACCTCGTACAGTGGGAAAGGCCCTTTATTCCCTTATCAAACATATAACTATTTATGTCGTTGATATACTTATACCCTCCACATCCATTAATTTCCCTTGAAACTTATTGCCTACTACTTTGAAAGGATTAGGGAAGGAAGGAAAATTATTTTTACTCATTAATTAGTTTCCTGATAATATAAAATAAGAGTTTAAAATAAGAAGTACGGTCACTATCTTGCAGAAGTTAATTGGGTAATTTTGAACTCTTTTGAAAGAGTACAGAGGAATCTAAAATTTGAGAGCATGGGTTTAGGGTATTGGGCAAGAGATATCGGAGGGATCTGAAGAAATAACTTTTCACCAAGACGGTAGATGGTATCTGGAAAATACCAACTACCTGAGAGGGTGATGGAATGGAATGTATTACTTTATTGCTAAGGCACAGGCACAGTGAATTTTTTTGTTTGCATACCCAAGGTATGCAAACTTAATTTTTGAATTAAGGGACCGTCACAATATTTAACAAGTATCCAGACAAGAAGTTACCTATAAAGCCATGGAGCCATGAGCTGGTAATTGGGATGAGTCAATATGGTGTTTGATTGACAATATGGACGTAAAAGACTGAGTGGCCTATTTCTGTGCTGTACAACGTTCACTGACTTCCCACTACAATTACATTTTTCAAATTTTCAATTGGAACAAGTCAAGAGTGTTTTATTGTCATATGTCCCAGATAGAACAATCAAACTCTTACTTGCTGCAGCTCAACAGAAAATGTAAACATAATACACTGTAAACAATATAATAAACAAGAGAAAAATAAGTTCAATGTGTATATATGCACATACTCACAAGTACACACATATCACACACATACATACACACACACACACAAACAATAGTAGTGCAATAATAATGATAGTCTATTGTAGTTCAGAGCTTATTTGAGGTTTAAGTGTTTAATAGCCTGATGGCTGTAGGGAAGAAGCTGTTCCTGAACCTGGACTTTACAGTTTTCAGGCTCCTGTACCTTCTTCCCGATGGCAGGGGTGAAATGAGTGTGTGGCCGGGATGGTGTGGGTCTCTGATGATGCTGGCTGCCTTTTTGAGGCAGCGACTCCGATAAATCCCTTTGATGGTGGGGAGGTCAGAGCCGGTGATGGACTGGGCAGTGTTCACAAAGTTTTGCTGTCTTTTCCGCTCCTGGGCGTTCAAGTTGCCAAACCAGGCCATGATGCAACCAGTCAATATGCTCTCTACTGTACTTAAGAAGGAAAATCAAAGGTACACAAAAATGCTGGAGAAACTCAGTGGGTGCAGTAGCATCTATGGAGCGAAGGAAATAGGCAACGTTTCGGGTCTGAAGAAGGGTTTCGGCCCGAAACGTTGCCTATTTCCTTCGCTCCTTAGATGCTGCTGCACCCGCTGAGTTTCTCCAGCATTTTTGTGTACCTTCCTGCTCTCTACTGTACGCCTGTAGAAGTTCAAGAGAATCCTCTCTGACAGACCGAATCTCTGTAATCTTCTCAGGAAGTAGAGGCATTGATGTGCTTTATTTATAATTACATCAGTGTGCTGGGTCCAGGGAAGATCTTTGGAAATATGCACCCCCAGGAATTTGAAGCTTTTGACTGTCTCCACCACTCTCTCCACCATTGATATAAACAGGATTGTGGGTCCTCGTCATCCTTTCTCTCCAAAAGTCCACAATCAGTTCATTGGTTTTACTGATGTTGAGAGCCAGATTATTGTGCTGGCATCATTTGGTCAATCGGTCGATCTCACTTCTATACTCTGACTCATCACTATCTGTAATTCGTCCAACAATGGGGCTGTCGTCGGTAAACTTGAAGATGGAGTTCCCACTGTGTCTGGCTACACAGTCATGAGAGTGTAGAGTGAGTAGAGCAGGGGGCTGAGCACGCAGCCTTGAGGTGTTCCTGTACTGATTGTTAATGAGGATGAAGTGTTTCTGCCAATTCGAACAGACTCTGGTCTGTGGATGAGGAAGTCGAGGTTCCAATTGCAGGGATGCGCTGAGACCCAGTTCCGTGAGCTTGGTAACCAGCTTGGAGGAGATGATGCTATAAACAACAGCCTGACATAAGTGTTTTTATTGTCCAAGTGGTCCTGTGCGGAGTGGCGAGCCAGTGAGATCGCATCCTCCGTTGACCTGTTGTGACGGTAGGCGAACTGTAGTGGGTCGAGGTTCTTGTTGAGGTAGGAGTTGATGAAAACATGAAGGCGGCTTACAAATGAGAACATTCTGGTTAAGGTAAGGGGAAGAGGAATAGGTTCATTCAAGTTTCAGATATCTTTAAAATCCAGAACAACATTCTCGTTTACTTCAATTGAGAATGAACTCTTCAATAATCGTCAATAGAATTTGGGTTTTAAAACTTTTAACCAGTGTTTCAGAGATCTTGTCTGGCTTACTCACCATTAATTCAAAGAAGAACCAAGCTTGATGGATGGCAGTTTCACGCACACTCCCACTGCTCACAACCCATTGTAGGGCCAGCTCCTCATGCAATAGCTGTGTTACACAAGTCACACAACACAGTAAGCATTAAAACTTATTCCAACATGATACTTTAAAAATAAAGAATAAGGTATTAATGCTGCCAGATCTCAACCATTTACAAAGAGATAACGACTATTATTTGAGCTTTTCCTGGTTTAACATTTTTGGAAGAAATGTCTATGTTTGTATATGTACAATATCCAGAATCTATTTGTAAAATATTCAAGTATTAAGTTGTAGCTTTATCAGAGAAATAGGAGATCCAACACAGTTTTTTAATCAATATTCATGCTTGAGAGAATATTGAGTGGGTTAAGGTAGGAGGGAATTCCATTATAAATGGTAATCCCGCATTGCAGAGAATTATATTTAATTATTATTAATTTTGTAAACATTTTGATAGTCCCTACCACCAATTTAAATCGCTCGGGAATCAAATGAATCAGCCACTGCTGTAACTGTGAAAGTTCAACGTCAGAGAAATGTTGTCGCTGTTAATAATTAATTGTGACCTACAAATGTCTATTTGTTCAAGTTATGTCCCAATATTAATAACAAGCTCTAATATGGAGTTATTTAAATGTATATAAGTCTGATTCATCTTTTTGTCTGCAATTCTGTATGAACTGAATCTATTTCAAGTTGGTTGATTTTTGTAACACTCGTGCATTCCAATTAGGTATTGGGTAACACATAAACTGGGTACAATCAATATAGTCCACAGATTCTGCAACTAATTCTCCCACAAAGCCCAACTTGATCTCGGTCTAAATTGCAATCTATTAAATCTGAGAAAGTAGAGCTGGAGGCTATATTTAAGATTTCCTGAGATATATTTATCCAACATTCCTTATGTGGCCCACACAACAGTACCATCCACTACCTTCTTAGTTGGCAATCGTCCCGTTAACGTTTGTAAAAAACTTGTACTCTCGGTATGCGATGACATGCGATTACTTCGATCCATGGCCTATGGAATGGAATGAATGTTGGTAACAGATTGGTGATGGAAGAGGTGGCACAAACGAATGTATTAATTTAAACAGACAAGAGTTGGAAGCATAGAATGGCTGCAATCAAATAACACACAAAAGAAAATGATTGTAATTTCTCGTCCATAAGATGGGTTATACTTTTACTCATTCCTGAAACTGAAATGACAGCAGATCAAGGGGATGATTTGTGCATTAAGTCCTTACAAGAATGTTTTTAATTGAAAATGTTAATTATTTCTTATGGGAGATGGAAAGTTAAGACACAGTATTTCATACATTTTCCACCAATATACAACTAAACATTAATTCATCGTGTTCTTTGCATTTACTGGATTGATGATACATTGTACCTTCCCATCATACTTAAAAAGTAAACTCTCTCCCTGATACTTAATTATCATTTTCTGAATACATTTTAATCACTCCAACTGCTTTAAGTTGATGATTTTTTTGTCAGAAATTTAAAGAAAACAGGCCGGTCTTATGATGCAGAGAAGGAGTAGCATTGGAGAAAACAAAGGGAATGCCACACAAATCCAGGTCACATTATATATAGGAGAGGATGGTGTATGCCTGTTAATCTCGACTGATCTGTCTGGAAGACGTATATGTTGAGGGAGGATGGTGCAGAAATAAGTCATAGAATCGGAGACCAGGAGAAAATAAGTCGTCGAGCAGGAGGAAGAAAGGTCTCGACCCGAAACGTCACCCATTCCTTCACTCCAGAGCTGCTGCCTGTCTCGCTGAGTTACTCCATTTTGGTTGATATGTTAAGGGAGCTCCATATGCCAAAGAAGTGAAAGAATAATCATTTGCCGAACACAGCACCTACTGGCAATGTGCAATAAAAGAAAATGTTGGAAAACCTCAGCAGCTCCAGCAGCATGTGTGGATTGAGAAAACCAAAATTAACGTTATAGCTGTTGAGTGTGAATTCAATATCAAATCTAGAAGATTGCAATGTGGCAACATGAAGATGCTATTCCTCAAGCTTGCATTGGGTATCAATATAACAATGCAGGAGGCATAGATAGATAGACCAGAGCTAAAATGGGATGGAGAATTAAAGTGGCACACAACAATAAATTCTGAGTTGCTCCACTGGGCTGAAGTAGGTGCTGCATCCATCCTTTTATCCCTTCTCTTCCTTCCATCCAGTCAATCCAAACTGACCTTCCAGGCAAAGCAGCGATTCACTTGTAGTTCTTTCAGCTAAGTGCACTGTATTCGCTGCACATGATATGATCTCCACTACACCGGATAAACCAAATGCTGTTAGGCGATTGCTTTGCAGAGCACCAGTTAGTCAGCGGGGAACTACCTCTTGCCTGCCATCTTAACTCTTCATCCCACTCGCACTCTGACCCATCTGTCTCTGGCTTCCTGCACTGTTGAATTGATATACACAAAGTAAGGTTGAGGAATAGCACCTCATCTTCCGTCTGGGCCTGTTACTGTTTTCTAGACTCAATATCAAACTCAATGACTTCAGTGAACTCACTTTCTGCTGTAGATAATCTGTAATATAAACTCAGTTCTCTCTCTCCATCTAACCTGCTGAGCATTTCCCACAACTCTGTCTTTCCCATCGGATTCTCCCTCTAACTGCATCGTCTTGTCAGAGATATCCTCATCGTTTCCTCACCCTCTGCAACTTAAAGGAAACCTATTTTCTCTTTTTCACCTATACCTACTCTGTTCAGTCCGCCTAACCTACCTGATCTCCCGGTTCCTCAGCACTTTAACTACCCCTCCCATTCCCAATGTGACCTTTCTGTCCTGGGCCTCCTCCATTGTCATAGTGAGGCCCAGTGCAAATTGGAGGAACAGCACCTCATATTTTGCTTGGGTAGCTTACACTTCAGCGGTATGAACATTGACTTCTCTAACTTCAAGTAGCCCTTGCTTTCCCTCTCTCTCTATCCCCTCCCCATTCTCCCACCAGTCTTACTCTGACTACATTTTATCTCTGTACCGCCCACTCCCGACATCAGTCTGAAGAAGGGTCTCGACCCGAAACGTCACCCATTCCTTCTCTCCAGAAATGCTGCCTGTCCCGCTGAGTTACTCCAGCATTTTGTGTCTACCTTCTCTTTTCCAACTTCATAAGATCATAAGTGATAGGAGCAGAATTAGGCCATTCTTCCCATCAAGTCTACTCCATCATTCAATCATGGTTGATCTATCTCTCCCGCCTAACCCCAATCTCCTGGCTTGTCCCCATAACCTCCGACACCCATACTAATCAAGAAATGCTGAGAGAACTAATCAAGAAGTTCTGACAAAGGTCTTCAACCTGAAACATTAACTTTCTCTTTCGAAGATGCTGCCCAATCTCTAGATTACTAATATATTAAATAGAAAATAGGAGCAGGGGGCCATTTGGTCCTCCGAGCCTGCATCGCCATTCATTGTGATCATGGCTGATCATCCACAATCAGTAACCCGTGCCTGCCTTCTCCCCATATCCCTTGATTCCACTCGCCCATAGATCTCCATCTAACTCTATTTTAAATTCATCGATTGAATTGGCCTCTCCTGCCTTCTGTGACAGAGAATGCCACAAATTCACAACTCTTGGGTGAAAAAGTTTTTTTCTCATCTCAGTTTTAAATGCCCCCCCACCCCCCTCTCGCCACCTTTCCCCATTCTCCACAAATTAGGACAAGTTTGTGTTCTCATATTTCCAGTTCTGATGAAAAGTCATCTGAGATATTAAATGTTTCTCTCTCCATGAATGTTGCCTAACCTACTGGGCATTTTCAGCATTTTCTGCATCACTATCCATAACTTACAAACTTTTCTCTTCCTCCTAAATACCTTAATCCAAACCAGAAGTTCAAAACTGTAATGTTTTTGCCTGCTCAGTCTTCTTAGCAGGAACATCATATTCAGAAAGTCATTTTATGTTAAGCAGAATCAGCCTGAGATTATAAAATTTCTGGATGCAAAAGGAATCAAAAGATATGGAGAGAAAGTAGAAATGTAATCCCATTGAATGGTAAATGAGGCTTAACAGGTTAAATGGCCTCCTTTTGTTCCTATTCCTGAAATCATTATGCCCTGTGATCTTCATGGTTTTGAAACCCAAGGTTAGTACTATCAAATCATTACATTCAATTTTATTCATTCTGATCCTCTTTAAGGATTCCCAATGAAAACTATGTAAATCGATTTTCTTTGCTTAAGAATAATTATCTGGATGCTTTTCTAAACACTATTCAAATATCCAATGAAGATAAGTTAAAAATGTGAAAATACCATGCAGCCAATTTTGAAAAATGTTATTTTACACATGAACCTCCACAGTCATTTGGTACTGAGGTATTTTCTACCACAATTCCTAAGTACTGGTTTAATCATGACAAAGTGCTTTTTAATGATTTTTTTAAAAGTTTTTTAATTTAGAGATACAACGCGGAAACAGGCCCTTTCGGCCCACCGAGTCCGTGCCGACCAGCGATCCCCGCACATTAACACTATCCTATACCCACTAGGGACAATTTTTACATTTACCAGGCCAATTAACCTACATTCTGTACGTCTTTGGAGTGTGGGAGGAAACCGAAGATCTCGAAGAAAACCCACACAGGTCACAGGGAGAACGTACAAACTCCGTACAGACAGCACCCGTAGTCAGGATCGAACCCGGGTCTCCGGCGCTGCATTCGCTGTAAGGCAGCAACTCTACCGCTGGGCCCGACTATATAACACATGCAATGATCAGACTCTGAATTTTATAAATTAATAAAATGAACATGGAAAGTAACTTAAGGGATTCAGTTTTTATTTTCAGACAAGCTTCTTGACTATCCATTCTCTCTCTGTTAAAGCAATGTCCAATGTTCACATACCAAGTGGTCTAGTCACATAGGAGATTGGGGCTGTTGACATACAACCCACACTCCCTCCCACACTCAGTTATGAATATATCTTTTCATCTTTAGCTCCATTCCAAGGTCACATGTAGCCTCCATTGATGAAAAAAAAAACAGGCGACTTGCAGACACTATTTGACCACGGCCAATAAGCAATGTTTTTTCTGAAATTATTTATGTTAGTGCTATAAGTATTTTCTAAACTGGAAAAGAGGTATATATTTAAACACTGCAGTCGCAATACACTTTAAAAAATGCAAAGATGCTGGATATTGCGATAAAATGCGTTTCTGTGACTTTTCCTTTAAAGATGGTAATGGATGACAAATGTATATGCTGCATAAGCCAGAGTTTAATATCCTTCAGTTGAAATGATGTAACCATACAATTACTCTGTTCTTTCAAGCTTGCATTATGTAAGGTGATTACACTTTGAGCTGCACATTTCCACACTGGAGTAATGGTGATCGCTTTTATCACTAGTGTGGCAACATTTAGAAAAAAATCAATTAATTCCAACAAGAGTGTTGCACTCCATTAAACAGAGTTAGTTTTGAGATCACTTTCCTGACACCCACCGACCGGTAAAAGTACAGTAAATAAGTTGAGAGGCATTAGCAACATGAGAACTTTCAGCAATTGAATGACCATAAATAAATTATTTTATTAAATATGCAATGAATCATAACTTATTCCAGAATTCATTTATGATTGTTACTCAACCTATAACCATAAATTTATAACTATGAAAATACATATATTTGAAACACATGCAATGATGTCTTGATGCACTATGTACTTCATGCATTTTTATTGCATGCACAGGCACTTAAGCATAAAGCTATGGAAAATGGACAAAAGAAAAAATCAGACGCACGCACTATTGTTCAAAGTACACAAAATAATAAAATAATGAAATGGAAGGAAGTTTAAAAGAAAAATCAAGCTGCAAAATAATATCCTAAAAAAAGATGTATTAGCATCTGAAACCACCTGCATTACTTCAGAGCTTGATCTGGGGGGGCTTCTCCATGGGACAGTTGGGCCACCAGCATTAACCCAGGAATTGGAACGATCTAGTCCCTGAGCAGGTGAACGAAGCAAAGGGAAAAGCGAATTTTTAAGTATTTAGCTGGATATTCCCTAAATTCCTCCAAAAGCATACAATTTACAAGGAAATTAACTTGGAAGAAGTCCATCGTAGATTAACCAGAGTAATGATATATCTTTCTCCCAAACTTCTCATTAATTACTCAAGATTTTAATTGTTTCTGTATCTCACCGTACTTGTGCATACGACAATAAACCAGACTTGACGACCATCTCTGGCGTAGGATTCTACAATAAATGGGAAATCCTCCAATTTGCACAGACACCCTTTATTTTGAGCATGGAAGTTAAAGGGAGTACAGTACGAGAGAAACAAAGCAGAATAACATATTATCCTGCTCTGATGTCCATGCATATACACTTTCCAGTTTGGACCACTGAAAATAATCAGCAGGAATGCACTGATTTTGACCCGCTTCCCCACAAAAAGTGACAAAAGGCTAATTACATTTAACGAGAAGGTAATTCAATACGGAATACTTATCGAATTTTCCAGATTTACATGCCTTGAAACTAGCCAACTGCTAACGACCTGGCCCACTAGGGTAGATGTAGGAGAACTTCATAATTGAAATAAGCAGAAGAATGAAATTGCAAAAGCAACAGGAGCATCAGAAACATAATGTTTTTTTGCAAAGCCTTTTAAGTATTTAAATCTCAATTAAGTTAGATTAATACTGCAGATGATTTTAACCATAGTTAAGAAGGTTAAAAATGCAAAATATATTTACTTAATCCAAACTTTAGAATTAGAGAGACAGAAAAGTATGTCAAATACAAATTATTATTCACGGTGAAAATACAAGATAAAACAGAAAATGCTGGAAATACACAACAAATCAGGCAGCAATAACAGAGCTAACATTTCATGTTGATCTCCTCCCTATCACATATATCCCTTTCGTCTTCTCTGCAACTTAAATCTTACTTCATTTCTATTTTTTCCCCGATCGGATGGGAGTTTGTTGACCTGAATGATTAAGCCTGTCCCAAAGATGGACGCAAAATGGTGGAGTAACTCACAGGCAGCATCTCTGGAGAGAAGGAATGGGTGACATTTCAGGTCGAGACCATTCTTCAGCTGGTGTAAACCAGCATCTGCAATTGTTTCCTGTGCAGAACAATTCCTTCCTATGCATAACAGAGGGTCTGAAGAAAGGTCTCGATCTGAAACATCACCCTCTGCTCTCCTGAGAGGCTGCCTGGCCCACTGAGTTATTCCAGCATTTTGTGTCTATCTTCAATAATAATAATAATAATACATTTTATTTATGGGTGCCTTTCAAGAGTCTCAAGGACACCTTACAAAAATTTAGCAGGTAGAGGAAAAACATGTAAGGGGAATGAAATAAATAGTAGAGACATGACTAGTACACAAAGTAAAGACAGAATTCAATTCAAAACACAGTATGAGGCAATTAATGCACAGATGAAAAGGGAGGGGGACGTGGGGCTAATGATAGGCAGAGGTGAAGAGATGGGTCTTGAGGCGGGATTGGAAGATGGTGAGGGACACGGATTTGCGGATCAGTTGGGGGAGGGAGTTCCAGAGCCTGGGAGCTGCCCTGTAGAAGGCTCTGTCCCCAAAACTGCGGAGGTTGGACTTGTGGATGGAGAGGAGACCGGCTGATGTGGATCTGAGGAACCGTGAGGGTTGGTAGGGTGAGAGGAGGACAGTGAGATATGGGGGGGCCAGATGGTGGAGGGCTTTGTAGGTGAGGATCAGGATTTTGTAGGTGATCCGGTGGGAGATGGGAAGCCAGTGAAGTTGTTTGAGGACTGGAGTGATGTGATGCCAGGATTTGGTGTGGGTGATGAGTCGGGCGGCTGCGTTCTGGACCAGTTGGAGTCGGTTGATGTAGGTGGAGCTGATGCCAAGGAGAAGTGAGTTGCAATAGTTCAGTCGGGAGGAGATGAAGGCATGGATGAGTCTTTCAGCAGCGGGAGGTGTGAGAGAGGGTCTGAGTTTGGTGATGTTGCGGAGATGAAAGAAGGAAGTTTTAATGACATGGCGGATGTGAAGCTCAAGGGAGAGGATGGAATCAAAGATCACGCCAAGGTTGCGGGCCTGGGGAGATGGGGAGACAGTGGTGCCGTCGATGGTGAGAGTGGGGTTATTGATTTTGTTGAGTGTGGCTTTGGAGCCTATGAGGAGGAATTCTGTCTTATCGCTGTTGAGTTTGAGGAAGTTATGTTGCATCCAGATTTTTATAGCTGACAAACAGGAGTTGATATGGGAGAGGGGGGGGGGTTGTGGGGGGATTTGGTGCCGAGGTAGATCTGGGTGTCATCGGCGTAACAGTGGAAGTCCAGGTTGAAGTGGCGGAGTATCTGACCAAGGGGGAGGATGTAGATGATGAAGAGGAGGGGGCCGAGTACGGAGCCTTGGGGAACGCCTTGAGTGACTGTGGCTGTAGCAGAGGTGTGGTTGTGGAGAGAGAGATGAAGTGGGATCTGTTGGAAAGGTAGGAACGGAGCCAGCTGAGTGCAGAGCCTTCAATGCCGAGGTCTTTGAGTCTGATGAGCAGGATGTTATGGTTCACTGTATCGAAGGCTGCGCTCAGGTCGAGGAGGATGAGGATGTTGAGGGAACCAGTGTCAGCAGAGGTGAGGAGGTCGTTGAGGACTTTGAGGAGAGCAGTTTCTGTGCTATGGAGGGGGCTAACGCCAGATTGGAGCCACAATGTAAACCAGCATCTGCAGTTCCTTCCTACACATTAAGTCTGTCCCAATCTCTCCACAGATGCTGCTTGACCTATTGAGTATTTCCAGAATTACAGGATACAGAATTAAATATCCAGGATATTTAAACGGGTAATTTTATCACCAACCCACCTTCTAATTATTAATTTTGTTTTACCACACTGGAAAGAACTCATCAAGTGAAATAATAATTCAGTTTCAACACTACAAAATGTTTAACTCCTCTTAATACTTATCAATGTCTATGGAGTGAAATAAACTGTTTACCTTGCTGCCAATAATTGTCCTTACTTCATCATCTGGTGAGGCTGGAGTACCTGAGATGTCTGGGTTGCTGTTGCTGAGACTCCTGGACCGACTGAGGCTCAGGCTGGCCAGCCTTGCTGCTGAACGGGCCATCGTAGCATAATGCATAGATCCCCCCAACATACAGCCACCAGGCCCTGCCGCAAGGATTCAAACATGAGCAATGTGTACAGATGCAGGCCCTGCCTAAATTCAGATGAACTACAAGATGAGACATTTAAATAAGCACATCAATATGCAGGGAATGGATGGATACGGTTCACATGTAAGCAGAAAAGATTAATTTAACTTGACATCATGTTCGGCAGAGAGTGTGGGCCAAAGGCCTGTTCCTGTGCTGTACTGTTCTATGTTTTTTTTGCAACAAAAGTAAATATTTTGTGTGCTTCTTAATTACTTGCTTATCTACATGCTAACTTTCAGTGATTTGTGTACAAGGCCACCAGGTCCTTCCTTACACAAACAATTTTCAATCTCTCATCACTTGAAAATACTCTATTTTTCTATATGGTACATTTTTCTATATACATTTTACAAATTTCACACTTTTCTATATTATATTTTATCTTCCCTGCCTTTGCCTGCTCACTTATCTCCTTTGCTGTCTCTCTGCATCCTTCTGCCAAACAGCTTTGATTTATCTGCACATTAGGATATATTGCACCTTGTCCCTTTATCTAAATCATTGACCTAGATGGTTAACAAATTAATTTCTAACATTAGTTCCTGTATCAGTTATAACTTTCAATTTATTCCTACACTGTTTTCTGTCTGTTAACCAATCCCTAATCCATACCAATATATTAACCCTAATGGTAATATATTAACCCTAATGGTATGTTATTAAAGGCCTTCTGAAAATCCATATACATATCAACTAGTTCATCCTTGTTTACTCTGTATAATGAATTTCAAAATTAAGCCAGAAATCAGGAAAACAACCCTTCACAACTACCCTTTGACTTCTTTCCCCAAAGCAATTTTGAATCCAATTGGTCAACTAACCTTAGATTCCATGCACTCTAACCGTACAGACTAGCCGACCATGCAGGACTGTGTCAAAGGCCTCGATAAAGTCCACATGGACAATGCCCACTGCCCTGTCCTCGTCAATCCTCTTGGGGACCTCTTCAAAAATACCTTATCAGCTTTGCGAGACTTGATTTCCCAAGCATAAAGCCACACTGACTATCCCTAAACAGCCCGTGCTGGTAGATCCCGTCTCTAAGAATTTACTCTGTAGTGGCCATTTGGCCTGTTTTGAATGTCATTGAGGATGGCATGTGCCTTTAAATTTTAGACTGCCCATTATACTGTGGGTGGGATTTATGATGTGTATTTGGGCGTGTTTGGAGCTTAGATGCTTGTGCAGAAGTTTAGTTTTTAGATTAGTTTGGAGAGACCATGGGGAAGGTTAACCCTTCGACCATGTGAGATCGTGCGGGCCATGCGGGGTCCATGGGAGATCTAAAGGAGATCATGCCAGATCTTGCCAGTGTTACGGAGACACGAGGAGTTTACTAATATCTAAAGTAATAAGCTGGAGTTCGAAGAATATTGTAGTAACGAGTCGGAAGAAACTTGGATGTATCTCACTGTTTTCTATCAATAATAAAGCATTTATTCATCAAAAGACTGTGTTTTGAAGCCATATCTGAGAAGAAGCTCTGAAGGTCTCTGTGAGCGAGCTTGCATGCGTTTAGAAGACACCCCCTTCAACCATTCTCATCCAAATAGCGGCTAGGGTGCTAATTACCTGAAAGATTTGAAAATCTGCCGCTACACCCTCAAATAACCATTCATCAGATTCATCTTCCAAATTCTAATCTGCCTCTTTCTGCTCTGTGACACTCTCCCCTGCCATCCCAGTTTAAACCCTCCCAAGTAGCATTAGCAAACCTTCCTCCCAGGATATTGGTCCCCTTCCAATTCACATGCAATTCTTCCCTCTTGTACAACTCACCTCTGCCCCGGAAGAGATCCCAATGATCAATGAAGACCTGTCCTTCTATTCCTGCCCTCATTAGCACATGCCACTGGGAATAATCCAGAGATTACCACATACAAGGTATTACTTTTTAACATCTTTCCTAACTCCCTATATTCACTCCGCAGAATCTTACTCCTTTCCCAACCCATGCTGTTCGTAAAGATGCACACGACGACTTCTGGCTGCTCACCCTCCCACTGCTTTGCAGACTGTAGACTGGTGTATATTTTCATAAACTAATCCGAATTTGTCGCGGAATCTGAAGAAAGAGAGATTTTACTCTGACCTGGCGACGCCGGGGTTGACTCTGTGCTTGGAAGACGGAAAACATAGTAAATGTAGGATGCCAACAAATTGTGTCTGCCATGCTGGTCCTGGCTTGTTTCTAAATTCTTGTGCAATCTGTTCACAATGGATGTCATTGCCTCAAAAGATGGTTGTCCCATGTTCACTGAAACCAAAAATATGGCATACAATTGTTTACAATCACTAAGTTGCAATTTAATCTTTAGTTCTTCAGGCAAAGTCAGGGAGGCAGTGGAATAGAGAAATAAAGTGGTTGGCAAAAGGGACCTCTGAGTCTCCCCTGCAGTGAACTTGCCCTTCTTCCAATCTCATGTTCTGTACTTAGTGTTCACAATGTGATCTCCTCTACAGTGGAGAAACTAAACACTGTTTGGGTAACTACTCTGCAAGGCGCCTGTTGCCCACCATTATAATTCAGCATCCCACGCTCACTCTGATCTATCTGCGGCCTCCTGCAGTGAAGTCCAATGTAAGCAGGAACAGTATCTCGGTTTCCGACTGAGCACATTATAATCTTTGGACCCAATGATGATTCTATAATTCATATAACTTGCTTTCCCCATCTGTATCAAAATGGATCATTTGTGTTTTAAGTTATCCATTTGTAACATCAGCTCACCTTTTCTCCCGCAATTAGCAGAGCCTGACCTGCTAATGGGTGCATCCTACGGCTCTGCATTTCATATCTTTTTGTCTACCTTTGTCTCTATTCCCACTCTCTAATGCCCTCATTTCAGATTTTGTTCCTTGTTTTTCTCTTTAGAACTGCCTCCATTAACCCATTGACCAAATGACCTCTACATCTTGTCCCAATGGCAACCATTTTGTGTACTATCAAAGATATTCTCATGCTTCCCTTCCCCACCTTCTCTGTAATTTAGGAGTTGTAGATGGGTTATGCATGCAACCTATAATGTAGTTACCTCATCACCACTAACCACGCCCCATCATATTAGTATAACTGTAGTATCCTCCCATTGTTCCTCCCACTAGGTTCCAGTACGCCTGAAGGCTGGATGCAGTCAGTGCTGGGACGTGTGTGCCACGTGCTATATTAAACTCACAGTAAATCTTACAGTGTGTCAGCTATCACTCATTTACATGGTGTCAGAAGTTTAAAAGACTCGCGTTTCCCGTTTACCGGTTTTCATTTATTTTGTCCCCGTTAGTGCCCAGTGTTGGGTTTCCCTTGACATGGCATCTTCATGCCGAAAGCCATCTCCCCTTGTCTTCGACGCTGACATTGCGGAGCGATGGTCGACTTTTGTGATGGACTACACGCAGCTGCATGCAGGTCCCGTGGGAAAGTGCCCTCAGCTCCCAGACAACTCCTAAACAACCTTCTACAAGTTGATAGTGAGTTGGATTCTCAGCCCTCTGTTGACGCTGCCCCCGACTCTGAGCTCAGCTATTCCACGGGAGATGTAAGTATTTACACTCTCCTCCACAGCCGATCTCGCCTCCCCGATCCTTCTGTGAACATAACTGTAAACAAAAAGTCCTTCTCTGCTAAACTCGACACGGGGGCAAAAGTGAACGTAATGTCAACAAAGTTGTTCCACCAGATAAGGAATAATGAGCTGCTGATTGCAGACCGCTCTGTTTTGCGTGCCTATGGGGGAGAGGAACTAACACCTGTGGGGAGGGCGACTTTCCACTGCGTGCTGCAGGAATCTTCCCAGGACCTGTCTTTCTTCATTCTGGACAGTGACTGTGTGACGTTGCTGAGCAACCAGGCCTGCCAGGATCTTGGTCTGGTGTCGTTTGCCCCTACGGTCCACGAGGTGCAACCAGTGATGGATCCACTATGTGAGTACCCAGACCTGTTTGATGACAAGTTGGGGAAGCTGCCGTTGGTGTACAAGATCGTGACTGACCCATCTGTGGTGCCTGTGATCCGTCCACCCCACAGAGTGTCTTTTGCCATGAAGGGCAAGGTGGAAAATATGCTGACGGACATGGTCAACATGGGAGTGCTGGAGGCTGTCAGCGATCCAACCCTATGGGTCTCCACCATGGTCGCCATGTTGAAGAAAGGAAAGAATGAGATACGGATATGCATCAACCCCAAGGACTTGAATATGGCGATTAAACGGCCCCACTACCCCATGAGGACGGTCGAAGATGTTGCCGCCCAGGTGGGACAAGCCACTGTGTTCTCCGTCCTCGATGCCAAAAGTTCGTTTTGGCAGATACCACTGGACAAACGCTCCACGGACCTGACCACTTTCAGCACGCCCTTCGGCAGGTTTAAGTTTTTACGGATGCCGTTCGGCATCAACTCTGCCAGCGAGGTATTTCAGCGTTCAATGGAACAATTATTTGCAGGTCTGCCCTGCGCAATTATTGTGGACGACATTCTGGTCTATGGGAGGGATGTGGCCGAACATGACCACAACCTCCGGCGGATTTTGGACCGTGCTCGGCAGATCAATTTGAAGCTCAATCGGTCAAAGTGCAAGTTCCGGGTGCCTGAGGTCACATACGTCGGCCACATTTTCACGGCCCAAGGGTTGAAACCAGACCCGCAAAAAACCAGCGCAATCTCTGAGCTGCCCGCCCCGACAGACGCTGTCAGTCTGCAGCGCTTCCTGGGTATGGTGAATTACCTGGGGAAGTTTATCCCCGACCTCAGCGAGTTGAGCGCACCCCTGAGACAGCTCACAAAGAAGGACATTGCCTGGGCATGGTTTCCACACCACCAGCAGGCGTTCGACCTGCTGAAGACGAGGCTGGTCAGCACACCTACACTAAAGTTTTTTGATCTGCTGCTTCCGATCGTGGTCACCTGCGACGCCTCTCGGTTTGGTCTGGGTGCTGCCTGCCTGCAACTCCACGCTGACGACTCGCTGCTGCCTATCTCCTATGCCTCTAGGACCATGACGGACACAGAGCAGCGCTATGCTCAGATAGAGAAGGAGCTGCTGGCGGTGGTTTTCGCGTGTTCGAAGTTTAAGGACTTCTTATTTGGCACCAGGTTCACCGTTGAAACGGATCACCAGCCACTGGTAACAATACTTAACAAACCGATACACTGTGCTCCTGCCAGGCTACAGCGGATGATGCTGCAACTACAGCGCTTTGACTTTAAAATCATATATAAGAGGGGCACCGAGATGCACGTGGCCGATGCACTGTCCCGGGCCCCCCGGACCTCTTGTGACCAACACCCCTTCGAGCAGTCGGACTTACAGGTACTGAACGTTAACTTCGTCCCTTCTCACCAGCTGCAGTGCTTGGTTGAACATACCGCTAACGACCCCGACCTACAGCAGCTTGCTGCTGTCATCAAGCGCGGGTGGCCCACCAAGCGGAATTCGTTGCCTGCCAGCGTCCACCCCTATTTTCTGGTCCGCGATGAGTTAGTCCTCCGTGACGGTATTATTATCAAAGGGCACAAAGTTGTCATCCCGGCATCGCTGCATAGCTTGTATTTTGATGCCGCCCACATGGGTCATCCCGGGGCAGAAGCCACTATCTCTCATGCCCAGGAACAGTACTACTGGCCGGCCATGGCTAAATACATCCAGGCAAGGGTGGATTCCTGTTCGGACTGTCACTCGCTTGCCCCGCATCAGCAAAGACAACCACTTTTGCAGCAGCCGGCACCTGAAATGCCCTGGTCTTCTCTGGCTGCCGACATTTTCGATTGGCGCGGGAGGCATTACCTTGTGCTAGTGGACTCTTACTCGAATTGGTTCGAGGTTGACCTCCTCCCTGCCATCACCTCCGAGATGGTGATCAGCAAGCTTCGCCGCCACTTTGCCACGTTTGGTTCCCCGGTCCGGCTGCAGACCGACAACGGTCGCCAGTTCACCAGCACGGAGTTTCGAGCGTTTGCCACGAAGTGGAACTTTAATCATTTCACCAGCAGCCCGGAGTACCCGCAAAGCAATGGTCTAGCTGAACGGGCGGTCCGCAGCGCTAAGCACCTGCTTGAGCAAACCCGCCTCTCGAACGGGGATTTCTATCAGTGTCTCCTGAACCTTCGCAACATTTCCAGAGACAGTACCATGGGATCCCCTGCCCAGCGACTCATGTCCCGAGTTGTCCGCCCTCCGATGCCTATTGCCCAGCAGTCCCTGATGCCTAAAGTCCTGCAGCCTGCTGATGTCCAGAAACGTATTGCCCAGAAGCACGAGATCCAGCGCCGCTCGCATGATAAATCCTGCCGCCCTCTTTCGCCACTGATGCCTGGACAGGTCGTCCGTTTGCAAACGCCCACCGGCTATTCCCGACTTGCCACCGTTGTCGGGTTTGACAGCGCGCCACGGTCCTACCTCGTGGATTTCGAAGGGACTGTATACCGACGCAGCCGCCAGCACCTGTTGGCGGTCAACGAGCCCAAACCACCTCCTGCGATTCCGTATACCCCTCCATCGCGTGTCGAGCCTTCCTCCACTAATGTACCATCTGCTCCCTGCATGCCGCGGTCGGTCCTTTTGCCTCGGGTAGCCCCCCCTGCTCCTCCCGGTTTTGCTCCCCAGGCTCTGTTGTCCCCTGCAAAATCTTCTCTCTCTCCAACTTCAGCTCGTTCTACCCCTTCGTTCTCACCTGGCTCACCTGTGCCTCTCCGTTCCCCCTTCAAGCTGGGTTCCCCACCCATCTTCTCTCCCCCTCCTGTTTCTGTTCCTGTCCCTCCTCCTATTCTTTCGGGTGGGGAGGGTGAAGGTGCTGTGCGCACTCGCTCGGGTCGGGTTGTAAAACCTCCGGCTCGCTACGGAGAGTTTGCTTAGCTTTGCAGGTTCTGTATAATAAACCTGCCACTGTAGTAACTTGTTTAAATCGTAAGGGAAAGGATGTAGATGGGTTATGCATGCAACCTATAATGTAGTTACCTCATCACCACTAACCACGCCCCATCATATTAGTATAACTGTAGTATCCTCCCATTGTTCCTCCCACTAGGTTCCAGTACGCCTGAAGGCTGGATGCAGTCAGTGCTGGGACGTGTGTGCCACGTGCTATATTAAACTCACAGTAAATCTTACAGTGTGTCAGCTCATTTACAGGAGTGAATAAGCATGATCCATGCTTCAGATCTTTGCTGTGTAATCTGATGATCCATCACAAAGAAGATATTTCTACCTCCATGCACAGTCTGCCTCTGACCCCTTTACCGCTTAAATCTCGAATCTATTTTAGATTATCCACAAACACAACTATTCCAATTACATTATGGCTGGCTGTCCATCTCATACTCTCCCTAAATGCATTAAGAACTTTAATCTCTTTCATCCAAACCACACCATGCTCCAGAAATATTTTAAAATTTGTCCATATAAATTTCCCAACTTGTAATAAACTTTCTGACATTTGTCCTGCAGGCACTGGTTTGTGTTGATGCCCACACACAAACACTTCATGCCAGAGGCTTTAATGGCATCCAATCTTGAATATTAGGTATTAACAAGCTATTAGAATAACATCCATTCAAACATAAGCACATGCCCCCCCATCAGTGGTGTTTGCTTAGTGACCAGAGCAGGTCCAAAACATTTATCCTTCTGCCTTCCTTATTTTAACTGTAGTAAACCTAATACTGATGTGGCCAGGATATCTAAGCCAGTGTACAACTAGGATCAAATCTATTCTATGTATTTGCGAGTTTTGTGCATTGCTGACAAATATTCATGGCTAAATAAGAACATACATTTGTCTTCCAAGACAGTTGAATCATATATTCAGCATTTTTGACAATAATGTGGCCTCCTGACCTATTTGACATTTAATGCAGAGTTTTCTGTAAATTCACTTTAGTAAACAGAGAGTAAACTCACAGTTAACCCACTAAAAGAATCCAAACAAACATAAATGGGCATACCAATCTGTCCAGCAATTACTGGGGGCCTCACAACCAACAAGGCAAGCTTGTCAAGTAGCTGATGGAGGAATCGAACCACCAATTCCAGTTGAGCTGAACTCAACGACGCTATACTGCTCTTCAACTCATTCTCCAAGTCAATCTCCAGAATTCTTAGATCTCCAATCCGCACAGGAAAAGAATGCTCCTCCAGGGCATGGACTAGCGCAAAGAACTTGTCAAGGGAGGAATCCTGTAACAGACATGAAATTCATAGATTTTTTTTAATGTTAGTCCTTTAAAATAAAATATCTCTAATATCTTAGCTATTGTAGAAAAAAAGAAACTCCAGATACTGGTTTACCAAGGAAAGTCACAAAATGTTGGAGTAATTCAGCAGGTCAGGTAGCATCTCTGGAGGACATAGATAGGCGACATTTCAGGTCTGGTCCCTTCATTAGATTGATTGAAGGGATGGGGTGATAAAAAGCAAGAAGAGTGAACAGGCAGGAGGACAGGTCGTAGGTGAACATAAGCAAGGGGGTTTTTAGCTGTTATTCTTTGCTCAATCCTGTGTGTTCAGTGAGTGATACAAATCTAATACAATTTTTCCGATTAAGATCCGACTACCCTCTGTGTGAAGAATTTTACGCTAACCATTGCCAACAAAAGAAAGCCAAACCATATTTCTGTTAAAACAATAGTGCCAATTCCGGGTGACATTTCGGGTTGAGACCCTTCTTCAGACTGAGAGTCAGGGGAAAGGGGAACGGGGAGGGGGCACTACCCTTTCCCAGATCTTGTTCACAATAATCCTTACACGGGTATATATTGCTCATCCTTCATTCCCATGGAGTCAGTATCCTAGTGGTCAAACTAAACAGCAATTACAGAGAGGTGTAGGACTGTACATGGTGTAGGTTCCAGAAATGGGGTTAACTAGGGAGGTACAAAAACACTGACCTGGCCAGTAATGCACATACGCTGAAAGTGAGAAATACACAAACTTGGTGGATCAATGTTACATGGACCCTCTGATCTGATGGGCTAACAAATGTTCATCTAATCACTTGCTGGACATGTATTTGTATCTTTGTGTTTTTGGTAAGAACTCCATAAACCCCACAGGCAATTCTGGAATCTCTGTCAAAAGTTTATCTCCAAAGTAAACAAAATGTGCCTCACTTCTTATTTTCCATGCACCCATGTACAGAAAAAATATTATCTTTTTTTTTCCATTACCTCTGACGATATCACCTTTAATGAGACAGCTCTGGTCCAAAATAAATTGTATGAGACGACACATAAATCATTTAGGCATAACTCAATCCTTGGGGCACAATGCAGAACATGGAAAGAATCTCACTTTCCAATTAAGTGTAAATCAAATTCAGCTTTGTTCTCACCTGGGTGTGAATGGAAGATACAGCAACCACCTCCACATTGAATACACCCTTATGATTATCCACCCATTTCATTCCAGGCAATGGTACCTAAAAAAGTTGCAAACTCGTACATATTAGTACATCTTGCATGAATCCGAATGGTTCATTTGTCAAGTACAATATTCATGTTTCACAAAGTTTAAACTTCAATTAAAAAGTTAACACACAGATGGAATTTATTTTCAACCAGTGGCTATGATAAGGCCAATGGCTATCTGTACTCAGTGGCACAGCATGCAAGTTTGATACTCAACATAGGATCCAGTGGAGGGGCACTGGCATACTGGAGAGACGGGCTGGACGATGTACGCCAAGGCTGACTGGTGCAAGAACTGCATTGGTCACCAAACCCACAAAAACACTGAAGTTACTGCAAATGGATCATTTATTTTGTTTTATTTTATGAAGTTAATGCAAATGGATCATTTATTTTGTTTTATTTTAATATTTACATGCAAGGTATTTTCAATTAAATGTGATTAATTTAAATTCTTGTACTTTATTAGCTTATAGGTATCCTTTAGTTTAGAACAATTTGATAGTCAGAGACATTTAAAAGCTGTTGCTTTTGACAATGGTAAGTAGCCAAATGTTCTCGGGGCATTCTCGGGCAAGGCCTCAATATCTCAGGCCCAAGACCTGTTCAGTGTAGGTTGCCCATTCTATTTTACATGATACCTCTCAGATATCAGCTATCCTCTGTATCCAGATAAGTTAGTGTTGGTGGATTGGCACAAGAGTGATGAGTACGGACAGTGGTAAAGCACCAGAATGTTTCTGGCTAATGATCCTAAAGGGGAAACCAGTTACAGGAATGTAGGAACTCCGAACCCACTGGGGAATGGCCCAGGTGAACAAACACAAACCAAGTTAACGTCAGGTAAGTTGAAATGAAAGAACTACACCTATCAAATCTCAAATACTAGTGACACCAAATAAAGTAGGAGGTAGACAAAAACTGCTGGAGGAACTCAGCGGGTGAGGCAGCATTTATGGAGAGAAGGAATAGGTGACGTTTCGGGTCGAGACCCTTCTTCAGACCAAATAAAGTAGCTACACATATTAAATCCAAAAATAAATTGCACTTAAAAATAGCCATTATTCTATTGGCTCCTGTTCAGGGCATCCCACATCCGACAATATAACTATAAACACACAAGCACTTATGATTGTTTTCTGCTTCATTTATTTGAGGCACAATGGATCATTTATTAGAATTATCATTTGACCTAAAGAGCATTTTCGTTTGTATTTTCCTGAAAGCAGATATAAACCTGAATTTAACCTGAAGGCAAGTATTAACATTAGAAAAGTAAAATGACAGCAGTTTCATGTCAAACTGTTGACATTTTTCAATGTAAGACCACTAGGTTTGAGTATCTTATATAAATGTGGAATTCCAAACTTGCTGACTGTACTCCACTGAGATTTTTCCAAAAGTGCTCTAACATCAGGGTCCACATGAGATCCAGCAACACCCAACATTATGCTGGGGAATCAACCCAATGAACATCGAGCCCATCCATTTCAATATGTCGGAGAATATCTTTTCATACACATATTTTGAATTGAGTTGTATCTTTCAATTAATTTATTTTTCATTTTTTATGAATGTATCCCTTGTTGATTTGTATTTTAGTTTCTAAATGCTTCTGAAATATCATAGACTGTTTGACAACTGGCAAAGCCCATAGGCTGGGTTTAGCAGACTGTCAACTATTTCCATGAATAAGGCTTCTTCTAACCCACCTACGTGTGTGATGGCACTGCATCACAGAAGATGTGGCAAGGACCTCACAGCTCCTGATCAAAACCATTTTCAAAACACTTCCCATTGTGACTGATGCAGGGTTATCATCAACCCGTGATTTTCTTTAAAACAAACCCACATGCACTCAGAGCTGATCTGATCAAACAAGCGAAATGAATATTTTTTCACTCAGTGACTCTCGTGCACAATTTTGTATCACTTGTTTCGCTGGCACAATCAAAGATTTTTGAAGTTCTGTGTTGTTATTTTCACAGAGCACCACTTTTGCCAGCAGGAGTGAAGTTCAAAGTCAGCTACCCAAGATGAAAGGACAAACAACTCAAGAACTGTCTCCTTGTTTCCCTCTGTCGAACAGCAAATCTGAGCAAATGTGATACAGGGCGAATATAATCTAAATGAAGTATTAATTAAAGTAACTTACTTCTGGAGATAAAACTGAATAAGACTGTGGTGGCTTCTCAAGTGACACAGGAAGGCATAACTGACCAGTTTTCAGGCGACCATTCTGGAGCATTGGAATCCACTGACATGGAGGGAAGAATAAGGAAAGATTACTGCCAACCTGTGTCTGGTCACAATTACTTTTTTTATGAGAGAAAGTGAGATTCTAAGTTATTTGCATGAACTATATTGCCCTGGGGAAACAGCTGGGACATCTGCGGCTCACTACAGTAAAATGACTGTGAACGGAAAATGCACGGACTGAGAGAAATATATTTCTATATCCCATCTGCGGAGCGGTGTGGAGAGAATGAAGGGAATTTCTGTGATAGGGTGCAGACCAATAATGTAGCAGCATCAATTACATTAAAAAACAGCAGAGACAGAATTTTAACTATAAAAAAAACTAATTTAAACCGGAAGGTACAGCAACATCTGTCAAAAGAGAAAAAAAAGGGCGGATGCCTGAAATTATTGAAATCAAAATTGAGTCTAGATAGTTGCAAAATTTCCAAATGAAAAATGTGATGCTGCTCTCAAGCTTACATTGGAATAATACAGGAGGCCAATGACAGAGAGTTCGGAGTAGGGGTGACAGGCAACTGAAAGCTCTAATACTCTTGTGGACTGAACGGAGGTGTCACCCCATCGCCGTTTGGTTTTTACAGTGTGGAGGAGACCGTATTGCAAGCACCAAATGCAATACACTAGGCGTGACAGTGAATTACTGCTTTATCTATAAGAACTGTATGGATCACCGGCTGGTGAGATAGAGGTAAAAAGGTATATGTTGCATTTTCCCGTGGTTGCCTGCATAACTGCAAAGCGAAGTGATTCATGGAGATAGAAGAGCCAAAGAGGGAGTCGTTGAAAGCTTAAGGGGAGGGAATGAAAAGACCAGTTTGGTGCTGAAATGCTGTAGAAGGTGACAGATTTATGTAGGGTAATCCACTGAATGTGGAGGCTGGCAGGGTTGAAGTTGAGGGTGAGGAAATCCTACACTTGTTCTGGGTGGGGGCAGCGTGGTGAGTACAGAACAGGGTAAATAGAGACAAGGTAAAGACTCTGGCAAAGGGAAAGTCACAATGAAAGAAGAGGATGATGCCTTAAAGGAGGTGTAGAGCAGATAGTCACAGAGTAATACAGGGGAAACAGACCCTTGAGCCCAACTTGCCCACGCCGATGGAGATGTAGAAACTGGGAGAGTTACAGAGGTGTAGAAACTGGGAGAATGGAAGGGAATTCTTAAAGGACGCAGGTTGGAAAAATTCGTAGTTAAGAAATATATTGTCTGTTCATTTATTCCTTTACGGGACGACAAAATGATCATGTCAGGCCAAAGAAAGTAGTTGAAAAACATTTAAATATCAACTCAATGGATTAGTGTTAAAGCTCTAAACATCACAGTCCTAAAATCTATGGCAAACCTCCTGGTTCTTCCCCTTCCACCCCACCCTCAATCGCAACTGAGAGGCTGCCCATGCAATTATAGGAGGTCTCGGTGACCCCACCTGATGGCTGCAATGAGACCCGTGCTGAAGTATATGGCCATGCATGGACACTGGGTCCAGATGGGTTAGGCTCAATTGCAACAGCCACACATCATTTCTTGGCAATCGAATAGCCTCACCAAACCCACGCACAATATAACGTGATGGAAGTTTTAAAGGTTCAGGGCATAGAGCAGAGAATGGGCACGTCCTTTTGTTTAAAGATGCAGCATGGAAACAGGCCCATTGGCCCACCAAGTTCACGCCGACCATCGATCACCCGTCCACATTGGCTTTATATTATCCCACTTTCTCATCCTCCCCCCACACATTAGGGCCAATGTACAGAGGCCAATTGCAAACCTACACATCTTTGGACGAAATCCTCACGGTCACAGGGAGAATGTGAGAACTCCACACGGACAGCACCCGAGGTCAGGATTGAACACTGGTCCCTGGTGGTGTGAGGCAGCAGCTCTATCGACTCTAAAGACAGTATTTGCATGGGACATGTTATATTTCATGTATTCTCACTTTGAACATGTCATGATCACCACCGAGAGACCAAAACAACAAAGTCTGAAAGTTAGAACATACCGTGTACCCGACTGGAGTTTCTAAGGGCGTGTTCTGCTTCTGCTGACAGCTGACGTGGTAGAAGGTGAAGAGCAAGTGATGGTGATCAGTCAGATAAGCAGGAAGTTTTATTTTAATCTCTTCATGAAAATCAGGGGATCTAACAAAATAAAAATACATTTCATGTAAAATACCACTCACACATTTAATCCAATGTGAAAGGTTATTAACCTACACAATGGTTCCTTCATAGTGTCAACACGCTTTCTCATAAGATACCTATGAAGTTGCCAAGTTTATTTTGGTTTAGTTTATCCAGTCTGTATTATGCAGTCCCCAGTTAGAAGTCAAAAGTTAGCACTACTGTTATGTTGTTCCGTGGAAAGTTTGCATTCATAAAAACAAGATAAGATTTGGCGGTGGAATCTTCCACATCTCTGCCAGCTCCATATCACGAAAAATGACAAATCAAAATAGCTAGTTAGGGAAGCTGTTAAAAGGTTTTCAGGATCCTCGACCTTTATCATAAATTAAACACTTCAGGAGTGAAGGAGTGAGAATTGCAAAAATAAATGCACCAAATGCTTTAAGTATTTAATTGTATGCGCACCATTTTTGCACACTCTTGAGCATTGGTACCCAATTCAAGTTTTACAAAGCAATGCAATGTTGTACGGTAGTATGACATGAACTATCGTTATTCAGTCTAAGGGCCTGTTTTACAAATACTGATGTAACAGAGCCTGCATATAACCAATTTGCTAACTTACTCTCCACAGCGGTAGAGTTGCAGCCTTAAGGCCTTGTCCCACTTACGTGTCCTTGGCACGCAAATTACGCGACCTTGTTGTCGCGATGAGGCACACGGGCATCTGGTGGCCGCGCGGGGCCGGTCCTACTAAGAAGCGCGGAGGAGTATGGAGTTGTGCGCGGTATCGCGCGGTGCTCTGAAATTTTGTGTAGCGAACAAAATCTTCGCGCGCCTCCGGCCTGTCGCGTAACTGACGGCCAAAGTGGGTCAGGCCCAAGACCCTGGCGCGATGCAACGTCTCACCTCCAACAGCAACAGAAGCAGGCTCGGCCTGGTGCTCACGGCCGTTGCGGTCCGGATCTGCCCCCACTTCTACTCCCAGAGCGGGGCCAAGAAAATTGAAGATAGACACAAAATGCTGGAGTAACTCAGCGGGACTGGCAGCATCTCTGGAGAGAAGGAATGGATGACGTTTCGGGTCAAGACCCTTCTTTCAGACTGAAGAAGGGTCTCGACCGGAAACATGACCCATTGCTTCTCTCCAGAGATGCTGCCGGTCCCGCTGAGTTACTCCTGCATTTTGTGTCCATCTTCAAATGCTCCAGACGGCTGTGCGGGCGCATGAAGTCGCGCGCGACCTTCGCGGGACCGTCGCGCCTCAACGCGACCACAAGGTCCCACTTAGAGTGCCAAGGACACGTAAGTGGGACAGGGGCTTTACAGCACCAGAGACCCGGGTTCGATCCAACCACGGGTGCTGTCAGTAAGGAGTTTGTACGTTCTCCTTGGGACCGCATGGGTTTAATCCGGTGCTCTGGTTTTCTCCCACACTTCAAAGGTGTGCAGGTTTGTAGGTTCATTGGCTTCGGTAAAATAGTAAATTATCCCTAGTGTGCAGGACAGTGCCAGTGTATAGCGTGATCACAGGGGGCAATGGGTGATCTTATAGAGCTGTACAAAATCATGAAGGAAATAGATAGGGTGAACGTAAAGTCTTTTACCCAGAGAAGGGGAATCAAGAACCAGAGGACAGAGGTTTAATGTGAGAGCGGAACGATTTAATAGGAACCTGAGGGGCAAAGTTTCACACAAAAGGTGGAGGGTATATTGAATGTGCTGCGTGGAGGTAGTTTAAGCAGCTACATTTAAAACATTTAAAAAGACATTTAAAAGACACCGGGACAGGTATATGTTTAAACAGATATGGGTCAAACGCAAGCAGGTGGGACTAGTGTTGATGGGACATGGACAAGTGGGACGAAGGGCTTGTTTCCGTGCTGTATGATTCCTAAGGTTTCCATTAATGGATGCAGAATTGAAGAAACCATGCAAACATTTCTCAGAGTATATTGAGAGCAGGGAAAGACTCTTGGTAAAGCACACTTCCAGAAATGGAACCTCTTTAAAAAAAAAAGAAACAAGCAGTCTATGTATTAGCATTTTGCAAAGGCATATGGTCATGAAAAATTGGAACGAGAAGCTAAATGATTTCATCATCATTTGAACTTTAAAGCATGACATGTCATTGACCACAGTTACATAGATCTCATTCACTTTCTGGTGGACTGTATGTACTGCTGATGAAATCTACCGAGGGTCACTTCACTGGTCAGCAATTTCACAGCCATGCCAACTCAATAACTGGTGCTTATGTTTTGCCATTAACCATTTCTGAATATTTCAAACTGAAGGTAAAATAATTTCATAACTTTAATGTTTCCACAATTATATTTCACCCTTGATGACTATCATCACAATGTTAGATTCCACTAACTGAAGTAATTTAGTTTCATAGTACATTTTTACAGATCTTTATCAATGGGTTAACATTATGCATAAACAGGCATCCTAACCACGAAGGATGAAACAACAAAGTCCAATATTGACTTTATCTAATATCCAGCCAATTGCATTTTTCAGCAGAGGTCAGCTATAAGGGGCAGAAACCTCGGCTGATTTTATTCAACCATGGGGCAGGTGTCATGAAAAAGGAATTCAGCGGGTCAGGCACTATCTGCAGATGGAATGAACAGACAACATTTTGGGTCAGGACCTTTCTTCAGACTGATTCTTCATGACCAGGTGGTCATGACCAGTTCAAATACTTCGACCGTCTCCTGACCAACGTGAAATCATAGTGTAAATATACAAGATTTTATTGTGGTGTCACTTTGGTTCAAGAACAAACGTGTGAATGAAATGAAGCTATTTAATATAACACTTTCAGATTTTGGGAGGTCTTATGTAGCACTGGAAATAATTTCATACACTGAAGCAAACACACATTTTTAACCATCTTAGATAACATGAAAATATGGTCAACCACAGAGGAAACACCCACAGTTTACCCCACAAAATTCAACTTTGTTTGACTCAGACATGACAATGAAAAAATTAGGAAGAGATCCATTTTGAACAACAATCTACTTTACCTAGCACTACAAAGAAACACAACAAAAATATATATCTTCATGTAATGTAAAAATAAATGTTGGATAAAAACCCAGCAAGTCAGAAAGTATGTGAAGAGTAAAACAGAGTTGCCATTTCATGGTGACGACTTTTATCAGATCAAGGTAAAAGCATAACTCAAAACATTGCTTAAGACAGAGTGAAGCAGAAAACAAAGAGAATGCCTGTGATAACTGGAGACCTCGAAAGATGGAATACTACAAGTGGAGGTGATGCTAGCTTTGATAGAGTATTGAAGGCTGGTTAATAGTCATGAACAATGAACAAGGGAAAAAAAATCATAAAGACCCTTCTGGTTCACCAATATCCTTCAGTGGGGGAAATCTGTCCTTGTTCCCTGTGCCCTATTTGTGAAAACAGTCTCGCTAATGTTGACTCTTCACTGTCTCTTCATTTCATGGGCAGATAGAATGGACAGTAACTGATGGTCTTACGAGCGGTGTCCACGTTTTGGGAATAGCTTTTTTTAAAAAACAAAAACAATCTCTCTAAATCGCTCACTTCTTTATCAAGTATAAACCAAAAGAATATAAATAATCTGATTGTTACTAAGACAAAAATATTTCAGGACTTTTACTTACCTGTTGTGGTATATAACTGCAGTATATGACTCTCTTGTAAATTCTGCACAACTTGACTTTCCAAAAATGGCCTAAAATGGATAAAGGTCATATTCATGAAGATTTATTCATTAGTTTAGTGCCCTTGCTCAAGCCAATCCATTACTCCATCATTCAAACAAGCCTACAGCCCCTACCCTCCCACCACTGACTCCATTTGTATTTTACGTTGTTTTGGGAAAGCAACCAACAATATCATGGACTGCTCATACTCCACTCATCCCCCCTTCTCCCCTCTTCCTTCAGGCAGAATATACAAAAGCTTGAAAACATGTACCACCAGATTCAAGAACAGCTTCTCTGCTGTTATTAGATTCTTGAGCGGAATTCCCAAATGCCAAGAGTGTATTTTTTAACCTGCACTTTCTCTGTAACTGTAAAATTATATTCAGCATTATATTTATTTCTTCTTTTACACTGCTGTTGTCCTAATGTATGGCATAATTGTAATTATGTATAATCCCATCTGCCTGGATAGCACACAAAGGTTTTCACTGTATCTCGGTACACATGACAATAATGAACCAATACCAATACCAACTTTAGAAATGATTATATGAATGACGAAGGTCCTTGCTACAATAATCAGACAGGTGCATACTTGGCGATGCTGTTCATGTAGACATAAAAGATGCCACCGAGCTTTTAAAATCACTTAAATTGGGCTGAGATATACCGCAAAAATCTTGTGAAGGAACATTGCCAATAATGTTTTGACAATACTGGCCAGGAGGCAAATCCAAGGGGAGGGAATGCCTTGAAATTGAACAGACATTTAAAAAAAAAACATTTATCCCTGGTGTTAACAAAAAAGGAAAGCGGTTGAAGGACTTCAGCAGGTCAAGCTGCATCTTTGGAGGGAAATGGACATCAATATTTTGGGTAACGATCCTTCTTTTGACTGAAAGAATAGAGAGGAAGTACATGTTATGAAGAAGTTAGCAGGAGAAGGGAGTGGGGGGGGGTGCGGGATCCACTGGAAGCAGTATGTGGGGAAGGATGGAAAAAGGAACAGCGTGATGCGGACAGTGGGTAAGGTAGGAGAAGAATGTGAGAAAGGACTAGGGCAGATAGCAGAAGAGAGAAAGGGACAGGGGGGTATAATCTTTGGGGTTATTTAGAATGAATTCTGAGAGCTAAGTGTGCAATGTTTACATTTCCCACAACCACTTTCCCGGTAACATTCCTTGATGGCACTCAACATCCTAATCTAAATTCATACCATCTTCAGGCTTCCTCTTTAAATTCTCATCTGGTATCACCTAACCTCTATCAGTGAACTTACTTTACTGCCACTTCACTTTTCAGAGTTTAATGATGTAATGGAAGATTAAACTGCACCAATTTTTTTACAATTATAAAATGATAATTTGTTTTACCTGCATTGCATTGTTCTGATCTTCCCCAGCCATAAACTGGACTTTCACAGTAATGTTTCGAGCTGAACCTTGACGATTTGCAAAATTAAGACTCTGTGGATACACATACAGCAAGTTCCTAGGGAATTAAACAAAGTTTTTTTTTATTTTTATATTTTATTTTATTAGAAGTTAATACAATACAAAACAATACAGTGGTACCTAATTTTAGGTGCCAACTATGTCATAACATAATACATTCTATGTACAACCTCTAGTTTTATGTTTTTGAAAAGTTTTTGAAAAGGAAGTAAGAAAGACAGGAAAAAAAAAAGAGAAGAAAAAGAGGTAAAATAGATAGTAGAAAATAGAAAAACGTGAAGTGTGTATATAAGAAAAGTAGAAAGTAGAAATAGGAGAAAGACCCTTAAAAAAGAAATGTTCAAATCTTTGTTCGGAGATGTAAATCTATCCACGACCTGACCTGAAATCAGCAATCTTTACGGTACCGCTGCATCATATGATTCCAAAAAGTCGATGAAAGGAGACCAACTCCTTAAGAATTGGTTCCACAATTCCTTTGCGCCCTCGAAAGTTGAAAGTGAAGCTAATGCTTTCTCAATAGTTGAGTGACAAGTGGGGAGAACTATTTATTTAAGAAAGAACTGCAGATGCTGGAAAAATCGAAGGTAGCCAAAAATGCTGGAGAAACTCAGCGGGTGAGGCAGCATCTATGGAGCGAAGGAATAGGCGACGTTTCGGGTCGAGACCCTTTTTCAGACTGATGTGGGCGGGGGGCGGGATAAAGAAAGGAAGAGGCAGAAACAGTAGTAAGAACAACTTATTACTTAATTACTTAAAGTGGGGAGAACTAGATGATTAATGCCAGTAAAGCAGTCGTATAATCTTTTCATTCCAGCCTCAAGTATACCTATGAAACATTGATGATCATTTGCAACAGTCCCTAAGAGATGTTAATGAATAAACATCCATGAATAACCATCCAAGAGTCCCAAAATCCATAATGAAACAAACCTCTAATGTTCAATGTTGACAACAGTCTTGTTGTTGATTACATTAATGTCTGTTTGAGTAGAAATCATGAATCCAATGATCTATCAGTCAGTTAGCCCAACATTCATTTTCATCCAAATAAGAACATGAACACACAGTTTAATGATTCCCTTGTGCATCTCATGACTGCAGATTTTCAGTATGCCTTTACCAGCAACTGCTTCCGCTCAGTGTGGCTGAGTGATAGCAACCAGCTGGAAGATGGATAGTTCCTTGCCACAGAGGATGCAGCAGATGTTTACTAAGGACAATCTCAAGCAGGTCTGGGCTTAGACTTCAGATGAGAGTGTCTCACCCCCAGTGCAGCAGTCTGGGATAGATAGACATCCAGGCAGTGGAGAGGGTAATATATCGTAAGGCTGAGTTGCCTGCTACCAGTGCAAGTGCTGGAGTAGTGGTAGATGTATGGAGGTGCGACTGCTTAAATGAATGTTAGGTTAGGTACGAAGAGTAACTGCTGGAGATTATTGTTCAGAAAGTGTCAACAGAAAGGTGCAGAGAGTAGTGCATGAACATTTTGGAAGGGAATTGCAGAAGCATTCACTGATTTTCACTGCATGCTGTGATTATTAAGCTTCCTGTCGCAATGCGACCTGGTCCGAGGGTCATCACTCCAAGCATTAACCTTTGTGCCAGTCTCCTCTTATTGTCCATCCCCACGTAAGCAAGCAAGCACACTCTCTCTCAGCATCAATCTCTTCAAAGATTTGCAGGGGAAGTGATGAAAAGCAGTCAAAATTCCAGAGTCCGAGTAGACAGTATTATGCCAAGTGCAGCCACAGCTATCCAATGATATTCAGCAATCATTTCTGGCAGTGAACAGCTCCACTTCAAAAGATGCCGGTAAGACCTCAATCAAGGTTAAGATTAACTGGTCCATGTAATTTCTCTTATTGAAGACTATTTGCAATACAATCTAATTAGTGCTGACTGAACATTGGACAAATCATTTTAGGTCCTCAAAGCATCAACATCTCCATTGTCAGAACATACCTGTTTGGGAATACATTTCATCAGGCTCTGGGGGTTAATCCACCATTCAGTGCTCCAAGACTTCCAATATTTTTTTTTTCTAGAATTCCAATATCTCTTTGTTCCTTGTTTCTACTTAGATTCTTATTTCTGAGCAATTTGACTCAGTATAACTCTGCTAATCCATCAAATTTGGGACTTCGGTGCTGCCACCCAGGCATATTTTCCAGACTACTACTGTTATTCTAATTAACGCTCCAACACACTTTTTACTCACAATTTTCCAAAGAATCCAGTATATTTAAAGGAAGCTCAGGGACTGGGTCCTTGTGAGTTTCAAGAGAACACAGGACTTGGGCTGAAATGAGTTTCAAGGGAGACAGCAGAAACTGCAAGTGGTAGAATCTTGAGCAAAGCACAAAGTTTAGTTTAGTTTAGAGATACAGCGTGGAAACAGGCTCTTCGGCCCACCGTGTCCGCGCCGACCAATGGTCACCCATACACTAGTTCCATGTTATCTCAATTTTGCATCCCTGACATTCTACAAACTCTGTACAGACAGCACACGTAGTCAGGATCGAAACCAGGTCTCTGACACTGTAAAGCAACAACTCTACCACTGCACTTGCTCTTAATGCTGGAGGATTTCAGTTGTCAGGCAGCATCTGTGGAGGGAATGGACAGATGGCGTTTCGAGTTGGGAGTCTGCTTGAGACTGAGACGAAACGTCAGTCCATTTCCTCCACAGATGCTGTCTGACCTGCTGAGTTCCTCCAGCACTTTGAGTTTCTGGAGACCACAGATATGGGGGCCCTGTGTATTAAAGGGAGGTGCATGTACTGTGGCTCAAAAGAGTTTAAAGGGAGCATGGAATCCAAGGTCCCAACATATTGAAGAAAATGTGAACAACCCAAATTTCCAATTAATCACATAGCAGAATATTGGAGTTTTATCGAGCCATATATCTGTTGGAATTTATCTGATTAACAACATTTTCAATTATCCTGGTCATAATGCAGCAACCTGCTGAAATCGTCTATTCTTGCTCTGTCCAGGAGGTAAGGGGTTAAGTGCAGAGCTGTGGGATATAAATGATGTGCAATCAAAAACTCTATCCACTTTGGTGGAAGGGAAGTCCAGTTAAGGAAATAAGGACGACATTTCAGAGAAACAAAGGAATGATGTACATGTGGGGTAAAACATCTTAGTATTTAACTAAGTAACAATCATATTGTTTGCTCAGTTTTGTACTATTTACACATGTTGACTTTACCGGTGGTTCTTCCCCGTTATGTCTCAACACCAGTTCAAGATGAGCCTGTTTAATCATCAATTTGTGAAATGAAATGGTCAACACAGGCATGTATAAAAAGGACTTTGCTGGAAGGGCCAGTGACACAACTACTGACAGAACGAAAATGTTTTTTGCAGCATTCCTCATTTTATTACTGTCCGGTTACTCTGTCCAGATGCATGTTGACTATTCTGGTTCAAAACCTTCTTCTGGGTTTGCAATGCTGGATGATGTGAGGATTTTAGCCAATGGGCTACTTCAGTTGGGACATGGTCTGAAAGACTTTGTCCAGAAAACTAAAGATCAAGTGAAGGAAATATTTGAAAAAATTAGCATTTTCGACAGATCCTTCACTGAACTCTCAAAGGAAACCAACGGGATCAAACTTGATGAGCAGACGCTGAAAAACCACACTGCAATTCTGCAAGCCAGAAATGATGAGCTGAAAATTATATCACTTGATATCAGAGAAAAATTAAATGGCATCGTGGAGAATCAAACTGTTCTAGAAACAAAAGTAGAAGGTCTAGAAGACAAATTATACAAACTGAATGAAATCAAATCAGAAATATTGGAGATAAAGAAGATCCCATCTCTAAAAGTAGGTATATTTTTATGTTAAAAATATGGGGTAGTATGGCTTGGATCTTGTGTTAGAGACCAGAAAGGGCCTGGGAATGAACATTTCTCACTGTGCTTAGCCGTCTCAGTCAAGTGGGAATACTACTGCTCTCCGTGCACTTGAGCCAATAAACAACCTTCCACAATCCCATTTAGTGATCCCCGTTGGAAAGGGAATTTGTGGATATTAGGTGCAGGCAATGTAAGTTGGCTACAACCCATATGGTCAAGTGACATAGCAGTACTATCTAAATTTACATTTGAAAGAATCGTCCCTTGCATGACTTGCTGTAATTTAAACAACATACAATACCACAGAAACCCAGCAGAGAAAGGGAGGGGGTAGATCACTAAGAATGCAAGATTCCATTATGCCAATCCAGCTGCGAAATATTGAGAGTTTCAGTGAAATTTTGTATTTAATTTCTCACCAGCAAAAGTATAGAACGCCATTAATATGGGCGCAAAGATCAATACAAGAATAACAACGTGCACACAAGAATAACAATTTTTTTTTTTAATTAATGGCTTTAGAGGGTTTTTTCCATTAGACAAAGTCCGTACTGTCATGACTGATATATAGGCTTGCTTTGAAAATGACAAATACTGATCTCTGTCATGTCTCATGTGGTGCGGCTTAATTACTGCGTTCTTTAGAGCAGCTCACAAGTATAGCTTAGAGAATAGAAATGTTTAGCTACAGCTTAGCATGTTAAATTACACTGTACTATATTTGTATCTACTGCGAGAAATAAGTGTGTTCTGAAATCAGTGCCGAGTTATTGAGAAGCTTGAGATGCATGCCAATAGTTAATGGCTTTCCATATGTTGTATTGCAGAATGCATTATTGTGTAAATGCCTTACACCACGTGCTACACTCATCTTGTGAAAGAATCCATGCAAGATGTGATAGAGAAACATTTCACAGTAGAAACTGTTTTGTGCTGGAAAGGGCACATTAAAACAGTAAGGTTTGGTGGGCCATAAACATTTAATTGTGGACCTCCCATAGTTAAATCCTATGGTAAAGTTTACTCTCATTAGGCGTTGTCAGGGTCAGGTCAGGGTATCGGGAGAGTGGGGTATGGGATTTGCGAAATTGCAATTGGATCTTGAGAAAGGTGTCTGGCATTATTTGGGATAATAAGAGATTCCATATATAATGGCGGGCATCCAAAGGAGAATTGCGTAGAGGGCAAATACAACATTTGAAGGAGTCCAACCTGAAGGTTCTCTTCCACCACTGAGTTTAATTGTGCACATCTGAGCACTTCCTTTCAATCAAGCACCATATGCACAGAGCATCCTAAAGCAGTTGACAACCTTCATAAACTTTTACTGCCATGTTCATATCAACATCGCACTGTACCAATAGCAATGACGACCTACAAATTACATTTAGTTATTCGTTACAAATGTTAAAATGGTCATTGGGAAGTCTGGTACAGAAATTTACTGTTATTTACTTTGAGTATTATTTCATCCATTTTGTTTCACTAGGTTCTTATTGAAGAACAAAACAAAAATATCAAAAGCTTGATCAACACTTTACATAATCAACTGAACAAGCAGAAGCTTCAAATACAGAAACTGGATGAAAAGTAGCTGCTTTTTCCGAGTCGTTTTTCTTTCAAACAAATAAAACTCTAAAACTGTTGTGTCACACAATCCATTTAGGAGCTTAATGAACTGGGCAGAACTATCAAAACTCTGATTGTAAGGACCATTTCTCACCAATAGCCAGGTTCAGCCTTACAATAAAGTTTATGTGGTATCTTGATTGATAATTTCCCTTGTAAATACATACAGATCAGCAACACCCTACGTCCAAGGATATGTAATGATACAGGAAATTACAACTATTCTCAGCGTCTGTTTATTTCATATGGAAACAAAATCGAGATTACAAATTCTGCACCCCATCTACAGCCAGTCAATATTCACAGACAAGACTCATAAACAAGCATGTCTAATCTGTGATGAAATGGACAAGAGCAAAGTGTGGTGGGTCTGTTAAGCCAGAAATTATGCAAACTACAAAGAACGTGCTGAAGACAGAACTATGCTTAAAACATGAAGGGGTGAAAGCTGAGCACTAATTTAGACTGTAGACCACGGGACTGAAAAATCACATGAAATAAAGCGCTATGGAGACAGGTATATTGATTAAATAGCATGCTGATGAAGTAAGGCACTGGAAACAGTTGGGCCAGAACACTAATTAAGAAATAAATAGAGCAAAGGAAGGGTCAAATGGTTCATGCTGTTGAGGCAAGCAACATTTGTCACACAATTCTCCACAATTAGTACAAGGGTCCCATTCAAGTCTGTAAGAAAGTGAACAAGGATGATGAAGAATAGCTCAATCTGCAGAAGAGAGGAGAAGGCAAGTAATAAATTAAAATACAAAATGCAGTTTTGAAAGGAAAGGAACCCGAGGAAGATTCTGTGAATACAGTATGTAGTTTGAGGTTAGATTAAAGAGAAAAAGCACATCAAATATAGGGTGCGTGAGAGAGGGAGAGAGAGAGATATAGAGGGAGAGAAAGTGCAACCAGAGGGAAGAGAATCTACGGTCAACAGGGGACAACAGACACAACACCACCAACTATCATCTTTGTAATGTATTGCTTCTTTGTACAGGTTACAACTTGCGTAATAAATCTGTTATTCATATAATCAATATACCTGTCTCCATAGCGCTTTGTTATACAAACAAATCTCTTGGGAAAGATTAAATTAATTATGGATTGGCAAATCCTACAATCCCTTTTAGTTAAGTACTATTAATTTTGATTCCGATATCTAATCTTTTATTTTTAATAAATGCAGACCTTCCGGCTAATTGCAAAGGCTTTTATAGTCAGTGAAAATACAACAAAACTGACATACTGTAAAGTCAATCATTGTATGTTAATGTTCCTGTAGCCAGTTGGATGTTTGGAGAGTGCTACATAAAAGCAAGTGCTGCCATATAAGTACTACACAAATACTACACCAGCAGTACAGAGACATAGCAGGTAATGTTGCTGTCTCTTGGCTTCAAGGACCAGGGACTAATCTGACCGTGGGTGTTGTCACTGTGGAGTTTACACACCCTCCCCATGACCGATGTGTTTCTGCTGAGTGCTCTAATTTCCTCCACCATTCCAGAGACATGGTGGTAGAATAACTGACTATTGGACATTTTCTTTTTATACAAAAAATGCAACAGAAAATGAGGGGGTTGCTCTGTGGGGTTGCTCTGTGGGGACCTGCAAGGATCTGCTTAGGTAAATGACCTTCTTCGGGGATGTAATGATAGGTAAATTGTTGTAGTGTGGACAGCACCATTCAGAAAACTGTTGAAATAAAATCCAGAAGACTTGAGTGAAATAAAGTGAGAAAACATTACCAAAAAAAAAATAGAACAAATCAGAGCCAGCAACAGATGAGGTGGTACAGGAGGTAAGTAAGGAGGTTTGTTGGGCAATTGTTGGCTCGAGACAGGTGGGATTTCAAGAGGGAAACATAGTTGTGAACTGTGGAACTGGTTAAAGGACTTTTAGTGGAGGAAGAATGGGTAGGAAGGGGATTTGTCGAAGTTACTTAATATTGGAGAATTCAACATTCATACCACTGGGTTGTAAGCTACCGAAGCTGAACACCTTTGTTCAGTCCGCCTTGGCCGACCGACTGCCAAACACTTTAACTCCCCTTCCCATTCCCACAATGACCTTTCTGCCCTGAGCCTCCTCCACTGCCAGTGTGAGGCCAAACGCAAATTGGAGGAACAGCGCCTCATATTTTGCTTGGCAGCTTACAACCCATAAATATTGATTTATCTAAATTTAAGTAACCCTTACATCCCCTCTCTCTCCGTCCCTCCCCCACCCTAGTCTTCATACTAGTTTATTTGTCGTCCTGCTGAGTTTCACTGTGTTTGTATCACTTGTTATCACCTTCTCCACAGCCAACAATGGACCACTGTGGGCTCCACCTTTCCTTGGTCATTATTGCTGGGTTAGATTTGTCTTTTTGCATACCATTCATTCATTTTCTCTATGTACCTTGTCATATCTCTCGTGTCCCTCTCCCCTGAAGATGGGTCTAAACTCAAAACATCACCTATTCTTTTTCTCCTGAGATGCTACCCGACCCGCTGAGTTATTCCAACGTTTTCCGTTCCTCTGGCAATGGAGGAGGCCCAGGACAGAAAGGTCAGTATGGGAATGGGAAGAGGAGTTAAAATGGTTAGCAACCAGGAGATCCAGTAGCCCTTGGTGGGCCGTCAACCCTATGCTTCATCTCACCAATGTACAGGACCTCCTACTGGCCTGTCTATCCTGGGCCTCCTCCTTTTCCAGTGAGGCCACATGCAAATTGGAAGAACAGCACCTCATGTTTCGCTTGGGTAGCTTACATCCCAGCAGTATGAATGTTGAATTCTCCAATTTCAGGTAACTTGTACAAACACCTCTCTCCACCCTCCCTTCCCTATTTTCCTCATGTTCCAGTTTCTCTCCCCCCCCCCCCCCCCCCCCGACTGCAATCAGTCTGACGAAGATTCACGACCTGAAATGTCACCTAATCCTTTTTTCCAGAGATGCTGTCTGACCTGCTGAGTTACACCAGCCTTTTGTCTGCCTTCAGCAGAAATCTTATGTGGTACTATAAATATCTTTGAAACAATGTTTTGTGCAGTTTATTCATTGTTTATGCTCAATGTTCCTCCTTATGGAGGAGCTACTGTAGGGTTTTTACATTTGGTTCTTAGTCATCCAGCAAAGATTTAATGGATCAGGCAGATTTGACCAGCCTATAAAAATGGCTTTGATTCACTGGAAGATAAGAAGATTATCTCAACATCTCTGGAAAAATCTTCAGTAAATTATATCCGTCAATTTGAGAGGGATTGTTATGATGGAGTAGAGTTGGGAGTTGTTGAGATGCTGGTTGAGTTAGATTAATATACATCAAATTGTACTTGGTCATTCCCATGGAAACAAGCGTGTACGTGCATTAATGAATATTATACGAATTGGGCAGAATCATTTTTTGGTTACAGAAAGACCTGCTAACACTGACCAGACCTACACTAAAAAAATCAGAATTTGATAAGATATCAAAATTGCAGTTTCCAGAGGGACAACATCTTTGTAAAAGGAATTCAGAAAACTAAATTGAATAAAATGGTCTCAACATTTATTTCTCATATACTGATTAATTTCAATATCACTGAAGTTTATATGAAATGCAATTCCATCAAAGATGGATCCAAAAATCCTCCCAACCAATGAACCATTCTGGTTTCCTGCTGAGCTTAAAACGTGGAGAGAACATTTTAAAAAGAGCCAACATGGAGGCCTATTTCCATCCGGCTGTTTGGGGGAGGAGAAAAAAAATTACATTTAAAGTCTCTTTATTAAATTGGTCAGGTAGGGCACAGCAGCACACTACACAAAGTCAGGCAGAAGTACAGTAGCACAGTACAGGTCGCAAGGGGAACAGTAGTACAGTACACTAAGATTGGAAGGGCTACAATAGCATTACTGCAAGTCAGGCAGAGATATAGCAGCACTGTACAGTCAGTCAGGTAGGAGTACAGCAGCACAATATACAAAGTCAGGCAGGAGTACAGCAGCACAATACACTGTGTCAGGCAGTAGCATATTACAGTGAATCAAGCAAAGACTCAGCCAGTGGATTCTGGTTTGGAACTCCAACCAGACTGACATTTTTTTTTGGGTTTGGTGTACATTAGATGTCAGAAGGTTACTTTCTGAACTTTCACAAACACGTGTCTCCGTTGTTTAAGCTGTTTTCGTGAAGGGCTCTTTCCAGCATGTGTTAAACACCAAACCAGCATCATCTGACCCTGTTTCCCCAACCCTCAATCTCTGAAAGCCACTCAGCAGAGATGATTAATAGCTTCTTGATCTGTAACCAATGTGCCCACAAAAAAAAACCGGAACTATTGGGAGCTTTCAAAGTTCTGCCCAGAGTTTGAACTTTCGGTCATGTACCTCTTTCCGCAAGTTCCATTAAAAAAAGCGAGCCAATCATATCAAGCAAGCTTTATCTGACCTCAATAACCACCACAGTCAATTTTTAACCCTAAAACCTCAAATGATAATTAAAGCAAACATTACAGTCCTATTACACAACCCTCCATCAAACTTACTGATCCTACATGTTCTTTACATGCCTTAGCAATGATATGGTGATTGCATCAATAAAATAGGTGCATAGTAGGTTTATAGTGCATTCACAAAAATACAAAAAGCGTTTTAAACAAGGTTGGTGATCCACAAGTGCAGCTAATCACATGGGATTCTGGTGTCACATTAACAGAGGACATACTAAAAAAAAGATAGGTTTGCGTCTAAATCTAACCTAGAAACTAGGTGTTAAATAATCATAAAACACAGGAAGGGAAGAACGAAGCAGACACTAAAGACAGTACTAATAGTATTGCATCTCTGGAGAGAGTTGACATCCTGAAATGATCAAGAACGGAATCTATCTGTTAAGACATAAAAAGCTAAAGAGGTGCAATGACTCCACTGGGACTGCTCTATAGGTTGCCATATACAAGGAACTAAGGGTAATGGCAGAGAGGTGTTAACTTTACAGAAGAATGATAATGATGATTTAACTATCCAAATATAGACCTGGATATTATAAAAGGCAAAGTAAGAGTGAGGTTTCTGAAGGTGACCAAGTCTCTTCACCAATATGTTTTTAGTCCATTGCTAGACCTAGTTCTGGAATAGAGTCAGCAAAGAGGTAACAAGTATTAATGGGAACATTTGGCTGAAAATATCCTACGATATAAAGCAGTACAGAAAAGAATGCAGACTGATCCAAGATAAAATCAGTGAATCAGAGAAGGCCCAATTTCAAATAGATGAAATCAGATACAGATCAGGTAAACTGGAATCAAAGACTTACAGGCAGAAATGTCATTAAACAATGGGAAGCCTTTAAGATTAAGATTTTCAGCTAGTCTAGGTACACTCCATGATGGTGGAAAGCAGAGAAATTAAAAGCAGTGCTTCATGGATAAGCAAGCAGAGAGTAATATAGTGCAGAAAAAATAAAACACAGCTGTTAACATAATTGAAAACAATCGTCACCTATCCATATTCACCAGAGATGCTGCCTGACCTGTTGAGTCACTCCAGCACATTGTGTCTTTTTTGTAAACCAACATGTGCTGTTCTTTGTTTCAGCATGTGTAGCTAACTGTACAGAAATGTTGGATACTGGGGTCTAATGAGGCAAGTCTTGTTGATGAGGTATACTAGACTCTCAAAAAGCTTCTAATGAAATGCCCCAGCAGCATTGTCAGTAAACTGGTTCAGCAACATGGAAACAGGGAGTAGCAGTGAAAGGTTACTTTTTGAACTGGAGGCAAGTGGAATACTTCAAAGGTAAGTACCAGGACTATTGTTCATCTTAATATACATAGGTCCAAGGTGAAGGGGAAAAGATTTAATAGGAATCCGAGGGGTAACTTTTTCACACAAAGTTACAAGTATATGGAACAAACTGCCAGGAGAGTTAGTTGAGGCTGGGACTATCCCAACTTTTAATAAAGTTAGACAGGTACATGGATAGGACAGGTTTGGAAGGATATCCAAATGCAGGCGGGTGGCACTAGTGTAGCTGGGATATGTTGGCCGGTGTGGGCAAGTTGGGCCAAAGGGCCTGTTTCCACACTGTATCACTCTATGACTCTGTACACTAATGACTTGGATCAAGTATAATTTTACAAAGTACAAATCTGCAGATAACGCAAAACTTCAGAGGCATAGTAAATTTTTAAAGAACAATAAGACGTATCTAAATCCTCTGGTGAAATTGAAAAACAGATGGCAGATGAAATTTGAAGTTTTACATTTTGGTGAGAAGAATGTGAGGAGGCAAAGTTATAAAAGGGGCAAAGAAAGTATATGTACACAGTTAGTTGATACATGAGCAGGATGAGAAAGTGATTCAAAATCATTTAGGAAAATGTTTTTCATTATAGCACCTCCATGACCTCTACCATCAAGGACAAGGGCATTTGGAGCAGGGGAACACTGTGAGGAGCTGTGAGGAGATCTGAAAGAGGTATTTAACATATGGTGGAAAGGTGAAGACCAGTGTACAAAGAATGAAAGTGATTAGTTAAAATAGAAACACCATGAGAAACATTTTATTTACACAGAGAGTGGTTTGAGTATGGGATGAATTGGCAAGGCTTGCAGTTGGAAGCAGATTCAACCGTACCATTCTAAAAGGTACCTGCTATGGGAAGAGGGCAGGACAGAGACCAGATGCCAATTTGGTAACATTCAGCCAAAGGGAGCATTTCCTTTTCTCTCTGTTTTCGCTGAATAATACAGTACAATAGCACAGGTACCTCAAGAGATAAAGTAAGATAGTAAAACGAAAGAGAGAGAGAGAGAGAGAGAAAATAAACAAGCAAGCACAGACTTATAAAAGTCAGAAGTCTATTGAAAGGACATCACAGTTAAACAGTTAAGCTCATATTTATATTCACGAGTACATTTGAGAATGAGTCAGTGGAGAACAATCTTACGCTGAAATGCTACATCATTGGACAGGCGAGAGTAATTAATTTCCTTCCTTTGGTACCCAAAATGAAATCAGGAACTCAGCAAGACTAAGGATGGAAACTATGATCATCCAAAGTTCAAATAACTTTTTAATTTGGCCTCCACAGAAATTATGAAGATACAATGCTGTGTTAGACTTTGGCTATGATTTCTACTCAGGTCACCATTTTTCAAAATGATAAAGTGGGTCACTTGGACATGCGGAGCTTGGCTGAGTGGAATCAAAGCTGATCTGGGCCTTAAGTTCCACTTCAAGCATGTACTAATTCACTTTTATAAATGTTTTTATTCTCAAATTCTTCTTCAATGTTGTTTAAAGCTGGCAGCATATAGCAGATGCTTATGATACATAAATTCTGGTTCAGACTGGAAAAGGTACACCATACAATATGACAAGGAGATTACAGCCTGCACGTTGAATTGGAAGACTAGAAAAGTGACAGGCATTTCATAAAGTATACCTCCAGTCTGCAAGAAAGGGAGATAGATTACACTGTCTAGTAACCTCCTGGGAAATCTCTTCAATACAATGACTGAAAAGACAAGAATGAAATTCTCTACTAAAGACAGAGACAACAGCATGAGAAATGATACCGGCTATGCTTAAAGTTATTCAGGTAAATCTAATGAAATAAAGCCTTAACTATCATTTCCCATGACAATGGATTCAAATACAAAATAAAAAATAGGTGATTAGAAGAAAGGACATCATGGTTTTCATCTGAAAGGTAATTAAATTTTGAAAGAGGGTAGCTGTAAAAGACAAAGAAAGCAGCCAGTAATTGGGATCCAATAAACATTACAAAGGATTTGGGGAAAGGTGAAGATTAAGAGATCTGATGAGGTAATGAATAAATGCATTAAAGAGAAATTGAAATAGAACTGGCTGTTGTGTGTAAAAGAATGTCCCTGTGCTGCAACATGCTCATTCAGTCAGACAGCACGTTCTAGAATTTAGACTTAGCAACGATGAAAAAACAGATGTTTCCAATTCAGGATAATGTGTTAATTAAAGGGGAACCTGTAGATGGTGGCTCCCATATGTCTGATCTGAGCGAAGGTAGACACAAACAGCTGGTCAGACAGCATCTCTGGAGAGAAGGAATGGGTGACGTTTCGGGTCGAGACCCTTCTTCAGACCTGATCCTCCTGCTTGAAAGCAGGGACAGAAGATATGCAAGGTTCAATCATATAGCCCAAGCAAGTAACCACAATATTTTCTTTTTGTGGCACCCATTGAAGTCACAGCGTTTCAGTGGTGAAGGATATGACTGTTTAGTTGGATGGGATGGGTACAAAAGGATGGGGCTCAGCTGACCACTATTTTCTGGACGATGTTGAATATCTCAAGTGTTGCTGAAGTTACAGTCATCTAAGCTAAGTAAAAGAGTACTTATTCACACACCTGACCATGTTTAAAAGCCCTAGAGGTGAAACATTTAATGAAAGGTGCCCAAATTCTAAGTTGCTCCTCTGGCCGAAATAGTTATGTGACTGATTCAGCTGAGTTTCTGGTGACCCCAGGATGTTGATGATAATGGAATCTATGGTGGTATTCCCCAAAACATCAAGGTTGAGTCATTACTTTATCTTCTAGGATTATTGCCAGGCACTTGTGTGGTGCAAATATTAAATGCTATTATCTAACCAATGCCAAAATAATGTTAGTGCAGCAAAGACTTTGAGCTTCTAGTCACTCAGAAAAATAAGCATAAATATCAAGTTTAAATATTATACTACTCTATTTTGTGTCAATAATATTGACTTAAAAAAAGTTTAGGGTGACAAGTTTAGGGTAATAGTAAATGAGCTGAAAGGGATTCAAAAAGTCAAACTCGGGTACTGGATGTATTAGTCTTCGGCCTGGATACAAAGCACTTCTCCATCAATCATGAACTCAATCATTTCAGATAACCAGTTTTTGTCAGAAAGGTGTAGGAAGGAACTGCAGATGCTGGTTGAAACCGAACATAGACATAAAATGTAGGAGTAACTCTCTTTGTCAGAAAGGCCCTTTCTAATGCTTGTGCATCAACCTGAGTTCAGCTTTTCTCAGGTGCTGCTTGATCTGCTGATATTAGCAAGATTTTTTCAGCTCCAGCATATTGTTTGATCCCAATTTGCGCACAATGTTGTTGATGGGTTTGAAGAGATTACAGAGAACAAAAGGAGAGAAATATTAAATCTGTCTGAGTCATGGGTGGATGGCCCAGCATGGTTGGGATACAAGGAACAGAGTTGTAAATGAGAGAAGATGGACAAGTGGCCAAGAGAACATCACAAAACTTGAGTCTGAACATAATGAAAGTATGGACAATGCAGAGAAAGAGGTGCGTGATGTTACTGACATTACAGTAGATGGGTTATATCTATAGAGAGTGCATGAGCTCGGAAGTTCACCTTGATGTCTAACAGTTGGCTGATTCAGCCTATGGCTGTGCCTCGAAAAGGGGGTGGAATCATTAACAGATGTGAGTGGAGGGTTGTGGTCAAGAAATCTGACCGTACAGAGAGAGTAGAGTGGTTGGGAGGATTGAGGAGGGTGGTGCTGAGACAAACCAAAAGTGTGAACGGGTTCACATGGAACCTGAAATTGTGTCTTGAATGTGGTGTTTTACTGTTCTTAACATTTTTATTTCGAAAATTATAAATGTTAAATTCTTGTTAAAATGTTCATAAAGTTAACTAATCACGTCATAGGTACAATGACAGCTGAACCAAACTGAAAACAATAGCACTGCATTTTTAATTTTAATTGAAAAAAATCTTCCAAAATAATTCCATTGTAAATTAGCTTTTATTTGTTTCTTTACGTCTACACAGATACTAATTCCAAATAATTACATTAATGTCTGATAAGATAAAGTAGAATAAAGATATATTCCTGGCTCGGAATACTTCCATTGTACTGAATGCTATTTTACTCATATAATTAGTCATATTATTTGTTTGATCCTTTATCTAATCTTCATGGTAAGTCACAATCAGGTTTCCCATGAATTAGTAGAAATAATACCATCTTGACCTAGTTAAGCACTTTTCCAAGGTGCCTCGACAGAGTGACCACAGTGAATATAATGTTGCTAATTTCATAAAAAATCTTTACATAAAGACTAACCCGTAAAAGACAAGATACCACTAACTCCTTTAAACTTTTACAGAATAACGTAAAAGTGGGACAGTTAGAAGAAAATCTACCAAAGGAAGGTAAAAATGCCGCGGGATAATTCAAGAGAAACATTATCTCCCGGAAATCCAATCTCATTAAATCTAATCTTTATTGACAAATTCTCAGTGTTCTCACAAAAACAAATCCCCAAATCCTGATGGCAAACTGATATTCAATCTTATCTTCATCTGCTTTATCCAAATCTGCATAGAAGATATACAGGTCACTGTATTGGCACCGGTAACACAGCAGTTTATAGACAAATTTAGATGCAAGATGATGAGATGGCTTTTGATCCCAATTTTACTCCGTCATTTTGACATCGCTATATTTGCAGTACTTCATTGGCTATTTTCATGCAGTAAATACAGATAGAATAACACATTTCTGCAGCCTTTCAACCAAACAGATTAATCATAACAATCACAAAAGAGAAGCCTTTGACAGGAACTACTCCACAGCCTCAAATGGTCCATATTCAATGTATTAATGACAGCAATGTTCAATTAGACACAAAATGCTGGAGTAACTCAGTGGGATAGGCAGCATCTCTGGAGAAAGAATGGGTGACATTTCAGGTCGAGACCCTTCTTCAGACCCTTCTAATGCTGCCTGTCCCGCTGCGTTACTCCAGCATTTTGTGCCTATCTTTGGTTTAAACCAGCACCTGCAGTTCCTTCCAACACAAATGTTCAATCAGAATTGACTGGGAGTTGCAGCTCTGCTCAATGTCCCTATCTATTTCCCCCAAAGAATTATTTGCACACTATACAAGTTATGAAGAACCAGTATAGTGTATGGTGTATTAATCTCACCTGTAGGTGGTGTAAGGAACATAGACATCCCTCGATGGAAACTCCAGGATATCTCTTGTCGGTCTGACTCGAGTGTCAGGATAGGGTTTGACCTGCAGTAACTCGGGCGTGAGGCAATAATGGGGATTTTCTGGAGCTGGAGAAATATCGATTTTGAGTTGGGCTGCATAAAGAAAATAAAAATGAAACATTAAGTGATGCCCTTTCAGGGAAAGGAGAACTTCAAAAAATTTTAACACTATTACATTTCAGAATTTTTAGGGTTTAATTTTTTCAGACGGTAGAGCTGCAAATTATGGAATTTTGAAACAATGAATCATCGTTTAAAAATGTTGGTACATTTCATCATAGCTAAGTGGGAGGCTCCGAAGATGTCCTGAATGTGAATGGACAGAGAATGAACTGAAGGGTAAAAGATTAGTGAGACTCAAGCCGAGTGATACATCTCTGAAGAAGGATCTTGTCCCGAAACGTCACCCATTCCTTCTCTCCGGAGATGCTGTCTGTCCCGCTGAGTTACGCCAACTTTTTGGCTATCTTCGATATATCTCAGTACGTCAGTCCAGTCAAACTCTGGCCTTTGATTCAACCATCTGCCTCACTTGCGTCTAGCTATTACCTGTCACGCTTTGTCCTGCCTCTCCTCTCTCCTCACCCCTGCAATCAGTCTGAAGAAGGGTCCCGACCTGAAACTTCATCTATCCATGTTCTCCAGGGATGCTGCCACACCCGCTGAATTACTCCAGCACTTTCATATCCCAGTGATACAAAGATTATTCAGTCATTTTTGTGAATTTTAAGAACCAGGCAGAAAGGAGGATCAATTTGGAAAACAACGAGTAGGAAAGGGGGAAGATGATCTGCCTTAGAATGTTGGGAACATTTGAAAATAAAGTTAATGTTGAAGATCACATGAAAATCTAGTACTTCAACAGCTGACAGATCCTGATTGTGCATTTCCAGTATTTTCTAGGTTTAGAAGTATTTTTTAGGAATGAAAGAAAAAACTCTCTACAATCACTAGAAATCACCTTTGTCTTACAGCACAGTTGGAGGCCATTAAGTTCATCAGGACAATGCCGACTGCTAGAAGCACAATTCCTTGGTCCCATTCTTCTGTTTAATGCTCTGTCAATTATTCTTTCTATCCAATTCTTTATTGAAGGCATCATTTGAATTTTTTCCACTATCCCTACAGACAGCGAGTTCCAGATGATGACTCTCTCTGGTGAATATAAGGTCATCCTCGTATCACTCTTGTGCCTTGCGCGCAAGATTTTAAAACTGTATCCCTTGGCCCACACACCATCTGCTAATGAATGCAAAATCCCTCTATTTATCTGATATAAACAAGTCATTATCTTGGGCACTTCCAGCAAATCTTCTTTCAATCTTTTTTGCTCAAGGAGAATAATCCCAGATTCTCCATTTTGAAATTAATCTGAAAAGAGCCATTCAAATCCTTGTTGCATACCTCAGTATAAGATCCATCCTGCAATCCAAACGTTTTTGCAACCTACATCCTTGTTTAACATTAGACTTGATTTATGCAATAAATATTTACATGATTGACTGACAAGGAAACTTCCATATCTCGTTTTAATTTTTTCATCTGTAGAATATGGATATCGCTGGAAGAGTAACTGCAAATTTACATTTAAATAATTAAATGAAAAATTCTTATTACTAATAGCATTTATGGCCATTCTCAATTGCCCTTCAGAAGATCTGCTTGAACCACTGCAGTCTTTCAGGTGAAGCTAATAGACAATAGACAATAGGTGTAGTAATAGGCCATTCGGTCCTTCGAGCCAGCACCACCATTCAATGTGATCATGGCTGATCATCCCCAATCAGTACCCCGTTCCTGCCTTATGCCCATATCCCCTGACTCCACTATTTTTAAGAGCCCTATCTAGCTCTCTCTTCGCTCTAGATATTCCCACATTATTCTTATATTGGAAATTCCAGGCAATAAAAGAGCAGTAAATATTTCAAAGTTCAGATGATGTTAGAGGGGAACCTGAAGCTTCAGGTGTTCCCTTGACACGTTTGCAGACGTAGTGGATTTGTGAGCATTGTGGGAGCAGCCAATATGTGCAACTGCAGTGCATTTTGTACGTGGTCCACAATGCAGCCACTGTGTATCAGTGGTGGAAGGAATGAATGTACAGGGTGGTTGGATGGTATCTAACTCTTTGAGATTCATCTCACTCAGGCAAGCATAAAGCACTCAATAATAATCTTGTGTGATACGATACCCATCCTACTGACCTGTTCTTTTAGCCACCACATCTGTGTGGGTGAGTTGAGTTTCTGGTCAGTGGCAACCCTTGAGTGTTGATGAAGGGGGATTTGGGAACAATAATGTCTTTGAATTACGATCATAAGTTGGGTGCCCGGCTGATTTTCTCTGGCCACTGAGACTAAATATCATGCTTCAACCATTCTGTCTGCAGAATAGAGGCTTTACCATGAAACATTCCATGTCAGCATGTACTGTCCCATTAACTGTAGTACTTTCACCCACATTTCAGCTACTGTCAGCAGCAACAGAGAAGAACAACTTACCTGTGATTGGTCTTAGTCTTCTCAAAACAGATGAAGGTCTTCTCATGTCAGCAAGGAATTTATACAAATCTTCATCACTAAGACGATCTCCCTCCTAGACATTAGCGTGAGGTGAAAGAGAAGCAAAGAAGGGAGTGAAAGAGGTATGTTGTATTTATGGATAAAATTACTAACTGCTTTTATATCAGGTGGCCTTATCTCCTCTTATGTATGATGTGAAACTATGTCAGGATACCTGTTTGAAGAAGTTTGTGACCGTCAGTGTAGCAGGCCGGAAGCTCGAAAGGTTGCACGATTCGTCCCCGGTTGACGTTCGTTCAAGAGAGCGTCTCCCGACCAATCCGGAGTTCCTTCTTTCTGACCAAGAACCTTTTCGCTCTATCGGGAAATTACGTCACACAATTAAGAATATCCTCAGTGTCACAGAAAGCCCCTTCCCTCAAATACTGCAACATAACTTCACAAGTTGTATCTAATTTCCTCCCCCAAGCCTTAAACTTTGAACATCCCTCCAAAATCCCACATGTTATTTCCGCCATTCTCAATCCCATCATTCCTTCTGATGTTGCTGTTCAGGAATAACTGCTGCATTGGTCCTTTAAAATAGTAATTGTATTCCTTTACATGAAGAACTAAACCAGTAATTTCCACAGAGTTAAAGTATTTTTTTTTAATTCACCTGTTGCTTACTAGGCAGTGCCTTAATACTAATCCATCAACCAACAGTCAGTCTTTTTCCCCAAGGCAGGAATATCAAATACTAGAGGGCATAGCTTTAAGGCGAGGTGGGGAAAGTCTAAAATTGAATTTCACCGAGACAGGAATGTGCTGCAAAAAGAAGTGGTGGAAACAGATATAACAGCGACGTTTAGACGGCATTTAGACGGACACAAACAGGCAACAAATATGAATGTAGACCACGTGCAGACAGATGTGCAGTTTAAATTGGCATGATGGTCGGCACCAATACAGTGGGCTGAAAGGCCTGTTCTTATGTCGCACTGTTCTATATTCTAAAGCTTTGACAGCAACAGCAGAATCTGGGAACGAGAAAACCAAAAATCTGCAGATGCAGGAAAACTGAAATAAAACAGAAAAGTTTGGAAATACTCGGCTGGTCAGGAAGAATCAGTGGAAAGTGAAAAAAAGTTAACATTTTATATAAAAAATGACCCTTCATCAGAACTGTGAAAGAGAAAACAAGTTAGTGTTAATCTACAGAGAGAATACCTCAGGTCAGGCTAGTCACAAGCAGTGGTAGGTGAGGAAGCAGTCTGGTTGATCGTTTAATAAGGACAGTTATAAGAGCAAAATAATTTTTTAAAAAACACAAATAAAATCAGGGAGATGACTGGCATGTTAGACCTTGTCAGTTCACAAGAATAAATAAACAATTATATAATAGATGAACGACATACAGTAGAAATGGCCAGTGATAATACTCCAAGTGAAAACAGGAGCTTTTAAATAATTTTTAAATTTAACATTGAATCTGGAAGGCTACAAAATCCCATTAGGAAGATTAGATACTATTTCTCAAGCTTCCATTGTAGCATTGTTACAAAACCTACCATCAGCGGCGCTAGAGATCTGCCACTGCCTCTGCATGCGATTCCGGAGGCTTTGGGTGGGCGGGATTAAAATGCAGGTTTGTATTGGTTGTCGGAGAGGGATTTCCTCGTGCTGCTAGCTGATGAAGAAAAATCATTCGCACTATCGTTCCCGTTAAAAAAAAAAAAAAATTGCTGGACGATTTAATCGCTGGATTGAAGTTAAACGTGACTAAAACAAAAGGTATGTTGTTTATTTAACATATTATCTTGCCGTTTGGTGTGGCTTCATTTGTTATTTGGGCCCCCATACTAATCGGCCGTGTCTTACCTGCCGATATGGGCTTAAAATTTATGGCAACGGCAACATTCCAATCGATCACATTCCAGAAACATCCACTCTCAAGATAATCAAATTCATTCTTTTTTTGCACAATAATGTCATAACAACATCTAAATCATCTATATTTTGTGTTATTGTCCATCCATGATCAATATTTTCAAACTAAATATCCACACTACAGTTTTAGTCAGACGTATTGTGCAAAAAATAATGATTTTGATTATCCTGAGAGTGGATGTTTCTGGATTAGTTTATGTGAATTAAACATTAAATTATTTCCATTTGGCATAGAAATTCATGACAAAGTGAGATTTAAAAATCATGTTATATTGTGAATTCTTGTGTGAATGGGATCAGTTTGTTATTTGTTATTTGGATATTTAGGCTATTTAAAATGGATAGATGTTTAGATCTTAGTAATTGAATTTAGATGAATTTATTAATTGATCAGATTAATTTAATTTATTTGATGAAACTGATGAATATGATTTTTTTGTTGTGGGTATTTACTATTTGTTTTAGCGTTTAACATTATCATTTCTACCTTTTTTTCTAAAACTGCAAACAATAACTTGTTTTTGTTAATGCTGTTCAGTGTTTTATTTTCTTTACATTTTAAACAGATGTCTCCGAAGAAGAAATGCAAAATTGTCAATCCAAATGCCCAGCAAAAGAGACTGATTTAGACAGCATTCACAGAGATTATCTGAATTTGGACTACTACAAATGTGATGATCTACAGGACATTCTTAATGGGAAAGTAGTGGGTACAAAGGCATGTCATGCGTGATTTGAAGAGCATAAACCTATAGTTTACAATGCCAAATTTGAAAGGTTGAGGAAAAACCAGGTGCACAGAGTTGCTTATTGGTTACAATCTGAGGAGTATGATGATGCTACTGATTATGATATGCCAATATACCAACTAGCAACTGATCTTCTCCATAAAGACTTGGTCTTTTGTTAGAAATTGTAATTTCTTTATCTGTCTGTTATGGACAGTATATAATATAATAATATTAAAGTTCTGATCTTGAGAATATCACATTTTTAAATTTTCGAGGCAGTCTGGGTGTTTATTACTATTTCCTTCACAACAGTCAGATTTGTAATTAGCTACAATTAGGTAACTAACTAATTATATGCTTTAATTTCAAGTCATCCAAGTAAGATATTTCATATTTGATTTGGAATGCTTCAATCTATAATAAATGAAAATTTCATTCAGTTCTCCTAATTTTTAAGAAAGTTATGGCTTTTGACTGTTCTCGATCTTTTGGTTTGATCAATAGAAAAGCAATAGGGAACAAGATGCTAATTTCTGAGTATGAAAATGACCATAACCTTTCTAATACTGAAGATATGAAAGTGAATTAGATATTAAATTACAGTTCTTTTTATTCTTTATCTGATGGGATAAATTACAGGCTTGATTTTTTAAATCTCAAACTTTTGTATCATTGCTACACATTGGGCCTTGTTATGACAATGCACAAGGCCAGGGATGGACGAGTCAGGAGTGAGATAGAGAACTAAAATGGTACGCAGCAGGAAGGTTGGGATCACCCGCACGATCTAAAACAGATGCTCCACAAAGCAGTCACCCAATGTGCATTTGGTTTCTCCAAAGCAGAGGACACCGCAAAATGAGCAGGGAATACCATTCTCTAGACTGAATCGTTGCTTCACTTGGAGGAACTGTTTGGAATGGAAAGTTATTTACAAAAATTCAGTTAAATGTGCATCACCTCCTGTTCCAATCTCCAAATCTGTACTGTCTCGCTCCAGGCTTCCTGCACTGTTAACAATGTTCATTAGATGTATGGCAGTCCAAGCAAAAGGCATGCGGTACTTTCCCAGTCTATGACAGAACTGTTCTGCTTGGCTCTTCAGCTTCTCCAACTTTTCCTTGTTCTGTAAGAAATGAAAATATATATATAATTAGGGGCAACTGAAGTTCTGTCACCGTTCTTAAACTTGCGAGTTAGAAACTCAGCTAGGGCAGTCTACCCTTCACTGTCACATAATTAATAACTATGTGCAAGCTTGTTAAAAGCAAATCAGAATTATAACATTTCAATTACAATTTAGAAATTATTTATTAGGTTTAGGTTAGAGTCATTGCTTGGTAAATATAAATTCCTAACATTCCCAAAATATTTCAGAAAGACTATTACTTTGGCTGTTTCTGACTCCTTGAAGATCATGTAGGGTTCTGCACATTCACCAATGTCTCCTTGTTGCAGAACTTTCTCCAACTGAAAAACGAAACAAAATCATTTATAAATTGCTTTAGTGAACCTAGCCTGAGTCTCTTGGCCAGCAAAGAGTTTATGCACTACCTTCAAAATAAATATAAATTGCCTTTCACAGAGGGATGACTCAAATGGAAATAAATCTAAAGCTAAAGACTGGTGACTGAATGCTTATTCAAAAAGTGAATTTAAAGAAGCATCTTGAAAGATGTGAAGAGGCGAGAAAGTTTTATGTGAATAATGCCTGACTAGAGATCTTTGACAGCATATTGCACACACCTATGATGAAAGAGATCATCAAAATCGTTTTGCGAAGGGAATCTGTAATTGAGTATGACTGCTCTATATAAACATCTGTAGTACAGTCCTAACCTGTAGGTGAGAAACAGTAAGCTTCCTGACAAAATGTAGTTAAACAAGGTGCCCTCTCCCATCTCTTCTTTGGGTGATACATAGGGCCTTTGGCTAGATCTGGAAATGCATAGATACAAGAAGCTTACCTGCATATGGGTGATATCTTCTGTTCAATCTCAATGTCAGTCTGCCGATGAATCTGCCATCTCCGACCAGTTTGAACTGGCCATGAGGGCCAAAGTCAATTCCGGCAAAGCTGCATTCTTCAGCAGCTAGTGCAACCAATTTGTTACCTTCACTGTCACGATTGCCTGAAGGCGTTGCTCCAGAGGGGCTGGAGCATGCACCAAGATCAGGGTGGAGCATATTATTAAGGTAAAGAAAAAAAACAATATACTGGCAACGGCAATCACTGTCCGTCAGGGGAAAGAACCTGGTCAGCAACGCAAGGTGCACTTGATCTTGCTGAACCTGGCACAGGTGTGGCCCATACCCAACAAATGTCCTGTGGCAATCACAAACGTTTCTCCTTGATTTTGAGCTCATAAAATAAATGATCTTGTAGCTTGAGTATATTATACATATATTGCAAGGAGTGTATGGGGAAAGACACTTTCCCCACATTATTCACGTAAATTTAAAAAAGACCAATTAAAACTATACTTAATTGAGCAGAGCAAGTTCACTGGGTGATAATTTGGCACTTCACTCCAGTAATCTGCAAATGGCTTGAATATTCATGCACTAGTTTTGGGTAACAGGGCAGTAAGAAATATCAATCAATGTTTAACATTAAAGCTGCTTCAATAAATCCAAGTTGTTATTGTTGCTCCTCCCCTCTCCTTCTGATTTCAAGTAACTTCTGCCACTAAGCAAAGGTAACAAAACCCATGCTGTTCTCCCACCCCCATGCCCATTACCATATAATCAGTGTCCAGGTTCACATTTGAAGCAGAATAAAGGGAAAACGAACATGACTACATCTTACCAGTGTTAAGAGAGCTGTAGAAGGGAAGAAAATATTTAAAAACAAACATTTCTTACCTTTATTACTAAAAAAACATCCTGACATGGATAAGTGATTGAAAAAATTGCTGATCGGGCTAACGTTGAAATAGCTGCAGGAGGAACATGAGGACGCAGCATGCCTTTAGTTTGCTCAGAATTCAAATCAAAGAAGAAGTTTTCAGAAATCTGTGGAGTAGAAACAATATTTGGTATAACGTAGAAAAATTAAAGACCCGATTTTAAAAACTTACAAAATATTCAATGGAGCTATAGCATTTCGTTCAGACCGAAAGGTCTGAATGACAAATAAAGGTATTCAATTCAATTCAATTCAATATTTGCATTAGCTCCACGCTACCCTCTAGAGATGCACATTTGGAATTTCAGTTAATAGGGAACAATGCACAATGAAGTAGACAAGCCAAACACAATTATTAATTTAAAAGTAACAGCACAGCAACTAGAAAATAGATAACATTACATTTCATGGAAAGGTGAGTTTAACATTTGCAAATTAATTTCCTCTTAAAAAAAATGACCATTAATATTACTATCATAGATGCCTTAATATTACTATCAAAGTCATTTTTTTTAATAGATTGAATGCATTGGGGAGAACCTACAAATTCAGCCTTGGAGTATTCCTCATGTCACTTGCTATCTTTGATTATAAAAATATAACAATTCCAAATTTTAAATTAACAAATGACCCTGCATCAACTGACATTTACAGAGGAATTCAAACATTCGCATCTTTTGCATGCTGATTTTTGTTTTCCTCTCTTCACCTCTAAAAACACCTTAATTGCCCCACAAAGGTTCCAATTTTAGATTATATGCCTTAATCCAACATTCCCTAACAAGCAAAAATAGTCGCTGGCCCATGGGTACTTTAGGTTGTGTCCTATCCCAGTTATTTACAATGCAACAATCAGATCAAGGAAAAGTACAGCAAGGAAAATCTGCAATCCATCATATAAACAAAACTGCATCAAAACAGAACCAACATTGTAACTGGCCCATGAGAAAATTCTGTTGCGAACTGCATTCACATGACATGTGATGAGCAAAATAACATTAATCAAAGGATCTATTTTACGAATCCAGACACTTTGGTTGGTTATGGTGCTGTCCAAAGTTGGTTATGCACCGCTGCGCAGGGGGCCGAGATATTTCACGTTTGAATACTTAATTGGTTGATCTCACGCAAGACAGTATTTCGAATAGGAAGAAGAAAATGTAACCCGAATTTCTGCTCTTAATTCTTGTCCAGCATTAAATGCAAATTTGACAAAAGGTTCCTATTTATATTTAAGGGAACACAAGTTTCATTAACTTGCTAAGTGTCCTTTAGAGAATAAAAACAATTAAGGGCCGAAATATATTTACAGTACAAACCTTTTTCTTTTCTCTCACGTCATACAAGGCCAAACTTGCAAAAATTGGCTCAATTTCAATTTCAAACCTATAAAGACAAGAATTTTGTAGTCAAATTGCATAAACATAGAAATTAGAAACAAGCCTCTTGTATCTGCTCCACCATTCAAGCCAACGATGGTTGATCCATTTACTCAATATCATATTCTTGCTCCATCGCTTATGTCTAGATACTTTTTGTGTCCTAAAATCTACCATCTTAAATACATTTAGCAATAAGCGAGTTCGGTATTCCGATAAATGCAAGGAATCATTGGATTTGTCAAGTCATTCTGGAAAAAGTGAGCGCAGCGCTGTATAAACTGTCTATAAATTGTTAACTATTCTACCAATGAATTAATCTAGAATTTTGTCAACTCAATAACTTCCTTTCTTGTTCTACTGTTCACACACTACTTACACAGTCCCAGTTCTAGTTCAGTTCATTAATCTGCAATTATGAGATATTCAAAAAGTTAAAGAATTTATTATTTTCATTTAATCCTTAATGTGTTTGCTACTGGAATAAGAAAATATTACTTGTGTTTAAAACATTTTCTTATCTTTATTCATAATTTATGTGTAAAAATATATTTAATCTGAGGCAGGCAGCGACTGTATCAGTGTGATGTGTGCTGATGCTTTACCTACAGGTGGTGTGAATGTACCGTTAAGGCAAAGATTAATCTCCAAGGAAAACTGAGTATATGGTTGGCCCTGTGAAGGAGCCGCCAATCCGATATAAGACATTTAACTGCAAAATGCCTGCCCTTTAGTATTGGATAGATTAGGTGGAGAGTCTGTGCTGTTCCACATTTGCGGTGAGTTCCCCCAGCCATCGGGTTGGCTCCGCGTTTGCCCACTCGCTGGGCCGGGCGGCACCTCCTTCAAAGAGAGCGAGAACAGGTACCATCAGCTGGGGAGCTGCGACCCACTCCTGATTGAAGCCTCTAGTTTGGCTGCGGTTCAAATGGCTGCAAGTTCTCATAATTAGTTGACTACACAACCTGTAATTCGTGTAAATCAATATCAAATTTGAATGGCTGTGACTCAGGCTAATGCCAGGGATTTGATAATTGACAGGTTCGTTCCAGGCATTCTTGCATTTTCAAGGCTGGTGCTGTATTGAGTCAATAATTTAAATAGATACAATTGTGGATTTGTGCAGCCTGTAGTACACTGGGGCCTACTGCTGACGTATTTGACGGATACATTTATTTATAAATCTCATTGAAATGAATAAGCAGGTCCATACACACGCAGCAGTTCAGCCAGCGAGAATGTTTTTCCCGAGTGACCTATGACCTGGGCATGCGCAGTTGAAATACCAAACTCGCTTATTTGGTCTCCTCCCCACCCCCCTCAAATGAAGAAATCTCTCTTCAGATTTCTCTTCATTTCATTTGTGTCTTTTTGTTGTACCAACATGGCAACCCCTGGTTCTAGACACTCCCAACTGCCACCCACCCTCATCCCAACCAAAGAAAATATCCTTCCTGTATCCAGTTTCCCTATACGTCAGAAATTAACATAATTGAGATCCCTTCGCAACCTTCTAAACTCAAGTGAATTCAGGCCTAGTTACATCAAACATTTCTCATTTTGTTATACCATCTTCAGAATCACTCCGATCAACCTTCACTGCATTCGCTTTAACGGCAGGTATATCACTCTTTAGATATGGAGACCAAAATTTCACACAATGTGGTTCCACGGTATTATTATAGATATACACTCCAGTATCATTATAAACACCCCACATATTTTGAGTTTCTGAAGCCAAACCAGTGCAGAACCTTCAGTAAATAGTAGGGTGCTGGGGAGTGATATAGAGCAGAGGGATCGAGGAGTACAGTTACATCGTTCCCTGAAAATTGTGTCACAGGTAGATACGGTGGGAAAGAGGACTTTTGGTACATTGGTCTTTATCAGTCAAGAGATGGCGTGTAGAAGTTGGGACATTATGTTGCAGTTGTGCAAGACTTTGGTGAGGCTGCATTAAGCCCAGTTTTGGTTACCTTGGAAGAATGTCATTAAGAGGGAAAGACTGCACAGAAGATTTACAAAGATGTTGCCAGAACCAGAGGACCTGATCTATAGGGAGAGGTCGAGCAAGCTTAATCCTTAGAGTGCAAAAGGCTAATAGGGGATCTTATAGAGGTGTATTAAATCATGGGGAATTGATAGGATGAATGTACAGTATTTAACCCACAGTATGCAAATCAAGAAACAGAGAACAAGTTTAAGGTGAGAGGGAAAGATTTAATAGAAACCCAAGGGGCAACTTTATCACTGGGAACTTTATGTGGAACAAGCTGCCCAAGGAGGTAGTTGAGGCAGGTACCAAAACAGCATTTAAAGGACACTTGGACAAGTACATGGATAGGAAGGGTTTGGAGGGATATGGGTCAAATGCAGGTAAATAGGACTAGCTTAGATGGGGTACCTTAGTCAGCATGGATGGGTTGGTCTAAGGGGCCTATTTTCTTGCTGTGTGGCTCTATGTCAATCAATTTTCAAACAATGCATGCATATTATCCCCAATCCTGTATGCCTTTATTTCCCACATGTGGAATTCCTTACATGGAACTTTATCAAAGGCTTACTGCAAATTTAAATAATCTATATCCTTTCTTTCCAATTTATTTATTTATTCAACAGTTACATCCCAACTCCAGTCGGTTTGTCAAAAATGATTTTCCATTCATAAATTCATGTTGTCTTTGGCTAATCCCCTTGAAATTTTCTGAGGATCCTGTTATCATCCTTTATAACAGACTCCAGATAATGTTAGGCTAACTGGCCTATACTATCTGTTTTCTCTCTCCCTCCTTTATGAGATGGTGGGGATTGCATTTGCCATAATTCAATCTGCAATATAATTTAAGCATACCATATAGAATTTATTTTTAAAAGGTAAACATACATACTTCAATGATAAGCATTTTACAAGGAGCCTTTGACCAAAATGTTCCCTGGGAACTTCTGGAATACTGTGCCTTTCTATTGGTTCATCCTGCAATTAGAGAAGTTAGTACATGTCAAGGAAACATCAATGAACATTTCATACTGGCCTTAATCTCCCAAGAATGGGATATAAAATGTCTCACTTTTATACGTCACATTCATCACTGCATCATTCTGGATATCTTCCCTAATGAGAAATATGTTGTGATTTTGAGCCAAGCATGCAGATAACTCATTTCTAGACAGGATAGCTGCTGGGCTACTCCAATTAGCCTTTAGACTTTAGTGATGCAACATGGAAACAAGCCCTTTGGCCCACTGAGTCTACACCAACGAGCAATAACCTGCACACTGGCACTATCCTACACACTGGGGATAATGTACACAAGCCAATTAACCTACAAACGTTACATCTTTACGACTAGGGAGGAAACCAGAGCACCCGGAGGAAACCACCGCAGTCATAGGGAGAATGTACAAACTCCGTACAGACAGCATCTGTAGTCAGAATCCAACCTGGGTGGCTGGCGCTGTAAGGCAGCAACATACTACAATACAATACAATTCAATTTATTGTCATTTGGACCCCTTGAGGTCCAAACGAAATGCCGTTTCTGCAGCCATACATTACAAACAAATAGACCCAAGACACAACATAATTTACATAAACATCCATCACATTGCTGTGATGGAAGGCCAAAAAAACTTCTCTCTCCACTGCACTCTCCCCCCCGATGTCAGAGTCAAAGTCAAAGCCCCCGGCGGGCGATGGCGAATTGTCCCGTGGCCATTAAAGCCACGCCGGGTGATGCAAGGTCGCGCACCGGGTCTTGGTGTTAGAGCCCCCGGCGCGCGCTCGCAGCCCGCAGCCATTCCAAGCCGCACGGGGCGGTGCTGTAAGGCCCCGCTCCAGGTGCTCTTCAACCCCGCAACTCGGGCGGGAGAAGTCGCCGCTGCGGAAGCCCCGAAAAGCGGTCTCCCTCCAGGGACCCGCGGGCTCCCGGTGCTACCGTCCGCCAAACCCGCAGTTGCAGCCACCGAATCTCCGGGGGTCGGGTCGCAGCAGCGTCCACCACAGCTCCACTCGCTCTGGACTCGGCCAGCTCCGCGACGGTGAGGTGAGTAGTCGGCACCAGAGCCCCCGGTCTTCCTGTTGGAGGCCGCTCCTCGTTGCAGCCCCAACGACAACGGAGACCCGACAAAGAAAAGGTCGGGTCTCCCGTGCAGGGAGAGATTTAAAAGTTACCCCCTCCCCCCCACACCACCCCCACCCCCCCACACACATACCCCAACAAAAATAACAAAAACTACATAAAAACATAGACATAAAATAATAAAAACGCAGACGGACTGCAGAGGCCGCTGCTGACGAGAGTCGCGCCGCCTACCGGATATACTGCTGTGCCTTGTTCTTAATTTTGCAGCAAGGGAAATCAGACAGAACTCAAACTTCTGAGAACTGAAAATGAGCTCTGCCAGAAAGTACCATATGGGCGTTGGGTGAAGACAGATCTAGGAAAGTACCAATACCCTTCAGTATTAAATAGTCTGAGATATATGGAGCAGGCTCCTGCATGAAGTTTGGCAATCAGAACAGTGGGGAATTGAAATCAGTGAACGGTACTCCGGTAGAATCATCTTCTGAACAGTCAGCCATGGCTCAGTAAAACTATAAAGGATAGTATTCGGCTGAAGGCAAGGGCATATAAGGTAGCCAGAGATAGTGGGAGGGCAGAGGATTGGGAAGCATTTAAAGGTCAGCAAAAAATAACTAAGAGATTAATTAAGACGGGGAAAATAGACTATGAAAGGAATTTAGCGAACAACATAAAAACTAATAGTAAGAGTTTTTATAGCTATATAAAAAGAAAAAGGGTGGCTAAGGTGAACGTTGGTCCATTGGAGGGTGAGACTGGAGAGTTGTTGGTGGGGAACATGGAAATGGCAAAGGCATTAAACGAGTATTTTGTATCAGTCTTCACCATAGAAGACACAAAAAATATTCCAACGCTGGATAAACAGGGGGCGGTAGGAATGGAGGAGCTAAATACTATTAAGATCACCAAGGAGGTGGTATTAGGGAAATTAATGAGACTGAAGGAGGATAAATCCCCTGGGCCTGATGGATTACATCCAAGGGTCTTGAGGGAGATAGCGGTGGGGATTGTGGATGCATTGGTGATAATTTTCCAAAACTCCCTGGAGGCAGGAACGGTCCCAGTGGATTGGAAAATGGCCAATGTAACACCTATATTTAAAAAAGGAAGTAAACAGAAGGCGGGTAACTATAGACCGGTTAGTCTAACATCGGTGGTGGGTAAAATGTTAGAGACAATTATTAAAGAAACACTAACGGGGCACTTGGATAAACATGACTTCATCGGACAGAACCAGCATGGTTTTGTGAAGGGGAAGTCCTGTTTAACGAATCTGCTCGAATTCTTTGAGGAAGTAACAACCCGGGTGGATAAAGGGGAACCGGTGGATGTGGTATACTTGGACTTCCAAAAGGCTTTTGACAAGGTGCCACATAAGAGACTATTGCTAAAAATAAAAAATTATGGGATTGGGGGTAATATATTAGCATGGGTAGAGGATTGGCTAACAAATAGGAAGCAGAGAGTGGGGATAAATGGTTCATACTCGGGATGGCAACCGGTAACTAGCGGGGTTCCGCAAGGGTCGGTGCTGGGACCCCAGTTGTTCACAATTTATATAAATGATTTGGAGGAGGGAACCAAGTGTAATATATCAAAATTTGCGGACGATACAAAAATGGGAGGAAAAGTAGGGGATGAGGAGGATAGGAAGAGTCTGCAAAAGGATATAGATAAGCTAGGTGAGTGGGCAACAACTTGGCAGATGAAATTTAATACTAATAAATGTGAAGTCATTCACTTTGGGAAAAAAAATGATAGGGCAAGTTATTTTCTAAATGAGGAGGAGCTGCGTTGTAATGCAACGCAAAGGGATCTAGGGGTATTAGTACATGAATCACTAAAAGTTAGTATGCAGGTGCAGCAAGCAATCAGGAAGGCCAATGGAGTTTTGGCCTTTATTGCTAGGGGGATTGAGTATAAAAACACGGAGGTCTTGCTGCAGCTGTACACAGTATTAGTGAGACCACATTTGGAATACTGTGTACAGTTCTGGGGTCCATACTTAAGAAAGGATGTACTAGCCCTGGAGGCAGTGCAGCGAAGGTTTACAAGATTAATTCCTGCAATGAGGGGATTGACATATGAGGAAAGGTTAGGTAGGCTGGAACTCTACTCTTTGGAGTTTAGAAGAATGAGAGGCGATCTCATTGAAACATATAAGATCGTGAGGGGCCTTGATCGGGTGGATGCACCGAGGATGTTCCCAATGATCGGGGAAACTAGAACTAGGGGACATAGTCGCAGAATAAGGGGGGGCTCTTTTAAAACTGAGATGAGGAAGAACTTCTTCACCCAGAGGGTGGTTAATTTATGGAATTCACTGCCCCAGGGAGCAGTGGAAGCAGAAACGTTAAATATATTTAAGTCTAAAATAGATGGTTTTTTAGCTGCCAAGGGGATAAGGGGCTACGGGGAGAGGGCAGGGATATGGACATAGGTATGGTTAGTATAGTAAGACCTGAGTGATCTCCTGGACAAGTGTCGATCGCCTGGATTGGGGTCGGAGAGGAATTTCCCGGATTTTTTTCCCGAATTGGACCTGGGTTTTTATCCGGTTTTTTGCCTCCCCCAGGAGATCACGCGGTTCTTGGGGTGGAGAGGGGTGATAGCGGTATAAAGGGGAGGGTAGTGTCTTGTGTTCTGTGTCTTGTGTCTACTGTTTGTGGGTAAGTGTGTCTGTTTAGTGTTCAGCCATGAGCGAATGGCGGTGCGGGCTCGACGGACCTGGTGGTCTACTCTCGCACCTACTTTCTATGTTTCTATGTTTCTATGTTTTCAAAAAGTAAAATCGAAAATTGGAGAAGTTAGGGTGCGAGGAGGTGTGTGTGTGTGTGTGTGTGTGTGTGTGTGTGTGTGTGTGTGTGTGTGTGTGTGTGTGTGTGTGTAGGCGGGGGGGAGGGGGAGGGCAGTTCGAGTCAAAGGAGTGTTGGAAAAAGCAATTATTTAAAAGCAGTCAATAAGTTCATAAGAAAAGTTTCTCGCAAAGTGGTAAGTATAAATTAAAAGACTGGGTGAAACCCTGTTCCTGTTCTTGTATTTTTCTGGGAATAGAGAAATGAAAGTACTAAGTAGAACCCATGGACTGACAACAATAGAATAAGGAAAATAAGCATAGTCATTCAAAATGAAAACTTTCTTATTACTGGTTTTCACCCAGCTGTCCACACAAACTGCCACCAAATAGCATCAAATTCAGAAACTATTTTGCAGGAAAAGCAATCTAATCGTGCTAAGCTTTGGATAGCATATGCCTTCAGCTAACTGAACAGCACAGCAGAGCAGAACATTATGTGGAACAAAAATGGAAAGGGCTTCATCATATTAGTCCCAAATAGTTAATTTACACATACATGAAGCATTTTATAGCAACAATAAGTACATTTTATATAACATAAGTTTTTCCTGACCAATTTTTTAAAATGTTGTACATAGTAGTGAAGAACTTCAGTTCTGCACAATAGAACAGTTCACAATACAGGTGTTCAACATCCACATCAAGTATTATAATGGTAAGCAAAGCACATTGGATATAAACATAGAACATAAAATAATACAGCATTGAATAGTGCCCTTCGGCCCACATTGTGCCTAACATGAAAAAGTTAAACTGATCACAGCCGCCTGTACATGATCTATATCTCTCTATTCTTCACTTCCATGTGCCTATCTAAAAATCTCTTAAACGCCATTATCATACCAATCTCCATCACCACCCCGGCAATGCGTTCCAGGCCTCCACTGCTCTGTGTAAAAAAGTTGCCCCGCACATCCCCATTAAACTTCCCTCTCTCACCTTATAAGCTATGCCCTCTAGTGTTGGACATTTCCAATCTGGGAAAAAAGGTCTGAATGTCTACCCTATCAATGCCTCTCATAATGTTATACAGTATACTTCTATCGGGTCTCCCCTCAACCTCCAATATTCCAGAGAAAACAATCAAAATCTAGTCAACTGCTCCCTGTAGCACCAAGTGCGGCCTAACCAGACTCATAGGGAGCTGCATCCTGAATTCCTGACTCTTATATTCCTGCAATGATGGCAAGCGTACCATACGTCTTCTTTACAACCCTATCTACTTTTATCTATTCACCTTTAGTGAGCTATGAACTTGGAGTCCAAGATCCCTCTGCATATCAATGTTGTAAAGGGTATTGCCATTAACTGAATGAATTATACTTTATTAACTGTATATTCTCTCCTTACATTCAACCTCCCAAAGTGTGATACCTCACACTTGCTCAGGTTAAACTCCATCTGTCATTTCTCCACCCACTTCTGCAGCTGGTCTATCTCCCACTGTATCTTCAGACAGAATTCCTCACTGTCTGCAGCTCCCCCGATGTTGATGTCGTCAACAACCCTACTGGTCATCTAAAGCAATCTCAGTGTATCTCCTATAGCACCAGTAGGACAATTTTCATTTCCGATACCTGCAATTGTGTGGTTTATGAATGAAGTTGCCATCAATTAATACCAAACTTAAGTTACCTATAGATAAAGTCACACATTATGTAACTCTGTAAAGAACACAATATGCAAGTGCTCCATGAAACACAATTAATTTTCCAACCTCATCTGGTGCAGGATAAAGTGCAAATAGCTCCCTGTGTCGATTTCCCTTCCTCTGTTCTTCATTCAGTTGGTCTATTTCTTCAATAGGGGAACGATCTAGTAGATTTGGAAGGACAGCATCAGGAAGCGAGTTTTTGAGATCAAAAATACTGCAGGCCCAGCTACCTCTAGGAGTATCATCTATTGATACAGAACGCCGTTTCAAATCATCCTGCAATCAGAGAGCCGTTTGTTAAATTCCATGCTCCAATTTTTTGCTCTAAAATAAAAGTAATTGAATGTCGATTTGTTTGTTTCCAAATGAGGCGATAACTCCAGCAAGTCATGGTGAGTGAGAACATTTGGAAAGTTAGAAATATTTGAAGAGGCATCATGTAATAAAATTTCTAATCACATAAAATCATCTAATTCTGCATAGATTGTAGCCTGCACATTAATCCTTGGAATTGATCATTCCACATGACCATTTGATTAGATATAATGACTTGAATTTATATAGTGCTTTCACAATTTCAAGATGTCTCAAAGCACTTTATAGCCAATTAAGTACTTTGTTGTGTTGCCATTATTGGAATGTATGAAATATGATCAATTTGTCCATAATAGCTTCCCATAAAGAAGAATGGAATAATAATCAGAGATTTCATTTTATTGATCTCTATATTAGATAATATGAGCCAATAATTCATATTGGGTTTTGTATCTAGTTATAACTTTGCAAATACATTCAATGAAATGCCGCCTCACCTGATCGTCCTGGTAACTGTTGGTGTCTGGCATTTCATCCGATTCAAAGATCTGCTTTGGCAAACCTTTCTGCCTTTCCTTCTGTTTGTCAAGTGTGTTGGGATTAAATCCTGTGCTGAGTTTGTGATACCTGTATTTGTGAATGTTTAAAATTTACGTTACAATAAAACTTCACTAAACAAGTAGAACGAAATCTAGTGAAAATATACTACCTAAAGCTTACTTGCGATTCACAATGGCCCAATCTTCAGTGTACGTTCGCACACAGTCCCTGACATGAGGGTCCATGTCACTGAAAGTAAGAATGAACATATCAATAACAAAAATGTTGAGATGAAAACTGGCTTTCATCGTACTCTATGAAAACTTATAAAAAAACAATTGACATTCAACCAGTCCCCCTAAAATGCTTCTACTGGATGTTCAGAAAGGAAGAATATTCCACAGAAACTCATGTAACTCTGCTTTGCCATTGAAATAAATCAAGGATGAGCTTCGGTTTTACTATCTTACACCATATCCTTTGACTGCCCTAATGAGAATCACGAGCCTTCTGGGAGAGGATTCCTAAGATCTGGAACCTTCTTTATTTCAGTCCCTACCCTGAAACCGCAAGTCCAGTGAGGGGAAACAGACTCTCAGCAACTACCTTGTCAAGACCTCAAAGAATTTCATTTATTGCAGTCTCCATGATCTTCTAGTTTCACTTCATCAAAAATAACGTTTGTTGCTTTGAAATGTAGAAACAAGGAACTGCAGATGTTAGTTTACAAAAGAAGACAGTGAACACTGGAGTAGCTTGGCAGATCAGGCAGCATCTCAGAAGATAGGCGATGTTTCTGATCAGAACCCTTCCTCAGAGTGTGTGTGTGTGTGTGTGTGTGTGTGTGTGTGTGTGTGTGTGTGTGTGTGTGTGTGTGTGTGTGGAAGAAGGAAGAAAGCTGGAAGAGTGTGCGTGTATGGGGCGGGGGGTTGGGGGAGAAGAGGGAAGAAAGCTGGAAGAGAGGAAGAGCAGGACAAAGCCAGGCAGGTAAGAGCCCAACGCAGGTGAAGAGGGTTATTTGATAGCAGAAGGTTGGACAAGGACAAAATACAGAATACAGAAGATATGAGACAAAAGTATTGAGGAGGTAAATTGTGAAACTAGAGGAACAAATGGAGGTAGGAGTGGAGAAATGTGTAAGTCCAGGTGGGGCACACGAAAAGGGGGGTGGGGGGGGGGAGAAAAGAAAAGGGGAATCTGTTATATGGAGGAAGAATGGAGAAGGGGAGGGTTATGTGGCTACCTAAAATTGGAGAATTTGATGTTCATACCTTTGGGTTGGAAGCTACCCAAGCGTAATATGAGGTATTGTTCCGATAGTTTGCGTGTGGCCTCACTCTGGCAATGGAGGAGGTCCAGATCAGAAAGGTCGGTACGAGAATGGGAAGAGAAAGAGGAGTTAAAATTGATATCAACTGGGATAAACCGGGATATCCTGCAGGCCTTGGCATATCAAGCGTACATTACAATGGTCACTGAGTCTATGCTTGGTCTGGCCAATGCACAGGAGGCCGGATCGGGAACACAAGATGTAGTACATCTTAGACAAGGTGCATGTGAACCTCTGTTTCACATGGAAGGATTGCTGGAGTCCCTGGACAGAGGTGAGGGAGGAGGTATAGAGACAGATGTTACGCTGTCTCCCGCCTCCTGCGGGGGATAGTACCTGTGTGGGGTGGTTTGGGTGGGAATAGATGAGTGAACGAAGGAGTTGCGGAGGGAGGGGTCTCTGCGGAAGACATAAATGGTGGGGATGGGAAGATGTAACAGGTGGTGGGATCACATTCGAGGTGACAGAAATGTTGGAGAATGATGTATTGGATGCAAAGTCTGGTGGGGTGACAATCAGTCTGAAGAAGGGCCTTAACCCAAAAGTTGCCTAATCGTGTTCTCCTGAGATGCTGCCTGACCCGCTGAGCTATTCGGGCAGTGTGTCTTCATCCTTTCATTGAACCCCATTTGCCATTGTTTTACCTACTCAATAAGCCAGAATATGTTATCAAAGATTCTTTTTCATGAATATGCAAACACCACCAGAACTTCAACCCTCAGGTAAATAACCAGGGAATAACCGTGCATAGTTCCTTGAAAGTGGAATCCCATATAGATAGGGTGGTAAAGAAAGCTTTTGGTATGCTAGCCTTTATAAATCAGAGCATTGAGTATAGAAGCTGGGATGTAATGTTAAAATTGTACAAGGCATTGGTGAGACCAAATCTGGAGTATGGTGTACAATTTTGGTCGCCCAATTATAGGAAGGATGTCAACAAAATAGAGAGAGTACAGAGGAGATTTACTAGAATGTTGCCTGGGTTTCAACAACTAAGTTACAGAGAAAGGTTGAATAAGTTAGGTCTTTATTCTCTGGAGCGCAGAAGGTTAAGGGGGGACTTGATAGAGGTCTTTAAAATGATGAGAGGGATAGACAGAGTTGATGTGATCAAGCTTTTCCCTTTGAGAATAGGGAAGATTCAAACAAGAGGACATGACTTCAGAATTAAGGGACAGAAGTTTAGGGGTAACATGAGGGGGAACTTCTTTACTCAGAGAGTGGTAGCGGTGTGGAATGAGCTTCCAGTGGAAGTGGTGGCGGCAGGTTCGTTGGTATCATTTAAAAATAAATTGGATAGGCATATGGATGAGAAGGGAATGGAGGGTTATGGTATGAGTGCAGGCAGGTGGGACTAAGGGAAAAAAGTTGTTCGGCACGGACTTGTAGGGCCGAGATGGCCTGTTTCCGTGCTGTAATTGTTATATGGTTATATGGTTAAAGTGCAGATGTTAGTTGAATGCCAATGCTGATGTCAAGGTTAGGCAAATCCATCTGAGATTTTGAGAAAATGCAATCTTGCTGTCTTTCTCGCTATTGAAATTTGTTGAATAACATAACGTTTCAATGCTTATCATTTAATGACAGGCACAATGAGTGTCTCTGGATTTTCTGTTTTGATTTTAAATGTCTTTTAGACACAGTACTACTCAGCATGGCAGTGACCTTTTCAAAACTAGGTCTATCAGAAATGACTGATCTTCACAAACCTTTCATCTCTTCATACTTATGCAAGTGGTGGTGTGTCTCCGAAGATCAAAGCTACTGACTCGCAAACATTTATAATTACTTTATTGCCTTCTCTCTCCAATCCAAAAGGCACAATTTCGGAGTTATGAGTTTCAAGGTTATGAAAAATGCTATCCAACTAATCTGCAATTTCCTCACCAATTTAGTCTTAGAATCATAAAGTCGTACAGCATGGAAACAGACGCTTCGGCCCAACTTGCCCACACCGACCAAGTTGCTCAGTCTCCATTTGTCTCACCTACCTGCATTTCGCCCATATCCTTCTAAACATTGCAACAAAATTGAACTGCAGATGCTGGTTTATACCAAAGATAGACACAAAATGCTCGATAAACTCAGCAGGTCAGGCAACATCTCTGGAGAACATGGATAGGTGACATTTGGGTTGGGCCCCTCTTCAGAACCTTTCCTATCCATGTATCTTTGTAAATGTCTTTTAAATGTTGATGGTACATGTCTCAACTACCTCTGGCAGCTCATTCCATATACCCACCACCCTTTGTGTGAAAAAGTTGCCCCTCCGGTTCCTATTAAATCTTTCCCCTCTCACCTTAAACCTATATCCTCTGAATCTAGATTCCCCAACTTCTTTCATAACTCAGTCATTCTTGCCCTTTGTTAAGTCAACATGTGATTAGTTATGTTGTTCAAATGCAAACATTGTGCTGATGTTCTGTAATCCAAATAACAGATAATTGCAACAAGAATTTCAAACAAAAATATCCAAGTTGATCAAATACTCGACCCTCACACTGCATTCCTTCACCTAAACCACAGCAAGAACGAATACAGAAAAGTGCAAATACATCAGAATTGCCATAATTTAATATTTCAAACATTTACTCTCCATTAAACCAAGTTTTAGCTATCATATATTCACATGACTATTCTGTGCATACAATAACTTATTTTTAGCTTACATCTGATCAAACTCTCAGCAAAGGTAGAATGTAGTTCTTACCTTTCATCAGGTACTGCTTGTACTAGTGTTCGACATTCTCTCGGGCTGTAAATAACTTCAACGTCATCTGGTGGAAATTCCAGCAAGTCCCTTAAGGGACCTGGATCAATTATGGGAGGGTGCATTATCAAATAATCTTCAAAATCCACTGGATCCACTGCCTCAGTTAACGGAACCTGGAATTCACACATTAATAATGGTAGATATTGTCTGAAAGATCCCCATTTTAAACTTGAACTAAATAATCAACATTTTGTTTTGGTTGTATGATCAAGGAACAGCTCTATAGATTTCACTCCTTTGCTAAATGTGTTGATCAAACAGGAGTACAAGCTCACTCATTTTCTACAATTTAGATCATAGTTGATCTGTACCTCTACTGCAGTTTGCCTCCCATTACACCCCCAACCAAACTAATCCCATGATACCTTATCAAATAAACAATCAGTTTATCAAATAGAGAATCAACCTGCTAAATTTCACTGCCATAACTGGCATAAGAATGGGCACTTGAACAAAGTATTGGTGGATACATTCCCAAGATTGAGTGAAAAGTGGAGTGTGCTAAAAACTGGTTATTAAAAAAGCTAATTTGACAATACCTGTGGAAAGAGTCATAACTTGCATTCCTGCAAGACAAAGCTAAACTTCCTCAGGCAATTCAGCTGGGCACTAAGAAATAAAATTTGACAGCCACAGAGAGAGATATTAGGGCAGGTAATTGTAAATTTAGTCAAAAAGATAGGCTTTCAGAATCATCATAAAAGAGAAAATGTGAGGCCTGGAGATGGAACCATAAACCTTTGGTTTGAATAACGATTGAAATCAGAGTGCTCACTGGTGGAATTAAAATCAGCAAAATACAAAAGGCCAGAATTGAAGACATGCAAAGATCTTGGAGGGCTCCATGGATGGAAGAAGTTACAGTTGATAGGGAAAGCAAGGCCTTGGAGGGAGTTGAATGTTACAATCAGGAGGTTTCTGAATTATTAGCCAGTGGACTTACAAAGTGGACTTTGTAAGAATTAAGATACCGACAGCAAAATTACAGAAGAGTTCACATTTATGGAAGGTTACCGGAAGGGAGGCTTTCCAGGAGAATTCTGGAAGTCAAGATTAGAGATAACAATGACATACATAGAAGAGTTTCCCAGATGCAGACAAACTGAGGCTGCCAAAACCTGAAAAAACCCTCAGAAAACATATACATTTGCAGATCTGTGTAACATCCCTTCAAGCTTGATTTGCTATACAGTAAGATCTTGCTGATCTTGGCCTCTATTTTCTTGCCTCATATCCAAAAGCTATAAGGTAAAAAAAATTCTAAAGAAGTTCCTCATCATCTCAATCTTTATTGGATCACTTCTATACTTGAGACTGCCTCAGCAGAGGAAGCCCACACAAGAAGCCTGCACAAGTTCTAATATACTACAATACGTTCAGTTTGCATTCTTATCTCCAGAGAATATAAACTCAATTTGATTAATCTTATTCATAAATAAACCCCTTTGTCCTGGAATCAATCCAGTGAAACTTATTTTTGCTGTCTCCAAGGCAGGTATATCCAGTACAAATGAATGCAAAGTGGTACACATGCAGCATGGAAAGGGACCCTTCAGCCCAAGCCCTCCATTTTGACCAAGATGACCATCAAAGCTAATCCCATTTTTTTGTGTTAGACCCTTTAAACCGATCCTATCCATGTATCCCTACCACCCAGGTTCCCAATAATCATTCCCCTCTCACCTTAAACCCATGCCCTCTGGTTCTTCATTCCCCAACTCCAGGAAAAAGCATTCACCCTATCTATGCCACTCATCAATTCATACACCTCTGTAAGATCACTTCTCAGGCTCGCACGCTCCACCAGGGCTCTCGCTTAACTTTTTTTCCCTGTTGCCAGCCGGGCAACCTTGGCAGCTTTTTAGGTTGCCAAATGACAGTTTAGGTGGTCATTTAAGATGGCTTGCATGACGCGTGCTCGGACGAAGCGCGTAGTTACCAGTCGGAATTATGCTCAATGAAGCATTCACATATTATTTCTGCTTCAAATAAAGTCACAAACTAACATATTCACCATTCAAGACATGATACGGTATCTCAACACTTTTTACACATTGCAATTAATGCAATTTTTATTATTTCTTTCCACTTCCAGACAAAAATGTGGTTGGATTATTCAGCATATGATCAACCTGTGTCAATAAATCCTGGACCTTGATAACATATATGCTTAACCATGCACACTACAGATTGATGCAAGCATGTTTTCTGTGAAGGACCGAATGTTATCATGACATGGCCATAGCATGGGTCGTTATTGCTATTGGTACAGAAACACTCTCGCTTCCCACATAATTTATCTACAACAAAATATACAGGTTGCAAGGAATTTTCTAAAGGCATTTTATGATAATAGCTGTTAAAACTGACTATACCCATCTGACAGGTTAAACATTACACTAACTGACAAGAGATGGCCAAAGGACATAAATGCAGCAAATGTTCTTTTGGTAATATATTTAAAGGTGTCAAGACGCCACATTACCGGACATTCAGATTAGATGTATGTGGCAATGAAGATACCCAGTTTGAAAGCAACAATTTTTTTGTAAAATTCGTGATAAACGTTTTTTCCATCATTCCCTCTTCAGAATTAACGTTAAAATTTCAACTGAAATATCTCCTGACCAAATTTGTGATGTATATGACTGATTGTGGAAGTAAATGCAGCTCAACTGCCTGTCTCGCCCAAAGATACTAGAGGAGCTCCTCTATAATCTCTGGTCTCCCCTACAGCCTTGTCTCAATCCACACAGGGATAGGCAGACTTGAGCAGCGCTGCTTCTCTGCGCTGGCTGTGGGCCTGGGGGCACCGCTCCCGTCTGACTCCCGACGCCTCTGGCCACCCCCGGGGGGGGGGGGGGGGGGCGCAGGGGTGGGGGCGGGGATGGTCCAGTGGCAGGATTGGGATCGATCCTGGCTGCGGTGCAGGTCTGCCGAGAGTGTTTTGGCACGTCTCCCTCCTCCAATCACCGCGCTCTATCCTCCCCCCCAATCCCCCCCACCCAATACGTCCACCACTGACCGACACCTCCAAGGGTTTGTTTTGGAAGCGCCGTTGGCGGAGTGGGTGCGGGAGGAGGAGGAGGAGGAGGAGATGGAGCTGCCACCGCTGCTGCTGTGCGGGGCCCGACATTCGCTCGGACCCTCCGTCACGCCACACTTTCCCACAACCGTCGCCGACACAAAACGTCACGTTCCTTTTCTCCAGAGATGCTGCCGGACCCGCGGAGTTACTCCAGTTTTTTGTGTCTATCTTCGGTATAAACCAAGTTGTCAAGCCGGGCAAAAAGACTCGCCGTTTAGGTTGCCCGGCGGCACTTTGAGTGGTCAGTGGCACCCGGGCAACCGTTAATTTCGAGCCCTGCTCTCCGTATAATTTAGTCCCTCCAGTCTTTTTTTAGATAACATAGGCATCTAGGAAGAAAGGATACAAGACCAATATGCCTTTATGAAAACTGCTAATAGTCGAGGCACACAGGTCAGCCAGCATCTATGAAGAGATACACAGTTAATGCTTTAGGTTAGTAACAGTTCATCAGAACTAAGACATTTTAGAAATCAAACATGTTGATTTTTAATTTCTTGGTTCAGATGGAAGATCATTCACCTGAAACTCTAACCCTATTTCTCATTCCCCAGTTGCTGCCAGGACCACTGCCATATCCCCCCACTCGGTTTCATTTTCAGCATCAGCAGTTTTTGCTTTATAATTTGCACAATATTCATCCCCTGGGTACATTTTAACCAGGAATGCTGCCTTCAAAGCTCCTTGGTGAGAAAGGTAAGGAAAAAAAAATGTTACTGTTCAGTGACTGGAAAGTAATGCTGCTGACATTCACTGTACAATCTCATGTAAAAAAATTATACCTGGATGAAGAAACCTTAGCGGGCGGCACGGTGGCACAGCGGTAGAGTTGCTGCCTTACAGTGCCAGAGACCCGTGTTCGATCTTAACTACCAGTGCTTCTCTGTACAGAGTTTGCTTCTGAACCTGCATGGGTTTTCCCTGGGAACTCCAGTTTCCTCCCACACACAAAAGACATAGGTTTGTAGGCTGAAGGTACACAAAATTGCTGGGGAAACTCAGCGGGTGCAGCAGCATCTATGGAGCGAAGGAAATAGGCGACGTTTCGGGCCGAAACCCTTCTTCAGACCCAGACACATAGGTTTGTAGGCTAATTGACTTGCGAAAATTATAAATTGTCCCAAGTGTGTGTAGGATACTGTTAATGTCTGGGGATCGATGGTCGGCGGGGACTCAATGAGCCGAAGGACCTGTTTCCGCGCTGTATCTCAAAACTAAACTAAACCAAAGCCAGCTAATGTGGCTTTAAGTAAAGAAATGCAGCAAATCAGATTTAGAACCAAACTATAGTGAAGGAAATTGGTATTGGTTTATTAATGTCACATGTACCGAGGCACAGCAAAAGGCTTTTGTTTGGGTGCTATCAAGTCAAATCAAATTATACTGTCGTCTAATCAAGCCATACACATGTACAACCAGTAGTGCAAAAAGTAAAATACTAGAGTGCGGAATATAGTGCTACAGCATTATAACTTTACAGTTACAGAGAACATGTCCAAGATATCCAATGAGGTTGGTCATAAGATTGAGATGACACCCTAGTTTATGGGAGAACAATGCAAGAGTCTGATAACAGCAGGGAAGAAGCCGTTCCAGAATCAAGTAGCATGTGCTTTCACACTTTTGTATCTTCTGCCCGACTTAAGAAGAGGGAATGACTAGTGTAAATGGTCTATGATAATGTTTGCTGCTTTCGCAAGGCAGCATGAACTGTAGATGGAGTTGATGGGAGATAGACATTGGTCTGTGTGATAGACTGGGCCACATTGAGGGAGAGGGTGTTGCCTTGACACCATGTTACTGACTCCCTATTCCTACTTGTATTCCGACTTCTCATTATTTGAGATCTGGCTCACTACTGTGTTGTTATCCTCAAACTTGTAAATGGATATAGAGCATAATTTAGCTGCGCAGTCGTGAGTATATGCAATACAGTTTATTGTCATTGGAACCTCAGATGAAATTTGGTTTCTGCAGAAAAAAACAAAGACACACAATTAACACAAACATCCATCACAGTGAATCTTCTCCTCACTGTGATGGAAGGCAAAGTCATTGTCTCTCCTGTTTTCCATTCCTCTCCTGATGTTAAAGCCCCAGGCGGGCAATGGTAAGTCCCACGGACGTTAAGGCCACGCCAGGCGTTGTAAGGCCCCGCTCCGGGTCTTGACGTTGGAGCCCCGGCGGGCGATGGCAAGTCCCGCGGCCGTTAAAGCCGCGACGGGCGATGTAAGGCCCCGCTCCGGGTCGTTTTCAACCTCGCAACCCGGGCGGTAGAAGTTGCCGTTGCGGGAGCTCCGAAAAGCGGTCTCCCACCAGGGACCCGCAAGCTCCCGATGTCACCGTCCACCAGACCTGCGGCTGGAGCCTCCGAAGCTCCGAAGACGGGTCGCAGTCGCGCGTCACCACAGCTCTCCACGCTCCGAAGCCGGCCAGCCCCACGATGGTGTGTCCGCAGGTTCCGCGACTGGAGGCCCTAGGTTGTTCCGGTTGGAGGCCGCTCCATGGTGCTAGGCCCCAACGACAACGGAGACCCGACAGGGAAAAGGTCGGGTCGTCCGTACAGGGAAGAGATTTAAAAGTTTCCCCCCCGCCCCCCACATAAACACAGCTAAAAACAATATATAAACTACAACCAAACTATACACTCAACAAGACAAAAATGTTTTAAAAGACAGACGGACTGCAGAGGCCGCTGCTGCGAGGTGCCGCCATCTTTACATATAGGGAATATAAGGGGTTGAGAATGCATTCTCGTGAAGCACCAGTGTTGAGAATTATGTGGGGGAAATCTTTTGCCCATAGTCACTGATTGTGGTCTATGCGTCAGGAAGTCAAGGTTCCAGCAGCAGAGGAGGGTGACACCTAGATCCAGGAGTTTGGAAATTACTTTGATATCAGATCTTTATTTAAGTTACAGATCAACACTCATCAAAGTCCTGTGAGTGTAAGGAGACAAAATACATTTCAGTCTTGACGTAACTTTGCCAAATGCTTAGAAATCATTGTGGTGACAAATCATTTCAGAAAATGCCCAAACATGTGGATGTTGGTGAACACAGCTTTGAGCAAAAAGGGATGGAATGCAAGATTAAATGAGGACTTACGAATCAACCTCAACCAAGGTTGTTACATTCCTCTTTACTGATGTGTAAACATGAAGTAATGGTTCCTCAAAACAAATCCACTTCCTTAACCCCCAAACACCCCCCCAAAAAAATTGATATCACACTGAATTCCAGCATATTTAACTGGAAGTAGCTGTATCATTCATGTCTGCTTTGTGAGATGCCAGACCAAGAGGTGCTACAATTACATTTGCTGACTTGGATTATGACAGAAATTAAAGCAGAAAGCTTGACTTTAGTTGCTACACCGAATCATCGCCCTCAATCTTGTGTTCAAAAGCATCGATCTGAAGACTCCATGAGAACACAACTAATTTTACTGACTTGTAAATTTTCCAAAAAACTGTGATTTAGGTGGTTTTGGAGAATCGACCTGTTAAGAAGATCATCTCTGAACCCTCATCTCCTTGAGGCTTTCCCTTTACAACCTCCAACCTCAGAAATCTCAACCTTAATATTGTCCATTTTTAACTTATTTTCAAGGTGAGGACTGGGGGGGGGGAGGCGGGGGGGGGGGCTCAGTCCTGTTGCGACTGGGGGAGGGGGAGCAAGAGAAGAGCTGCGGGGTAACATGGGGACAAGTGCGAGGGCCGCATCTATGATAGAAGCACAGTAGGCAATGGCAAATTTCAAAGTAAATACCTGCTTTCACAGAGAGATGGCATCCCAAATTATGGGAGTACTTTTATGCATAATATATTAATCAATATCCACAGCCCATACTAATTCTTATGATATGCTTTATTTTCTCCTAAACACAGTGTTTCACCTCCATCTTAGGTTCAGTACATTGACCGCACTCTTCTCTCAGATTTCCTTTCCTTCCTTGTATAGAGGTCCCCATGTGTAGTGTTCCCCATGTCCTCACTTTCCACCCTATCATGCTCCACATTCAGAGGCACAATGGGGTGGGAGATTGCAACCTTCACGTGGTCCGCCCTGTTTCGACGAATGCAATCAACCCGGTGTGCACAACCAAATAAGATCAAATAGAACAAGTTGTCCTACAACTTTAGGCTGTGCACGCCATACGCAAGAAGAAGAGGCGTAATCTTTGGTGCTATACCATCACTCAGCAATCCAAGTGGATTACTTGGGCATCCGAGTTCATTTTCCAATCACGACAAAATCCTGACACCTTCCTGTGGGTTCTCCTCCAGCAAGTACAGAAAATACTTAACTATTCCATTCCCAAATAGTTCTTCTGGACAAATTTGTAATTCCTATTAATCCCTTCATGTTATTATTTGTATTAGCTAGTCATGGTACAATTTCCACTCCATTGCGAAAACCAAACACAAACTGGCTTTGCTGAGCACTGTCATTGAATGAGATCATTAAAAGCCCAATTGAGTCCATGCTCTTGCTCAAAGCAAATACCGTCAATCTCATTCCCCATTTATTTCCCTGTAACCTATTTTCACTCTTACTTGCCGATTAACCTCCTGCTGATTCTTGTGATACCCACCTAGTCTGGTAGTCGACAGCCAATTAACCAGTCAACCAGCATGTTAACGGAATGTAGGAGGTACCGAGGCACCCGAGGAAAACCCACTAGTCACAGAGTGAACGTGCAAACTCTGCAAAAACAGCACCGGAGGTCAGGGTCAAACCAGAGTTTTGAGGCAGTAGCACTGTCAGCTATGCGACCACCATCTCTTATTTTCATTTCTGTCTTTGGTTCATACTTAATATATTGATTAATCTTTTCCTGTTCTGATGAGGTTCAGTGACCTTAATTTTTTAACATTGTTTCTCCCTCCAAATGCTATTTTTTGTTTAAATCAGATGTCTTGCTTTTATCGTCATTTCCTTTATTCCTGACTTAAATTTAAGGACAGTGGTTTAGTGCACAAGTAAAATGTGGAAACATTTTGTTCATATCCACAAGTTTATAAACAAAACTAATGTGATTCCACTAAAAATAAATTACAGACATCTTTAAGAAGCTAAATGCCGTGAAAAACAAATCAGATGCACAGCAATTTATAGCTGATATAATAAGTGTGAACTCCAGGGACTTTTTTGAGCTGCTAATTTTCAATGTTATTATTTCAATATTTCTTTCACATATTCAAACACTAATTCTACCAGACACATGAATAGTTACTGTGCGAGTGCATCACACACACAGACATACAGTATAATTCATTGTTTTCATTTTAGATTCAAGGAGTAATATTGGAAGCTTCTGTGCTTGCTCTATAGACGTGGCATTTATATAAATCAGTACCAGCCAGTATAATTCTGAGACAGGATTGAAACTTGCTTTGTGTTAAATTTGTTATATCAGGGATAATATATATTCCATAATTCACAGCAACATCCACTATTGAAGCAAGAAAATGAGTGCAATTCAACAACTTTTATATTTTACACAGAAAACACTTGTGGGTGCACTTGACAAAGGAAATACCATGAAGCTATCTACATTCAGATACCGTCAGTCATATTCTCAGCTCAACTTGATGAACCGCAATGGCAAAATATCAGCATACTTTTGTCATTATCAGGAAAAGACATAATCAGGCAGCATGCAGCTGGTTTCAGGAGAAACCTGCATCACAGATTAATCCACCGAGCAATACTGATTTTAGCATTGCTGTTTTAGATGCTCATTGCACCATAGATGTTTGTTCTACCTGCCTATTTAACATCAAGAACATTAGTGGGATTACAGAACAGTAATTTCATGCCAGATAATACACAAATTACATATGTTAAAACTGTTGAACGCAGAACAATTTCCTAAATTGTCAGAGCAATGGAATTCCAATGCTTGTAGGGTCTTTCGGTTCTCCTCAATATCTCTATTGCAGCTGAACTACGAAGCACACTGAGACACCAACATACCCATTATCCCCCCAGAACCACATCTATTTGTGTGCAGTTGAAATAAAATCCTCTCAGTTGGCACAGAAAATAAGAGATATTTCAAAATCACAATAATAAACAGCAATATAAATCCTTGCAATATATTTGTTTTAATTTTACACAAGCCAGACAAGGTTTTCCTATGTTTATCACTTTCGTAATGATGTGGCTGGCAGCTTATCAAATCATATTACATCTTTTGTGGCCAATTTCTCAACGTACAAGTGATTTAGTTATCCATGAGATCCCAGCCAACTATAACTAAAAGCAAATTTATTTTGAACAGATATAAACTTTTTTTTTTAAACTCAGGAACTTCAGTAGATTATCAGGAATCATCCTTCAATCGTGGATTACAATAAAATCGCTTTAAAAAATTTTCTCTATGACTCCATATTTTATATACTTTACACAATTGTGATTTATTCCATAGCTTTGTTGTACTTTTAGATCCCAATTCTATTTCGGTTTTTAGAATCATAATTTATGAAAAACTAAAACCATTGCTGCCAAAAAAATCCAAAGAATTTTTGTTTAAAAAAAAAGTTGAAACTCCATGGTCAAATTGAGAGATTTTACACTAGGGAATGAAATGTTTTATGCTGCAAACGCACATTAAACATGAAAGTCTTGAGGTTGAATTGATTGCGTGCATTTAAAATTCCCTTGAGACTATTGATCTATCCTCAAGTCTCATCATTTTAGCCCTGCTTCTCTGCTTATCATGACTACTTCCTCTACCAAAAATTACATTATTACATTAAGATAAATAACTGGAACATGCAGAAAAAAACATAACCCAGTTATCTACAACTGTTTAACACAATGAAGTCACCAATTCATTAAACAAGAAACCGAATATTTTGGAAACACACGGCAGTTACTTAGCATTCTGAATCGAGACAAAACAGATTTACACATCCTTCTTCAGAACAGTTAAAAAGACTTGATTAAAATTTTGTTCCTTTCATTTTTCATACAGAGCAGAGACAGATGTATGCCATGATAGTCATCTGAAATTCATTTTGGCTTCTCTAGTGTAGAGTTGACACCATAAGCAATCGATGCAACCTACAATGTTATTTATCTCCTAATACTGACAAAGGTATGAATTTAAATTTTAAGCATTCTTTTTATTCCACGTGGTGATTGACCTCGCTTTTCCTTCCATCATCGCTGTTTTATTTCTATTATTACATTTTATACTTTTTTCATTTTAATAATTATTTGTTTGGTTCTTGAAACTGACTATTTCTATTAAATACAATCCACTTATTCACAAATCCAGAATCAAACACCCAGTTGTAATTTTTGCTTAATGAGGAAAAAACATCAATTTCAATGGGGGAACTGATTAATTACTTTGTCATTCTTTATGTAATCTCCCTTGGCGAGCCATGTAGTTATCTCCATGATCAAAAACATTATAGGGAATAATTCTTACATTATAATATATGCTATTCTTCCCCTTCTTAAGATTTAATCACATTCCAGGTATTGTTAAAAGGGATTTGGCTGGTATTTCTATTGAACAAGTTGCATTTTAATGTGGAAATTTTTGGTAAAACCAAGCAATGGGATATTTAACTGAAGATGCCATTACAAACCAAACCCAATCACAACACTACATTCAAGGGCAGTCCTGCTCACTTCCACTCTTGTATGATCTTTGGGTCATCCTCCAAGAAATGTTGAATTTGGCAAAGAACGTCTTATCAAACCAAATCCCATCAATTCGCAATGTTCTAATATATTTTTTAATGAACTTACTGAATGGTGGGAAACGTTTGCCCCCACATTGAGGTTTTTGAGCAGCTGTGGAGAGCTGCCATACTGACCAGAGATTTGCTTCCTTACTTCAGCTGCCACAGTCCTGGAGAAAAATTGAAAAAAGTATTTTACTTCAATTTTGTGTTAAGAATACAACTGTGTCCCAGTATATTTAAAACACATCAACAATCAGCACAGGTGGTGCAACAGAACATTATGATGTCATTCAGGAAGACCTTCTCTCTCCTCTGTTATCAGGCTTCTGATCTAGGGTAAAGTCATATGAAGAAAGACTGGATAGACTTGGCTTGTACTCGCTAGAATTTAGAAGATTGAGGGGGGAATCTTATAGAAACTTACAAAATTCTTAAGGGGTTGGACAGGCTAGATGCAGGAAGATTGTTCCCGATGTTGGGGAAGTCCAGAACGAGGGGTCACAGTTTAAGGATAAGGGGGAAGTCTTTTAGGACCGAGATGAGAAAAACATTTTTCACACAGAGAGTGGTGAATCTGTGGAATTCTCTGCCACAGAAGGTAGTTGAGGCCAGTTCATTTGCTATATTTAAGAGGGAGTTAGATGTGGCCCTTGTGGCTAAGGGGATATGGAGAGAAGGCAGGTACTGGATACTGAGTTGGATGATCAGCCATGATCATATTGAATGGCGGTGCAGGCTCGAAGGGGCGAATGGCCTATTCCTGCACCTATTTTCGATGTTTCTATGTCATAAACCAGAATATACTGTCAAATTTGACCTGTGGCATACTTGGGCCATGAGTATAAAGCACGAGTAATCAGTATGTTTTCAAAATATTTATCTGTTTCATGTCAGGGAATGAATAATGAAATTTGCAAATAATGCTCAGAACAAGATCAAAATGGATTGGAACACTAGGCAATTCTTTCAGTAGCATGTGAGCTAATATAAGCAAAATCTTTATAAGTAATGTTTTAACAATGAGATTAATGGCATTCATATTTAAACAAACAGTGTTTTTCACCAACTGTTTTCATCAATGAATTGGTGGTGGGACAGACCAAATAGTTCATGGTAAAAGACTATTGTACAGAAAAAGGCATCAATTTGGCAGTAAGCAGGATCTATTGAAAGATCAAAAAACAGCAACTTTTCCCTACAAAAGCCTCTTCAGGAAACAAAATCATGAAATGTGGATAACTGCATCTAAAACTGTGCATAAAATCAGTTTGTCAATTACCGTTCACCTAGTTTCATTGAAATTATCTCTGCCTGACTATTCCAATATCACAATGCAGCCAAATAATACAGTAAATTAAACTTCCTGAACTTTAGAATTTGAAAGTTGACATTGCATTTGGTACAGGACAGACCAATGATATCATAAATGCACCAACGGCAAAATTAGAACTGCCCTTAAAATTGAAGTGCCACAAGATGAAAACCAGGATGTGTCAAAGTTAAACCGCACCACAACTGGCCAATTCACGTTTCAAGTAACATATTTTTGGGCTCTGGAGTTCTTTTCAGTTTCCATAAAGGAAATCCACCAACCACAAAGAGGTCAAAATCTAAATGACTTCTAAAAGAGGAATAAATGAACTTGTGCTGGTTCTATTCCGCCGGCAATTTTTACCGCACACAATAAAATGCTGTTTGGCTTGATTACATTTACATCACTTTTAAGAATCACTTTGAAACAGTCAATTCAAATTGAAGTCTATTTTTTTTTTTTTAAATCTATTCTAACGTCTATTGTCGATAGATCATATTTTACGGGAAAAATGTCACAAAATGTTATAATCCAAAATTTAAAGAAGGTTTTTCCGATATATTTCTTGTTGGAAATGGTGTTGTTTGAAAATATATTTTAAAAACGTTATTTATATTCACGTGTAGTTACAACTGATAAACCATATATGGCTCTGAAACATTATTTTCTCAACTGAATGGAAATTGTTTTTTATATTGTATGTAGCAGACTACAAAACCTGGATCAAACAGAAAAGCGTAGCCCAAAGTAAACCTAGCAAATCCAACCAGCATTCCATTTCTTAAAATAACTCTCAGTAAGATTTTATCTGCAGATTGCATTCTGAACGTCAAACATTCTTAAAACAGACGTAATAGTTCACAGTATCAAGAAAATTGCGGGCCAGGAGTCGGCAATTTTGCGCATGGAGTGATTGTAAATGTATGAATATGTCTAATTTCAATAACTACATTTTTTACTTTCAAACTTATGGTCCACAAATGGTGCTCGCCAGAACCAGAAGAGAACACCGTATTTACACTATATAGGTGCCAATCTAATTTAATATAAAATATAAATTACATAACACCATCTTACATCTTTAAATCTCATCTCATATACAATAAAGATGCCGCTGAGATCACACCGTATTCGTCCGTTTACTTTCCCCCATGCATCATGCATTTAGACTGCACATTCATAAGTTATGTCAAAAATAATTTATTCGTGGGTGGGAATGCCCTATGCAGAGCGAACTAAACTTTTATTGGAATTAACATTTCGTTGCATTTAATATGCAATCTGGAATAGATAATGCAAATCAGATCAACTGCACCGCTCGGGCACTGCGCTTTCTCCGGAGTACACGATCCCACTCCGCATAACAACAGCTGGGATTGTCGCTGTTGCATGGAATGGCATTTGGAAACTCTTTGTACGGATTTGTAATTGCAATCACTTTGTCATTCTGTGCAGCCTCACGGATTGTTTATTATTTTTTAAATGATCTGTCCCGGTAATGTTGCTCTGTTGATTGCAGCGCTTGAAGCAGACTGCTCCTCTGCTGCAATGCAATGCTCTGCTCTTCACCGCTACATCTGTCTACAAAGCTGGGTCAGGCTGGGCCGCGCCGGGCCGAGTTGAGCTGGCGAGGCGGGCAAACCTCCTCCCCCAGACCAGCCGACCACTAACTGCTCACGGTGAGCCACGGTTCTGCCAAGCAGACGGGAGGAAAAAGCTTTACCTGCTGATTTTTTGAGCGAAGGCGCGTCGCTCGGCCATTTGTACCGAGAGAGAGGGAAAAAAGTGTAGGCAGGGCGGTGGCGCAAAACCGAGCCCCCCCCCCCCGACCGTAAAACACCGGAGAGTGCGACTACCGTAATACACCGGAGAGAGGGGTGGGGGGCTTCCACCGTAATGCACTGAGAGGGGGGTCGATTACCGTAATACACCAGAGCGAGGGTGGGGCTTCACCGTAATACACAGAGAGGGGCTAAATTACCGTAATACACCAGAGCGAGGGGGGCTTCACCATAATACACAGAGAGGGGCTAAATTACCGTAATACACCAGAGCGAGGGGGGGCTTCACTGTAATACACAGAGAGGGGCTAAATTACCGTAATACACCAGAGCGAGGGGGGGCTTCACCGTAATACACAGAGAGGGGCTAAATTACCGTAATACACCAGAGCGAGGGGGGCTTCACCATAATACACAGAGAGGGGCTAAATTACCGTAATACACCAGAGCGAGGGGGGGCTTCACCGTAATACACAGAGAGGGGCTAAATTACCGTAATACACCAGAGAGAGTGAGAAAGAGAGAGGGAGGGAACTTCCACTAATACACAGAGAGATGGAGACTATCACCGTAATACATGGAGGGAGTCAATTACTGTAATACACCTAAGGAAAAGGGGCTTCTACCCTAGCACACCCTACTATGACTCCGTCACCTTAATATGTTGACTAAAAGATAGAAGGCGAAACTATCCGTACTCTGGTCTCACTTTAATAAACTAGATGGTAGACAAAAAAATGCTGGAGAAACTCAGCGGGTGAGGCAGCATTTATGGAGAGAAGGAATAGGCGACGTTTCGGGTCGAGATCCTTCTTCAGACTATTAAACTAGAAGGTCTGATTTACCCCCCAACACATCGGAAGGTAAGAGCCTAATGTCTCCCGGATACCAAACAGTTTAACTCTCCTTCCCATTCCCACACTGACTTTGCTATCTGGGGCCGCCTCCATTGTCAGAGTGAGGACAAATGCAAATTGGAGGAACAGTACCTCATATTTCGCTTTTGCAGCTCACAACCTAGTGGTATGAATATTGATTTCTCTAATTTAAAGAACCTTTGCATTCCCCCACCCAAGTCTGTAACTCGTTTTCTCCTAGCCCACAGCTAACAATGGCCTGTTTCCTTTATCCTCGTTACTTCTTTTAAATATCTTTCATTCATTTGTTCTATATTTCTCGTTTCCTTTTCCCCTGGCTGAAGAAGGGTCTCGACCGGACACATCACCTATTCCTTTTCTCCAGAGATGCTGTCTGAGCTACTCCAGCTTTTTATGTCCATCTTCAGTCCAATGTTATACCCGAGGAGAGTGTAGAATGGAAGTTGCCAACCTACATACCAGAAAGGAATGTTGCTCAGAGGATGTATTTTCAGAGTGTAATTGATATTAAAATGTAGAAGTAGCAGTGTTATATGAGAGGCCTTCTGGTCTTCTCTAATAGTGTTAAGATATTTTTACTCCCAAGTTGGGGACCAGATATGTTTCACCCATCCTATCCAACATTGGAATACAACCCACAGTGCAGCATTCCCTCAAGGGGCTGTCCCACTGCGGCGACCTAATCCGCGAGTTCTGGCGAGTTTGCCCTTGACTCGTACTCGCAGCATGGTCGACACGAGGTCCTAGGAGGTCTTTGTAACTCTCCTTCATGCTCGAGAGTAGTCCCCGCATTCTCAAGGCCTCAGCTAGGTCGCGGCGTATTTTTCAACATGTTGAAAAATGCTCTCGAGTAAAATAATGTCGCCATGGAAAAAATCTATACTTTTTTTACTCGTAGGTTTAGTCAATGTAGGTCGTAGTAGGTCAGCATGTTATTTGTAGGTAATCAAGGGTAGCCGAAGGTAATCAAAGGTAGTCGAAGGTAGTCGTAGATAGTCTTCAATATAGTCGAAGGGAGGTCGAAGGAAATCGAAGGAGGTCGTTTTCACTCTACACTATTCGGTGTCCATTTTTCCCAAAGTTAGGATTCAACATAGTCGAAGGAGGTCTTCAACATGACATTTTTTCAATCTCTCCTAAACTCTTCTAAACTCACCAATTAGGTCGCCGCAGTTGGACAGCCCCTTTAGTATTGTGCTGCTGATTTTGTGCTGGGTACTGCATACTCTAAAATCCAACTTGGATTCACCATGTGATTTTCTAAATCTAATGAAAATAACAAAACCAGAGCTGGCATGTGGCAATTATTGTGATATTTCCCAATGATTGAACGGCTTTTAGTTCTATTCACAACTCTTCAGATAATGAAGCAGACTCCTCATAAATGTTGCAAGACTGTGACAATAACCAAGCTTGAGCTGGTTCAAATTGGTGTATTGGTATATTATTGTCGGATGTACTGAGATACTATGAAAAACCTTTTGTGTGCTCTCCAGGTAAATCATGCAATATATCAGTACAATCAAACCAAACACGAGTACAAAAAGTACAAAGTGCTGGAGTAACTCAATGGTCAGGCAGCATCTCTGGAGAAAATGTATAGGCAATGTTTCAAATCAGGACCCTTATTCAGATTGTAGAAAAGAACTGCAGATGCTGGTTTAAATCGAAGGTAGATACAAAATGCTGGAGTAGTTCAGCGAGACAAGCAGCATCTCTGGAGAGAAGAAATGGGTGACGTTTTGGATCGAGATCCTTCTTCAGACTGATTGTAGTAGGCGAAGAAAGCTGAAAGAGAGGTGGGGTGGGGAAAAGCCAGCAAGTGATGGATGGATGTGGGGGAGGGGGGTTAGGTTGATTGGCAAATGAATGGACAAATGCCAGAGATTTTTTAAAAAGATACAAAGTCTGTGAGATAAGGATAGGTGAGGCAGAACTGTGAGTCCAGAGGAAGGTGGAAGCGGAAGGTAAAAAGGAGGTGGGAGGTGGGTGTGCATCCAGGTGGGGAAAAGGAAGAGAGCAGGGGTGGGGTTGAAACAACGTGGGGTGGGGTGGGGGTGGGTGTTGTTGATGGGTAGTTACAAAAACTAGACGTATTTTGTGCTCTTACCATTGAATTGTAAGCTACTCAAGCGGAATATGAGGTGCTATTTCTCTAGTTTCTGTATGGCCTCATGATGGCAATGGAGAATGTCCATGACAGAAAGCTCCAGCAGTCCTTGGTGAACTGAGGCCAAGGTTTCAGTGAAATGTTCACCTGGTATATAAAGATGCTCACATCAGGATATCAAATGCAGTAGATGAGGTTAGAGCAGGTGCATGTGAATCTGTCTTACCTGGAAGAACTGCTCGGGCCACTGGATGGATGTGAGGGAGGAGGTGTAGGGACAGATGTTACATCTCCTGCGGTTGCAGGGGAAAGTATCTGGGGAGGGGGTGGTTTGGGTAGGACGGGATGAGTGAGCTGAGGAGTTATGGAGGGAGTGGTCTCTGTGGAAAGGTGGGTTGGGAAGATGTGTCTGGAGGTGCAATCACATTGAAAGTGGCAGAAATGTTTTTAGCATAATGTGTTTGTTGCGGAGGCTGGTGGGGTGAAAGGAGAGGACTGGGGGAATTCTATCGTTGTTCCATCTGGAGGGAGGGGGAACAAGAGCAGTACTACAGTTCATAGATGAGACAATGGATTTTACATTCTCTCCACGATGGCATTCAAGACATACTAGCCAGAGGGTCTGCAACAAACCAATTTCACTGAAGATCAACATCAAACAAGGATGCATCATTGCTCCCACACTTTTCTCAATCTTTCTTATTACAGTGTTGCATTTCACCTAGACATGATTACCTGTGAAGTGCAGCTAATCTTTGGAACATATGGGAAACCTGGTTGCGGTAACTGCACTCCAGAGCCAAGGTCACCTGAATCTCAGTAGTTCAGCTGCAGGAGGCAATTGATACTTGTGCTTTTGTGCCTGCTTTGTGATTAAGTTCCAAGACATTTGTTGCCTCGTTCACTGAAGCAAACAAGGGGATTGCCATTACATGTTAAGCCAACAAGACCGAGGTCCTTGACCAATTAGCCGTGCTGCACCACACTGATCTTTGACAATAAAGGTTCATGACAAAACTCTTGCAAAAAGTAGACAACTTCCCCTATCTCAGAAGGTGATTCTTAGCAACGGCCCACATGGATGAAATTCACCTTTTTTCTCATACTATTTGAACCATTTGCAATGTCTGTTATTTTATAATGTCATTCATTGTTTTATAACAAATAATACATTTGGGCAATACAGTGGCGCAGTGGTAGAGTTGATGCCTTACAGGATCAGAGACTCGGGTTCAATCCTGACTACAGGATTACAGGTGTGGTCTGTACGGAGTTTGTAGTTCTCCGGGTGACTGCGTGGGTTTTCTCCAAGTGCTTCGGTTTCCTCCCACATCCCAAAGACTTGTGGGTTTGTAGGCTTATTGGCTTCTGTCAATGTCCCTAGTGTGTAGGTTAATCGCTGGTTGGCATGGACTCGGTGGGCTGAAGGGCCTGTTTCTGCATTGTGTGTCTAGAGTCTACTGTGTACAACCTATATCACATTGCTAATCTTTTCTGTATATGGTCTATTTACAAAGCTTGCAATGTATCTGCATTGTAAATGATACATTATGACAGCATGTGGAATCTTTGTAAAAGTGTGTGGTATTTGATCCACTCATGAAATTCATATAATATTAATTTGTTATGTTTTCCATTTAAATTGTACAAACTTATTTAATGTAATGCATGATGCAGTTACGCACGTAGATTATTTATGTTAATTATGCTGAATACGCAGTTTTTGAACTGCCTTCAATGTGTCTACATCATAATTATCCCTGTTGTTGATAATATGATCCATTTACAATGAATGAAATCTAGATATTGCTAATCCCTATTAAAAAGCGTGTGATCCCACAACAATTTGAGCAAATTAAATGACATTACTAATCCCTTTTGGATACACGATACCTCGATCGTTTGTGCCATCTATTTTTAGCAATGTTACAAAATTTTGAGATTTTAAAAATCAAGTCTGTAATTTATCCCATCAGATAAAGCATAAAAATAAGTTTAATTTGACATCTAATTCACTTTCATATCTCAAGTATTTAAAAAGTTATGGCCATTTTCATACTCGGAAATGAGCATCTTGTTCCCTATTGATTTTCTATGGACATAACAAAAAAGTTGTGATCGTGAACAGTCAAAAGCCCATAACTTTCTTAAAAATTAAGAGAACTGAATGAAATTTTCAGTTATCATAGATTGAAGCATTCTGAAACAAATATAAAATAATCTTACTTGGATGACCTGAAATTAAAGCATATAATTAGTTAGTTACCTAATTGTAGCTAATTTCAGACTTCAATTACTAGATCTAAACATCTATCCATTTCTTAATAAATGATTAACATTTTTAAATAGCCTAAATGTCCAAATAATATTCACAAATAATTCACAATAAAACATGATTTTTAAATCTCATTTACATTAATTTATAGGCCAAATGGAAGGAATTCAGTGTTTAATTGCTGTAAATAAATGCCCATTTAAATCAGCTTTCTAGTGGGTTCCTGTGGAACGCGCTGGTTTAGAACGTTCACATTGCGGTAGATTTGTGCCTCAAATGCCGAGAAAAATACTGCGCGATATAATGCGCCCAAATTGAGCTACTCGCAATATTAAATTTTGTATAAAGGGATCTTTAGAAGCCCTTTTGAATGTAAAAATATACAACCTAACTTCTGCTATTTTCTTTATGAGACCCTGCGGTTGCTGGCGCTCGCGGGTTTAAAGATTGATTTTTAAACTACTATAACTATTATTCAAGGCCTTTAAACCTAATAATAGCTTTTGCGACGGGGTCTTCCAGCGATTTTTCGTTAATAATTAACTAGGCTGAACATCTTCGATTTGAACAGCTTAGAGAAAATCGCGTTTTAAACCCGCCCCCTCTAAACGGCGCCAAAATCGCGCACACCCTCAGCAGCAGATCTTCAAAGACGCTTCAGGTAGGCTTTGCAACATACCTACTATTTTATTCTCATTTGCAAAGTGAGCAAGATTATTAATTGACATATGGCAAATATTACAAACAACGGGATCTATATAATATTGCTAATTGCTTTAATGCAACGATTTGAAAGCAATCGGGATCTCCAATTCCTGTCAAATGTGCAATGCATGCAGCATTATACATGATGGTGTTTGAGCCGGCTGCTTTCCGGCACGTTGCTATAGGATCTTTGCGTTGCACGGTGAGACGCTGCTCAGTCCGCCCATCTTCCGCCAGCTGCACCATTTTAGAGGAGGAGCGTGTGCGCCCGGAAGCGGGGCTCCCATTGTAAGTGTATGGGGGAAAACTTCAAAATAGAGAGTAAATTATAATGTGACATGCGAACATAAAAATAAATGGGCAGGTGAACGTGTGTGCAGATTGAGTTTGTTAAGGTGGGGGTTGGAGGGAGCCGTGGATACGCCGTCTAACGGGTTATTGTAGTTGACGCGGGTATGCTGTGGTCTAGGGGAGTGTTTCTGCACCGTTGATGCAAAGGTGAACCAGCTACAGGTATTTGCACCGACGCACGGCGTTTTTGCTCACCCTGACTGCATCGCTTCTGACAGCAGTTTCCTTTGTTTTTAATACTACTGTGCTGTGATATTGAATGCGGTCAAAATCGGGTGCACCTTAGATATTTATGTCTCTCTGGATTGGGAAAAACTGATGGGAAGGTAAATTGGATGGCGGAAAGGCTAAACCAAAACTAATTTCGCACTTGGTGACACTTCAGAGAGGTAGTTCTTAATTTGCCGCTGTTATTGTATTGACTGCTAGAAATGAAAGGCAAAACTAAAACTTTGTTTTGTGCTCTCGCCAGAATTGAACTTAGTTCGTAATGGGAATAGTTTGAATTTTGATTCAAATGACGAAAAGATCCGTGTAACGGGTACAGATGAAAGTGCAGAATGAATTTTAGTTCTAAAATTGAACATTTTGTCTCTTTTGTTCACTTTAAAACGCTGACCCAAACTTCTCCTTGTATTAATTATATCACTATTTTAGTGACATTGTCATTATATAATTTATCAATTTCCTTTGTGTTTGTTTTTGAACTGTTTAGGCGATGTCTTAAAATTTGTTCCTAACTATTTTTGAGATACCCCAGTAATAACAATACCTGATATTCAACTTGTGGTTATGTAACTGAAAAAAGGAAGTGTAAGTCAATTTCAGTTGCTGCAGTAGAAAACTTTTTTTAAATCCACATTACCTCAGCCATGCAGCTGTGGCACAAACAAAGGACTCTCAAAGGAAGACAATGTGGAGAAAATGAGCATTCTGATAAAAAAAATCTTAATTTCATTTCCAAAAAATATGCAAGATTTCATCCTTGGCAATAACAGTCACATTTATTACTCACCCTTACTTGTTCTCTAAATTGGATCCTTGGTCAAACTCTTTAAAAAGGCAGATAAAAAAATTATTGGAACTCAAGTCACATTAGCCAAATTGGGGAAATGCAGATTTTTTTTGTTCTTTAAGTGCGCAGGTAAACCAGATGAGGTTTTTCTCCAGTAATCAAAAGGATTGGTTTCAATATCTAAATTTCTGAATTTAAAAATAGATATGGTTATTAGTTTAATTTTTTGCTTTTGTATCCAAAATGTTCAGGCTTTGCAGTATGACTTAAACCTGTAAATCAGATTGTCTTGAGATTTTGTGTACTCGTGCGATAGCATAAATAGACATGTACATCAGATAAAATGATAAATTGATGCCTCTACTCATTAGTCTGTGAATTGTCAACAATCATGTTCTGCCTAGCTAAATGGATCACATGTTGACTGAGAATGACTTGCCTCCATACTAGTTTTTGGGGATTCTGAAGTGCCTACTGAAGTCAACACTACACTCAAAGTACTGTGTAGATGGGCCAAGTGTTAGCTGATGGATTGGACTGGTGGCTAATTTATGAGATGATCATTCAATTTGCATATCTAGGATCTAGGGATGTAATGCTGAGGTTTTATAAGCCAGTGGTCGGACCTCATTTGGAGTATTGTGAGCAGTTTTGTGCCCCATATCTGAGGAAGGATGTGCTAGAGTTGGAGAGGATCCAGAGGTGGTTTACCAGAATGATCCCAGGAATGATTGGGTTAACATATGATGAGCGTTTGGGCCTGCACTCACTGGAGTTTGGAAGGATGAGGAGAGACCTCATTGAAGCTTACCGAATAGTGAAAGGCCTGGATAGATTGACTGTGGAGAGGATGTTTCCAGTAGTAGGAGAGACTAGGACCAGAGCCTCAGAATAAAAGGACGTGCCTTTAGAAAGGAAATGAGGAGTAATTTTGTTCATCAGAGGGTGGTGAATCTGTGGAATTCATTCCCACAGAAGGCTGTGGAGGCCAAGTCAATGGATATTTTTGAGGTGGAGGTTGACAGATTCGTGATTAGTAAGCGTGTCAGGGGTTATGAGGGAGAAGGCAGGAGAATGGGGTTGAGAGGGAAAGATAGATCGACCACCATTGAATGGTAGAGTAGACTTGATAGGCCGAACGGCCTAATTTTGCTCCTATCACTTATGGCCTTATGTGCTTCCAGTGCTGAAAAGTCTCAATGCTGTCCCAAATGGTCTTTCTCAATTTGAGGTGTCATTGGTCTACAGATTCCAAGAAGACGTTTGGATTGTTACATTTCTTCATTGTTGCATATACTTGAATCTCATCATTTGTCTAGTTCTCATGAAAGAGCTTGGAAAGGTTTCTGGTATTGGATATATGACTGACATGGCTTGGTTAAAGTAACTTAGTGTAACTAGAATCTCAATCCTGGAAATATTGGCCTGGGAGAGAGAAAAATGTTTGTTTGCTCGTCCTTCATGTAAATTGAGAGGATTTTGCAGACTGCTATTGTTGGTATTTGTTCTGTGCTTTAAGCAGCCTGAGGTGTTAAGTAGATATCTCAGAATTATATAAATCACTGCTGCTCAATAAAGTGTTTTGCTTAGTCCTGAGCTCATAAAATGCTCTCTTCAATCAGCCAAAGACTACCGTTCATATCTGCCTTTACTGAAAGATGGCTTCCAAGAAATGGGAAGTGTTCAATGTTGGCTGGGGTTCGCTCCATGAATCGTAATAGTTGGGGGGCATCATGATAGAGCAGGGAATGGATGTGGAGGCCACAGCATTGTGGCTATTCTGTGTAAGGCGTAGCCTCTCATTTTTAGGAAAATAATGACAATACCCTAGCGCTTGGTCTCTTGCTCATGCACAAATATAAGCAATGTCTACATATTACAGCTTGGGTAACCTTTGTCTGCACATTGCAGTGTTGAGCCGTTCACAGTGTTTATATACAAATTACTTTTTTTAATGCAAGCTAAATGGAAAAACAAACTACTTGTTAAAAGATTTATTTGTCACAAATTTTGGAAGAAAGTTTACAAACTAACAGTTGCTTTTGTTAATGGTAACAATTAAACGCAAATTATGTTTTTTTTAAAGGAAGAATTGTTAGGAAAATAAATTCCAGAGCATTAAATTCAGGTGCTCTGTTGTTTGTCTTTCAAACTCGTATTTAATGTGGTTTAGCTAGTAATCGCTAGATTTTAATGCTATTTATGAAGATTATGATTTCTTTAAGTTTAAAAAAAGTCCAACCTAGCACAGGATACTGAGTTGGATGATCAGCCATGATTATATTGAATGGCGGTGCAGGCTCGAAGGGCCGAATGGCCTATCCTGCACCTATTTTCTATGTTTCAAAAATGTTTAGGCAAAATGAGTGTATGGGAAAATAATCAATGTGTATAATTTCTAAGTATAGCGTACGTTACGGGGGCAGGGGGGAATGATGTATGTTATATGCCAATTGTCTGTTATAACCGAGTACGGTATTATCATTGTATGAAGTTGAAACAAAGAACTGCAGATGATGGTTAATACACAAAAGGACACAAAGAGGTGGAGGCATTCAGTGGGCCAGGCAGCATCGCTGGAGAACATGGATCGGCGACATCAGGACAACTTCTTCAGACTGATTCCGTCTGCTGAGTTACTCCAGCACTTTGTGTAATTTCACCATAAAACAAAGCACCAATGCCACTGGACTGCACCAGCGAGCCCTTCTTCACTAGCTGCTGCATGGTCGGATGATGTGGCTGTTGTAGCAGATCATGTTGTAGCCCCTGGGGACAGCGCTTTCTTGACGTCACTGCCAATGACAATGACAATCCTCTCGCCTGCTGCCACGTCCAAGGGGCAGTATATCGGCAATTCAGAGGGAGAAGGGGAGAAAATGGCGGTGGAGGAGGGGATAGAGGCTGAGTGGACAGAGCGATGGGAGAAGGAGGTGGCAGCGGATAAAGCAGGTGAGGGGAGGGAGCCCCACAGTGTCCAAGCACGTCCTGTTAGTGGCAGCAGCCTGAAGAAAGCATTGTCCCCAGGGGCTAAAAATGAGCCTCGGCAATTGCCGCTTCAACTGGACCATGCAGTGGGTGAAGAAGGGCTCACTGGTGCACCTTGCGAGCAGGTGGGCTCAGAAGCTTCAAAAGCCAGAGCTCAGTCCTGAAGATCTGAGAGTGGAGCAGGAGGGAGCCACTGGCAGCGACAGATGCAAGGAGTGGACCGGTAGGAGAGGGACCAGGGTATTGCCTTCAGCACCTGCGAGGTTGGTCGGCTTAGGAGACGCCCCCAGGACACAAATGTGGTCGGGTGAGGAGCGGGATAGCGAGGGCGATGGAGGAGGCATAGCAGCCTGGGGCTTACCTGGATCGGGTTCATGTACATCGAGAGCCTGGACCGGACTGGACTTTTTGTAAATGGCGCCAAAATATAGCGACTTGTGCATGTGTGCGATGCAAAAAGAATTTCACTGCACGTGACGGTGACAACAAAGCACCATTGAGATTGAAACAAGTAACGCAGGAAACTATAAGTTTTAAAGCCTTTACTTTTGACACAAGAAATTTCATATGTTGAAATGGTGCAGGAATTGGAAAAATGTGCATTTTCTATCCGATACATTTGCACATTCTTTCTACATGTACTGTTCCCCAAGTCAAGTTAAGTCTGGGCACCAGTTTGTGGGCCAGGACTGCTGGATGTTACTATTTTCGGCTTGCACAAGTCATCAGTTATTTAAATTCATGCTACCCGTCCCAACATGAGTGTAACGCCATATTTTCGCTTTTACTAAAGCTTCCCTTTTTTGACTTCTGTAAAATAATCTGACTCCATCCTCGCTTCAGTCCATCTGTGAAACTCTGCTTTGACTATTCCAGCGCATTCCTCCACACATATCCTATCCTTCATAGACTTGAGGTAATCCAAAACTATTTTGCCAAGTTCTAATTTGTGCTATCCCAGTGCTTGTTGGTTTTCATGTTGTACATTTAGGTCACTAAATTAAGCCACACACTGACAGCATGGATTATTTTTCTATTTAATATTGATGCTGTTTTTGCTTGGGATTGTTTGGTGATATTTCATTTGTCAATAAATACACAAATAGGTAAATCGTTTGTACTTTACCAAATAAAACTGACGTTTGAACATTTTTTAAATGAAAATAGAAACTCCAAGAAGGAAGAGAAATGTCAAGCTAGTGGCACTATCTGCTTGAGAATGAATATATGATGCATATTTCCGATAATTTGTTGCCAAAATATCTTTCTGACTGAGTAATGTAGTTCTACCGGTAATAAAACATAATTAAATGTGAGAGAAAATAAATGTTAAAATGATAGTAGGAGCAAAAAAAAAAAGCCTAGCCTAAAATTCAAAATTGTTTCTATCCTCTCTATGATTTGGATTTTTGAAGTTTTCACGTGTGTACAGTTAATATTGCAAAAAATTGGCCTGATTGTCTAGTTGGGTAAATGTCCATCCACCCTTTACTGATGGGTTGTGGCCTCCACATGCACTGCTCGGCTTTCGGAACTCTCAACTGTTGGTAACAGGTTGTCAATGTGAATGTAGGTACAAAGTCACAAACCCAATATCCCTATTCAAAGCTGACCAATCTGCCCAGCATCTTGCTGGGAATGATGGCAAGTATGGTCAGTATGGCATGGGTTGGATAATTAGTAAAGCTCTTCAGGCACTTTTGGATAATTTCATTTCTGTAATAGAGTTTACTGAAATGGTAGAATATTTATGTTTTTTCAACAAAAAAATCAATCAAAATAGCTTACCAGTGAAGTTGTATCAATTGGATGTTGATGTGGATAGATGATGATCAGTCTTTTGGATTTTAGTAGTTCATTTTGACACGTGCGTTTTTTAGTCATTCATCCATTACAGTGATGTCTTGTGAGTTGAAATAGATCCTTTATCAATTTTAATTTTAAGTTGCTAATCCCAATTTTATCTGTTTTCTCCCCTGTTTGATACATGTCCCGTATTGGAATAAAGTTTTCATTCATGAAAGAAATGCTGAAGGCTGAAAATGAAAGATAGTGATCCTGATGAAGTGGATAAACTGAAGATGAAGTTTATGTCCGCATGGCACAATGTGAAATATGGTAGGTGATATTCACATATACATACCGTAGAGATTAGGGGATTAAATTTTAAAGCAAGTTCATCTTGAAGAATACGGACCAATTCCAACAAATACTTGGATAAACTCCATATGGCAAGAGGTTTGATCCCTGAAATTTGCTAAATTTGGTATTGACTGGATAGCAGTGGATTGTACAGTTGGTCTCCATATCTCTTACTTTTGGAAAGGAAACATTGGCCAGAATTCCCCTTCTGATGCTTTAGGAAATTTTGCAGGGAAGAATAGATTGAGCTTGACTCTGATATTTCCTACGACTAAATCGGCTACCCTAGCAAAGTCCGGTTCCCTTGGAAACACAACTAGGAACTCAAATGAAACCAGATTCCATCACAACTGGCTACAACTGTATGAAGTTTGTATGTTCTTCCTGTGAGTGCATGGGTTTTCTCCGGGTTCTCCGGTTTTCGCCCACGTTCCAAAGACACGTAGGTTTATTGGCCTCTGTAAATTGTCCCTAGTGTTGGGATACAACCAGTGTTCGTGAGATCGCATGTCGGTGTGGACTCGGTGGGCTGAAGGGCCTGTTTCCACACCGTCTCTAAAACAAACCTTAATGAGAGGGAGAGTAAAATGTTGAGCAGGGACAACATCAATAAAGGCAACAATGGGTTATTGAAAAGATCTCTTCCAGTGCCAGCACAGTGATCAGAACATTTTCCCTGGAATGAATTTCTGATTTTAAATCTTGCTTCAAGAAAAGATTGCAATAAAGTACTGAATTAGTGCAATATTTTTGTTGGGTGGTCTTTTGAAAGAGTTGAGAGTGTTTTATTATCATATGTACCAGAACAGAAAAGGAGGTCTTGGCTCATGAAATATTTACATGGAATTATTCAATTTTGCAGAATTCGCGTTAACAGTCGGTCTAGAGCTTGGAGGGCAAGTCTTCAGTATTATAGCTGGGATATTGACTGGCCCCATTGCTGCCTGTGATAGTGGAGCTCTCAGGAGAATGCTGTGATGGATCATCTTTTGACCGTGCTTCAGCCTCTCATTCTGAGCCTTGCTGAGGTGTTCAGAATCACACGGTTTTATAGTTTTTTCCCCCCCAGGGCACGAGTCAGTAAACGGAAGATGCCAATTTAAGGGAATATGCAACAAAGATGCCATGAATTAAGGAATTGTAATGCAGAGGTAGTATCAGGAGCGGAGACAGATTTAATGACAACTTTCAAAAAGTAATTGCATCAATATTTTCATGGGAAAGCATTTGCAGGGAAATAAGCCCAATTGGATAGTTCAAATTTGATAGGAAAATCTTGGTTTTAAATGTTGATATTAAAATATAGCATTAATAAAAATCCAGAGTGAAATATTTAACTGAAGATTGCCACACAAATGTAGTTTTTGAGAGGCCTTTGCAGAATGGCATGATATGGAGGTCTTCAAGCTTCTAATGCCGAATTTAGTGTTTTGCATTCATTATCTGACTCTGACAGACCAAGAATGGAAGCCTGTGCTGTGTGATTGAAAACCATGTCAGGCTGCACAATTAGAAATAGCCATTGTAAATAATGGGCAAATATTTTCTCGGTAAATGGACTTTTCAACAAGTGATTCAACTTGGTAGTTTTGCATCAGCTTATTCATTTTAATGACATCTAATGAATGGTGATGGTGCTCACAAAATTGATATCTCTAACTTAAGCCATCCCAGTATAAAAGTCTCAACTAATGCGACCCCAACCCCATACTCACCCCCCCCCCCCCCCACCCCCCAATTGTATTAATGAAATCCTAAACGCTGACACTGCAGGTTTTTGCCAGTGGCAGTGTAAAAAAATTGATACAATGAGCTTCTGTATTTTTTGTCTGTACAGCCTTTTCTAAATCTCTGTGGAAATAATGGGAAATTCCCCATGAAGGACTTTGTAGTGTTGCTTGCTAATAATACCCTTCTGTCTTCCATCCCTTCAGGCTGGGTTCTCAGAATCAAAACAAAATTTAGTAGAAATTCGCCTGTCTTTTTGCTGGGAAAATGCTATCATTTCAAGTCAGAGGGTAAGTATAAATGCTTGTTGTTGATTTACTTCAAATAATTGACTCTTTTCATGAATGCCTGGTAAGGAGAGGAGCTTGAAGTTGATGTGGGTTACACATTCTTTTAGTTTTGGGGCTGTATTTGAAATAACAAGGTAAAATCTGAAGAAGGGTCTCGACCCGAAACGTCACCCATTCCTTCTCTCCAGAGTTGCTGCCTGTCCTGCCATGTTACTCCAGCTTGTTGTGTCTATCTTTCTTTAAAATAAAACAGAAGTAGGCTGGGACTCTATTCCATGGAGCGTAGGAGGATCTTAGAGATGTATAAAATCACGAGAAGAATAGATCTGGTAGATGCACAAAGTTTCTTGCCCAGAGTAGGGGAATCAAGGACCAGAGGACATGAATTTAAGGTGAAGGGGAAAAGATTTAATCGGAATCTGAGGGGTAACTTTTTCACGCAAAGGATGGTGGGTGTATGGAACGAGCTGCCAGAGGAGGTAGTTGAGGCAGGGATTATCACAACGTTTAAGAAACAATTAGACAGGTGCATGGATAGGACGGATTTAGAAGGATATATGGCCAAACGTAAGCAGGTGGAACACGTGTAGCTGGAACATGTGGGCAAGTTGGGCCAAAGGGCCTGTTTCCACGGTGTATGGCTCTGAGATAATACTGGAAATGCTCAGAGGGCTGATCATCCCCTAAAAGTAAAAAATGGCATTGCCAGCATAAATATTCTGAGATCCAGGCTCCACCTAACTTTTATTTCAACCTCTGTCTCTGTTAATTGAGTCCTTCATCTTTTTGTTTTTAATTTTCAATTTAACTTCCTGGACTGAATACCTATGCCTGCTATGGATTTCATCTTGAGCAGTCCCGAGGGATTGTGGCAGACTGGCTTCCCCTTTATTTCAATGGCTTCTATTTTGGGACTGTGCCAATGTGGGACTTGCAGTCTCTGATGAAAGAAGTGCTGGGTGGGTGGGTGGGCAGTTCTGGAGCTAGTATCGATGGTATACTGGACGTGTGTTCCCAATTAATGGTTTTGGGTTCTTGGTGTCCTCCTGAATGTTATTCCTCATTTTGAGTGATTATGGACCATGAACATTACACTTTTCCAAGGAGGCTTTGAAAAATACATTTAATCATTTCCTATTGGTATTGGTTTATTATTGTCATGTGTACTGAGATAAAGTGAAAAAAGGTTTTGCATGCTATCTAGGTAAACCATAGCCGTACATGAGTATATCAAGTAGTGCAAAAGAGGAAATAATCAGTGCAGAATATAGTGTTACAACTACTGAGAAAATGTAGATGATTAGGGTAAAGGCCGCAACTTGGTAGGTTGGAAGATTGGAAATTAATCCCGAGCATATCAGATGTCTGCTTCAGAGTCTGATAATCGTGGGTAAGAAGCTTTTGTCTCTCCATGCTTTTGTACCTTCTGCCTGATGCGAGATAATGGCCGGACAGTGCAAAGGGTAGATAAGAGTTGATTGGGCAGGGTGGAGTAATGGAGAGGTTGGCTTGCCTGATGGACTGGCCGTGTTCACAACTCACTGCAACTTCTTGCAGTCTTGGGCATCAACATAGGATGCTTTCTATGTTGCATCTGTAGAAATTGGCAAGAGTCATTGGAGGCGTGCTGAATTTCCTTTTCCTTCTGAGGAAATAGGCCATTGATGTAAGTTTTTGGCCGAAATGTCAATGTAGTTTGACCAGGATGAATTGTAGATTATATTTACATCTTGGAACATGAAGCTCTTGACCACTTTGACTTCAGCACCATTGTTACAGTCTGGGGTGTGTACTTGAGGGAGTGGTTGTTGTCTTTTCTCTCTCGCCTTCCTATATTCCCTTTCGAGTCACTGTTTGAGATCTGGCAACTGCGATGGTGTCATCTGCAAACTTGTGATTAAAGTAAGAGCAAAATTTGGCTAAACTGTTGAGAATGTATGGGAAGAATCATAGGGAGTTTAAAAAAAAAATAGCCTTGCAGGACACTGCTGCTGAAAACCATAATGGAGGATAATTTGTCACCTTTCTTTACTGATTGTGGTTTATGGGTCAAGGAGTAAAGGATCCAGTTGCAAAGGGGATGCTGAGTCATGAGTCAAGTCAAGAGTGTTTTATTGTCGTATGTCTCAGACAGAACAACAAAATTCTTACTTGCAGCAGCACAATAAACATAGTACTCTGTAAGCAATGTAATAAATAAGAAAAAAAGGTCTGTGTGGACAGATATATATACACACACACACACACACTCACACCTGAACATTACAGTTCAACACAAAATGCTGGAGTAACTCAGCGGGACAGGCAGCATCTCTGGAGAGAAGGAATGGGTGATGTTTCGAGTTGAGACCCTTCGGATGTTTCGAGCCGAAACTTCACCCATTCTTTCTCTCCAGAGTCCCGCTGAGTTACTCCAGCATTTTGAGTCTACCTTCGATTTAAACCAGCATCTGCAGTTCTTTCCTGGACATTACAGTTTTCAGGCTCCCATATCTTCTTCCCGATGGCAGGAGTGAAATGAGTGTGTGGCCAGGGTGGTGTCTGATAATGCTGGCTGCCTTTTTGCGGCAGTAAGTCTTACAAATCCCTTCGATGGTGGGGAGGTCAGTACCCTTGATGGATTGGGCAGTGCTCACCACTTTTTGACGTCATCTTCATTCCTTGGCGTTCAAGTTGCCAAACCAGGCACTATGCTCTCTACTGTACACCTGTAGAAGTTCAAGAGAATCCTCTGACATACCAAATCACTGCAATCTTCTTGGAAAGTGGAGGCGTTGATGGGCTTTCTTTATAATTGCATCAGTGCGCTGGGTCCAGGAAGGATCTTCAGAAATATGCACGCCAAGGAATTTGAAGCTTTTGACTCTCTCCTCCATCGATATTGACAGGTTTATATTTATCCTTTCTCTTCCAAAAGTCTGCAATCGGTTCCTTGGTCTGACTGACATTGAGAGCCAGGTTGTGGCGCTGACACCATTTGGTCAGTCAATTGATCTCCCTTTTATATACTCTGACTCATCTATATAATTAAACGTCTCATCTTGACCACTTCCTGTCCGCGCTGTATATTGATTTTAGAAAAAATGCTACCCTGTATCGCTGTGATTTTTGGCCATCTTACTCAGTCCTAACTCGCTGAGCCAGCCCCGAGGATTTTTCCCATCTGGGTAGGTTGGAATGACATTGATTTTAAGATGAAGATGCACAAATTTACCATATTTAAAAAAAAAAGGTGTTCAAGATCCACTGGGGTAAAAAAAACTTTAAAAAAAACTTAAAAAACTTAAAAAAAAAAAAAACCTCATAAAACCTTGAGATCAGCTAAATGGTCCTCTCGCCTGTCAATCACCGCGATGAAGGTGACGCCCCTTCCGGGGGGGGGGGGGGGGCAGGACTATAAAACCCCAGATGCCTGGACGTGGGTTAGTCATTCTGCAAGATCGCGAGGGATAGGCCACGACTGTCATTCTACGCTGTGAATCAACTGAACTGTGAGTCTGCAATGTACTTGCGATAAATGATTTGTTAGCCCTTAATGCCAATGCCATAAGTTGTTTGACCTGCTGCCCTTCCTGTGCTTGAAAGTGCAATGCTTAATTGGAAATGAAATGACAATGCCATGAGTTGTTTGGCCTGCTGCCCTACCTGTGCTTGAAACTGCAATGCTTTGTTAGGTCCGACTGTGTTTGGAAGGAATAAATGCTTTATTGGGTATGACTGTGTTTGGAAGGAATAAATGTTTTATTAGCTCCGACTGTGTTTGGAAGGAATAAATGCTTTATTAGGTCTGACTGTGTTTGGAAGGAATAAATGCTTTATTAGGTCGGACTGTTTATTCCAAAAGTCCCACTCATTTTGTGACTTCCGCTCAGTGGACAGGTCACTCTGATTGCGTAATTTCCGGTGAGTGCAGAGGTCGCACTGATAGGGTACTTTCCGTAATTTCCGGTAAGTGCGAGGTCACGCTGATTGCGGAAGTGCCGCTGACTGCGGAAGCCCCACAGTGGAGAGGCCGCGCTCAGCCGTGTGAGTAGATTCAAGAAAGTTTACTGTCATATATTGTGAGTGCATGTGTGAGTGTGAGTGCATGTGTGAATGTGAGTGTGTGTGTGTATATATGTATATTGGAATTGGTGGAGAAGTGGAATATTGCGTTGGGGGACCACCCCTCCCGCGTGAAGCTGGGACCCAATGGGTCCCACTTAGTCTAGTAATCATCTGTAATTCGTCCAACAATGGTGATGTTGTCGGCAAACTTGAAGATGGGTCCCACTCTCTCTCTGCTTATACATTTTCCCTTTATGTACATACAATATCTTGGGATTACCCTTAACGCCATCTGCCAGAGCTATCTACTGTTCCCTTTGATCCAAATGTGTCCAACCTCAACTCATACTCTCTAATCCTGGCAGCATCCTGATAAACATCTTCTGCACTCTCTCCAAAGCGTCCACATCCTTCCTGCAATAGGGCAATCAGTTATTTAAAACTTTCGTCTAAATTATTCAAAATTATTGTTCAGACATAGCCAAGGAAAAAAATAATGTTTCTAGTCCAGAATATTGTTTTTTAAGCAAAGTACCCCATAAGTGCAGGATTCCTTTTTACCCCAGTGGATCTTGAACACCTTTTTTTTTAAAATATGGTAAATTTGTGCATCTTCATCTTAAAATCAATGTCATTCCAACCTACCCAGATGAAATAATGAGTAATTGTTCATTCTGAGAACTACTAAAAAAAATCTTGTAATCTATAATGCACAAGATAACTTTTACAGTAATGCAGTGCCCTTTACTTGTCACTTGATGTCAGTGCTACCAACATTTAGTTGGATTGTTTTGTTGTGCTATCTAGTTCTAGCCACTGAGTGGCACTGCAGGAAATAAATTGCACCAACTATCCACAGCGCTACCCAGTACTCAATATTACATTATCACCTTTGATATCCAGTGTAACAAGAACGTGTTGTATAAATTGGTGATTAGTGGAGGAGAAAAATAAACATTTTCTTGGTGTAAATAGGTTTAACAAATTTGCAAATTACTTTTCATTGGGTGCTTTTGTTTAAAAAGATCTGGAGCTTGTAAGAAAACTGGAAACACAAATTGCAGATGCTGAAATATTGAGAAAACACAATGCTGGAGGAACAAAGTGTTGGGCAGCTTCTGTAGATGGAATGGAATGATTATGTTTTGAATCGGGGCCCTTCTTCAATTAATCAGATCAGTCAATCATGATCAGAAACATCATCTGCCCATTCCCTCCACAGATGCTGCCTGACCCACTGAGTTCCTCCAGCATTTTTTTAGGAAAACTGGAATCAGAATTATCGAGTGAGAGAGGTAAAAGTCATTGATTCAGAAAATGTATGGAATAAGCATTTCAAATTAGTATCATAGAGCTATGGGGCGGATAGATATTGGATAGAGAGGAAAAAAACGCCATTCCAAACAGCATGTATCTATACATATTGTGGAATTTTGTGATGGAAATGTAGCAAACCATCTTCCAGTCTCTTTGAAGAGATTTCAGGGTACCGAAAAATTGAAATGTAAAGAAGAAACCAATCAATCCAATTTCAGTCACGTGGAAACTCTTGGAGATGACAATCGAAGGAAAAAATAATTCCTACTTGGCAGATTTTAATGTGCTTTCATCTGGAAATTCAGAGGGTTGATCGTGATGTGATAGATCTCTATACAGTGTTCAAAAGGCAGTCTACCATTCTCTGCACCCTTTGTGTTCCTAAGCATTGGAAAAGACATAACAGGATGCAAATTGGATACTTTCTACAACGCATATGCAGCGTATTCGGTGACATGACAAATCTCTTTCCAAACTACAGGCAGTGAAGAAAGCAAATGGTATGTTAGCATTCATAGCAAAAGGATTTGAGTATAAGAGCAGGGAGGTTCTACTGCAGTTGTACAGGGTCTTGGTGAGACCACACCTGGAGTATTGCGTACAGTTTTGGTCTCCTAATCTGAGGAAAGACATTCTTGCCATAGAGGGAGTACAGAGAAGGTTCACCAGACTGATTCCTGGGATGGCAGGACTTTAGTATGAAGAAAGACTGGATAGACTCGGCTTGTACTCGCTAGAATTTAGAAGATTGAGGGGGGATCTTATAGAAACTTACAAAATTCTTAAGGGGTTGGACAGGCTAGATGCAGGAAGATTATTCCCGATGTTGCGGAAGTCCAGAACTAGGGGTCACCGTTTAAGGATAAGAGGGAAGTCTTTTAGGACCGAGATGAGAAAATCATTTTTTACACAGAGAGTGGTGAATCTGTGGAATTCTCTGCCACAGAAGGTAGTTGAGGCCAGTTCATTGGCTATATTTAAGAGGGAGTTAGATGTGGCCCTTGTGGCTAAAGGGATCAGGGGATATGGAGAGAAGGCAGGGATGGGATACTGAGTTGGATGATCAGCCATGATCATATTGAATGGCGGTGCAGGCTCGAAGAGCCGAATGGCCTACTCCTGCACCTATTTTCTATGTTTCTATGAGATGCTGGTGTACTGTCTTTGATTGCATCTCTATGTAGGTCGTCTAAGATGTTAAAGTCCAGCCATTTGAAACTGCTAACTCTTTCCACCAGGAGCCCACCAAGGAAAACTGATGCGTCTTTTCCCAACTTCTTCTTTATGAAGTCAATGATTAATTCTTTGGTTCTGTTGATGTTGACGACTGGTTGGTGCATCATTCCAACTGGTGTCATATCTCTCTCCTGTAACCTGATTCATCACCACCAGTGAATTGACCAACAATAGTGGTGTTGTCAGCAAATTTATGGATGGCATTGGAGCTGTGCTTAGCCACGCTGTCATGAGTGTAAAGAAAGTGGAGCAGGGGGATAAGTCTGTAACCTTGAGGTGCTACTGTATTGGTGGTCATTGAAGAGGAGACATTATCAAACTGCACTGCTTGCATTTATCCCAACTGCTGTGATAAAGAGGTATTCTAGTGCTAGATACACACTAACCACATTGTTCTTGATCACTTACAACACAGGCGTTCAATTTGATAAGGTGGATAATTCATCCTGTATCTCAATTAGGTTAATTATTGCCCCAATAATTTCCAAACAATTTTATTTGCTGGTAAGTGGAAGTTGAGAGAATCCATTGGTTTTCTTGGCTACCACATCTCCAGTATGTTTCTTCAGTTCGAGGAACTTCAGTTTCAAGTTGGTGAGATAGAATCCCTTGGAAGTTGAGGTGCATCAGCGAGAAGGAAAGTTACCTGAGCATTTTATTCCAGGAGGCGATCACATATCCTAGATTAAGTTCTGTACTTTTGGTCAGTCAAAAGTTAAAGGATAATGTGACTACAGGGGAGATGGGTATGAAAATTATTTTGTAAGGTTGCAGTCGTGTCTGCTCTTGCAGTTGTCCAACAATCTTGGGATAGATGTTTTTGATGCTGGAATCTTGTTGAAAGTAGTGAAAGTAGTGAAAATTCATAGGAGAATTACAGATTGAATAAGAAGGCCAATGGGATTGCAAGTAGAGAGAAAGTGGGAACCTGCTATTGTTCTCGTTGAAAGTCATGATTAAGGAAATGTAATACAAAGTTAAGGGATAGCTTATCATGCATGACGATAAGAAAGTTTAAATATAATACCATCATATTTCCAATCCAAATGACAACATTAGAGTTGTGAACATGAAATTTAATGGATTAATGTCTATAAAATGTGAAATTATGTTACTATTTCTGTTAGCTTCAAAATTGGTTCCTGCTTCCATTTAAGACCTCACATAATTATCACTTTATATATTTCATGTTCTATCAAGCAATCAGCAATGATTTTATTTATTTCCTCTTTATTGATGACTATATTGAAGAAGAGCATTATTGGAGATGCCATTTTTCAGAGAAGTGGCAACACTTTAAAAGTGATTGTAGACATAGAATACTGGAGTAACTCAGCGGGACAGGCAGCATCTCTGGAGGGAAGGAATGGGTGACGTTTCGGGTCGAGACCCTTGTTCAAACGTGATTCTTTGGTTATGAAGCATATTGCTGTGCCTTGTGCTGAATAGTGCAATTTGTCTCTTTTCAGTTGTTAGTGTGCTTTGATAGTTCATCGTGGTACAAGGAAGGAAAGTATTGGCAAATTGCTGTGCTCCAATTTCTGCTTTCTGAAAGAAATATAATTTTTTAAATAAATGCTACTTAAGAATGGGAGGGATAAACTTGTTTGCCTGTAAATTACTTTTGTGGTGTCAATAATGATTAACAATCATATGTATCTTGAAGCATGTTCATCACTTGTAACAGGGTCTGCAACCATAAGCAGAGCCCCTAACAACAATGGAGCACTATTCATACTGAGAAAACATCTAGTGCTGAGGGATTTTTCTGGTATTTGATGGAATGCCAGATTGCAGTCTTTGATTAAAGTATGTCAGAGTTTCTCAAGGTTGCCCTTCAGTGGTCCCTAGAACCCTCTGTGGCTTGAACTGAATGAAGGCAACCTTTAGTAAGTCTATACTTTGGGAGTACTTCAGGATAAGAATTGCATGAGGAAGGAGCTGAAGCGAAAATGTCAAAAAAATGAAAATGTTTTGAGTGCCAGGGTATTCCTTGGTTATACCCTGGTCAATTTTACTGGATGTGAAACACTACCACTATGGTTAGCTTTTTTCTTCATTTGTGTACCTTTTAAGACAATCGTGAGAACATATGGAATGAGAAATAGTGCTTCAGCGTTGCTTTTTCGCAGAGCATGTGCAAGCCTTCTTTTAAAGTACTTAAAGGCCAGAGATAAAAAGACAAAATGTTTGAGATAACGATAGAAGAAGGGTGAATTGTGAAACAGGAGGAAAGAATATGTGAAAATGGGAGGGGGAAGGGAACAAATGGGTGTGTGAATCAGGTGGGGCACAGCGAAAAAAGGGTGAGAAAAAGGGGATGGGAGACGTGAGAGTGGTTTTGTAGGTTAGTTACTGAAAATTTGAGAATTAATTGTGCATAAAATTAGGTTGTAAGTCAACCAAGCGGAATATGTTCCTGTTCTTCAATTTGCCTGTGACCTCATTCTGGAAATGGAGAAGGCCCAGGAGAGAGATGTTAGTATGCAGAGGGAGTTGAAATGGTTAGCAACTGGGAGATCCAAGAGGCCTTTGCGGACCCTACGCGAGTGTTCGACGAAATACGTCACCTAATCTACCCTCTGCTGATGTAAAGGAGACCACATCGGGAACACTGAATGTAGTAGATGAGTTTAGAGGGGGTTCGTGTGAACCTCTGGAAAGACTTCTGAGGTACTTGGGTGGGAGGAGGTATAGGGACAGGTGTTACATCTCTCGTGTTTGCAGGGGAAAATACCTGGCTTGGGTGGGAAGGGATGAGTGAATGAAGGAGTTGCTGAGGAAGCGGTCTATGCGGAAGATGGAAAGGGTTTGGGATGGGCTGATGTGACAGGTGGGATCATATTGGTGTCAAAAATGTCAGAATGATGTGTTGAATAGAGTTGTAGCGTGATGCTGCGTGGAAACAGGCCCTTTGGCCCATCTTGCCCAATACCGGCTGCACCAGCCAATAAGTCCCAGCTACACTAGTCTCAGCAGCCCATGTTTGGTCCATACCCTTCCAAACCTGTTCTATCCATGTCCATATCTAAGTTGAACGTTGGGATAGTCGCGGGGTTGGAACGACCCGGAGCGGGGCCGTACATCACCCGGCGCGGCTTTAAATGGCCGTGGGACTTACCATCATCCGCCTGGGGCTTCGACATCAAGAGAGAAATGGTGCAGGGGAGAGAAAAGACTTTGCCTTCCATCACAGTGAGGAGGAGATTCACTGTGATGGATGTTTGTGTAAATTGCATTGTTTGTATGTCTTGTAGGAATTGTCTTTGTTTGTATGGCTGTGGAAACGGAGTTTCGTTTGAGCCTCACTGAGGTTCAAATGACATGTAATAAAATATTGTATATTGTATTGTATTGTAGTTAGCTCACCAATGCACTCTTTCTTCTTAATGATGTTCCAAACAGTTAACAGTTAAAGCCTAATGTTTGGCTGATGTCTCTAACAGTTGTATTCTTGTTTCTCAGTCTCATAATGGCTTCTTTGACTTTCATTGGCACAACTTTGGTCTTCATGTTGATAAACAGCAATATAAGTTTCCAAAGGTGATGGAAAGACTGGAGGAAAGACTAGGTGCTGAGAGCTCTCTCATACATTCATGAAAGAGGCAATTAAACACACCTGAGCAATTACAAAGCCTGTGAAGCCATGTGTCCCAAACATTACCATGCCCTGATATTGGGGGACTATGTATAAACACAGCTGTAATTTCTACATGGTGAAACCAAAATGTATATAAATGGCCTTTGTTAAAATCTGACAATGTGCACTTTATACTCATGTGATTTTTTTTCTTCTCTCTATTACAAATATCAAATTGAGGGGTACAGAGGCAAATAAATAAATGATGGGTCTTTGTCCCAAACATTATGGAGGGCACTGTATTTCTGTGATATCCTACATGACTTCTTTACATCCCAAAACACTTTATAATTAATAAGCAGTTTTGAAGTGTAGTCATTGTTATAATGAACACTCCTTGTTGGTTCTCCATAGAATAGAACAAATTGCCTTTTCTGTTACTGTCAGGTTATTGTAACAAAACGTCAAAGCGATTGATTTTTAATGTTTATATTTTACTGCTTTTCATTTTCCAGGAACGGACGAGACTGCACCAAGCTGCATGGGTGCAGCTACAAACACTAAACTGGTTTCAAATAATGCGCATCAATTCCGTAAGGACTTCATCAGTAGGGTTTGGCTCACATACCGCCGTGAATTCCCACAGTTAAAAGGATCCTCTCTCACAACAGATTGTGGCTGGGGCTGCACGCTAAGGTCTGGTCAAATGTTGTTAGCACAAAGTCTTCTGCTCCATTTTCTTGGTCGAGGTGAGTGTGTTGTTTTGATGAGAAACTGCATTAGACTTTACAATGCTGTTTTGGTATATACATATTAAAATGCTCACTCTCTGTATGCAATTGACTATACGGATCAACAGTATACCTAGCTTGATCACTGTTTGTACCATGTTAGCTGATTTGAAAGGGAGTGATAATAGGATGACAACATGGGGAGGAATTGGTAATCAGAATGTTGTGAGTCTCCTGAAAATACATGTATTTTATGACACTATTATGGTCAAGATAAGGTTTTGCAGTTTAAAAAATATATATATTTGACATTTTCTTTTGCAGATTGGGTCTGGGAAGATGTGCCACAAATGGTTCCCATGGAATCTGAATTCTTCAAGTTGAACATATCAGAATCTGATGATGATGATGATGATGATAATGCAGGTTTTACCTTTCTGCCACCTTTGGAAAACTCACTTCAGGACATAAGTCAACAACCGGACTTGTCTATTGATGAAAAACTATCTTTAAATACAGTCGATGCAACAAGCGAGGATGAAAAGCTGCATCGGACCATAGTCTCTTGGTTGGGGGACAGTCCAGCAGCAACATTTGGAATACATAGACTGATAGAGTTGGGTGAAAACTCTGGCAAGCGAGCTGGGGATTGGTATGGCCCATCTGTAGTGGCACACATTTTAAGGTGAGTGGATTTTACAGGTTTTCTATTGACAAACTCGGTGTGATACAGCTACCATGATACAGCTACCAGGGCTCAAAAATGTAGGGGTATTAAATATTTTGGAAGAACAAAGTTCAAATAGCTAACTACATTGTGAATATTGATTTTGCACATTGCGGTTTGGAAAGGAAGCAGGGAGCCTTTAAATTGTACACTTGGTTTAAATCACAGATATTGTGATGAGGCTTAAAACCAAAAGAATCAAATATAACCAAAATGTTTTTTTTACACATTATTTTGGATACCTTTCTTTTGCCTTGCCCACTTGGCTAGATAACTAGCCAAGAGAGTTGGCACATGCCTTGCTGAATGATGCCATATTTATCTATTTCTTGTGATCATACTCCTGAAGTAGCTGAATGTAATTGGGTTCAAACATGCACTCGTTCCTGCCTGAAACTGCAGTTCACTTTCCATAATGCATTTTATGCTCTGAACATTTTTGTATATGAAATAACTTTATTGTAATCACATGCAAAATGTGTTTTAATGCAATTGAAATGTGGAGGAAGTCTGCATTGATCTTTGCTACACGTCATTGGTCGTAGGCTCCCAATCTGAAAAACAACCCTCCATTGCCATCCTCTGACTCGTAGAGCTATGCCAGTTTTACATCCAATTTGCCAGGTCGCCCTCGATCACATGTATTCTAACCTTCCAGACAAGCCTTCTTAAAGGCAGTCATGTACAGCGTGGGGGCAAATTTAAGTAAAATTGTCACAACAGAGTGGCTGTTATGATAGAGGTTGTAGAAAACAGTAGCTATTGTTGAAGTAAACTTGACAAGCTGTGGTGCTGAATACTTTAAATGGTATTCGCTATAGGTGGATGGATATGCAGTCCAATGTTGGGAGGACTGATTAACTAGCCTTCTGCTATGCTGCTTATTTAGTACAATACAGAACAATCCTGTAACTTATTCTCTGTAGGAGTTCCATCAACTCCCATGTGCTTCTTTTGGAAGTTATCTACATTAGGGCGTATTTTACAGCGATGGGTTAATATTTCAGCATATCTTTGGGATGGATGAAGAACTAGGAAATCCAGTGTAAACTTCATCACCTGCTCCCAGGTCCCCAGGGTTGTAACACAGCTGCATTAACTGCTGCACCACTATTGTGCTTTTTTTTTATCTTTGAAATCTACTGATTCCTTGGCATGAATAATCAAAGGTGGGGTACTTTGAAATGATTATGCCTTCATGGTCAGGAGAGATTTTAAGTCTCAGTTTGAAGGCCTCTTTATCTGATGCTTATTGGAATGGCACAATGGTGCAGCAGGGAGTCCTGCTTTCTGGTGGTTAGAGTGACCCGGTTCTATCCGAAGCTCTAGTGCTGTCCATGTGGAAGTATGCATATTCCCCCTGTACACTGTGGTTTCCTCTCACACTACAAATATGGGCTAGCTGATGGGTTAATTGGCTACTGTAAATTACCCCTCCTGTAGTTGAGTGGTAGGAGAATAGGGGGGGGGGGGGGGGGGGGGGGAGTGATGGCTATGAGGTAAAATAGTTATTGGGGAATGTGAGCGAATGAATTTAGTTGGGTTGCTTTGAGAGGTGGTATAGACTTGATGGGCCAAATGCTGCTATGTCGTAAGAAAGGATGATAACACGAGTATGCTGCCAGTGTTGTTTCATTATGAATAGATTGGATAAATGGAGCCCAGTACTGTGGAATTGTTTTTGATTAAATACAGTGGTGACTTATTAGGAAAAATGTAAATGAAATAGTGGAACAGCCAAGGAAGCTACCTTGAGGAATATTTATACAGATATTTTCAAGCGGCAATAATTATCTTCTAATTACTGTAATGAACGTGTACTGGTATGATTCCAACTGCTATGCAGTTTTCTTTTCAAGTAAGGCCTAGTTGAATATATGTTTGATCCTGAAGGCATGCACTCTCCCTTTCATTCATGTATATTTAAGTTCGTACCAAATCTTTGAGTTCAAGAACAAGTGGTTCAGTGGGTTATTGATTATTATGTGTCACTTAATGGTACAAAGTGATGGTTCCAACACCTTTTGATTGGGAAGAGAGTGATAATTGTTCATTGCTAGATTTATCTTGGGATTTTATTTTGTGTGGTAACACATATCTGGGCAACTTTCCAAATTGTTGGCTAGATACCAGCATCAAAGATGTATTGCAACAGCTTGCTTGAGATGAAGGGTCGTTTAATTCTGATGTGCTGGCCTTTACCAGTAGAGCCAAGATGTTATCAAGCCTACAACCTTTGCTGTAAAAATGGGCCATTGTAATTGTGAATAATTAGCCCTATGTATGCATCCTTAATCTAGATCTGGTTTCTATGTCAAGCACCACCCGGTGTTTAAAATATGTCCTCCTCATTTCCCCGCACTGTTACTACCTTTTTGCAACCATTCTCCCCCACTTCCCTCCTTCCCTCCAAAGATCGTTTGCTAATGTGAAGAGTGGTACGACAATTGTGCTGCATGCAGCTAACTTGAGTTAATAGAAATATAACATTTAGTCGTCATCTTCAAAGATGATTGATTGCAGTCATTGATGTCTTGCTTCCACTCAGGGCCGGATTTACCTATAAGCTAGACAAGCTTAAGCTTAGGGCCTCGAGGTCTAGGGGGGCCTCCAGCCAAGGCAGGCCACCTACCGTTCAACTCTGGGCGGGCCCCCCTCTCTATCTCTCTCTCTCTCCATCTCCCCCCGCTATCCGTGTCCGGGCCGCCGGGCTCCACTCGCTCCTCATCCGCCGGCACGGCAGGCCGCCTTGCACATGCGCATTGCTGCGACCTGCACGTCCTTCCCCCTGCACATGCGCACAACCACGGCCAGCACATCATCGGCCGCCCTGCGCATGCGCACTGCAACGGCAACTGGTCGGCGCTGGGCACTTTCTCCCTTGCTTTGAATTGTGGGAGATTTGGCCGCCATGGCTGTCCGGTCGCTGCCTCGCCGCCAGCGCTGAAAACCAACGCGGAGGGGGCCTCACAAGTGGAACAGCTTAGGGCCTCTCTGCATCTAAATCCGGCCCTGCTTCCACTCCAGTTAGTGGCAGCTAAACACCATTGTGCACGACTTGCACACTGTTGTGATACTTATGGGATAGGCATATGGGTTGTTTAGAATGTTATACAGGTATAAATACTCTTGCCCTTATCAATGCTTCTCCTCTATTCTGTGTGGTCACAGGCCATGATCTCCTTTGAGGCAGTGTGGATATTACATTTTAAGAGGTTTGTGAACATTTTTTGTTCATTTTTTAATTTGTGTTTTAGTATCATGGCATTACAGGCAAGGCCAGCATTTATTGCCAATCACTAATTCCTCTTGAGAAGGTGATGGTGATCCATCATCTTGAACCGCTGAAATCCTGTGGTGTTTGGAGTGCCTGCATTTATACCCAATGATAGTGAAAGACCAGTGATATGTTTCTAAAACAGAATGTGCAACTTGGAGGGGAACCTGCTGGTGGAGGCATTCTCATGCCCCTGCTACTCTTGCTTATCTTGGTGGTACAAGTCATGGGCGTGGGAGTTCCTGTTGTAATAGTGTGGCAAGTAACTGCAATGACATTTTTGTATGGTATATATGCTGCTAATTTCACCAACAGCAGACCGAATAAATGTTTAGGATGATGGACGATATAGTAACTAAGTGGATCATTTTGTGCTCTGTGATGTCAAGCTCCTTGAGCTGTCAGAGCTGCGTTCACCCAGATGAGTAGATTTATGCTATTTAGATGGTGGGAAGGTTTTGGAATGTCAGGAGGAGAGTCATTTGTTGCAGGATACCCAGTTCTAAACCTGCTTTTACAGTATTCATGCTATTGATGTGGTTGAATTTCTCCTATGATTGTAGGTGACGTTAATACCATTGAACGTCAAGGTTAGGTGGTTAGCCTCTTGTTATAGATGGTCATTGCCTGGCACTTTGTATCATGAATATTATATGCCACTTACCAGCCAATGCACAAATGTTGTGTTAGTCTTGCTGTGTTTATGCATGGACTATTTCCTTTGTTGAGGGGTTGTAAATGAATTGAAGATATCCACTTCTGATCTTGTGAGATGGAAGGACAGTCACTGATGAATCGGTGGAACATTGGACAGCTCCTGCACTGAAGACTGCTGCAATGATGTGTGGGGCTAGAATGATTCACTTCCATCATCTACTACCATCATTTTTATGCAAGGTTTGACTCCAGCCACGAGCGCAGTTTCTGCTCGATGTAAATTGATACAAGTTTTACAAGGACTTCTTTATGCTGCAGTCAGTCAAAAGTCACCTTGATATCTCCTCACCTCTGCAATTTGTCCGATTGGTCATCAGTAGGACGAAGGCCTGGAGCTCGATGGTCTTGATGAGGAACTGGATATCGGTGAACAGGCTTTTGGAGAGTAATTGTCACCTAGCAGCACTGTTGATGACCCTCCCATTACTCTGCTGATGGTTGAGTGCAGACTGATTAGACGGTCTGAGTGATTAAAAAGTCTGATATAATCTTACATCCAGATAGTTTGACCCTTGGTTCACCAAGCAGCTTTTTAAAAGAAGAATAAATGATAAATGGGTTGGAGTGACAGTTGGAACAGCATCTGATAGTCCAGAAAATCTGACAATCTGATACCATCAAAGTCACAAGGTTGTCAGATTATTGGTGTTTTACTGCAATTAGTCAAATTGGATGACCTGCATTTTGGTGAACATTATGTATCAGGCAATTTTGCAAATTATTGGAAATGTCAACATTGTAACAGCACGTTGTATTTCAAGGTTAGATGGTTTATCTCTTTTTAAAATGCGCAATGTTTGGCCCTTCGCCATGATATAAGTTGGAGTCCCCATGCTGTCTTGGGAAGCATGAATGAGTAATATATTTACCAACAGTGTTCATTTTAGGTACAATTTTTAAAAAAAAGTTTAACATTTTAAAGAAAGTTATTCAAAATGGTGCTGAAGTGCAGAATATTGATTGGTTGTCCTTAAACTTTTCTTCAGTTTAAAAAAAAAAAATCAGCTGTTTCAGAGTTTTTTTAGAATTAAAGTGAGTCCAATTTGATTAACATTGATTCGATGGTGAATGTCTAAACCTATTTAAATTCATTTTGTTAGGAGAGCAGTGGAAGATGCAGTGGAGCCCGAGCTACAAGGAATAACAGTTTATGTTGCTCAGGACTGTACGGGTGAGTGCCATGGTATGGTAATGAGGAGAGCTGGCTGGGCATTCTGCCCAGTTCTGCCAGTCATTTGAAATTGATGATGCCAGGCAGCATTTAACATTATTGAACATAACTCGTGTTTGATTTATTAAGAGTCAATGCTCTTGTGTTTTCCAGGAGCATAATTTTAATCCTTTTTGTTCACTGCTGTCAATTTGGAATGAAGATCAAGGTGGTTGTGGCGGCATATTTATTCCTGTATAAACAATGTCATTGTTTTAGTAAACCACAACTCCCACTTTCATTTTGTATAAATACAGAAAATGGTTGAACTGTACAATGGGTCAGGCAGCATCTGAATTAGAAAGAAAAAAGATAGGTTACCATTTTAGGGATATGGGATGGAAGAGCTTTGATTAAGACACCATAAGAGTACAAATGTAATAACATATTTTGCAAGAAGACAAGACTTTATGTTGTTGTCCGTAGGTTTATGGTTTTATATACAATATCTCCATCTTAGAAAGATGGTGCAAAGGGCATTATGCTTCAAAATGTCAACTCAGGCAGTCATATAAAGCACATGAGAAAGATCGACGGCCTTGATTTTAATCTCTCCTGCCAGACGACCGGAAGGTGTGTTTAGGTCAGTTGCAATTTACTCTCAGCCCGAACTGTCTATTTATTTATTTATTTATTTATTTGTTCATTTGCTTCAGTGAAGTCTGTGGAGCATGAAGCAGTGTGTGCTATAAATTGAGCCTCTGATACCTGCTTGTCCTCTCCAGCTAAGAAGTTTGGGTATCATCTTGCAGTTTATATCACCTTGTGATCTTTTATCATCTTTTATTTATTTCCTAATTGATTGCACTTGTCTTGGTCTCTTTATAAATGTCAGGAAAGACATTTTATATTAATTTTGAAGTTAATTATTTTGCTTATTGAATGGGAATGGATTGAGATGTGTCAAGGTAGGTTGTGTGAAGTTATTTAATATTTTAATAGTGTATTCTGAAACATTTGTAAACAGAAATGTTTAAATGTTCATGTAATTTGTGTAGTATTTAAGAGATAGGTCTTATTTCCTGATTCATGGCTTAAAGTCCTCCTTGAGGGATGAAAATTTGATTCTGTTGCATGAAAATGCCCAATGTGAACTGTATCCAATCTCAACACAAACTAGACTACAGAACCAAATTTAGTTTAAAACTAGAACCTGGAAATCCATTGGCCCATTTTTGGGTGCCTTAATTTTGGTACATGACTCTCCTAACACTGTTTTTAAAAAAGCTCTTGAAAGATTGTAAAATTCATTCATGCCCATTTGAAAAATATGTTATTGGTTTAACGCTACTCTGCTTTGTAACCACGGATCATTAATGAATACAAGCAGCACTCTTCCACTCACTGGGGTTTGAATGAACGCTGCATGATGACAAAGATGTGGTTGATTGCTTTTGATGGTTGGAGCGCGGAGGGTGCAGAATAGTATGTGCAATAGCTGTGATCTTTGTTCAGGGACACTTCTGGCAGGAAATTGTCAGGGTCTTGTCTAAGGACATGAGTGCACTCTCTGAATGCTTCCACTCTGGAGAACCTTGCAATGCAGTCAAAAATCTTGAATGCTTGTGCCATGTAAATAAATAATGTGGGTGGAGCATACTTGCTGCCAACTCTTGGGATGGGAAATATACCAGGGACTAAACTATGAGAGCAGAGCAAGAGCATGTGAATCTGCTTGAGCTTTAAAGTCACAGACACTAGTGAGGACCAGCTTGTGGAAGGGTTTCCTGTGTTAACATTCTTTTAAGAGATATGTGGGTAAGAGAATTGCTCCTGGCTATGCCTAGGTAGATCATGTTGCTGGGTGTTTTCCCTTCTCTTCCCTTCTCTTCCGTGCCCCGCAACATCACTTCTCCATCATTAAAAATAGAGGAGGTGGAGAGGCTTTTCAGAAGACAGAAAAGCCGGAAAGCACTAGGACCAGACAATGTTTCCCCCTCTACTCTCAAGCTCTGTGCCGAACAACTGGCACCGGTCTATACAGACATTTTCAACCAGTCCCTGCAAACCCGTACTGTCCCAGCCTGCTTCAAAGTCTCCACTATTGTCCCTTTACCCAAAAAGGCAAGGATTACTGGTCTTAATGACTACAGGCCTGTCGCACTGACCTCTGTAGTAATGAAGACCCTTGAAAGGCTTGTGCTGGCCAAGCTGAAAAATATCACGAACCCCCTGCTGGACCCTCTGCAGTTTGCATATCGGTCCAAGAGATCTGTGGATGGTGCAGTCAACCTGGGCCTGCACTTCATCCTCCAGCACCTAGATGGCCAGGGGACCTAAGCGAGTATTTTGTTTGTTGATTTTAGCTCTGCATTCAACACCATTGTGCCAGAGCTACTACACTCCAAACTTTCTGAGTTGACTGTGCCTGAACCTCTCTGTCGGTGGATCACCAGCTTCCTGACAGGCAGGAAGCAGCATGTGAGGCTGGGAAAGCACATCTCGGACCCGCAAACCCTCAGCATAGGAGCACCGCAAGTCTGCGTACTTTCCCCTCTCCTCTACACCAATGGCTGCACGTCCACTGACACCTCTGTCAAGCTTCTCCAGTTTGCGGACGGCACAACCCTGATTGGACTGATCCAGGATGGGGAGGAATCTGCCTACAGACAGGAAGTGTCACAGCTGCCGTCCTGGTGCCATCGCAACAACCTGGAGCTCAATGCTCTTAAGACATGGAATTGATAGTAGACTTTATGAGAGCTTCCCCTCCCCTCCCTCAACTCACCATCAACAACACCACAGTCACATCTGTGGCGTCTTTTAAGTTCCTGGGAACCATCATCTCCAAGGACCTTACGTGGGAGGCTACCATCGACTCCACAGTCAAAAAGGCACAACAGAGAATGTACTTCCTGCGGCAGCTGAGGAAGTACAATCTGCCACAGGCAATGATGGTCCAATTCTATATGGCTATCGTAGAGTCTGTCCTCACCGTCTTCATCATGGTCTGGTTTTTGCTCAGCCACCAAGCACGACATCCAGAGGCTGCAGCGAATCGTCTGATCAGCTGAGAAGGTTATTGACTGCAACCTTCCCTCCATTGACGAACTGTACACTGCAAGGGCCAGGAAGTGAGTGGATAAGATCATCTCTGATCCCTCTTACCCTGGCCACAAACTCTTTGAATCACTTCCCTCTGGAAGGCGACTACGGACTGTCAAAGCTGCCACAGCCAGACATAAAACAGCTTTTTTTCGACGAGTAGTAGCTCTACTCAGTAACCAAAAATCTGTAGCCTCCTTTTGCTCTGGTATTTTATTTAATTCACATGTTTAATCAATAATGTTTTATAATTAATGTTTAATGTTTTATGTATCATTCCTAACTGTCACTGTATGTCAAGTTGTCATTTGCAGGCGGAGCACCAAGGCAAATTCCTTGTATGTGAATACTTGGCCAATAAACGTATTCATTCATTCAATATTAGTCACCTGCCAGTCCACTGGCACCTCACCCATATCTAATGATAATTCAGATATCTCAGCCAGGGCGCTTGCAATTTATTTTCTAGCTACCCATAACGTCTTTGTGCATATTTGATCAGACCGGTGAGATGTGTCTACCTGCATGCACCCGAGGACGTTTAGCACCTCCTCTACCATAATATGAACTTCCGCAAGACACTTCCATTCACTGTCCCAAGTTCCCCAGTCTTCATAACTTTCTCCACAGTAAGAACATAGGAGAAATACTCATTGAGGATTTTGCCTACGGAAGCAAATAACTCCTGCGGCTCCACACAGAGATGACACTCTGGATTCTGAGGGGCCCTATTTTCTCTCCAGTCATTCAATTTCCCTTACATTACAAACACAGATAGCGTAATTTATCCATTTTTAGAAGATTAAATAATGTTTCTACATTAACAGAATGAATAATAATGTAATTTCTGAAGTCATTTAGTTGAATAGATATTTTTTCAACTCATGAGAAACCAGGTGAGAGCCAAATTGAACTAAATGTGGGCAAAAAACGTTGATTTCCAATTTGCTTGGGGAAGGCAAGAAATAAAGGACACATTTTCAAGGGAATAGAGCATGTTGCCTTGATTTTTTAATTGAACATAATGTATGTGCAGGGAAGCAAAAGAACATATTTGCAAATGTTATAAGAACAAACTGTGACTAACGTGTTGCACTCTTTTTAGTTTATATTGCTGATGTAATGGAAAAACATTTACAAACCCATGAACATGGAATGCCAAATTCATCAGAAAGAAATGCTGTTGTTATCCTAATACCAGTGAGACTTGGAGGGGAGAAGGTCAACCCTGAATACAAAGAGATTGTAAAGGTATCGGTGATAGGAAATCTTTCCATCATATTTAGATGATTCTTTGCTGCTTTGTTGTAACTTTTTTTCATTTTAGTTTCAAATCCTATAATACTGACCTGGGTCATATTAAATTACTAATGGTGAGGAAATTCTACACATTTTAAAACAAATTTTGATTTATACTGGTGTTGTGGTTCCAGTAAGGCTCATCCTTAACCAAAGAAGTAGAAACATTGACTTCCTGTTACTAATTATTCTTGAGTAACTTCTGCCAAGTACTACATTTGTATTTAAGATTGATGAGATCCAGATTTGTTTTGGTTGTGATGCTCTCCATTGTTACAAAGGCTGGTGCCTCAATGAAAAGTATTTGTATTTGGGGAAGGTGGTCTATATTAACCTCAATAATGTAATGAAACATAGAGCAGTACAGCATACGAACAGGCCCTTCGGCCCACCATGTCTGTGCCAAACATGGTAGCAAGACCATCTTTTTTCCACCTGCACAAAATCCATATCCCTCCATTTCCCTTCATGTCCTTATGCCCAAAGATTATAGAGCAGAGCAAGATGCGCCACTGTGCGAAAAAAGAGTAGTATGACATGGGTATGACACGACGCCATTTTATTGAGCAGCAATTTACAATAGTATTAATAACATTTACAATGATATTAACTAAATATGTGAAGTGATCGATTATATATAACACACTTTTCCCTACAACACTGATTACACCAAAGATGATAGAGCGGATCAATCTTTGGAACGGATTACACCAAAGAAACTAGAGGAGCATTGCCCGCTGCCTCGGGAGCGCAGACCGCGGGCAGACGCTTGAGGCTCTCCCGCCGGCTGCCTTCATCTGGTATCGTGGGGACCGAGAATCAGTCCTGGATCAACTCAGGAGTACAGGAAACGTCCTCTTCCCCCAAAGATACTAGAGGAGCCTCTTGTATTTTAGCTTTTCCCTGCGACCTGATGTAAGAGCAGATTGTATAACTGTGGAGTCCGTCCCCCCTACCAAAAATGTCGCGTTTGGCATAAACAAATTGCGGCCGTGACGTTCCGTTACGTACTACACGTCAGCCCATTGGATTTCGGAGGAGTGGTCTATCTTGTTCTGCTCTATAATCTTTGCTTATGCCTATCCAAAAGCCTCTTAAATGCCATATTTGTATCTACCGCAACCACCAACAATGGCAACATGTTCCAGGCACTCAAAATCCTGTGCCCCGCACATCTCCTTTAAATTTGCCCTTCTCACTGAAAGCTATGCCCTCTAGTTTGATGTTTCCATGCTGGGGAAAAAAGATTCTGTCTGTCTACCCTATCTATGCCTCATAATTTTATATACCTATCAGATCTCCCCGCAGCCATTGGCGTTCCAGAGGAAACAATCCAAGTCTGTCCAACTTTAGGATTACCTTAGCTCACCTGTATCTAATGCCCTCTACTCCAGTCATGGGAAGCATTTTTGTTTTGTGGGAATGGGGTGCTCAAAAGTGCAAGGTGACTAATGATGCTTTTGAATGGTTATGACTCGGGAGTGGAATAATGAAGATTTTCTGATGTGTCTGGAAACTTTTATTCATCACTGGAAATTGATCTATGAACTACCTCTGCTAGGTCACATCCTCATTTTGTATGATTTAATACATATATTTGCTTATTTGTGACTTACAAATTAGACTTTTTCTCACAACCCATAATGAAAAATGAGAGCTTTCTAACAATTTGGAACAAGGAGCCAGTTTGATTTTGCTGTTTAACTTGCAAGAATTTCTTTTTGGGGGGGGCGGGGAGGGTAATTTTTCATATTTGATCCACTGTCAAGATTTTGAATAGTTAATTTTTTTTCATCCATATCTTTTGTACAAACTTTGCAAAGAGTAATTCAGGTCGGGCTTTGAATTGTCTGCTGCATAGCTTATAAGTACTGATCCAAGCACAATCCATGTTTAAATCTCATCTGGACCAGAAAGCCCAAATAGATTTTCACTTTTTGTTTGGTAATCGTATGACCACTAGAACAGTAATATTTTAACAAAAACTGATTGGTGGAGATTGAGCAGAGGAAGTCCAAAGAAGGGTCTTGACCCGAAACGTCACCCATTGCTTCTCTCCAGAGATGCTGCCGGTCCCGCTGAGTTACTCCTGCATTTTGTGTCTATCTTCAATTTTCTTGGCCCTGCTCTGGGAGTAGAAATGGGGGCGGATCCGGACCGCAACGGCCGTGAGCCCCAGGCCGAGTTCGGCGATCGTTTGCCTGCTTCTGCTGCTGTTGAAAATTAGACGTTGCGTCGCTCCAGGGTCTTGGGCCTGTCCCATCTTGATTGTCAGTTCCACGACAGGCCGTTGGCGCGCGAAGATTTCGTTCACTGCAAGAATTTCGGAGCCCCACGCGATGTCGCGCACAACTACATACCCCTCCGCGCTTCTAAGTGGGACCGGCCCCGCGCGGCCATATGGTGCCCGTACGCCTCAAGCGAGCACGAGGTTGCGTAATTTGCGAGCCAAGGACGCGTAAGTGGGACAGGCCCTTAACTCAGCAGATCGGGCAGCAACTCTGGAGGACATGGTTCCAAAGTGTCACCGATCCACCTCCCGACCCATTCCACTCAGGTTGAAAGCATTCTCAAAACAACCTGCAGACTCCTGCTTAGCTCAGCTATTTACTCAGCTGAGCTTTTTTGATTATATAGTGAAAGAGAAACAACATGGAAAAATGCTGACGAGCAACTACCCATTTACACTAATCTTATTAACCATTTAAAAAATTCTTCCCACATTCATCAATTCCTCGCAGATATCACCACTTACCTACACACCAGGGGCAACTTGCACATCTTTGGGAACCGGAATATGTAGAGGAAACCCACATGGTCACAGAGAGAACATGCAAACTCCTCACAGACAGTACTTGAGGTCAGGACAGAACAGTTTCTAGCATTATGAAGCTACAGTTCTAATAGCTGTGCCACTATGCAACTCTGCTCTGTAGCCTGAATATTTGTTTATTTGAAATTTCATTGAAATTACTTGTAGCATTTTAAAAAAATCATTACAGCATCATGGAATGATGTTATAATAGAATGTTGTTTTGAAGATGTGTTAAAAGCCTCCTAAACCATGTAATAGATTACCCATGCCTACGGCCTTGAATTTATCCACATGATAAGTTTTTATTGCACTTCACTTAACATATGAAAAGAGTGCTAACTAAGCATGCTTAGCAGGACAGGTAATAAATACCTTGAATGTTTCCAGAGTCAAGGCTGCTCAGTCATTTAAACAAACAGTTTTTATGTTCTTTATAGAGATTTTACAATGAAAGACAGTTAACAGCCAATTAAATACTTGTGTTTTTGTGGCCATTAAACACTGTTTGGAATTTTATAAATACCAATGTTAAAAACTCAATCCTGTTTTCTTTTAAATAGCAATCACCTCTATGGTTCAATAGGATGCATAATATCTCAGGAAATTAATCAACCTTGCAGATTACCAGAGTCTCAGGTTCTTAAATTAGGCAAGATCTTTCAGAATGATAGAATTGGCCACAGTTACACAGACACATTGCTGGTGCAGACATTAGCTCAGGGCATAATCAGATTTAGCCATGGTCTTGTTTTTCAGTATTTTTATTGTCACTGTTTTGTCTAATTTATATTTTGTGTGTTTGAGTCTATGCCTGTGATGCTGCTGCAAGCAACATTTTCATTATACCTGTATCTCACTGTACTTGTGCATAGGATAATTAACTCTATTTGACTTGATTTTTTAATAACTTGCCAAAAATTTAGTAAAATGTAGAACAAATATAATTTTAATGGATGACTGCCGGAATCCACACCACTACAGCATAATTAGGATCTTTGAGACAGAAAATTAAGGGCCTGTCCTACTAACGTGACTTTTCAGCGACTGTCTTCGACCTTCAAGCTCGAGGGCACTTGCCTGAAACCACAAGCTCGATCGACCGCGTGCACACACACACACGCACACGTACGTACACACGTGTCGGGGGCCAGGGACAGCGGGGGAGCGCTGTCTGAAATTCACACACGTGATGAACAGGAAGGTAAAAGACGGCTGGCACAGTGTACAGTAAGTCCTTTAGAGAGCGCGGGTGGGTGGAGGAGGGGGGGAGGGAAGGAGTGGAGACACTTTTAAGAAGCCAGACAACTTTTAATAAAGTTTAGCGGGCATTTAACAATACCAGTCAATTTTCCTTGGTTCTGAAAACCCCAATGAGCCAATTAAAATGCCCAGTCAGCAAAGGGATTGCCTACGGCTACCTTGACTGCCTATAACTACATAGCGACGTCACTCCACTCGAACCATGCCGATCAATTTTTACTGGCGGAAATTTTTTCAGCATGCTGAAATTGTTTCCTCATCCAAACTGAGGCTGCGAGTATGCGGGAACTTCCCTCAAGCATGAAGGAGAGTTACAGTGACCTCCTAGGACCACGAGTCGACCATGCTGCGAGTTTGCGTCGAGCGCAAACTTTTCTAAACTTGCAAATTAGGTCACCGCAGTGGGACAGGGCCTTTAGGAAAAAGGTGTTGTTTCACTACACCCTAATTTCTTCACCACCTTCACTCACTACATCAATGATGGTAATGGAGATTAACATCAAAATAAATATGAAAAGATCTGCCATTATGCAAACACTAGTTATCCATTTCCTGCACAATCATTACCAATGTTTTGAATTCTCCACAGCTGTATTGTCAGTTTTTTTATGGCTTATACCATAAATGATTGTAGACCAAATGCAAAATCATTGTGGGGGTTGAATATTGTTTTCCAATTTAGAAAGGATATGATTGTAGAGTTGTCATTTAAAAAAAAAAAAAAAGTAGAACATGTTTTAACAGTTCTTTTCTTAAATAGGGGGTCTTGAGTCTTGAGTTCTGTGTTGGAATTATTGGTGGAAAGCCAAAGCAATCTTTCTACTTTGTCGGATTTCAAGGTTTGTATATTTAGCAATTGGTGTGGGATTTTTTTTTCTCCAATGACCACCAATGTAATTATCATACATGTTGCCCTTCTGATTTGGTTGCAAATTGTAATATATTACAATTTTATCAGTGATGGAAGCATTGAGATATTATTGTCCAAAAAATTCTAAGGAAATGTGGTAGCCTTTCCTAGGTCATATAATAGAACATTGAACATTACTGTCTCGGGCTTCCAACTCACAATGTTGTGCTGAATGTGATGCCAAATTAAACTAATTTCTTCTGCCTGCATTTGATCCATATTCCTCCATTCCCTGTAGAGTTATGATCCTATCTAAATGCCACTATCATTTCTCCTTCCATCACCACTCCTGAAAGCACGACGCAGGCATCCGCCACTCTGTGTTTAAAAAATAAACTTGCCCTGCCCATCTCCTTTAAACTTCTGCCCTCTTGCCTTAAAGCTATGTTCTCTCATATTGGGCATTTCCATCCTTGTTAAAAGGTTCTGACTGTCTACCCTACAATATCCCTTTCATAATTTGATAAAGTTCTGTCGGGTCTCTCCTTGTTCTTTAATATTTTGGAGAAAACAATCCAAGTTAGCACAAGCTCTCCTTATGGCTAATACCCCTCGTACCCAATAACATCATGGTAAGCCTCTTCAGCACTCTGTCCAAATCCTCCTACATTTACATCCAAACCGTTTACATATATCACAGACAACAGGGGTTCCACATTCTTCCTGTAATGGGGTGACCGGGAAAAAAAGCTGCAACATGACTTACTAACTTTTAAACGCAATTCCCTGATCAATGAATCTGTCCTGTGGTATGCTCTGACAGTTTTCTTCAGTGCCCACAACTCCACCAATTGCTGTGCCATCTGCAAATTTACTAACCAACTTATCTATACTTCTGTCAGGGCCATTGATATATATACCACAACATTATGAGCATGTATTGTTATGGAATTACTATTTAAAGGAAACTTTTAGGACATCAACAATAATACCCCTGCATTTCTTCAAAAATCATGCAATATTTTAAGTTTATTTAAAGAGAGGTTAGGGCCTTCAATTTAAGATCTGATCTGAAAACACAATTTTTATGAATATTGCCTCAATATTACATTTGAATATTGGCCTTGATTTTAGTACAAAACTAATATGGGACTTGAACCTGGAACAACTGGCTTTGAGGCAAAATGCTCCAAGTAAGCAAGTTTAAATAAACCTCTTTATAGCGAATGGCCTCTAATCCAGGCAGCGTTCTGGTAAACATCTTCTGCACCCTCTGCGAAGCCTTCACATCCTTCCTTAAAGGGGCAACCAGAACTCCACATAACACTCCAAATGCGGCCTAACCAAAGTCTTACAAAGCTGCAGCATGACTTCCTGACTCGTATGCAATGCCCCAACTGTACCCTACACCTCCTTTACCGCTTTATCTACTTGTGTTGCCCCTTTCAGAGAGCTCAGACCCTGAACCTCAAGAATCCTCAACACCAATCCTGTTAAGGGTCTTGCCATTAACTTTATACCTTTTCCTTACATTTCACCTGCCAAAATGCAACACCTCACATTTGCATGGATTAAACTCCATCTGCCAATTCTCTGCTCATTTCTGCAACTGATCTATATCGCACTGTCTACTTTGACAACCTTGCTACCTCTCTGCAACTCCATCAATTTTGATGTTGTCTGTAAAATTACTAACCAACCCATTTACATTTATTTCCAAGCCGTTTATATGTATCACAAACAAAGGATCCAGTATAGATACCTATGATAATCTAGCCACAGGCATCTACCTATAGACACCTGTGGCTAGAGGAGATACAAAGATCTTCGTCAAGATCCCTACAATACCTTCTTGCCTCCCTCTGTAACCTGGGATAGATCCTATCAGGCTCTGTGAATATTAGTCGCAGCATATTAGTATTCCCTCCATTGATCTCACTGTCCACCATGTCCTTCTCCTTGGTGAATACAGATTCAAAGTTCTTGTTTACAATATACAATACAATACAATACAATACAATACCTTTTATTTGTCATTTGAACCTCAGATAAGGTTCAAACGAAATTTGGTTTCTGCAGCCATACAAAAAAAGAACCAAGACACACACCAACACAATTCAATTCACATAAACATTTATCACAGTGAGTCCTCCTCACTGTGATGGAAGGCAAAACTTAAACATATCTCTCCCCTGCACTCCCCTCTCCCCCCCATGTCAGAGTCAAAGACAGAGTCAAAGCCCCCGGCGGGCGATGTTAAATGTCCCGCAGCCATTAAACCCACGCCGGGTGATGCAAGGCCACGCACCGGGTCTTGGTGTTGGAGCCCCGGCGGGCTCTTGGTGTTGGAGCCCCGGCGGGCGCTCACAAAGTCCCGCGGCCATTCCAAGCCGCGCGGGGCGGTGATGTAGGCCCCGCTCCAGGTAATCTTCAACCCCGCAACTCGGGCGGGAGAAGTCGCCGTTGCGGAAGCCCCGAAAAGCGGTCTCCCACCAGGGACCCGCGAGCTCCCGGTATTACTGTCCACAGACCTGCGGTTGGAGCTTCCGAATCTCCGGGTGTCGGGTCACAGCAGCGCTCCACCACAGCTCCACCCGCTCCGGACTCGGCCAGCTCCATGATGGTGAGTAAATCCGCAGCTCCGCGACTGGAGCCCCAGGTCATTCCTGTTGGAGGCCGCTCCACGTTGCAGCCCCAACGACAGCGGAGACCCGACAAAGAAAAGGTCGGGTCTCCCGTGCAGGGGAAAGACCTTAAAGTTCCCCCACCCCACCCCACCCCCACACACATACCCCGACAAAAAAAACAATAAAAACTACATAGAACAAGACAGAAAACAATAAAAAGACAGACGGACTGCAGAGGCTGCTGCTGACAAGAGTCGCGCCGCCCACCTGTACATTACTACTTTGTATACACTCTTGTGTCTCCTAGAATAAATTCCCTTTATCCTTTAGCAGTCCTGCCTTCTCCCTGGCTATTTTCTTGTTTTTAATGTACTTATAAAAAAAACTTTGGGATCTCCTTTATTCCCAAAGAAAGGGATTCTTTTTTTCTTATTTAAGAAAATGGTATGTTCTAGAACTAGAGAGAAAGAATGAATGATTACTGAAGATGAACCTGGGAACTGCATCTAGAGAAGAATTGAGTGAATTGAGTTTATACATTAATGACTTGTCTCTTATTAACTGTGCATGCAGAGTAACATTTTCTGAATTTCGGAATAAAGCGAAGCTTGGAGGTGTGATAAAGAATCTGCATAGTGGTTAGCCATGTGAAGTTGTGGGATAGCTAATGGGCAAATATGGCAGATGGAACCAAGTACAGAGGATTGTGAAATGAAGAGAATTGTGAAGTGACAACCTGGGAACTGCAGGTCCTCTGGCCTGGTCCCCACCCAGGATTTCCGCCCATATACTGCCGGGTATTGATGCTTGCCCAATAACGACATCTCTCAGGAAACAACTTCAGCTGGGAGACTTCCCACTCCTGGTAAAGTGGCAGAGTAAAAGTAACTGGTGATCACGGTTTAATGAACCAGATCTGCTGCAAAAATTACCGGTGAGCACAGGGCGGAGAACAGCTCGTATCCACCTCCATTAAGATAGTTCATGTGTTCACCTCACACCGCATCTCAGTGTCACTTTAATCTTACCTTCTAAATGTAACTTTTTATTTTTAATAAACTCAGGTTATTAGAAATCTCAGCTATTGGCAGCAATCTAGAGTTTTCCTGTCACGGATACAATGATGGAATGTTAACTCCTGATTCATGAATTCTTGCAGAATAAAAAATGTTTTTAAAGAATGTAAACCCATTGTAATTAAGGGAGTCTGCATGCACTTCTTGATAACTTCAGGAACATTTGCTGGAAATGGGAAAATTCATTCATTTCCTGAGCAGAAAAATTGAGTTGGTTTCTTATGCCCCTGGTCCCACTTAGGAAACCTGAACGGAAACCTCTGGAGACTTTGCGCCCCACCCAAGGTTTCCGTGCGGTTCCCGGAGGTTTTTGTAAGTCTCCCTACCTGCTTCCACTACCTGCAACCTCCAGCAACCACCTGCAACCTCCGGGAACCGCACGGAAACCTTGGGTGGGGCGCAAAGTCTCCAGAGGTTTCCGTTCAGGTTTCCTAAGTGGACAGGGGTTACTGTAATTGTAATGTAACTACACAGCCCACTGATGCTGGTTGTTAGAATGTGGAGATGATGCAAAGAACACTTTGCTGGAATTATTCCAGGGGTGAAAAATTCAGTTACAAGGTTTGAAAGATAATGAATGAAAACAGGACCTTCAGCCCACTGTGTCCATGCTGACCCTTGATCACCTGCTAACACTAGTTCTATGTTATTCCACTTGTTCATCCACACCCTACACACTAGGGAAAATTTACAAAGGCCAGTAAACTTACAAACAACTTGGGATGGGAGTTGACGGGCTTGTCCTTGTAGCAGAAAAGTTCGAAAAAATACTTTGAAAGAGCTACAAAATAATGACTGGTGCAGAATGTAAGCAGGGAAGCTATTCCCAAAAGGCAGATGATTTGAGAACTTAATTTGGGGCAAAAGATACAAAAGAGCATAAGAAAAAAGGTTTTTGTTATTGAGTGACATTGATATTGAACTCGCTACCGATAGGGATGGGTCGGAAAGAAATCAATAGATGCTTTCAAAAAGGATTTTAGCACTTGACAAAGTATATAATACATAGTGTTGTGAATAATTAGGGAATGGTACTGACTGGATTGCTGTACCGAGAGCTAATGTAAACACTTTGCTGTTTAGCCACTTGTGCTGTAACAATTATTTGGTTCTCTTACTGATAATTTGCATTCTTCATTTGTATTAATTAAAAGTTAGCCAATGGATATTGAATTATATTGAAGTTGCACTTTTACACAAATCATTTGGCTCTACCAGCTGAACTAGTTCAACCGATCCTTTCCTTCACCAACTTTGCCTTTTGAAATGGTCTGTGCTTAGTTTCTTACTGTAATTGTAATCAACAGACTTCCTTCATTCTGATAAACATGATCTTTTGCTTTCACCTTTTCCTGAATGCCTTGCATTTAGTCTGTTGCATGTATTCACTTATTTTAGATTCTCTCTCTTCCCCTCCAGATGTCCAATTCTGTATGTTCAAGAAGGAACTGCAGATGCTGGAAGACCGAAGGTACACAAAAATGCTGGAGAAACTCAGCGGGTGCAGCAGCATCTATGGAGCGAAGGAAATAGGCGACGTTTCGGGCCGAAACCCTTCTTCAGACGAAGGGTTGAAGAAGGGTTTCGGCCCGAAACGTCGCCTATTTCCTTCGCTCCATAGATGCTGCTGCACCCGCTGAGTTTCTCCAGCTTTTTTGTGTACGTCCAATTCTGTATGGTGGCTCCATAAGCATTATAATGCAGCAGCTACACATCCTACTGTCTCTGAAACTGAGATCTGTTGATTTTGGTCCTAAAATTGTAATGTATTAACTGTTGCCTTTAATTGAGTCACCAGTCTCTTTACATTTGTCACCTGAGGCAGACCTTACTCTTTCTTTATATCCCTGTATATATGATATTTTTTCCATATAATTAGTTTTTTTTTTGTACTGCATGGAACATTGAGACTTATTGACAGAAGATCATACTATTAAATTGTCTTTTATTTTTGATTGAGTTTTGCAAAATTAAAAAAAATATTGATAATTGCTTGTGTGAAATAAATTATTTTGTTCAAAGTATGGGTCGACCATTCAAAATGTCTGAAAGACTGCAGCCAAACTGTGTTTGTAAGGTGATGTATAGGTATCATGCACTCGTTGCACATTTTGAAGGAATGAAATTTGAAGAACAGGTCTGATTAGGGGTTTTGAATTTCTTTTTTGTCCTTCAAGATGACAGTTTAATTTACATGGATCCTCATTACTGCCAATCAGTCGTGGATGTCAGCTTGGAGGATTTCCCACTCGAGGTGAAGTTTTGTTTCTGTAAACCGCTAACTTCTCCTTCTCCTTTTACCTGTAAATTAAAATGATTTTGTTTGTGGTGAGGGGCCACGTTACATCTAATATAAACACATTTCCATCGTCGTTAAAACTTGTCAGTAATACAGTTGACAGAACCTTTTAAGCTTTCCTGTTTGTTAAATTTATGAGGGTTACTCGTGAATGTGTGGCATATGTTTCAACGTTACGTACATACAAATCCAATTAAGACTATTTGAAGTTCCAATTTCATAGAAACATTTGTGCACCAAGAGATTATTTCAAAACAATGCCTGTAAACTAACCAGGTAGTGGTTTGAGATTGGCTCTCATTTTGCGCAGGATCCATACATTTGGCAACATTTCTAGGTTACACTTGAAGCTAAACATTTAATTTTAAAAGAAATGGAAGTTCTTATTGATGTGTTATAATTCTTGTGTATAGTTGTGTTCCTGTTATATTTACAAAATTAAGTAGGTATAGTGGTGATGCAGTGGTTTAGTTACCTGATTGGTGACTAGGAAGCCTGGACTCGTACTTAATAGGGGTACAGGGTTTAAATTCAGTTAACAGCATGAAATTAAAAAAAAAAAAATCTTAGTAATGATGACAATGAATCTATTAGATTGTTGAAGCTGATAATTAATGGTAGATGTTAGAAAGTGATAAAACAAAGTGACGTAAAATGCCAACAAATTCAAATGTGTATGCTTAACAGCAGGTCACACTGTGCTAAAGGGGAGAAAGAAGCCGCATGCGACTGAGTTGCTGCAATAATGACCAGTTCTAATAAAGACAGAGAAAGCAGATTGCTGAAAGTTGAAGAATTTGATATTAAATCTGGAAGAAGCCCAGATGGGACATGAGGTGGTTTGTTAAGCTTGCATTGGGTAGAGGGCCACAGACAGATAGGTCAAAGAGGGAATAGGATGGAGGGCCTCTGTTATCCTGCAGAGACACAACATGTGCCCTCTCACCTCTTCCAATTCCAAAGTCCAGAGATCAAAAAGTCCTTCCAGTTGAAGCATACACTTCGTCCAGTCCAGAGTACTGCATTTGATATACACAGTATTGGAGAAACAACTCAGATTGGGCTACAGCTTTACAGAGCACCCATATTAAAGTGCTTGACAATTGACATCTCTGGGAGTGTGTTTAATGTTGGGGAAATGTTTGATCTGATCCCATGCATCTTATCCAGAAAAGCCAGTCCAATTTTGCAATTGGTGCAATTTCTTCAGGAATTTACCAGGTGACTTTTACTCTGGCTACCATCAATTTTGTATCATGTAACACAATTGTGTGACATGATCTAATTTATAGGCAAATGCATCCAACTAACTCTGATTCTGTCTTTTTTATTTTCCATTGGTAACCATGCATTACAACTTTATTTGATTGCATGAGACAGGTTTGGAATTAATTATATAATTTAAATTATTTTGTGGTAAGTTTTCTCTAATAGAAACATAGGTGTTTAAGGAAAGAAAAGTTGATGTTATATACGGTTGTATATATTTTAGTTAGTGAATTAGTGGAGCAGGCAGCGTTTTTTTGTCGAAGGGCTGATTCTACTATTTTGTTTTACATTTAGTCATATCACTGTCCATCTCCGAAAAAAATGCCATTTGGCAAAATGGATCCCAGCTGCACCATAGGACTTTATGCTTCCAGCCAATATTATTTTGAACAAATAATTGATGAAGTCACAAAGGTAAGTGGCAGGAATTATTGATGGTGTAGGTTGGGAGCAATCACTGGGTAAATTGTTCTTTCCCTGTTTGTCGTGAAATGTATTCAACTATTATTACAAGAGGTAAATGCTCTAAGTTAATATGGAAATGCTAATTTGGTGTGGCATCAAACCACAATTCTTGGATGCTCTGAGTTAATTGAGATTTGCTGCACTAATGCTAAGCAGTAGCAAAATAATCCAGGATTCCAACATTGATACTGGAGAATAGACTTCAATGTTTACGCATTATTTCTTCAGTATAAAACTAAAGCAACCATACTTACGAACCTTAAGCTTAGTTGAACTGCAGATGTTCACACTTTATTGGTTAATGATGGAGGAACAAGAAACATAATTGTCAATGGTGTGTGATTGTATTAGTACTGTATTGAAAAGACAATAGCTAATTATTTTCTTGGTTAGCAGCTGGAAGCCAAAGGGGAAAAGTAGAGATGCCCCAATTGTTTTTTAGTTTCATTTGAATTCTTAGGATCGGAAGTCAGAAAGCTACCAAGCCTGTCTTTTTTTTTGATTGGCCGTGCCATCTTCCTGATGTGGCCTTCAGTCCTTCCTTTTCCATAAAATCCGTTCCTGAGAATATTCATATTATTCGCTTCAAAAGGCTTCTGTGATTTCATATACACTTCTATTATGTTTTTGGAACACAAGTTCTGCCTCGCTTCCATTTTTCATAACATACCTGGTTTTTGAATTAATTCATGCAATGAGCAAATTGCCTAGGTCAATCTTGTCAATTCCTTTCATAACCTTAAACTTAATTAACTCACCACCTCAAGTTCAACTAATTTTGTGTACCATACTCATCAAAGCTATATTGAAAGCAGTTTGGTGACGACTGCATGCAAATTAACAATAAACATTCCTGTCAATGAGAAGTCCAGTATTAAATTTACTTTTTTATTAGCATTGTTCATTCATTTAATAGTCAGTTTTTCTCAAATAGTTGTCAAATATTGTCACCAGTAGGTGGCAATATTGAAAGTAAAATAGATCTAAGCTTGGCAAATCACTTTCATTAATACTCTGACTTAAATGAAGCTTTACATTGTGTGCAGTTCTGATAGATTATTTCATTCATGGCACACATTAAAGTTGGTTTGAATTGGGGAGGAAATGATTCTATTAATGCATGAAAATGTGCTTAACTGCAAGGAAATGTAATTTATCTTAAATTCTATTCTGTGTAAAAATTAGAATTAGCCATTTTAAATGTAAAAACTATTGATTTAACAGATGTAAAGCTATCCTTTGTTTAAATATAGTCACCACATTAGCAAACTCTTCCTCAGGTAGTCTTTGTATTGCATATCACTCAGATCTTTATGACCTAATTTCCTTGGGTGATGTACCCACCACAACGTCCAGCCACAGACCCCCAATTCTATACAGTTCAGTTCTACCCCTTCCAAAGATCTATAAAAAACACTGTTCTGGTAGAGGCATTGATTCAGCTTGTTCTTACCCTCTGAGTCTCTTTCTTCCTACTTTGACTCTATTCTTTCTTCCTTCGATCACTTCCTTCCCATCTTCTTCTTCTTCTTGCGTACGGCGTGTACAGCCTAAAGTTGGCGGACAACTTGTTCTATTTGATCTTATTTGATTGTGCACGTTGGGTTGATTGCATTAGTTGAAACCGGGTGGACCGCGTGAAGGCTGCAATCTCCCACCCCAAAGATTACCCAACTCCCTTCCCATATCCATCCATGATAACTCCGATACCCTCCATTAGATAGTGTCTGGTTTCCTAATCCCAGCTGGCACGTTACCTCAGTCCATCCCATACTACAATGGTCTGAGGGACCCACTTCCTTCAATAGAAGCCTAATAAGTCATTCTCCACGTCACTCTTCATTACCTGCCTGAACTCATTCTTCCATTGAACAATTTATCTTTCAACTCGTACTTGCTTTCTCCAGGTCAAAGATGTAACTATGGCAACTTCTTGGACTCAACCTATGCCTGTCTTTTTGTTAAATACATGGAATGGTTCGTGTTTCAGTCCAATTAGGTTCACCTCCATCAACTTTTTTTCTATAACATTCATAACTATTGCAGCTTCATGTCCTTGTATAGGACTGATATTTAATTGGTTTCACTGGCAATTTCCAACCTACTCTCATATGGTCCATTTCTGGGTACTTCGTGTTTTGACAGCTCTCTCTATTTTGGGACAGGTTAGCTACCAATAACCATTATGAGCCCACTGATTCACACAGCTGTCTTGCCTACATCCACATTTTTTTGTTGTGACTAAGTTCCATTTCTTTTTTCCATTGTATCTATTCTTCTGACAAGATTTTCCATGCTAGTTCCATGTAAGATGTTTTCCTTGTTCCTTAAACGTGTTTTCACTCCACCTTGGTTGTAGCTCTCAACCATGTCTCCTCAATTCCCTGCACTACTGCTCCCATTTCATCTACTCCGAGCCAGATCCCAGATCAGCTTCATCAATCGCACAGTCAACCCCCAGCAGGATCATCCATAAATCCTGTTCCCTCCAGTGGGATTCCACGACTCATTGTATCTTCTCATTCTCCTCCCCTGTTTTCAACATTCTGATGGTATTGTTCTGTCTGTGCCTCTGGTCCTACTCTTCCATCTCCACCATCGACTACCATCCCGTGGCATATTCCAATATAACTGTGAAAAATGCAACACTTGCTATTTTGCCATGTCCCTTCCCATTCTCCAGGGACCCAAACAGTCTTCCAGATGAAACAGAAATTAATTTGCACTTCTTCCAATTTAGCGTATTGAATTGGGTTCTATTGCAACCATGGTCCCTTCAATGGAGAAACCAAGTACAGATTGAGTGACCACATTTTCAACTTCTGCATTGCAATGCACAAGGTTGAACATCAGGAATGCACTGGCCCATACACTGCAGCTTGCTTGTGTCTCCACAGAACTGCTGACTAGCGAACAGCATGATCCGGCCCATTGAAGTTTAAAAAAAAATTTAGGCACATTAAATAAATGCCTGAGAGGAATTGAGAATCTCTTCATTCATTTATAGTTTTATCAGTGGTCTTATGCAGCATTATATGTATAATTTCACATTTCTGCAGTTTTACCTTTCATCATTGATCTGGGACTTGGTTAGAATGTCTGCTTGAAGTATTGTTAAAATGTAATCACTGGGTTCCCCAGTACGATTATTAATGGTCTCTGATGTGATACTGAATTACACAAACCTGGAAGGTTCCTGGTTTAGTCATTGTTCTATATTGAATGTACTCATTTTAACTAGGACTTGCTCTTGTATTGTAATAAGAAGCGGGATTTCCTGTTTCATATCATTAATTAGGTGTTCCTGCTCCCAGTTAATCTGAATTTTACTGAAAAGTACATGTGCAAAGGTTGAGTGTGAAAAGGATTGTGCATTATTATAGCCTGGTGATAAAGTCATATATCTGGGTAAAGGCATACACAAACAGTAATAGTTTTGTTGCAACTGCTAATGCACAGCCAGTCTGGAGGGAGGCCGAGGCGAGAGAGAGAATGAGCGATAATATTGAACTCATAAGGGGTAGTTTTAAGATTTTTTTATAAAAGAATTGGTTTAAAAATGTAGATCATGTTCTGAAAAGTATTTAATTTCTATTTCAATTTTAGGTTTTGATCTCTCCTTCCAAGGATAATTATCCAATATTTACCTTTTCAAAGGGGCATGCTAAAGATTATGAAGTTGATAAACATTGCACAATGAAAACTGAATCAGCAGTACAGGTCTCTGGAACTCGGAGGAGGAAAGCAGAGAGGTTGAGTAATGAGGAATTTGTTTTGTTGTAACAATTTCACAGTAACTACAATAGTTTCCTGTCATTGGTGACAGAAACTATGGGTGTCTCTGTATAATTGATGGATAATCTGTGATTAGATAGCTTGATGTTATTGATTTAAAATTTTGCACAAGTATATATTTTACTGTATATAAAAATTTAATCTTCAGTGTCATTTTTGTAATTTTCTTTAAATAAAAGTATGTAAATACTAGAGTTTTTCCACAGCCTAACATTTTTCATTGATTTGCTTCATGCATCTTCATCTCTCTAAGTTAAATTGCAGCTATTTGAGATCTTTAAAACATGATCACAGGGACATTGTGATGGAATTAATTAAATCAGTCATTGTGCACCAGAGATTATCCAGTTTTCCAACCTCACTCTGAACATACTGCCTTACATTTATTTAGTCTCCCCCTTAACCTTGCTGGTGTGGTCATAAAATCATAACTGATAGGTATTTTACCTCCATTCACCTGCCTTTCCCTTTTATCCCTTAAAACAATCTAAAATCAGTCTCTGAATAAAGTTAATGATTGACTGTTGTTATTTGTGACAGTTCCTAATTTCTACCACCATTGCATTGAGTAAAATCACAATGAAAATGATGAACATACGGGATAACTACTTAGCATCGGTGAATAGGCTCTCTCTTGTTTCTCAACTGTGCATAGACTTGTAGCCCATGGCTGCAAGAAAATCATTTTATCACCCTTAAAATTTCCCTTTAACTTCTCAAATTCATTCAAATTACCGTCTAAATTCCAAGGAATATAGCCCCAATTCCAGTACATGCCTATTTTCCCGACCCTCTACACTGCTTACCACGTTTCCAAGTAAGTAATTTGCCTTCAATTTGTGAGCTTCAACATTAACTGAAAATAAGGAGATGCCTTCAATCAGTCAAGGCAGGGGAAAATGGTAAAACAAAACTGAACTTATTTATCTGAATCACACAGTATTTGTAGCATGCTGGGTGAATTAAAGCACAAATATAAATAAGTGGGTATGATCTTGTAGCCATTTGACTCCATCTACACTTCACGCTGCCTCGGAAAAGCAGCCAACATAATCAAAGACATCCCAGTCGGTCATTCCTCCTTTCCCTACATTGATTTGGTTGTGGAAATCTTGTGTAATCTATTCAAGTAGAAACGAGGAACTGAAGATGCTGGTTTATTTTTTTTAAAAAGACTTCAAGTGCTTGAGTAACTCAGCACGTCAGGCAGCAAGTCTGAAGAAGAGTCCTGACCTGAAATAAGGTCATAAGTGATAGGAACAGAGTTAGGCCATTCAGCCCATCAAGTCTACTCTGCCGTTCAATCATGGCTGATCTATCTCTCCCTCCTAACCCCATTCTCCTGCCTTCTCCCCATAACCCTGACACCTGGTCTGAATACCCAGTCTGAAACTGCCTTCCTTATTCACATACAGCCAAATTTTGAATTAACTGCAAATTTCTTTGTTATAGCACTTACATTTAAGTCTTAAACTTTGAAATACACTCTGGGAGAGCGAAAGTGTCTTGATTTACTTAATCCAATAAATGTGCCAATTTTTTTGTTTTTAACCTTTATTCTGAGCACAGTTATCTACTTACTAATTAGAGGTGCATCGTGTTTAAAGATCACTTGCTGAGTTACTCCAGCACTTTGTGTCTTTCTTTGTAATGTATCCAAGTTTGTGAATGATACAAAGCCAAGCTGTGATATGGCTGCATTGTTCCTGCAGAGGATCTGGGATGTGTAGACAGGTTAAGGAAATTGGAAAGGACACGGCAGATAGAATATAATGTGGAGAACTGTGAGGTTATATACTTTGGTGGGAAAAAGATAAGTATTTTTTAAATGGTGAGCTACTAAAAGGTGCTGGTATTCAGTGAGATCTGGGTGCCATCGTACATGAATCACTAAAAGTAAACCTGCAAATATAGCAAGTAATTAGGTAATGATATATTGTTTTTTGTAAGTGGATTTGAGTATAGGATTAGCGATGTCTTGCTCCAATTATGTAGACCCCTGTTGAGACACATTGACTCGTATTGTGTACATGTCTGTTTTCCATATCAAAGGGATGATGTAGTTGCAATGGAGGGAGTGCAATGAAGGTTCATGAATTGATGGTGAGCCCGTGGTATCAGGAGAGACTCAGCAGACTGAACAAAAATGTATTTAATTTAAAAGAACGAAGGGCGATCTTACTAAAGCATACAGATTTCTTACAACTGTCAGAATAAATGCTGAATTGATTGTTTTCACCAGTTTGGGTGTTGAGATCAGGGGCTGCAGTCTCAAAATTATGAGTCGGCTATTTGTGACAGATGAGAAGAAATTTCTTCACCTAGAGGGTAGTAAATCTTTGGAATTCTCTATCCAAGTGGACTGTAGGCGCAGCGGTTATGTATATTCAAGATTGAGATCCAGAGGTTTTTAAATTTTAAGGGGATCTTATGATTATGAATCATCGGGTTTTGCTGAAGAGCAAGGTCAAAAAAGGATGGGTATGCTGGAGGTTTAGTTCTTGTGAGGACTGGTGTAAACAAGAGTGAACATGTTGGGGCAATGCCCATATCTGGATGTACTAAATGTGCCACTATATTTGCCGTTCTTGATCTGATTATCTGATTGCCGTTCTTGATCTGAAGTGTGTTATCACAATCGTGATTCTATTCTCTGTTAAAACCTCCAGCCATGCCTTCCTATTATCAATGGCAGCCTTTTTCCTCTGCCGGCAGAGAACAGTGTTTCCCTTTACGACCACACAGTTCTAACAATTATTTCAAATGAGAGGCAGCCCTTGAGCATCATCATTGCCTAATTCTCACTTGTATTCTCCCCAACTCCAGAATATATGAAATGTCATATTTGCAATGTCTAACAAAACGTGTGTGTTGTTATTACTGTTCAGCCAAACTTGTGAAGAAACTCAGAAATAATGAAGCTGCAGGAATACAAAGCCACCAACTGACATATGCACAAACCTCTGGACTTTTTTACAGTCAGAATCAACCTTCTACTCCTCACTCTCTGTGCTACAACTTAAAATTCAGCTATATGAATAAAAATCAATGCCACAATTGGTGGAAATCTAAAAAATAAACAGAAAATACCAGAAACACACAGCAGGTAAAGAAGCATCCGTGGACATGAGTTAACATTACAGGTGGAAGACACTTGACCACTTTGTACTGAAAATGTGGTGTTGGCCCTTCTTAAACCATTGTCATTTTTGGGATGATTGTACTTGCATAATCAGTTTAGATTGAGATTTTAAGAAGCCGAGTGTCAAAAGGAACTGAAACATGCATTTCTATATGAATGTGGTGTGTGAAGCTCTTGCTTTAGTTATCCTACTCCATGGTTGAGGTTGCAAGCAAGGATCCTATAGCGGAGCGTATAGGATCTTTGGTTGCAAGCAGGACAGCTGCTGTTCAAGTAACCTGAGCTAATTGTTGTGATGCATTCCTCACTTTATATACATTTCAGCCTCAATGCACTGTAGATGGAACTGATGGATATTGTCACCTCTGTCAGGATGCTGATCAGCAATATATTCTGCCTGCATGTTGATGAGTGCCCTACAGAAGTAATATCTTTGGTTGGTATAAAGCTTCATCATGCTTTATGTGAAGTTCTGTGTATGGTGAGGAAAAGTAAAGATCTGGAAGTGTGCCAATGAAACAATACCTACCCTTTGTTGATAGACCTCATTCAGCTGGGCTTCTGATCAATTGTGACTGTGAATATATCTATCGATGGTGTACAATCTCGACGCTTTTAAAGATTTGTAGAGGTTATCTTGTCTTCTTGTTTGAGGTGGTAATATGGGTGAAATGTAGCCTTTATCTATATATAAATTAACAGCACCACTTTAGACTTTGAGGGAAAGTCAGCACAAACATCTTCAACCAACTTATTAATTAGAAAATCTCTTTAAGGTGCTCCTACTCTGATACCCTAAAGGTTATTTGATTGGCCTTGCGATATTATAATTCTCCTCGAAAGCAGGTATAACTTTGAGCTGTCATTGACCTTTCCCAAGCTGCACCTCCTTGCTGCTGTTGAGATCAGCTATTCTGATATTAACCTCTTGTTGTCCACATCCAAATCAATGATTTGATAGTCTGATGCTCGACGTTTGTGGCAGAACTCAAATGGAACAGGTGATAGGTTAGTAAATGTTAAGTAGTATGGGGGGAATTCATGTGCCACAATTAGTTCAAGACTGCTGGTTTTCTCTAGATTAGTAGGAAAATATTAAAGCTTGATTTGTCAGCAGGTGGATGAGCCACAGAGGCAGGGGCTGCAGGGGCTTATAGTGTGGTAAGTGTACTGACTGGCGAGAAAACCAGCATGAAAATCATTGAGAGAACTCAGCACATTGAGTGAAGGCGTTAAGATACAAGAGTATTATTTCCATCAGTTAAGCATAAACAAATATATTCATTAATGTTTTATTTTCATAGAACAACACATAGCAAACAGTGACAGGAAGAGATGAAGCTCTGTTAAAGTACATGATAGTATGATAATACTTTATGTGGCAGTGACTATGATGTCCATATTTGGCAGAGTTGAGGGAATAAGAGAAGTATCTTCCATATGCTATGATCCTTCACATTGTCATTGCCTTCTACAATTTTCACTGGTCTGCAGGTCGACCACCACTGTGGCTCCTAAGGAAAGTTGAATTGCTGTTTCAGGGCCAGTTGTTTCACCCTGAGCTGGACACTTCTGGTCAGACTCGCTAAAGTCCCTACACCCCAGAACAGGGTCACCCGGGCGTCTCCCATCCGGCTGAATATGACGACTTGGAGCTCAAGTGGTGAGCGATTAATTACATGAACTGTAAATTTCAGCACAGAGGATACGTGCAGTGTTTAGGCATTCCTTACATGCACAGAATTTGCTTGACCCTGGCCAAACGTCACTCCTTTTCAGGAATTCAATAAGTATGTTACACATTGAAAATAAACGGAGTATACAGACCAAACGTCGAAAAGTAAATTTTTGCCTCATTTACGATGACACCTTTTGATGTGCAGAAGATTTCTGATTAATTTTAGTCAGCAATATTAACATTCAACACATGATCTTATCTACAGCCATTCACTTTCCCTACCCTCTTCATTCAATTTCTTGTTTTGGAATTATCAAATGATGATAACTCTAAGTAAAGCTGCTATGAATCATTTTGCAGCTGGTTCTTCATTGCCACCAAGAGGCAAGTTTGGTCATTTATTGCATGTTGCTATGAAGTCCGACCCAGCTTATGAACACCTGACTTGCGCACAGCCCATACATACAAAAGTGTGAGAGACCGGTGGGATGGATTTGTCGGCAATTGCAGGGCTGCAAGCATCTTCTGCTGTGTGGGAACTCAGTTCATGACTGCATTTTCAACTTGCAAACTGCTGGAAATCTGAATGGAATCTAGCCATAACCTGGGTAGGACCTGTAATCACATCTTCATTTAAAAAAGATAAATTATTAGGTCAACTATTGTCTTAAATACAAGTTAGGACAACTTAGCAATTTTAGTGCAAAAATGGTCACTTAATTGGCCTTGGGAAATTTTGCTATGCAAGCCTTTTGTGAAAATCATCTCTCTATACTGGAGTACTTTTATACTGTGACGCCAGTGCCTACCTCCTCCGCTCCACTGAGGGATGATCCATAGGAGCTAATCTAGAACCATGCTGTCTGTCTAAAACTAAAGGGAGCAATGGTAGAGTTGCTGCCATACAGCACCAGAAACCCGAGTTAGATCTGTCTGTACGGAGTTTATACGTTCTCCCTGTGACTAACGGGTTTTTCTGAGTGTTCCGGTTTCCTCCCACATTCCAAAGACATGCAGGCTTGTAAATTAATTGTCTTCTGTAAATTGTCCCTAGTGTGTAGGATAGAATGGGTTAGGATAGAACTATAGTGTACGTGTTATTGTTGGTTAGTGAGGATGGTGTGCCGAAGGGCCTGTTTCCACGCTGTATCTCAAAGCTAAACTAAAATTAAAGAATGTTGCCCCATTAACCTTGTTTTGTTCTTTTCCTGCTAGGTGTACTGGTTCACTCAAAAATTTCAAGCAGGTTCATAAGACAAAACCCAACATTTACAAATCCATGTGTAGGAAAAAACTGCAGATGCTGGTTTAAATCGAAGATAGACACAAAATGCTGGAGTAACTCAGTTGGACAGGCAGCATCTCTGGAGAGAAGGAATAGGTAATGTTTTGGGTCGAGACCCTTCAGACTTTACAAATCCATGCTGCCTTTCTCTGATCAAGTGAAAATATTCAGTTTGTAATGTCTTCTATCTTTTATCGCTGACTCTAGTGAACGGTCTACAGTCCAATGGTTTCCATCCCCCAACCCCACCTATATTTCATATGACAGAATGTTGTGGGCAATTTTCCAATCAAATAAAGTTTCAAATATAGTCTTCAGGTGCCTCATTCACACACCTTAAAATCTGAGTCCGTTTCTTTCAACCTCACTTTTATCTCTTAAACTTGCTTTCGTATTTTGGCACTTGTTATACCCTTTTGTCTGTGAGACTCAGTGGGTATTACTTTGAAGACTCTATACAAATGCACGTTGTTGTTTGCCATTCTGATCTGAAATGTCACAAAGGTCACATAGGGTACTGTAATTTCCAAAGGCGAGAGTGTAAACTATATTTTTCATACATCGACCACTAAAAAGGTGCAAATATTGTTTAAGGTGCACAAAAATGCTGGAGAAACTCAGCAGGTGCAGCAGCATCTATGGAGCGAAGGAAATGGACAACGTTTCGGGTCGAAACCTTTCTTCATACTTCGCTCCATAGATGCTGCCTCACCCGCTGAGTTTCTCCAGCATTTTTATCTACCTTCGATTTTCCAGCATCTGCAGTTCCTTCTTCAACAAATATTGTTTAAGATTCCTTTTGTTATTATTAGTTGCATTTTTCAAAAAATACATGACTGTTGATCATTATTCTGGCTATGACATTGAAGTCACCTGTTACTTTCTAGTGGGTTAATAATGGAGGCGACACCCACCCGTGTTTTCTTGTTGGTTACTTATCAGAGGGATATTGAATTTGCCAGTGGCAATCATGCCCTAATTTAAATTGAGTTTTAGAAATCATTTTACTGAGTGGTCTACTTGGCTATAGACTTAAGACATTATTTTGCAGATTGGTTCGTAATTTTGGATGAAGTTTAATTGAAGAAGGGGTATCATTTATTTTTCGATCAGCGAAACACTTGTGAGGCATTCATTCGATGCATAAATATGAATTGTATCAGTATATCCTTGTTTATATCAGATAATTTTCAAAAATATTATTTTTCACTACGGATTTGAGTGCAGAACAGATATTTACAACACAGCAGAGTAAAATGTCCATACATGCTCAATTTTTCAGCAAGAATCACTGGATGTTAAAGCTCCTTGGCATCAGCTCCACCTACATCAACCGACTCTCCTTGGCATCAGCACCACCTACATCAACCGACTCCAACTGGTCCAGAACGCAGCCGCCTGACTCATCACCCACACCAAATCCTGGCATCACATCACTCCAGTCCTCAAAAAACTTCACTGGCTTCCCATCTCCCACCGGATCACCTACAAAATCCTGGTCCTCACCTACAAAGCCCTCCACCATCTGGCCCCCCCATATCTCACTGACCTCCTCTCCCCCTACCAACCCTCACGGTCCCTCAGATCCACATCAGCCGGTCTCCTCTCCATCCACAAGTCCAACCTCCGCAGTTTTGGGGACAGAGCCTTCTCCAGGGCAGCTCCCAGGCTCTGGAACTCCCTCCCCCAACTGATCCGCAATTCCGTGTCCCTCACCATCTTCCAGTCCCGCCTCAAGACCCATCTCTTCACCTCTGCCTATCCTTAGCCCCACATCCCCGTCCCTTTTCATCTGTGCATTAATTGCCTCATACTGTGTTTTGTATTGAATTCTGTCTTTACTTTGTGTACTAGTCATGTCTCTACTATTTATTTCATTCCCCTTACATGTTTTTCCTCTACATGCTCAATTTTTGTAAGGTGTCCTTGAGACTCTTGAAAGGCGCCCATAAATAAAATTTATTATTATTATTATTAAGACAGGATTTAGATGCCAATCACAATTTTGCTGTATTTGATGAAATCAACACAATAACCAAGGAATCAGAGCTTCCTGTGACACTACCATGAAGTAGGTTTTCCCAGTCATGACCTGTCCTCCTCCCATCACCACCACCTTGCATCCAATAGATTATGCTTCCAGAGGTGATAAGTTAATGTGAAGACATGGAATTATTCAATGAAACAAGGCATGACATACTATTTCAAAAGTAAGGATTGGAAGCAATATGGAGATTTATTGACTGATGTGGGAATAATTTTGAAAGAAAATCATTTACAAGTGTAGAAAAAAATTGCAAACATTTATCAAAATGACAGCCGTGCAATTTATTAAAGATTTTCATGAAATATGTGTGCATATGATTGTATTTTGTTTTGAAGGGATAACTAGCTCTGGGGTCATTGTTAGGAAGGGGGCACTTTCCATCTTACGAACTCTGTGTCAAAAGGAAATGCTCCATTAATTTACTGCATGGTTTAGATCTAAATTCCCTCTACTTTGTTTTTTGAAGCAATGGCTAAGTGTACCCTCAATTATATGCAGGATACATTTCTGCTCCATTAAGCATTCCAACTTCAGATATGGAAAGATGGGTTCCCCCCCACCCCCCCCCCCCCCCCCCCCCCCCCCCCCCCCCCTTAGCCCTGTTCTTGTGGATTTTAGTGCCAAACTAGACTAAGTGGGACCCGTTGAGTCCCTGTCACACTGGAGGCCTGGTTCCCCCAACGCAACCCGTTCCCCTACGCAATATTCCACCACTCACCCATAGCTCCCAACTGCGCAGGGGCAGCTCATTTCCCCTCAACCCCCAGCACTCCCTTCCCCCTCCTCTTCATCCTCCCTCTTCTTTCCCCTCTCTTCCTCCCCTCCCCAATCCCTCCCTCCCTCTCCTTTCCCCTACCCTCAGTCACTCCCTCCCTCCATACCTCTTCTCACCTCCCTACCCCTCTTCTATCCCTCTATCCATAATCCTCACCTCCCCTATCCCCTCCCCCCCACTATCCCTCCTCACCTCCCCCACTTCCCTCCTCTCCCTCTGTACCCCACTCCCTACCTCCCCCACTCCTCTCCCTCTATTACCCCCTCCTCCCCCACTTTCCCCCTCTCCATCCCTACCCCCTCCTCTTCCTCAATCCCCCCACTCTCCCTCCTTACCTCCCCAGGACCTTCCTCTTTGCGTGCCTCACTCACCTCTCCCTCCCTCTCATTTCCCCTACCCTCAGTCACTCCCTCAATCCCTCCATAACTCCTCTCCCCTGCCTACCCCCTCCTATTCCTCTATCTCCATCCCTCCCCCCCACTCGCTCTCCTCACCTGGCCACACATTCCCCACTCCCTACCTCCCCCCTCCTCTCCCTCTATTCCCCCTTCTCCCCCACTCTTCCTCCTCACATCTCCCCTTTCCCCCTCTCTCTCTCCCTCCCAACCCCCTCCTCTCCCTCAATTCCCCCCCACTCTCTCTAGTCACCTCCCCAGGATCTCGAGGTTGCCGCTCCTTTCCCCCGGAGTAGCTGTGGCCGTCCCCTCCGGCCGCTTCTGGCTGACTGTGTGGCTGTGGCCATGCAACGCTGGGCGAGGCGGGCGCCACTGGTGAATGACAGGACAGGCGACCAATCTGCGTGCCGGTCACTGACAGGAGAAGAGACCAATCTGCGCATGCGCGGCTTTTAAGATTTTCAAAGCTTAATAACTTTGAAACTATACCATCGATTCGAACAAAACTTGGTGCACTTGAGCACAGGAGAATGGTGAGTAAGGTGCCGAAAAAACGTAGCGCTATCGTGTACTGTTTTTGCGCAAAGAGAAATAAAACGCAAACCAGAACACAAGATCAGAGTTTTAGAGTTTTAGAGTTTTAGAGATAGATAGATAGATAGATAGATAGATAGATAGATAGATAGATAAGATGCAATGATAACCACAAAGTACATAAGAGGAATGATTACGCATTCTCCTTGTGCAACTGGACATAGTGAGTGTCCTTGGCTATTTACCTAACTTGTGAGATAAAAGGCAGGGATTGAGGATATGTCCACAGTCCATTCTTCTCTTCCCCACTGTCCACTTGCATATAATTTTTCACCATGCAGCATGAGCAACAACTTGTAACAAGAATGCTTGCTGAACTTCCACTTTTAAATGCAGAGTTCCAAGGAACAATTGTTGCTTTGCCACTGCTGTCCTGGTAAAACCAACTAAGTCAAAGCAGGCTGGAGATTGAACCTAAACATTAAATACCCATGCAAATGTTTATCAAAGACATTAGTTTACTGTGAACAGATTTTAAAATTGATGTCGGGAGAATGCATTTTATACAGAAGCAAAGAAATGTGTAAAAGATATCCAGTTATTTCAACTTGTAGTTGTATGCTAAGCAACTGGGAAACACCCCACAGTAAAATATGTTTTTAAGATTGTGTTCTGTTGGCAGTGTCAACAATACTATGTTGTCATGCTAAATACAAATTCTTGTAGTAATGGGTCAATGGCCTAAGTTTCTCCATCTGTATTTGAGAACCTATTGAATTGATGGTAAACAAGAGAACAGAAGAATAATTCATTGTGGGCCTCTTGGTAACAGAATAAAAATGGTTGGTATGAAGGAATGAAAGAATAATTTTTAATTTAATTGTCCAACCATGAACATTTTGTAATCGGTCAGAGGGGTACAGTTATGTCCTTTTTGGAAATGGCATTGGAGAGCTTCACTAGCATTGTAAATGCAAAAACATGACCGCATGTTCTGAGGATTTTTTGTTTAAGTTTCTACATGAAAGGGTGCTTGTACTAGGACGCTTTTCTCTAAGGGGATATACTGTTCTGTGTGTATTTACAGAGAGGTATGAATATTTGATTAAATGAGTCATGGTCTCTGGAGAAATTTAATAACTATGGCATACACAGCACACTCCTTTCACAGTTAACACAGCTGCCAATAATGTCAGTGACATTCAGACCTTACAAATCTAATATATTCTGTGGAGTAAATTCCTGGTTACAAAGAGATCTATAAAGTGACACTATTCAGATATCAGTTTTGAACTATTATCAGACCAATTTACTGTGTCTAATTTGTAAAGATTTTTTTCCTACGGAAATGAGTAGCCATGGGAAAGAATCAGCGGTTTACATCGTGGGCACATGACACTGGAGGCCGCATAACTTGACTAATTTTGCTTAAGAAACTCATGATAGAAAAAATGTTTGTATGAACAATACAATGGAAGTAATTTTTAGTTGAAGGTTGATTGAATAAAGCAAAAAGTTTTTCATTAATGAAAAACTGTTTATTCCGCTTTCATGTTCCAAGGAAGCCTGAGTCTTTGGCACCTTTGCCCAAGATTTTCATGCACAACAATACATAAAGAGTGCTGGCCAACTATTCCCTGGGGTGGAAGAATCATAGTCAAATCTGATCACCCTGCATCTGGACATACACACTCCTCAGCCGAGATTACTCAAAGGCATGCTTTAACTTGTAATGTAAAGGAGTTTTTCTGCCTCCTATTCGCAACTAAAAACTTAAGATTAGTTTTCTTTCCACCTGCAGTCTCCAACTATTTCTGTATAATGGGGATTTTAAAACTCAAAAGAGAAAAGAGAAAACAAGAAAGAGAGAGATGAAAAGTAAATTAGATTTGTCTATTTAAAAAAATAATGTAATTAGTTCCTGGGTAAACTTAGTGTTGTAAGATAAGTAAGTTGTGGACACTACAATTACCACATCTTTGATATTAATACTGTCAACAATAATAGCTTTTTTAAAAATACCACTTGGTCATGTATTGGTTTCAAAGTTAGGTCTCAGATTGTGAGGGCCAGAAATACACTTCAAATATACCCAGGGCACTCACGTAGTGGTCTAGCGACAGATCATCGAGGATTTAGTGAGGAAGCAGTATTGGTGAGTCAGTAACATTGATTTAAGTAATGACAGCGGCAGGGTGGGGAGGGGGGGGGGGGGGGCAGGGGTCAAGGAACTTAGCAGCTTTGAAGACTTTAGAAACTGGCAACTGAATCAATTTGTTCTCATGTACCAAACGCAAGAAACTATCAGGAGAGGTAACCCTGCAGAATTTTTCATCTTGACCGCATGAGATATAGAGGCTATTTAAAATAATATTAGTGCCATGCCAGCTAAGATCAAATTGTTGCACAATGATTGGAAACAATGTGGGGTTTGCTTATTTATAAAGTTCAATATTGTTCCAGGGTTATTTCATGGCATGTTACACAGGGACACTGGTCTGGACAGAGGAGTGTCATATACAGAGATTTAAACTCATGCTTATCAGCTCATCTACTAAATTAATATAAATGCTGTCATCCATTTTAATTACTAAAGGATGTAGATATCTAAGATTCTAGTTTGGACAAGTTCAGTAATGTGATGGCCTTGCGTTTATCAATACACGGATCTCACCCATGAGTCTACGTGTCGGCAATCAAAGTGAAAGAAGACAAAATGGTGGGAATGGAAAGTATCTTAATCAGCAACTGTTAGAAAAGGAGGATCAATACTTTGTGAGATACTCACTCGATTTAAACGGAGACACGAGGAACTGCAGATGCTGGTTTACAACAAAAAGTGTTGGAGTAACTTGGTCATTCTGGCAGCATCTCTGGAGGACATTAGTTTAGTTTAGAGATACAGCGCGAAAACAGGCCCTTCGGCCCACCGGGTCTGTGCCGACCCGTGATCCCCGCACATTAACATTATCCGACACCCACTAGGGACAATTTTTACATTTACCAACATTTACTAACCTACAAACCTGTACGTCTTTGGAGAGTGTGAGGAAAACGAAGATCCTGGAGAAAACCCACGCAGGTCATGGGGGGAAAGTACAAACACCGTACAGACAGCACTCGTAGACGGGATCGAACCCGGGTCTCCGGCGCTGCCTTCGCTGTAAGGCAGCAACTCTACCGCTGCGCCACCGTGATCGACATGGATAGGCAACATTTCGAGATTATCTGAGGAAGGGTCCTGACCCGAATCGTCACCTATCCATTACTTCCAGAGAAGCTGTTTGACCCACTGCGTTACTCCAGCACTTTTTCTTCATTTGATTTAAATGCTACTTATGATATACAAAAATATTTAACTGTGATAATTGCTTTGGTGGCATCTTAGCCACCAAACTAAACATTCATTCATCTGCCAACAATGCACAGTGTCTTCAGTGTGTGCAATGTACAAGATGCACTGCAGTGCATTACCTAAATCATCTGACAACAACCTCTACCACCAAAGAGGACATGGGCTTTGGGGACATGGAAACACCACTGCCTGCATGTTCCCTACAACTTGCACAAATAACAATATTAATTAAAATACCAAGAAACAGAATTGGGAGTAGGTCATTCAGCCCATCATTCCTTAGTCTATCATTCTCCACTTTGAATAAACCAAGCGCCTGAGCTTCCACTAGGACTGCAGATGTTCAAGAGAATGTGTCTCACCACCAGCTTCTCAAGGGCAGTCAGGGATGAACAATGACCGCTGAGCACACCAGCAATGCTCAGATCCTAAACAATGGAAACAATGTGTTTAATTGGCCAATAATACCTCTTGATAAAGATAAGCTTCATCTACCTGTAAAGGCTCATTTCAGCCACAGAATAACAGTGAGTGGATGAATTTCTTGCCTCTGTCCAAATTTAGCACACAAGTAATTAATAGTTTGTTATAGGGTTGCAATAAACATTATGGTAACTCATTGGCAGTCAGTTGTAATTGTGATCATGAATCAGCTCAATTGATAATCGCAGTGAGCAAAGCACCATCAACTTAATGTTTTAATCCAACCTTTTGTTGAGCATGAATGGTTTATATTTAAAACAAAAAGGATCATGTTTCATGTGTAGAGAGCTAAACGTGAACAATTTTATATTTTGATATGTTCACAACATTTTGTTTTTCTAAAGAAATATATTAATATGCTGAGGGAAAATTACAACCATTTTCATGAAAGATGTAATCAGTCACAATTTACAACCTGGAGAGGCTCATGTTTAAGTAAGAACTATAAAATGGAACTGATTTGTGACGGACTAAATACACACTTAAACTGGAAGTTGTTAATATTTTGGCCTCTCCCATTGACAACAAATTTAAATATTAATGTTACACCAGTACAGAAATGTTAAAATATATAAATGGCAACAAACGTCCTATTCTTATCATTGAGGTGCTGTTTCTAGGATGGCTTTTAATAGTTTTTTGTGTCATCTTACCTAAAGGCATCAAGGATGAAAAAGGTATTTAATGATAGCAAATTGTCAGCCCATTATACACCTGCTTGGTTCTGTTTTCTGTTGAAGTCAACAAAAAAATAAAATGAGGCAGAATGTATGTGGGGTGACTGATTTATTATAGGCTGTTTTGTGCTATCGTCAAAGATAAATATCATCCCCTATGACTCTTGCTGATGTACTGTTCTGCAGATGGTGATAGCCCCCGGTGATTCATCCAAATAGTTGCTTATTACATGTGACCCAAGGCAGTGGGTTTTGTCCAGATTTTGAATCTTGGGGCAGGGCACAATTAAATGCAATTCCGTGCTTATCAAATGTACATCGACCCACTGCAAAATGTTTCTGGACAGCAATCGGAAGGAAAACTCTGTTTGATTTTTACTTGCCTATGACACTGAAGACAACTGTTGACAGGCAGATGAAATCTCAGCACAAACCAGGGTGGGTGGGTAAATCAATATAATAAAATAAAGTGCTGGGAACACACAGCAAGTCAGGCTGCATCAATAGAGAGAGAAACAGAACAAATGTTTCAAGACAATGAGCCATTTATTGATGGATAAATGGAAGCAGTGAGATTAAGACAATTAACCAGTGTCGCTACAAATTTAGAGGTGGCAAGCTACGCTCTCAATTTCTGTTATATATATATCAAGTACTTGTTAAAGTAGCTAGAGATTGTGAAAATCCAGTTGACTGAGGAAATGGCAACTCAAATCAACTGTAAATGAAAATCAAACAACTAAAGGTAGTATAAAAGCAGAAATAAACTCAGCAGAAGAAGCAAAGAACTGCAGATGCTCATTAATACAAAAATAAGGACACAAAGTGCTGGAGTAACTCAGCAGGCCAGGCAGGACCTTGATCAGAAGTCAACGAAGGATCGCAGACCCGAAACATCATTTGTTTTTCTTCCCACAGATACTGTCGAGCCTGCTGGGAATTTTCAGTATTTTGTCCTTATCAACTTAAATCAATTGTTAGAAACTATATAATGTTATAAACTTAGATTTGTAAAAGCATTTAATCAAATTCTACACAGATATTATTTAAGCTGCAAATTGGGTATTCAGGGTAAAATTTGGATGTGGATGAGAAATTGGATGAAGGGTGGAAAACAATGTAAGAGTTGATGATAACCTGAGAAGTGGACAGAGGCGGCACTGACAAAGGTGCTCTGCTAGGAGAAGTGCTGCTCTTCCTCATTCACAATTAATTTGATTTCAGAAACTCAGATGTCTCCCAAATTTGGAGGAGAGGTGGTCAAATTGGAAGCAGTCTTCACAGAAACTGCAAAATGTGATTAATTATGTGAGTGGATGATGGAAATTGAAGTTTCATAGAAAAAAACATTAAGATTTATGCATTGGAAGGAGGAATGGAGAGGAAATATAAATCCGTATGCTGCACTGAAATAGCTGAGTGCATTTGGGAATCAATGCTATGCACAAATCAACAAAGTCAACAGAATACTGAACTTCCACATTATCATACTAATCAAAATACATTGCAATCAATCACCAGAGAGCTTACCTTGAACACTATGTCCATTTCTGATCAGATCATACCTTGAGCACATGAGCTCCATGAACAGTTCTAGTTAGGTCATACTTAAGATCAGCTATTGAGACCCAAAGCATGCTTCTAAGCATGGGTAAGAGTGCAGAAAAGAACTGAGGTTCATCACTGGGTCTTGATTTTACATGTTTCAATGAAGCCTAACCAGCAGCTGTCCGTTCAATTCACTTTTTTAAACTAGTTTTTAGTGAATTTTGTCCTATATTTGTTGGGGAATTTGACTTTTTTATGTGGGGGGGAAGGGGGAAACTATTTTCTAGGTCCCTACCTGGTCGGTGAGGCAGCTTTTACCCCGGGCTGCACCGTCGACCCGTCCTTGCGGCCTACCAGCGGGAGTGGAGTGGCGTTTTCCTGGCGGGGTCCGCCCAGCACCTTCAGCTTCGGTGGTGGCACAGCGCTGGAGTCGCCGCGCTGGGTCGCCGCGCTGGAGCTCCGGTATGCTGAGACTGCCGTGATCAACACCGTCGAGCTGCGGGACTGTGGAGCGGCCAGCCGCGGGCGGCGGCGCCAGCTTTAACATCGGGAGCCTCGGAGCACCAACCGACACGGCCCTGTCGGCTTCGGAATGCCACAGACTCCGGTAGGGAATCGGCCGTTCACGCTGTCCCAGCCGCTGTGAGGACTCTCCTGACGCCGGAGCAACACCACCCGGCGAGAACGGCCAGGAACATCGGGCCTCTGTAGAGGCAACTGTGGAGGCCTCAATAGGCCTGACTATGGGAGAACTGGGGATGGGGACTGGACATTGTGCCTTCCCCCACAGTGGTAACCATTGTGGGGGGATGTTTTTTTGTGTGTAAATGATTATTTTATTCTGTGTCCAAGATGGCTGCCGGAAGGGAGAGTGTACGCTAGCGCGCTTTAGCTGCCGCTGCTCTCTCTTCATATTGTGTTTTTGATTTTTGTCTTTGGATTGAATTCTGTCTTTAATTTGTGTACTGGTGATGTCTTTACTATTTATTTCATTACGCTTACATGTTTTTACTCTATTTGCTAAATTTTGTAAGGTGTCCTTGAGACTCTTGAAAGGCGCCCATAAATAAAATGTATTATTATTATTGACATGTTATCTTGGCAATCTTAATGGAAGAACGTCAATGATCATTGGTGCTTTATTATCACATGTGCAAACACACTGTAAAAATATTTTTTCCCATACACTTCAGTAAAGTATTGGGATGGGAGATTGCAACCTTCATGTGGTCCACATTGTTTCGACTAATCAACCCGACGTGCACAAACAAAAGATCAAATAGAACAAGTTGACCTACAACTTTAGGCTGTGCACGCCATACGCAAGAAGAAGTAAAGTATTGTCATATCTAAGCACAATCCCTGATTGGCAAAGTGTAGTGAAGTAGTCCACTTAGACCACATGCAGGAGGCACCATGTTTTGGCACCATTTTCAAAGTGCGTTATCAGGTCATCCTATCAACAACTAGAGAGCAGTCCTGATCTACTATCTACTTAATTGGAAATCCTTGGAATATCTTTAATCAAGCTCTACTGAACTTTATCTTCCACCAATTGTAATTCCCTTTATGATGTACCTGTACACTGGATGGCTTGATTGTAATCATGTATAGTCTTTCTGCTGACTGGCTAGTAGGCAGCAAAAGCTTTTCACTGTACCTTGGTACACATGACAATGGACTAAACCAAAGTCCAATCCACACTCTAAGTCTTATGAGTGGTGCCCAATCCAGGCAAGCACCAGGCTGCTGCAAGGTTAGCCGTCACCCTCCTTGGACGTTTGGATCATCCAGTGAACCGATGTCTGTCTGTCTCACCCGTCCACCTTTGTGCCCCAGAGCCGACCTTGAGGACGTGGAAGGCCAGACCCCATTCACTCTCCTACCTGCCTTGCTCCTCGCGTCCACTATCACCAACTCCTCGCCAGTCTCTAGTCTTCATGGGATGAGCAGGGGCCGCCTGTGCAGACTTCCCCACACAGGCCATTGGTCTTGAGCGTCCAGCCGCGCGGTCCGCCGGGTCTCATGCCAGTCAAGGTATGTCTGGAGCAGGGAAGTTAGCAGAATTGGCTGGCAGTAAAACATGTAAAAGAAGGAACTTAAATTTGCAGTGTCTGTGGTTGCGCAATTGTGGTGATTATGAAAAGGGGAAGTCAAGATCTCCTTGTAATCTGCTTTGCTGTTCTTTTTGATTCACCTGAAATTGAAACACAGACAAATAGTCAAAACTTTCTATTGAGCCTCTGACACAGTGTTGCTTACAGAGTCATTTTAGGCTGAAGTATCAATGACTTAATCAGTTTATGACTTTTAAATGATAGCTACTTTCCGCCCCTCTGCCATTGGGATCCTCGTTGACGGCATAATTCATCATCATTACAATCATGGAAACTAAGACTTTGGCAGGGTTGAGATAACATTCTCAATGATGACTTTAAATGATGCTAGGGTTAAAAACAGGGCCTAATATTGGGTGCCGCAGCTACTGTATATATAGTAAGGAATGGTAGCCTTTATAACCTAGAAGAAAAGTGTGTTAATTTTAAGGAAACATAAGATGGTTTAAAAAATATTCATCCAGAACAGGAACTGGAGCAAAAATCTGCAGATTCTGGAAATCTGAAACAAAACAGGTCAAACAGGGGAGATTACCAGTGCCAATGTTTCAAGATATTGACTTAGTTTCTCTCCCCATTCATGCTGCTTGAAGTCCTGAATGCTTCTAATATTATCTGCTTTTATTACTAATGTGGATGAAATGTTAGCAAAAATAAGTTGCTGATCCTCATATTGGGGCAAATGAATAAATACATGATCCAAGGGATAGGTTTTAAGGAGTATGACTCAATGAGAATCTTAAAGGAATGGCACAGAGGCGCAGCGATAGAATTGCTACCTTATAGCGCCAGAGATCCGGCTTCAATCCTGACTACGGCGTTGTCTGTATGGACTTTGTACGTTCTCCGGTGAGGTGAGGACATTTGCTGATGATTGCAGTTTTAGTTCCATTCATTGCTGCTCAGCAAGTGAATGGGTCCGTGCCTGCATGCAGCCAGACTTAGATGACATTTGAGCAAGGGATGATATGTGGTCAGTACAATTTGTTCCACAAAAAATGCCAGGCCATAACCATCTCCAACAAGATAGAATCTAACTATCTTCCCTTGACATTCAACATCATTACTATTGTGTCCCCCTCCCCCCCCATCACAAATGTGCAGTGGCTACATTATGTAACATTTACAAATGCACTGTGTTTTACACAGACACCCAAATCGATGACTTTCATCACAAAAAGGAGGACAACAGTTGTATTGGAGCACCATGAGCCTGTTTCCTTCTCCAAATCACATGCCATCTGAAAGTGGAAGTATATTGTTATCCCTTCATCATTGCTGTGTTTGAATCCTGTTCCTCCTTACCCAACAGCACCATAAGAGTGACCTCACCAGCAGAACTGCAATGGTTTAGAACCATCTTCACAAGAGTAATTAAGAAGGGGCATATATGTTGGCCTTATCCTGGAAAATGCTTTTTTTTTAACTATATAGTTAATTCTTACTGTTTATATAACTCAAAGAAACGGGGCACATGTATGAGGATATGAAGGATATTTTGACATCAATGAAACTAAAGCATATGGGAAGTCACTTACCTCAGCAAAACATGGGAGATGCTTAAAACATAAAGCAGTACTGCACAGGTACAGGCCCTTCGGTCCACTCAGGGAGATTTAAGCTAATCTCCTCTGCCTGCATGTGATCCACGTCTCTCCATTTCCTGCATGTTCATGTGCCTATCTAATGCCCCTGTCCCACTTAGGAAACCTGAACGGAAACCTCTGGAGACTTTGCGCCCCACCCAAGGTTTCTGTGCGGTTCCCGGAGGTTGCAGGTGGTTGCCGGAGGTTGCAGGAGGTTGCAGGTGGTGGAAGCAGGTAGGGAGACTGACAAAAACCTCCGGGAACCGCACGGGAACCTTGGGTGGGTCGCAAAGTCTCCAGAGGTTTCCGTTCAGGTTTCCTAAGTGGGACAGGGGCATAAAACCCTAAAAACCTTGTTAATGTCCCTATCATATCTGCCTCCACCACCAACCCTGGCACTGCATTCCAGGCACCCACCACTCTGTTTAAGAAACTTGTCCTGCATATCTCCTTTAAACCTAGCTTCTTTTGCCTTAAATCTATTCCTTTAGTCTTTGACTTTTCCACCCTGAGAAAAAAAAGTTCTGTCAACCCTATTTATTCCTCTCATAATTGTTATATACTTCTATCAGGTGTTACCTCAACCTGGCACATTCCAGAGAAAACAATCCAAATTTGTCCAACCTCCCATTATAGCTAATACCCTGTAATCCAAGCGGCATACCAAAATGCTACCTGGAATAGAGGGTATAAGCAATAGAGAGATTGGACAAACTTGAATTGTTTTCTCTGGAACATACCAGGTTGAGGTAACAACGTCTCCAAAGCCTTCACATCCTTCCTGTAATGTGGTGACCTGAACTGCATATAATACTCCAAATGTGGCCTAACCATAGTCTTCAGTGCTATTGATGATTTAATAAATAGTAAGTGTATATAAATTGTTCCCTGTTCTAATTTACTTAAAACAGTGAATCCAGTGCGTTGTTGCTGAAAACAGCAGCAAGCTCAAAAGAAAGCTGCCTTTTGTTCACGAGAGCATTTTATTTACTTTGTTATCAGATTATAAACATAAACCATGTTGATCAATTCATCCTTTCATTTCTAGGGACGTGGATAAAAGTCAGTGAATTTGTCTAATTTCTTGCACCTGTTTAAATTTTTATTACAAAGGATGAACAAATCCCACAGTAACATTTTATAGAGCTTATTTCTGTAATACGCACCAATGCCCTGCAGCAATTTACTTTGTTTTCTAGGCCCTGTCCTGGGTGAAGCTGTTCAACTTGTGTACAGATGGGTCTCTGACAGGCCTACAGCTGTTCCCTAATTGTCCATTAAGTGTTCTATTGATTGTATGATTCAAACTACATGTGTCTTTCAGCGAAAGGCTCTCATGTAAAGTGGCAGAAACATTCCAGGCAGGATGACAGTCAGTCCAAAGCTAAAATGTGAACTGCCAGTTTCAATAGAAGGGATCCTGCAGTGAACAGCAAAGCCTGCAGTAAAACAAAGATTTGTAAGACTGATAACAATTTTTTTTATCTTTCCAAACATTAAAAATGAAGCAATTCAACCCAGAGTAGCTGCATTTTAAAAAAAAACGATTATATTTTCCTTTAAAAAATAAATCTGCATGTATGAAAAATTCTTCACAGGTTTTTTTTTCACTGTGAATTTTGGGCTAATTAGATAATAGAAACGTGGAATTATAGGACTTTACAGCACAGGAGGTACTCATACATCTTGATGTGTCCCCTGCCACCTAAAGAAAAGGATCTACTTAGGTTAATCCCATACACAGTTCTCTGTAGGTTAGTTCTAGGGAACTGAATGTTTTCCTCATTTCAGGTTCTCAGTGTTAAATACACTGTACTCCTTAGGGTAGCTATGACAATATATTTCATCCCCAAGCTTGAAAAGCTCCCCCTCCCACAAAATGTTTGCCAAACCAAGCATTCGGGGCCTTCCTCAGTGAAATAACCAATGATAGACATTGGTTTGTGATTTGACTGTGTAGCTGCTATGTGTTGGAATCAGATCCTCACAACCAAGTAAAGAAAAAAAAATATTTGTCCCATCGATCTGGACTAGATTTTAGTTGGAATTTAAATTGGAAAAGGCCTTGTTCTAAACTAATTAAATGTATTTGTCCATGCCTTGTTATATGAAGTCAGTGCATGTAACAACAACTTATTACTTGTTTTGATTCGGTTTTTTCCTGTTTTCTTCCCTCCGCTCTGCAAAACACTGGCTTGCATGTGGACAAATGAATTTTAGACAAACAGCAAGAAGAAAGACAGACTTGCAGTTTACATGACACTTTTTACATCCTTTTGACATCTAAAGTATGTAAAGAATCTTGAAAATCTAATCCTTCTTGATTAGTACAGGTGTCAGGGGTTATGGGGAGAAGGCAGGAGAATGGGGTTGAGAGGGAGAGATAGATCAGCCATGATTGAATGGCATAGTCGACTTGATGGGCCAAACGGCCTAATTCTGCTCCTAGAAATATGAATTTCAGTTTAGTTTATTGTCACGTACCGAGGTACAGTGAAAAGCTTTTGTTGTGAGCTGTCCAGTCAGCAGAAAGACAATACATGTCTGAATAATGAATTTTTAAGATTCTGTAATCTTATATAGATAATGAAATACTTTTGAAATAATGTCATTGCTATAATGTAGGAAGCATAGCGACCAATTTACACACAGCAAGTTCCATGCATGATAATCCTCAGATAATGTTTTAATTGTGTAAGAAAGAACTGCAGATGCAGGTTTAGACCAAAGATTGACACAAATAGCTGGAGAAGGGTCTCTACCTGAAATGTCACCCATTCCTTCTCTCCAGAGTTGCTGCCTGTCCTGCTGAGCTACTTCAATGTTTTAATTGTGTTGAGTAATAGGTAAATGTTGATTGGAAACTGAGGATAACTCCTTTTTCACATTTCAAAATACTGCCATCAGCTCTTTTAAAATCACTGTGAATTCCCTCATGAGAGGAATAGATCGGGTAGATGCACGGAGTCTCTTGCCCAGAGTGGGTGAATCGAGGACCAGAGGACATGGGTTAAGGGTGATGGGGAAAAGATTTAATAGGAATCTGAGAGGTAACTTTTTCACACAAAGGGTGGTGGGTGTATGGAACAAGCTGTCAGAGGAGGTAGTTGAGGCAGGGACTATCCCAACATATAAGAAACAGTTAGACAGGTACATGGATAGGACAGATTTGGAGGGATATGGACCAAATGCAGGCAGGTGGGACTAGTGTAGCTGGGACATGTTGGCCAGTGCAGGCAGGTTGGGCCGAAGGGCCTGTTTCCACACTTTATCACTCAATGACACTAAAAGCCTACTGGATCTCAATCTCAATCAAATGATATATCTCATCGAAATGTCATAACTTCCAACAGTGCAGTAACCTCTCAGGACTGCCCTGGAGCACAGCATAGATTCTTGTGCTCACATCTCATGAGGTGGTCTTGGACACAAGTGTCAACATGTTATTTGACCAGCAGGTTATGAATTCTGAACCTCATGAACCTGAACAAATGATGTTCATATTCACACCAGCCACACTAGATTGTGACCAAGAAGAGGAATGTTTGCTGCTGTGGCCTCTTCTTAAATTTGGAGCGTTATTGCGGCCAGCAGTTAGTTAAATGCACGGGGTTTAGATGGAATCTGTCTAATTCGTGACCAGTAGGGTTCGGTAATGAGGCTATCTGGATTCAAACCAATGTCAGTCAGAACAAAAGCTTTTAATCTTTTTATTTTAAACCAAATGCATAACTGAAAAGATACTTAAAATAGACAGTGGTAACACATCTTCAAAAAGTTGGTCTCATTTGGATCCCGACAAACAGAGCAATATATTTCCTTTGACTATCTTAATACAAAGAGTTCTGTCATTCTAATGTTCAGTACAGTTTATTCCATTTTGAGCCTTAATTATAGTCTTTCTGAGCTGACATTTTCAGATTACAATGTGATTATTGAAACTTATTTTCATTACAGAATAAAGAAAGAGTGGTGATCGTCACAAAGGATTTTTGGTTGAGTCTACATTGCACAATGAAAACTAACTGAAGGGGAAAAATAGTGTATTCAATTCCTGATACATGGGGGGGGGGGAGAGAGATTGAATGAATATAATCTGTTCTCAGCTGGTAGAGGCGTTACAATTGGCCTCAATGAACTTGGCTGAGTAAGGGGAACAATCAGATTGAGTTCAGCTGCTCACTATCTGGTCTCTACTGCTGGTAAGTGTGTGAATGTGAACATTGGGGGTGCACAGGACAAATTCTTTGTGGTTCAATAGGGATTTTTTTCAAACATTCACTGTCTATGTTCAGACACGAAAAAATAAATATTTGAGAGGTATCAGTGGAAAAACTGGCAGATCAGAAATGATCTGTCACCAAGGAGTCACCGCACTTAGGAGAACAAGGAATAAATGTGTAGCTGGTGGAGGTGGCATGGTGCAGAAGTGGAGGGCAATATAAATACAAATTTATACAATAACAATTCAAGAAACTGGGCAGCCTGATGGCTGAGGTAATTCCTGGAAGTCAAGTTTTGATCTAAATATTAGTTTAGATAGATCTAGATAGGCCTCTTAAAGATAGCGGAGTCAGGGGATATGGGGAGAAGGCAGGAACGGGGTACTGATTGGGGATGATCACATTGAATGGCGGTGCTGGCTCGAAGGGCCGAATGGCCTACTCCTGCACCCTATTGTCTATTGTCTATTGCCTATTAATTGGCCCATTATTTCAAAACGTTGACCTAGTAGAGTGAAAGTTATGGTTTTCCCAGCCAAGCAACTGTAGGAAAAAAGCAGGCATTTGGGCCTGTGGAAAAATGGTGGGGTTAGATTGTAGTTGTCTGTGTACAATAAGTTAGGAGGCTGAAGAGAGACATTTTCCTTGTGGTAGATGGGGATTGGTAAGACCTGGAATGTTGAGCAGAGGGGAGAAGGTGGTGGTAAGATAAAAGCAAGTATTAATAAAAGGAGCAAGAGAAACCACTATATGCCCTCATCGCATGTCACACTTCATTCTTGCCACTAGTTTGACAGGTAGCAAGTCTGGCATTAGAATTGTGAATATTTATACGAATACTTTACACAATATATAGATTGGAGAACAGATTGGAGAACAGAACAGCAGGGCTGGAGAGCTAAGATCTGCCCAGTTGATGTTACTCCAGCATTTTGTGTCTACCTTCGATTTAAACCAGCATCTGCAGTTCTTTCCCACACAAGCAGGACTGATTGTCAATACTGGGGGGGAAATAGCAAAAAGGTTAAAAAAGGCTCTTTAATTGAGGTTCACTGACTGGGAAAAATCCTGTTCAACCCTCAGACTGTGTTGATTTCAGGCAGAGAGGCACTCCAATTAGTTATAAAATCTCCTGAGTTAGCAAGGTGTAATCTAGCAGCTGTGGTTTCTGGAGCTAAACATTACATTGAAGTAATGTCATGAAAATAATCTAAAAGAAAAAAATAGGAAAACTGCTTTTTCTTTAAAAAGCATCAAACTTACTTTTACGGGCAAGAGTGTGACGTAAAAAACAAATTGATCTAAGATTTGACAAGGATCGCAAATGCATTTTAAAGGGAGAAGAATTGCATGGTGATTAAAGGAATGCAGACTCACGTGCATCGAATGATAGAGCTCTTTCCTCCAGAAAGCTTTTAACATTGTGGATAAGATGTTCATTGCAGATGATGGTCCCAGTGACAGTGTTTTGTCAGTGTCACCACTTTGCTCCATGTAATAATCTGTGGTTTGCCACTGCTCCCTGATGTTCCAAATTATCATTTGTTGATGTGCTAAGTATATGCAGTACAAAAATTGAATCATTTAGTGAGATTACTGTGTAGTTGTCTGCGTGCAGTAGGAGTGTAGGGTGGAGAGAAGCGACTCCCTGCGGTGCATGGGGATTGGTAAGACTTGTGATCTTTTGACCACATTCCTGATTCATGGCAGAATGATTGATGAAGGTTCACAACCAAAATTGAGTAAGCTAACATTATCACTGTCTAGTATTTCAAGCTATTTTCTATTACAGGAACTAGGCTACATGACTGAAAATTACATGTGGGTCATCATGATGAGAACCTTACAATTTGACACCTAATTTTTTTTTTTAGAATCACTGCACTCTCTTAAACTGATAGTGTCTTCATGAGGTAGACATAGCTTTTTTGGTGTGATTGGGGGATGGGGCACGGGCTAGATGCAAGAGAGAAGCAGAGCGCACAAATTATTTTCATGAAGCCATGACCTGTGAGTGATGCGATGATATATTTCTAATCTCCTGCCCTAGATATTCAAAGGCATTACCCTCACTGTGTCACCACCATCAATATTCGGTAGGGTCAGTATTGACCAGAAGAAGCTCAACTGAACCGCCTATATAAATAGTCTGCCTCTGTGGATAGGCCAATTCTGAATATTCTGCTTCATGTGGCTCATTTGTGGCCTGTGATGCCCGGGTGAGTGCAATTCAATGACCCCCAAGAAGTTTAGGAGCATTAAGGACAAAGCTCCCCAAAGCTTCACTCCTTGAAATACAATGGCCGCAGTGTGCACTACCTGCAAAAGTACCGCAGTTGCTCTCCCAGGATAGTGCCATTGCTCCTTCCAAACCCCTAATCTCTACCATCAAGCAGAGCAAGGACATCGGAACACCACCACTTGCACACTCTCCTTCAAGCACACATCATCCTCGCATGGAAATGTATCACCATGTCTTCATCATTACTATGTCTAAATCTAGGAATCTCGCAATAATATTGTGGGAATACCTTCATCTGAAGGACTGCAACAGTTCAATTGTGGTGGTGAGCCACTATCTTCTTAATGGTGCTTGGCAATGAGCAACAAATGCTAGTCTATGCTCTACAACGCAACATAGTCATGGTTATTGTTCCAAAACCTGCACCCTGTACTGCTCACACCCCTTATCCCTTGATCCTTTTAGCAATTAGAACCATATCCAACTCCTACTTGAATAGATTTTATAATTTTGCTTCAATAGTTCCTTGCAATAGATAATTTAACTATTCTCTGAAGAATTTCTCTTTATCTTCCACCTAAATTGTAAACCATGTATCCTTAGACTATGACCCCTGCAATAGAAATTATTCTTCAAAAGATCACATCATTCTTGAAAAAATGTTTGGTCTGTTCAACAGATAACTTTATTGTGACAATCTATTACTGTTTAATACATTTTTAATCATCTATGTACCATTAATAATAAAAACAATGTGAATAAATAAGGTTCAGGAATAGATAGAAATAGTATAATGTGGAACAATATACTTTTTAAACAGTTTTGAAAATTAAGTGTTGTTTTTAGAAATATTTGTATTTTCTTGTACTACACATATACATTATACTGTTTTCAAAGAAAAATTACATTTAATCACACGTTAATAAATATTTGTACAATAGTTCTGTTTAAAAGGATGAAAACTATAATACTTGATTAAATTGCTTCTACTACCACCTAGCATTGATAACTGAGTTTGTTCTGAGTAATGCCAAATTAAATGCAGGTTTGCCTTAAGAAGGTGGTATCTATCATTTAAGGTATCCCCACCATCCGGGCTATTCTCTCTTCTTACTACCAGAAGCTTGTAATTGCATACAGCACCAGGTTCAGGAACAGCTATTTTCCTATAACTATCAGGTTCTTGAATGAACCTACATAACCCCAATCCCACCTCGACAACAGATCACCTTCCACTATTATGGACTTGGTTTTTATTTTAATTATGTTTTTGCACTAATGCCTTGATTTTTATAGTCTTCTTTTAGAATTTTATGTAGAATGTCTTTATGTGTGCTTGTCTCAATCTATTTGCCTGTGAACCTGCTGTAAGCAATATTTTTCATTATATCTGAACCTTGCCGTACTTGCGCATATGACAATAAACCTGAACTTGAACTTCAATTACCGATGGCCAACTCCTACGGGACAGGACAACATTTTTTTTTGTATTTCTCATTGAGCCTTTTTGAGGTTCTTTTGGGGTACATTATCCATTTTGCCACGATTTTGAGCTGCACCCACCAGGAACTGGACCAAGGTTGCCGAGACTCATTGAGCACAAACAGCCAGACTTTAATCAACCATTTCCCCAAAGTATTGCAGTTATAAAATGCATTGGGATGAATTAGATTGAAATTCAGGTTCTAAAAGAGAAAGGCAGGTCATAACTCACTTTGATATTTACTTTCTTTATTTAAAAAAAATCTCTGGTCATTGCTCATCTGAGCATACTCTTATTTATTTCTCCCATGCTACAGTGTGCATACCAAATATATTCTCCTCTTCCATCTCCATTTATCCGATGTTAAATATTCTGACTCTTACCCTAACTTATCTACTTCAGGTATTTCAAAACTATGAAACTCCTAACTCTGTACGTGGTCTATCCACTCTATCCTCTTTCCCCACCTTTCTTGCAACCTACAATATTTCTGTTCCAGAAAATGCATTGGCATTACTTTACAAATACTTAATAACATATCTCAGTGGTGCACAATCTTATGTGCATGATTTAAATATGGATGGGAGAACACGAAAGATTATAAAAGGCTTTAGTAACATCGAGGTAATTTGACGTTGTAAAAAATATAAAGATAAATAAAGGTAATTTCATCATAATAACTGCTCAGATTTTGTGGAATGTTGCCAGCCCTTCAGAATTTCCAGGACTGCACCAGCTCATTAAAAGGAGTCACTTGTGATGATATCAATGGTTTATGGAGGTCCATGTATTTCACTAAGAAGGGCTTTCTTTGTAATGATTTGAATCCATTGATCTGTCTAATTAACATACCTTTCCAACAGGCAATTTTCAGATATTTTCATCCCATATTTTCATATTTAAATAGCATTGGTGATGACTTTTCTTTTAAACACCTGGACGAGTTAGAATAAACTAATTTGCCATCATAATATTGATGAAGATAATGTTGGTCAGAAAAATAAGAATAATCTAACTCTGACCTGTAAAGGGGACCCAATGCTCATTGATAAGCCTAATATCTCGTCTGGATGCACTGGAAAGGGTGCTTCTTAATTATTTAACTGCCTTATAAATAAGAATAATTGGTTAAGGGTAAATATTATCTAGTAGTTTGTATGGAACATTGTTGTGATACCTTGTTGCGACACCTTGTTTTGCTCCATAAAACAATACTACCAATCTTATTAATTGGATAATTTCCAGGCATTCTCTTTCCAGCAGATGAAACATGAGTAGAAGGAAATAACGAGAGAGGGTAGACACAAAATGCTGGAGCAACTCAGTGGGACAGGTAGCATCTCTGGAGAGTAGGAACAGGTGATGCTTCGGGTCAAGACCCTTCAGACTCAGTCTGAAGAACTCCCGCTGAGCTACTCAAGCATTTTGTGTCTACCCTTGATTTAAACCAGCGTCTGAGTTCTTTCCAACACGAGATTATGAGAGAAATCTGTTATTAAAGTTCATAGGCATTTATTAACAATTCATTGAGATTTACTTTCATTTTAAGTGTGTGTCAACATTATAGCTTAATTCATAAATCGTTGGATTTTAATAATAATAAATTAATAACAACGACTCTAAAAGTCACTTCCATTGTGTTTGACACCATCCTCTGCTGAAGAGATGTGTCTCTTTGCACTCCCTAATTAATCTTAGCTTCTCTCTAATTTAAACTATATTACTTTCAGGAACTGAGCATCACGAGCTATGCCAGCATTTATTACTCCTCCCATGTTGCCTTTCGACTGAGTAGCTTGCTTCAGTAGACATATAAAATAACTCACACAGGAAGTGTTTGGAGAAGGATGGCACTTTGTCTCTCTGAAGAGCATTAATAAACCAGACAGGTTTCAACAACAATCCTATAGCTATTGCACTCATTGCTAAGAGTAGTATTTGTTGCTCTTTTGAAATTTCAGATCAGGAATTTAATTTAAATTCCATAGTTGCTGTTGCAGGATTTGAACTCGGGTCTCTGGATTATGGTTAAGGGTTCTGCATTAATAGTTCCACCACTGTACTCAAAATGTTTCCACATGCAGGTTCACCTTATGGCAATGCATACTCATGATTGGGAAAGGGTGGAAGAGCTAAACAATCACTCTGGTTATTATTTTACCCGCACTGTTTCTTGGATAGTGAGGTAAACATAATCTGGTCAGATTTATGCGAACTTCAGGAATTAAAGATTTACTGAGAATACCAAATGCTTATTGAGGTAGAAGTACTTTGGTTAATAATAGACTGAGAATCTAAAGTCTGCTTCTCTTGCATCCATTAGGTGGATCCCTCCTTCGCATCTCCTCTGTGTCCCATAGTTCTGCTCTCACTCCCCCTGCCCTCAATCGGAATAAGGATAGAGTTTTCCTGGTCCTCACCTGTCACAACACCAAATGCTCGGCCCGCCAAAGCCTGCTGGATTTCCCGGCTACCAACCATTACTCTTCCCATTCCCATACTGTCCTTTCTGTCCTGGGCCTCCTCCATTGCCAGAGCAAGGTCACATGCAAATTGGAGGAACAGCACCTCATATTCCACTTTGGCAGCTTATCACCTACCAGTATGAAGATTGAATTCTCCAATTTTAGGTAACTACAACACCCCCCCCCCCCCCTCCCCCCATGGTCCTGTTTTCCCACCCCTCCCCCACATCCTCTTCCATGTGCCCCACATGCACTCATACCAATTCCTCCCTTTCATCCCCAAGCTTCACAATTTGCGACTCTTCAATCCTTTTGTCTCACACCCTCTGTTTTTTCATATATGGCCTTTGTTCAACTATCTGCCTACGAAATAAAACCCTCACCTGTATACAACGATTACCTGCCAAGATTTTTCCTGCCCCTCCTCTTTCAGCTTCCTTCCACCCCACCGGCCCTTTCCACCACCATCTGACTGAAAAAGGATCCAGACCTGAAACATCACGTATCCGTTTCCTCCAGAGTTGCTGCCTGACTCGTTGAGTTTCTCTAGCACTTTGTGTCTATTATTGTAAACATCTGAGTTCCTTGTTCCTACTCTCTCTTGTATCATTGTTGCTTTTTTTTTCAAGAAAGGAGGCCAATAAACTATGCAGTACCTACATTAAAACACAAAAGGGATCATTTGGAATATTTTGAAATGTAGCAAGAAAATTCTCTGAATTTGTAGCAATTTTGCCAGTAATTAGATCTTTATTTAATATTAGTGCAGAAGTTATAACAGTACGGGCCAAAGGGTTGAAATATTGTACATTTATCTAGCTACAAATATTTTTTTTTAACTTGCATGGTTTTAATTGATAGAAGTTTGTCATTGCAATTGAAATTTTTTTTTTTCTGGAGTGATAACAATAGTTTATATCATGGAATTCTGGAAATCTGAGTATAAAATATTGCTTCATCTATGAGGTAATTTCTGTCATAGTGCACAAGAATTTCTACTCTCATAGGACCTCATAGTAACATTGTGCATTAGTGCACTCTGAAGGTACTTTTCAATTTTCCCAAATGGATAAGGTTGGGCAGGACAAGTCACCAGCTTCATTCCACCTACATTCCTTCTTCTAGCTTCATGTTTCACAACTCCTCAACCCTTTTGTCTCATACCTTGTCTCATCATCTCAGCCCTTTCTGCCTATCAATCCCCCCTTACCTGTATTGCCTATGCCCTGTCAGGCTTTGTCTTGCCTCTCCTCTCTTCCAGCTTTCTTCCCTGCCCTCCAATCAATTTGAAGAAGGATATTTGTCACCTAACCATTGTCCTCCAGAGTTGCTGCCTGACCCTCCGAGTTACTCCAGCACTTGTGTCTTTTTTTGGAAATCTGCAGTTCCTTGCATCTAATTCACCTGCAGTTGGGCATTTCAGCCTCCCGGGTTAAAACTCCAGCAGTGATTTTAAGAATTACTCCCGCTGTGTTTGAAACCTTTCCACGTTACAGAGATGAATGCTTCTGTTCAATGCAAGTTATGGGGACCTCTATGAAGACATGTACACTAGGAAGTACTTGTTATATACTCGTTATGTACTTGGTACTTCATCCTTATGTAGGAAGACTTGTTCCACAGAGAGCAGAAGGACAAAGTCCCAACTGTGCTCAGTTGGCTGATCCCTGTGGCAGTTGGAGTCCAACAACTGGTGGTGATATCCTTAAACAGACAGGAGTCAAAACCTGAGGAGGTTCTTGCTTCCTGTTGCTACCAAGTGAATGTCATTTGGTAGCAGAAGACTCGGCTTCCACTTCTTGACAGTTGGACATTCATTCGGGTTTTGCATGAAAACTGACACATGACATATGAGACATGGACATTGGAGTAAGTTATGTCTTGTAAATGCATTTAGAGTCACTTATGTTGAACGGTGAATTATGTGTGGTTGAGTGTGGAAACTGTGATGTGGCCCCGAGTGGGATTATCACTTGAGTGAGGTATGAGAATGTTGCCACATTTTGTGAATCGCTGAATCAGCACTCGGAGGGGGACAGTAAAATGGGAAATTGGGGGAAAAAAAGTATTAAGGTTAACAGAAATGGAAGATGTATTTAAGAGAAATATAACCTGCCCTCACAAAGCTGTTTCAATGAGAACCAACCAGTCTGTAGTTTAAGGGGTAACATTGCTGCCTCTGGCTCAGAAAGAACAGGATTAAAGACATTTCCAACAACCGTAAGTCATGAGTGGCTAGAATGTATGTGTTCACACCCAGTGTCATCAGTGATTGCTCCCTACAATGGCTATGTACTAAGGCACTGCACTTACAGTACCATGACTTATGTTGGAGTGTGATGCTGTTGTTCTGTAGGCAAATGTGGTAGCCATGTGGTATCCCATCAGCATCACAGCATGATGAGATGCGTTAGCTAATTAATCTGCTGTTGATCATGTCAGTTGAGGGAGGAATATTTACAAGGGCATTGGGAAATTACCTGACCTTTCAATAGAACTGCGATAGACTGGCAGACAGGTCCAATCTTAACATTTCATCTGAAAGTCTATTCTTTGATTCAGCGGTTAACATAAACACTATTTTTTTGATACATTAAAGTTTGGGATTAAAGTATTTCCGCAATCTGCTTTTCAGTTTTGTTTTAATTTAACAGGTTTGGCAAAACACTATGTCAGAGAAAAAGGTACATTTATGACACTTTGCAGAGAAAGCTGGCAGAATTCATAGCCACTCCGAGTAATAAAGACCTACCTTAAAGCTCACGTAGCATAATAAAAACTATGGGGTCACCGTAAAGTTTGGGTTTATTGACAAGAACAAATAACTTTAATATTTGGCAGAAGCACTGAACCCTGAGCAGCATTTGTATTTGACACATCAGCAGCCAACTAGCCGTGACTGTTCCTCCACTTGTGCTCATCTCCTCTACAATGATTCACGCTCTGAGCATGACAGGTGTCCATTTATAGAGTCATTCATTTGGAAATTGTAGCATGTTCTGGGGTTTAGAGCCCTAGTTAATTGTCAGTGCACAGATGTCACAGCCCCCCACCTCCTCCTCCCCCCCCCCCCCCACACCACCACCACCAACTAGCCTTCCCCTCATTTGTATCCATTGTTCATCCTTTCACAAGCTGAAAACGACTGATGTAGACATGAAAATTTGTTTTAAAAACAATAGGATTTGAATCAGAACCAGAGTATCCTCACAACAATTAAATAAGCACAAAAATATTAAATTTCCAAACATGGAATAGCGACATCATGTGGCTTTTGTAAATTTACCTGGAGACAGCTGCTATTGCCAATAGCCTGTATTTGTTGAGCAGCTACATCACTGCAATCTTTTATTTTTATATGCCAGGCATTGACTGCTGTAACAGAGTGGGTTGATGGTCTGGACTCGTAACTGTTGGTAAAATGTTATGCTAATTTCTCCACGTGGTCACGGACTTGGATACCCAAGGGACTGCTTGACAGAAGAGCCATGATGATTATCATAATTAACACCAGCTTTGAAACAGGCGCAGATCCAAGAGCTTCCCGCAACTCTTCCTGGTCTACTAAATGTTTCCCTATTATTCTAAAACAATAGCTCGTGTTAATATAGAAAAACCTGGGGCCAGATGTACAATGCTATTCTCGGGGATTGCAACAACTCTCTGGTGACAATAAAAAAAAAGAAACTTTAGTTTAAACAAAAAAAAAAGTTCCACCATATTTGCTCAGACTAACTATGATGAAAGGCAATGAAGGCAAAAAGGCTTCTCGTGTAAGTATCAATATAAATATTACTGCAAGGTCAATTAATATGTAAATTAACTCCTACATTTAATTAGCTATTTAACTATTTTCTGAAGCATGGACATATTAAATCATGCTTAAAGACCCCTCTAACTAGCCTCCTGACAATAGTGCTGGGGAGTCACAGGCTCATAAAACACCGACTTGACCTATAAAGGGCTTTGAGTCTGCTAATTCCATCTCAGCCTAATTTTATTACTTGCATAAAATAACCATAGTGTAGCTTTGTGGCTGTAAAACTGATAAGGATAATAAAACATAGCCAGGAAAGCATCTGAAATTTCCTCTTTTTTCCAGTGTCCTCATTTATTATTCTATTATTCTTTGCTAGATACCGAACCCATGCAAAAGACAAATGACCTTATTATATTAAATAATTTGTGAGGATATTAACCGTTAATCACACACAAACAGCATTTAAAGGGTATTGATTTTCCGCACTCTCAACAGCTTGTAAAATTTATGTCCAATAACAAGATTATAGATAATCCGGTGAATTATATGAGTCAAATAGGGACAAAGAGAGATGAGGTCAAGACATAGGGGTCAAACTTGCACAAGAACACTAGGTATAGCTTAGCCTGTGGGTAAACAATTTGCACTGACCACATCCAACAATTTAGAATAACAACCTGAAATAAATTAAAGGTAAAACCGGAAATTTAAAACAGCAAATTCCAGAATGCATTGCTGGTCACTCAGTAACTGAAGGAGAAAAAACAGCACATATTTTAATCAATATACTTGAAGATGCTGTATAAACCGTGTTGTAATCCATTTTTTCCACATTTCTCCCCTCCTATGCTAACATACATTAGAATGACCTTCTTCAGCCATATAACCGACACCTTGTTAAAATGCCCATTCTTTTTGCCAGTCTTGATAATGATCACTGGCAAATCATTTAACGCTGGGAATTATTATTAGGTAAATTGATTCTTTCCTTACTTGATGTCCATGGATCTTCCAGCAGGTGTCACTGGATAGCAATTAGAAGTGGAAGCACTGGGTAATTTTCCTCTCCCTAGTCCTTGGGTACTGGGCACTAAGGCAATTGCACTAATCCTACCTTCTGCTTAGCAGAGATCGACGAAGCACAGATGTAAAAACAAACCTAGGTCATCCAAAACTGGGAAAACTCAGTGCCAGCTTGGGCAATACTCACATAGCCACTGAAAGCTGTAAGAATGGAGACCATTTTCTTTAACAATGCATATTGATGTATACTTTATTCTCTTCAAACATTTATTCTCTTCAAAATTAAAATATGAATGTTTCATATCTAATTTTATTGAATGGTACCTTGTACATTCTGCCTACCCTCTTTTGATTCTGCAACAGTGGTGCTCCTGTCTGTTACAATCTTGCAATCAGGAAGGCAAAACACAGCTCTCAGCATTCAATGTCTTTGTCACTAACAGCATTGCCTTTTGCCTAGAATCAATTCCTTTCTGTTTACAGACCATTTCACAGCCCTTTACCTGCGCCGGCACTTGTGTCATTCATATAACCACTTTCAGATATAACGCTTGAATTAGCATAATGGTAAATGCATGACTCTCAAAAAATGCAAGAGGAAAAAAGGCCAGTGTCAACATGGTTCTTTCAGTGAGGCAATTAGAGCCCATTATATTGCTTCACTGGAAATATCATCAAGGTTAAACCCTTTCCAACAACCCCTCCAACCTTTTTAGACCTCATCTATTAAATGAAGCATAGAAACTGATATGTTAGTAAACAATTTTGCTTTCCAGCCTTTTTAACTTTCAGAATTAATCAGCTCACTTAATTCCTTTTCTTAACGGGTTGGACAGGCTAGATGCAGGAAGATTGTTCCCGATGTTGGGGAAGTCCAGAACAAGGGGTCACAGTTTAAGGATAAAGGGGAAATCTTTTAGGACTGAGATGAGAAAAAAAAAATTTACACAGAGTGGTGAATCTCTGGAATTCTCTGCCACAGAATGTAGTTGAGGCCAGTTCATTGACTATATTTAAGAGGGAGTTAGATGTGGCCCTTGCGGCTAAAGGGATCAGGGGGTATGGAGAGAAAGCAGGTACAGGATACTGAGTTGGATGATCAGCCATGATCATATTGAATGGCGGTGCAGGTTCGAAGGGCCGAATGGCCTACTCCTGCACCTATTTTCTATGTTTCTATGTATCTATGTTTCCTGAATGTAGCATGCAATATCTCCCCCGATCTTAAGGGTTGCTGGGCTTTCCATTTTGCTGGTTTATTTCCCCACTCCTGAATATGTGACAGGATTTCCGCAATGTTCATCAGAGTACTACTACCTCAGCCAAATGGCCACTCTTCCAGTATGTGGCTGAACAGTAAATGTGGGTGGTCTTTTTGACCAGAACAGGCTGAACTTGATATCTTCCTTCATATCAAGGAATATGCATTCCAGCAGGGACTACCTGATAATAGCCATAAAAAAGTGGAATCTGTCCTGAATCTTCCCATCGAAGTGCAGGAATGCCTATGCCAATAATAAAAAATAGCAATTGCCTTATTGTATCCTAAGTTTAGAGACTTTAGTTTATACCATCTAATTTAACACAGATATGACTCTATATGTGCTTTTAAATGTAGGCACATTTCTACGTTGGCCTTAACACCAGACAATGGCAGGAGTGCGTTTAGCTTTCAGAACATTTTCCTTTTTTTGTGTCTCCTTATTGCATTGGCCTAGCTTGTATATTTCATGCTGGTTGAGATGAATAGAGGGAATGTTGGAGATGGAGATGTTATTGTGGCCTCTTAGTGACAATAATGAGGTGATAAGTGTACAAAAAGGCAAACTCCAGCTGCTCTATCCCTCACTTGTCACCCAAGCTGATCCAATGCCTGGGGTTTTTCTCTTTAACATGCTTGGAGCTAGCTGATTTCCATCATATTCACAAGCAACACTTAAAACAATACCAGGAATGATTATCTTTGCTGTTAACTCTTCCTCTTTCACATAATGCTTTATGGTATCACACCTATATTGTTATTTAAGTAGAATCCATGGGAGTGAGCTTTTGCTGGCTACTAAACATAGGAGGATATAACAGGAGTGCCAATTTTCTAATTTCTACCAGGAGGAAGTGTAGTCCTATTCAAATTGGTGCCTTGCAGAGAAGCAATAAGTGCAAACCAAACTGTATTTTGGAACCTTGACAATGTACTACCAGCATCTCCCCAAATAATGAACTGCCCATGCCTACATGCAACAAAACCTTGATAATATTCAGGCAAGTAATGTTTTTGTGACATAATTGCCAGCCACCAACCATCTGCAATATGATAATATCTAACCAGCGAATTATTACCAACCAACACAATGTCTTCGGCATCTCTATGATATCCACCTTCAGTGTCTGCGATTTCACCACTAATCTGAATTTTTTGGAATCAGAGGCTGGCTATGTTTTGTAGAATCACTTATGCCATAATTGTTAAAAGTTTTTTTTACCCTCCAATATACAAGGCATAAGTTCCTAGGTGATAGGAGCAGAATTAGGCCATTCAGCCCATCAGGTCTACTCCACAATTCAATCATGGCTGATCTATCTTTGCCTCATAGCCTCATAGCCCCATTCTCCCACCTTCTCCCCATAACCCCTAACACCCTGGGAACACAATGGAATATTTTCCAAATATCTGGCTAAGTGCAGTTCCGTTATCCAAGAAGCTCAATACCATCCAAAACAAAGCAGTCTGTTTGAATGTTACACGTCCACCATTTTAAGCATTCATTTCCACCACCACAGGTTCAAATTTGCTGCATTGTACAATGAAGACTGCAGCAACTCACCGCAGCTTCTTCAGAAGCGCTCTCCAAACCCATGCTCTCTGCCAGAACAGCTAGGACATGGTATCTCCAAGTTCCACTCCAACTCTCACGTTACCCTGACATTGGAAACATATTCCTTCACTGTCACTGGGTCAGAACCTTTGTTATAAGAACAGTTGGGATTGTAGAATGTTCAGCAGCACTTTTTCAAGGGCAATTAGGGAACGTTAAATATATTGTACATCTATCATAGATGCCCACATCTTGTAAAGTAAATTAAGAAAATAGAATGTTGAGGGATTAATTTACCCACTGAAACACCAAAGGGAGTTGAAAAAAGAAAACCAGAGAGATTTAAAAAAAATTGTGCTGGTATATTCATGGCCTGTGAGTTATGACTCCTTTATGCTGATAAAGGATCGGCTGTAACACACACCAGTGGTACAATAAGTATTAGACACCAATTCTACCTCTTTTTTAAAAAAAAGCCCATTAAATGGGATCATCCATATTACTGTAATTTTTTTATTGCAAAATCTGTATTATTGAATTGTGGACAGGTTAATGATAACAGCAAGAATTAAACTAAACAAACTGTGGGAAATCAACATTTAATTCTGTGTGAATGTTTTATCTGAAATTATTTGCAAAATCTCTCCTTTCAGGATGGTTATTAATTTCTTGCTGGCGTTTGAAGAATGTAGATTTGCTACCTTGCACACTTAAATTCTGTTAACCTGTCATGACAAATTCTGATATTTTGACTGTTAATACGTTAGAAACGAAAATTATTTATACATATTTTTTGCGGTTGACTAGCTTGTATTTGATCACTGCTGCTGGAAATGAAAGCAGAAACCACGAAATTTACATGTCATCTCTTGATGTATTTCTAGATTATAAAATGATCAGAAACACAAAAAATAATTTGCATCAAATGATGGCTATCGTGATCCTGCTGACAAGCTCTCTTGATATTCCCCCCTTGGTTTCTGATACATTTCATGCGATTTCAATCTATTGACAAGCCCAGCCATTAAACACAGTCAGTGGAGACAGCAAGAAAAATTTCTAAAGGTTATTTTTCCTTCACTCACCATTGCACACATACACTGTGTAGAATCAGGAGTGAATCATATTTAGAATCTGCATGCATTATGATACGCTACATGGCATTCATCAACCCTGTTTAGTTATGGTTAGGCTGAGAGGTAAAAGATGCAATCTAGACTCTGCATGGGGTCTGAAATAGAGATGTGTGGAACTGCAATAAATTATTCACGTCTTACAAGGAAGGAGAAAAATTTCTTTTCAGCTGTATAAAATGACAATTTGCCATTGAAGGTGGAAGGAATGCCATCATTTTTTGTTCAATTACAAAGGCAAATATTTATTATTTATAAGTACTAATCTTGTAGGGGCTTAATGTTATTTATAAACCTGTTGCACAGTGATTTTCAATGTAACTCATTATTTTTAGCCTGAGGGTGTTGTAAAAGAGCAGTGATATATTTAATGACACCGGGCTAGTCAGCGCAATTACAGTGTAATCATTGTGTAAAATGTGCTATTAATTAAACCAAATTCTTCGTGGTACGTGGTTGTCTGCGGAGGTTTTAATCTTCATCTCCAGTAATCTTCTTTACAGCTTTTCACCTGTTACTTTCTGTTGTTAGTTAGCAAATGAAATATTTCAGAAGGGTAAAAATTATTCAATATCCAGTCTCTTTATTTTAAATTAAATAATCCTATACTGCTACCCAGTTTTTGGATTTTCCTTTAGGTTGGTTTCAGGCACAGCTTTGCAGTGAGTGATTGGGGAAGTCAAATGGTTCTACCCTCAGCTTCTCATATTTTCAAAATAACTGATTAAATGTAGATAAAGAGCCAAGGCATGTAACATGGTAAAGGTGGTGAAAAATGTAAGAAAAGGCAGTTTAAATATTTTTTTTAAAGCACAATAGTGATAATATAAGTTTTCAAAACCCGTGCATTGCAAATAGCAAAAAAAGACTGAGATGGATGAAATTATAAAGCAGTCACATGGTTGCATTGAAAGAATAAGTTACAGTACCATGCATACTAATAATTTTGATTCCAGCGCAAGTGAAGGTACAAAAAATGAAGGGTTAGGGACAAGAGAGGAATGCATGGACATTCAATCATATCACACTGTTTACCTCAATTTTTTCCCCAGAACAAAACATGATAATCATCATTCAGTTTTTCTGTATCAGATTCAATGAGGGGACGTCATAACCCTAAACATTCTTTTTGATGCATTGTTGGGAAATTTAAACTGGCCATTGCTGGTCACTGCCCTGACAATCTGGTCTTCCAAGTGCCGTGCCAGGTACCTAGCTTTTATCATTTTATCTGGTCTCCGATTGAAGGCGTGGGTTCGAATCCCACATCTGACACCATGTAGTTACCAGACTCATACACATTAGAAGATACATCACATCTTTATTAAACTACTTACAGTATTGGATATGCAGCACATTACATGTCCAAAGTTCTACATGTACCGCCTGACGTAGGCGAGTTCCTAATATTACAAAGCATGTACTAGGCGTGGGCTACTATTAACAAACTCTAATTGGCTAGCATGCAATAGCCAATCTACAATGTGGATTCCCTCCACTCCACCCTACACCAACAAACCCGCCCCCCCCTCCCCGCCCCCCGAACTCTATACCCAGCTTTGTTCAATTTCTGATCTCTCGACCATAGTTTTTGCCCAATTTATACCATCAGATGGTAATCCCACCCATCCCTTTCACACCCACAAAATCATGTATCACTCTGCTGGTATCCTGCTTTCCTCCCCATAAATTATTTGTCACTGCGTGGATATCCTGATCCCACATCACCCTCAACTATCCATCAGCTTGCTGGTATCTATATCCTCACTCCCAATGACCATTCTTCAGCCCTGAGCTCCAATGAAGATCAGTCTAACTGAAACATTCAGTTGGGGGGAAGGGGATGGAGATCCACCACCTATTAGCGTGCGTTAGAATTTCTAAGCTGAAAGATTGAAGAAGCAAAGACCACAAAGTATTAATAAAATAAATGAAAAGCTGTCATGGACTTAGAGGTTTGATCGAGAGATGAGAGAATAATCACCTGCAAATGACATATTCTTTCTTGCGTTCCAGTCAGCAATGTAAGAAATATTATATCTATATGTAAGGACTTTGAAAGATTAAAAATGTACAAAGAGTCATTACCAATTGGAAAAAATTAATCAATCAATACAAATAGACCCCAGATTCAGGAGTTATTAAATTTTCATCGGCTCGATGATTGTTGTGTAATCTGCTGGGGAGACAGAGCAGGGAGGTTGTGAAGTGCAATAATTTGACACTGATCTTTTACTTTTGGTACCAAAGTTTAAATCTTTGTCTAACTGTTAGAAATATATTTCCCTTTCCATGCTGGCTGTGAAAATTCAATCTGAGTTTAATTTTCTGGTCTGCATGGGCTGATGGCCATGAGGTGCTAATACTGGCAATCAAACACAGAGAAACACTGGGATGGCCGGTAGGGAGATACAAAGAAATGCTGCGTTGGTGGGGATGAATTTTCCTATGTTTGGTATTATGCTCTAGATGCATAATAAAATATAATTTATCCATATATTATTGTTATTGCTGGTCTGGTAATATGCTCCATTTCATATTATCAGCCTCACGATCATTAGCAAGGGACTAGTTCCACGACTTAATTTTCTGACAGAAGTTTCTACCTGACTTTTCCTGAACCCAGAATTAATTGAGCTGATTTAGTAAATACATACTCATCCTTATATTTCTGCAAATCAAACCTAGCCAACTGACTTCCTTTCCTCATGCGATCCCGTGAAGTGTTTATCGCCACTCCCACTCTTACCTAACAATTTCAATCTCATTCTGAAAGGAACTTTACGCAATTAATTTTTGAGGAGTTAATCAGACACAGTAGGACAATGTTGAATAGTGATTTACAACGTCTGAATATGCTAAAGGACGTAAAGCAATTAGCTAAAAGAAATATGAATGGAAAGACATTGTGTTCTATTGTTGGTACATGACAGAAAATAATAATTTAAACTATTAATTAGAAAGACATTCTTGGTTTTGAGTTTAACTGGGATTTCCTGTGAAGAATTGTATGAGCAAAATTGGGATGATGAAAACATTAACCTTCTCAGGATTTTCACTCGTGTTTCTTAGAACAAAAACATTTATAGGCATTCCTTGTCTTACAGATTAAATACATCTGTGAGAATTCCTGATTGTGAAAGTTTTAACACTGCCCACGAAAACAGGGAAAGGCACAGAGTGCTGGAGTAACTCGGCAGGTCAGAGAGCGTATCTGCACAACATGGATAGATGACGTTTTAGTTTGGGACTTTCTTCAGACTGGTTGCAGTAAAGGGGCTGTCCCACTTGGGCGACCTAATCCGTGAGTTCTGGCGAGTTTGCCCTTGACTGATACTCGCAGCATGGTCGACACGAGGTCGTAGGAGGTCTTCGTAACTCTCCTTCATGCTCAAGAGTGGTCTCCGTGTACTCGAGGCCTCAGCTAAGCCGCGGTGTTTTTTTCAATATTTAAAAAAATGCCGTGAGTAAAAAAAGGTCGCCATGGAAAAAATTGATACTTTTTTTACTCGTAGGTTTAGTCATAGTAGGTCGTAATAGGTCATAGTAGGTCGGCATGTTAGTCGTAGGTAATCGAGGGTAGTCGAAGGTAGTCATAGATAGTCTTCATCATAGACGAAGGGAGGTCGAAAGGAGATCAAAGGAGGTCGTCTTCACTCTCCACTATTCGGTGTCCAATTTTCTTTCTCATTGCTTCTTGCATAAGCTCTGGGGAAGTATGTTCAACAGTTAATATTACATGAAATAGAACAACGTTATTTCCGGAAGCCAATTACTTTAACAGGCTACACCGGGTCATGGGATAATGAGTGGGAATATCAACCTGTATCTTCACCCTTGTTTGCAACCTAATGCAATGCCACTTTAGCTTGAATGTCTCAGGAGTTTTCAAGAGATGTACTCATACATATGGAAAGAATACTTGAGCAAGAGTACAGACAGTGAATGAAATCCATGAAATTGTCTCGTGGAAATGAATGCCTTCAAGAGGGAAGCAGACATTTAAAGGGAGAAAAGGCAGAAAACAAGCATGCTTGTAATATTTCAAAATAATTTCATCATGTCAAGGTTGCGTTTCAGATATTGAGAGGGAGTGCCTTGGCTTGAGATTAAAGATACACCAATCCCATTCACATGTCAGGCTTTGGTAGCCATACTACTGGGAGTTGACCATGTCATGGAGAAGGAGATGGTGCTGATCAGAGCAATGTGCCTCAAAGAAGACCTGTGGAATTCTCTGCCTCTGCCTGGTGGTCGGTTCTCTGGAAACTTTCAAGAGAGAGCTAGATAGGGCTCTTAAAGATAGCGGAGTCAGGGGATATGGGGAGAAGGCAGGAATGGGGTACTGATTGGGGATGATCAGCCATGATCACATTGAATGGCGGTGCTGGCTCAAAGGGCCGAATGGCCTACTCCTGCACCTATTTTCTATTGAGACAAGGGCGAAGTGTGAGACAAGTTTTGAGTAGGAGGCCATATCAACAATGGATTTAGAAAGAAGGAACTGCAGATACTGGTTTGCCAAGAAAAGATACTAAATGCTGGAGTAACTCAATGATCAGCCAGCATCCCTGGGGAACATGAATAGGTGACATTTTGGGTCAGGATCCTTCTTTAGACACTGAAGTAGGGTTCCAATTTGAAATAACACCTATCCATGTTCTCCACGAATGCTGCCTGACATGCTGAGCTGTTGCAGCATTTTGTATATTTCTTTAACAATGGATTTACAGGGAGATCTTCACTTGAGAGCAAAGCTTGAGGGCACTCTGCTTCTCCAAGAAGGTCCTTCAGGAGATTGAGCAGTCACTCCAACTGCAGAGCTGGGCCAGAAATGCTTTACCAGTGGCTATCAAAATAACAGCTTACTTGAACATATATGCCCCTGACTCTTTGAATCTGGCACTGGAAAACATATGCGTTAGGACATGAGAAAACAAAATATGAGTAGACAACTTGTTGCCTCATGCCTACTTTACCATACAACATCATGAGTGATATTTGCAGTAGAGCCACGTCCTTGCACAAACCCATTTCTGGTTCTAGACACTCAATCCTGGGGAAATATAATCAAAAGCATCTGCCCTTTCAAGCCCCGTTGGAATGTTATATATTTCAGTGAGACCATCTCTCATTCTTCTTAACTCAAGAGAGCAAATACGGAGTCTGCTAAATCACTCCTCATCTGACAATATTACCAATCCAACATGCTGCATGTTTTAGTCACCCGGCTTTCAACCCAAAATGACCCATTAAGTCTTGGTTCTTCTTTACTTGTTCCCTGCTATCTCTGTTCACTAATTCTAGACTGCCCCTTGTGTTTATTCCCAATGCTATAACCATGTATTGTCTTTTTGCTGACTGGATAGCACACAACATGTACCTCGGTACATGTGACAATAAACTAATCTGAACTGAACTCATTAATTTTGTTTAGTTTTCGTGACACTTTATTTCACGTTTTTCAGTCTCATTAGTTGATTCAATGCTAACATTTTATTACGGCTAATCCCTTTACACGTTTCTTTAAACATTACATAGCTTGTGATACGTTACTGCATAGGGGAGATGATGCAGGCTTTGCTCTCAAAGACTACCTGATTCCACTTCATTAAGTACAGTGGGGATTTTCCAGGGTGACAAGATTCCTGTAGGTGAAAGGAGTATTTTTGTTGCATCCATATCACATTGAGAGCCCGGATATGGTCACAAAATAACAAGGACTATCATTGTCACAGTTGCCCTGATCATTCTGCCCCTCAGCCAGCTATTTTGTAAAGAACACAACTACAGATGGAGCGTAAGGAAGATATAGATAGATTCTTGATTAGTGCAGGTGTCAGAGGTTATGGGGAGAATGGGGCTAGGAGGGAGAAATAGATCAACTTGATGGGCTGAATGGCCTAATTCTACTCCTATTCCTCATAACAGCTTTGTGCAGTTTAGCATATTCCTCAGTTCTGCATCTGTGCATTAGAGTGAGCATACGAGGAGCAGTGCTGGGGGTCTACTCCAGGACATCTGATCTCTCAGTCTATCATTGGATTCAACAACTTGTATCCGGCTCCGCAGCTTGATCCTTATCACAGAACATTGTTCAGTTCAGTTTAGTTTATTGTCAGATGTACTGAGGTTGCGCACTTTGTTGGGTGCTGACCACTCAGTGGCAAGACAATACATGATTACAATCAGGCCATTCACAGCTTACAGATACATGATAAGGGAATAACGTTTAGTGCAAGATTAAGATAAGGTATTGAAGATGTAAACAGAGATAGGCTTGATCTTATTTTATTAAATGTTGACACTTTTAATTTATGCCAATTTAATGTTTTCTTAAATAAAGTTTATTTTAAATGTTTTAAAAAAATATTTCAACTGATGTTTCCCATCATCAGAAACAATTAAAACGTTGAAATGGCCCTTGAGAACTGCCAGGGCAGTTGGGGAGAAGTAATGTTGCTGTTTGCAATCTCCCACCTGAGTTAAATGTTCTGCTTGCAGTCTGCTACATGTTGTGAGTTAGGGGTGATGGTGAATTCTGGAGGCTGGTTATTATGTTGTGGGAATTTCATCATACTCCTCTAATCATTTCCACCATTTACAAGCACAGTCCCTGACAATAATGAAATGGTCTTCATTCACTTGGAGGATTGCAGCCCCATCAACAGTCAAAAAGTTCAACATCACCCAGGGTAAGGGAATTGGTTGATGGGCACAGCAGCCTGAACGTTCATCCTGGCAACTATCCCTGCACTAAGGCTACAGGATGTAACATCAAAGATGCACATCATCGTGTTCCATGATTTATTTGATAGCCCCTCCCAAGCAGCAATCTCCTTCCATCCAGAAGTACAAAAGAGCAGGGTCGTGAAAACGCTACAAACTGTAGTTTCTTTAACAAGTCATATCTCATCCTGACTTGAAAATTCGCTTCCATTCCTTCATTCCCAATTCTCATTCCTACTCTCAACATGAGATACCTTCAACACACAAACAACAGTAGTTTAAGTAAGTAATACTCTTATATCTTTGCTTAGACAATTGGGACCAGCATTAAATGTTGGCCTTTTCAATAACACCCACACCCATGAGTGAACAAAAATGTAAAATAAATCCATATTCCATCCCAGTTTCCATCTTAGCTGGTTCCTATTCTGATTGTCTCAGTGTCTGTTTGCCCACAATTGATGAATACAAGACCAGACCAAATTAATAATCCAAACTAAATATATGGGTCCATTTAAAACAATTTAAATGTTATTCTCTGCTGTTATGAAGTATCGTCCCAGTATGTGCTAATGGAGGTCTGCTGACTTTCAGTGAAGCAACCTTGTTGGCAACCCCTAGTAGCTCTGGCTCAACAAAAGTTGAACTGGGATAATAGCGTCTCACCATTAAATGTAGCAATCTGGCTGTTTGTATTTAGTTGATTGTCAAACAAGCAAAAGAAAAAATACTGGCAGAATGACAGTGGTGGTGAGATCACGAATGCTGACACCCTGAGGTAAGATATCTGATCAGTGTTACAACTAACCCCAGCCTTTGCCCAGGACAGTACCTCACCAATTTCAGTAATGTGCTGTAGGATAGATTGTTGGTGTGCCATGTTAAGCTTACAGCACCTTTCAAAGTAGGTATCAAAAGTCCTCATTGCTGATATCCACAGCAAAGCATACACACTGGGTAGCCTATGCTTGCACTAGTTTAAACATTTCATGCTGGTATGGTTCAGTTTCAAGCTGCGCACAAACCCCTGTACAAGGGAATCCCTATTTTCATGACTGTTGCTGCCTGCGACCAGAGAAAATAACATTTCCAAGGTGGGGGTTATAATGATGGGAGTGGTGGCGATGTGGATGAGGTGGTTGGCAAGTAAAATACAAGTAAAATATCATCGGTAGAATTTAAATCAGAAAAGATAGTGGAATGAAGAAGAAATGGGAATCAGAAAGAGTTTTGGGTATGAGCATACAGTTGTCATCAATAATCTATGTGTTGATGGGCACTGACTCTGTGGCAGCTACTCCAACATTGCGATCCTACCACTAATTTCCAATGGTATCCAATTTCTCCCGTCATGAACTCTTGTCTCATGATAGTCCTTCACTATCTAACCCAAGTGATCAACAATCCCATTATGGCAGACGTAATTGGATAACAATTTCTTTCTTCTCTCTCATCTCGAGAATTCCTATTAGAGATGTTTACATTATTTTGAAGAACAAAATGTTCCAATTCTGAATGGTTCAGTGCCACACTGGATAGTGCGTGCGTTAACTCAACTAACTGAGAGTGGATACAGTGTAGCAATTGTAATTGATGACTAGTTCATACAACATCAGTAGTTCTTATTAATTGGAATTTCTTTCCCTTTAGAACCAGTTTTTTGTTAATGCATTGAAGTCTTTGAACAAAAATCATGGACGTTTGCTTCATGTGTTGACTATCTTGATGTGACAGTACAATTATAACTTTTGCAGAATGCAGTTATGTTAAAATTGCGAAGACTAGTTCATGTTTTGTGACTCATCTTACTTGCAAGATGGATGTGTTATAAAAATTTTTATGGCACTGTGTGCACTGGGTAATATATCGACACCTTCAAAAAAGTAACATTAAGACAGAGACGTACAGTATTTGATGAAACATAAATCACACCCTGCTTTTGGTTTTAGCACTTGGTTTTTGTGAACTCGTATAAGTCACATTGGAGTATAAGCTGCACTTGATATATTATGGACAGGTGGCATCAACGTGGATAAAACATATGTCAATCAAAAGCTTCAGTTGCCCATTTTGGGTTGTAATATTTATAAAGGTTTATTTAAATTTTTTATTGTCATAAAGTAAGTAAACTTTGAAGTTGTTTGTAGATTTGTGGAGTCAAAGTTACTTGTAAATGCATTTTCCAATTAGCTAGTACACCTAAATCAGAATAAATGTTGATGTTATTATACTTTTATTATTATTGTATGTACATATTGTACCACATAAGAGCATAAACATATTAAAAAAACAATGGCAATTATGTACAACAAGGCCACTCCTTTTCAATTGATTAGCCCTCTTTGAAATTTCCTATGATCTATTTTCTTTCCAGTTATTCCAGTTATTCAGTTGTTTGTACGTCATATACTTATTCCCTGTAATTTTATTAACTTCTGATGAAAACTTCCAAAACAATTATTTTCTTCGAACATTCAGATATTTTATTTGTATAACCTGTTGTTTGAATTTATTATTTTGCTTGGATCAACCTCAATAATTCTTACAATAATCCTGAAAATATAATTCCGGTTATCCAAAAGAGTTTACTTTGAAAAGAGCCTAAAGCAGTTCCCTAAACTTTTCGGATTAATGTACATATTGGAATTATCTTTGTGCTCCCATAAAAAGGTCTGTCAGATAGGATTAAAACCTCAAACCCATAACAGGATGGTTACAAACACAACTCACCTGATTGCCTATGATTGCCACATTTTACCAAATATAAAAGGGACATTAACAGGTTCCCCGGGGCCGTGCTCTAATTTTTTCCATCTAAGATTTTTCTTAAGACATAAACTCTGGAACAGAACCCTGTCCCACTGACGGAGCGACATGTGTTTTACCTGCATTTGAGTAACTTAATTTTATTATTAGAGTATCTTTCATGACCTAACTATTGTTTCACAGCCAATTGCATTAAGTATTGAATTGAGAGAAAAGTACCTACCAAATTGCATTTACCAAGATTATATAATAGTAATAATTTATTATATTTAGATGGTGTATTTACTATTAAAAAAAATGTTCCAAGGTAACTCACAGGAGCATTAACAACAACAAAAAAGAGTTTAAGGTGCTCTATATACAGGCAAGTGTGACTTTGTTCCTTTGATTCAGATATAAAAGGGCTGTCTATGGGGGCATGGTTTTCATTAGTGATCCTGGTGGAAGAGTAACTATTGGTCTGTGGGAAACCTGACTTGTTCTCCTGTAGAATCTTTTACATCTCACACAAATATCATAGCTACTCAAGATGCAAAGTTTGAACTTAAAAGTAATACTCAGCCAATCTGCAGACAAGGCTTTCATCCAACTAAATGGTGGATGGAGCAGTCTGAAGAGCTGTTTGTGTTTTGAACATCTTTGCTGAAGTTTGTTTTCAAGCTATTTTTTTCTTGAATAATAGTGCACATTTTCACTTCAGCATGTTTTTCAGGAGGAACTGGAAGGAATAAAACAGTGGTTTCCCCATTTGTTAGAATCATTTCCTTTGCCCATCAGTTATGATGATTACTGATTAAAGTTGTACAATAATATTTCATCCACAAACTACCAAAGAACACAATGGGAGTATTCACGAGATCAACTGCAGTTGTTTAGGACAGAAGCTCATTATTACTTTCTCGTGGGTGGTGAATCTGTGGATGTTTTTGCCACAGAAGGCTGTGGAGGCCAAGTCAATGGATATTTTTAAGGCAGAGATCAATAGATTCTTGATTAGTTTGGGTGTCGTTGGTTATGGGGAGAAGGCAGGAGAATGGGGTTAGTAGGAAGAGATAGATCAGCCATGATTGAATGGCGGAGTAGAATTGATGGGCCGAATGTGACCTTAATACCTTATGGGCAATTTGTGATAGACAATAAATACTGGCCTTGTCAGTTATGTACACATATACAAAAATAATTTTAAATAATTTTAGAAATTAAATTTCCTGTTGACAGTTTTCAGGTTATCCTTCCTGGAACAAAATGAGTTTATCAGTCGGCACACAGAAGTAAAGAAAAAGGCTTCCACTTTTCTTAATAGCAACATAAGCTAATGTTTTAAAGCAATTAGCCCAAATAAGCACTGTCTTAATTCTTTCTTTGAGCCGCTGCCCACTTTCCCCTGCTGAATATCAATCAATATTTCATCAAGATATCTTGTCATTAACGCTTTAACTGCCAGCATTCCCAAACTCAATAGATTATATGTGTTAGGCAATTGAAAGGAAATATTCTTCACAGGAAATGTAATTACGAAAATATTTTATTTGTTCACCAATAGTTATATAAATCGTGTCAAAAAAAGCCTTGCAATAGATGTATATGATCACATTGTGAAGTTCTTACCACATTGAAGAAAAGACCAAAATATAATAAAAAAAACACTGCCCTTTTAATTTTATTCAAAAATAGTTAGACAATACAATACATTAATTCACTTTTCAAGAAAAAATAAGATTATATTCCAGCGTAATTTTAATAAACAATTATGTTTTATTACCTACAATACAATATTATTTCATATTTCATGCATTTTTAGTCAAAAGAATATTTAATGAACTAACATTTTCTGTTAAAAAATGAAACTGCCATTTTTATACTTAGTCAATAGACCAGCAATAACGAAGGATTGAAAAGTATAAATCGACAAAAAAATGTATCAATCGCTGGCAACCATTCTTAATAGAAAATCAAATGGAGCTACATTGATATGAAAAAAATCAAATGATCAGAACCTTGAACTTACATGACCTGAAGATGTCCCAAACATTTTGTCGAGGAAGTTTTTTTATATATATAATATCAGTTATAATAAAGGAAAAGCATTTTTGTACAACAATATTTGTACATAACCAGCTCCCACAAGTACAGGTTATATAAAATCATATTGAAGAAGTCTTTAAACTTAACATAATCAAAGCCTGGTAAAATACACAAGCAAAGAAATTCCAAAAAGCAGGGGCTTGTACAATAATTATTTTTTTTAGTAGGCGAATATTAAATATATAATATCATGCATATATATGTACACATCTTTAATATATTTAATGATTATTAGGGATTCCAGCCTTGCTGATGTACACAACTCTACAAATAAAAATAATGTTTATTCCATTGTACTGAATAATATTACAATAATATTCTGGCCCTAAATTAATCTCTATAATCTCCAATGCACTCTATGCCAGAAAGGAACTCATTAAGTAATAACTACCTCTCTTGAAAGAACTTTCAATGAATGCTTCATTTGTTCTAAGTACAACTTCTTATGAATCTCTAGAACTTTGGAATAGTTTGATGGTCTTCAATCTATGTTTTGTAGTCATAAATGTTTTAAATCATAAATGAAGTAGCAGAATGTCACACAATAAAATAAAATAGGAGCAGGAGTAGAAGAAGGCCAACAGGCCCCCTCAAACCTGTCCTGCCATGTATGCTGAACTCAACCCCTCATCTCTACCAGTGCCCCAATCCATACTTCAATCCCCATAATTATCTATCTCCACCTTAAATGGCATCCATTACCCTTGGGACAGAGAGTTCCAGAGATTCTCTACCTATGTCATACATTAACCAATCCTACATTTATTTTAAAATTTGAATTATCATCCCTTTCTGTCCTTCAGATAAACACATTGTTTCTTTGGTTAATCCTTCCACAGATTTATGAGTTGCTGGATTAACCAGAAGCAGGAACAGGCCATTCAGCACCTTCACCATTCAACATGATCACAGTTGATCATTTACCTCAGCGTTATTATCTTATACCAACCTCATATCCCTTAACTCCCTTAATACCCAAAATATATGAAACTCTATATTGAATAAAACCGACTGAACCTAGACACCCTACTTGGGTAGAGAAATCTAAAGATGCATGAATTGGCAACCCCTTAATTTGAGACTATAATCACTGATCCAGCCACCTCCACCAACATTAACAGTGTATTTAACCTGTGAGGCCCCTAAAGAAATCTGTACGTTCAAATGTGTTTACCTCATAATTTTCTAAAAATAAAGTGAGTGCAGGCCTAGAGTGCTTAAATGTTTCTCATACAGTAAACCCACCATCCCAGCAATCTATTGAGTGGGCTTTCACTGCACCACCCCTGTTGCAACTTATCCTACCTCATGTAGCAAAATCTCATTAGGTCCTTTTTATTTGGAGCACAATAACTCTATTCTTGCACTCAAATCCTCATGTAATATAGACCACATACCGTTTACCTTGCTAATTGCTTGCTAAATCTACAAAGCTAAATTACTGCAGATTGTGCACAGGGTCATTTGCGTTAACACCAACATCTTTCTATCTCTCACATTAAAAAAAACTCCACAACATAGAACGGTAGAGCAGAGGAACAGATCCTTTTTCCCCATGGTATCTGTGCTAATAATGATGCCAACCTAAACTAATTCCTGCCCATTCATGTGTCTGTCTAAATGCTTCTTCAACATTGCTATTGTATCACTTCTATCACTGCCCCTCACAGTGTCTATCACTCTCTGTGTAAAAAAAGCTTGCCTTGTAAATCTCCTTTGAACTTGCCTCTTCTCACACTAAACCTATGCTCCCTTGTTTTTGATATTTCCATCTATATCTATGGCTCTCATTATTTTGTATTTATAAACTTCTAGCCAAACATCCCTCATCTTCCTATTCTCCAGCGAAAACATCCTTAGTTTAGTTTATTATTGTCATGTGCACAGTGAAAAGTTTATGTTTGCGTAATATCCTTTCAGAGGACTATACATGAATACAATCAGAACGTCATTTAAAGCTGTACTACTCTCCCATCTAGGCAACATCCTGGTGAATCTCTTCAGCACCCCCAGCATGGTGATGCAGCTTTCCTCTGGGATTAATAGGATGGCATGGTGGTGCCGCTTGTAGAGCTGCTACTCCATTCCACCAGTTGCCCAGGTTCAATCCTGACCTCGGGTGCTGTCTCTGTGGAGTTGGTGATTCTCCCTGTAAATGTGTGGTAGATTCATTGACTGCTTTAATTTGCCTATAGCGTGCAGGTGAGTGCTAGAATTTAGGATTGTGGTTCGGATAGGTTGCAGGAAAAACAGTGTGAGAACCGTATTGCTGTGTGAGCTAGCATGGACTGAATGGGCTGAACAGCTTCCATCTCTGTTATAAGAACATATGGCAAAATGATTGCTGTTGATTACACTGCATAGAAGTTAACTTAACCTGAACAAAGACTGAACACCCCCATTTTGTCTGATTCAGTGCCAGGAGGTGCAACTCATTCACAGAGATAATCATTTGGGGGTGGTCAACTTTTAAGTCTGTATTAGAAAACAGGAGGACCCTAAATATCCTCCAGTCTGTGCTGTATAATTTAGATCTAAAATGAATGAAGAGCAACTTGAATTGTACTAAAATACACTTGATATGTTTCTATACATTCAAAATTATGGTGGTAGATAAATCTTCAACTGTTCCTTTATAGCATGCCATAAATGCCAATGCATCATTTGAAACTTTCCAAATGTAGTAATATGTTTGTAATTTGTTTCAGCACAATGCAGCTGGATTGCACCGACAAGGTTAGTTGACCCTCCCATTCAACTAGTTATGCTTTCTTCTCACAACTAAACTCCCGTGGGGCTGTAGAAAAGATTGCTTTGAGACTGCTTGTTTACACCCTGAAATCCCAACACTTCGACAGCCACGTTACAGAATATAGAAATGCTTTATGAAGAGCAAAAGTTGAAAAAGCTTCTAAAAATGCTTTATTTTTAATCTCCCTTTTGAGTTGTTCAGGGAGAAGGAGCCACAATCACTTAGAGATTAATATGCTATGAAGATGCACTGAAATGTATGAGAATTCTCCCTTCTTGTTTTGTTTAGCTACAAGATTGAACCTTTGATGGATTAGCTAGTTTACATACGATCAGAGTAAAATTAAGTTCATGACCATGTTCATTTCTTCAAACATGGCTAGTCATTAGCTTGATGTTGGGAATTGAAGTGAATATATTGTCCTTGCTGCTTGCTTAAAAATAAATACTAGGAAAACAAAAAAACATGAAAATTATGTTTGCAATAATGCGAAGTTTAAAGCACCCTGACTTAGGATTCGTTTGAAAATTCCACTCCCATTTATAAAAATTTAGATAAAAGCAAATGTCCCGTTGCATGATATGCTCAGAATCTGCACCGAGTGGATAAAACTATCACTAAAATGAGGTTATACAGCACAATTGGTTAGATTAGGAAAAGAAAGCATCAGCCAATCCAGTAACCAGCTAGGCCGCAAGAATTGGCCATCTTTCTCTGTGTGTGTCAGTGAAAATAGACTGATGGATCACTTTGCTGTGTCAAAAGCTGCGACTGGTGACAATCAGGGAAATGATTGTGTCTGCCTCTACACATATTTGTAATTGATTGCCCAAACCCTAAGACTCTCTTTTGCTGTTGATATGATGGAACATTGTACCACAATCACTCTAGACGAGGAGGAGCCGAGGCCATTTGTTATTTACTTGTGTGAGTTGCTCCTCTCTCACTCTATTCGAATTGTGTCGCAAGAACACATTATGGTAATAAGTGGAAATGTGTGTACAGGAATCAATCAAAGAGTGAGGCTTTACAAGACTTATGACGTTGCAAACTCTGTTTGTAACTTTTGATTTATGGAAGAATTTCAATTTTATAAATTGCGAAAGAGGCATGGTGGGAAGTTTTAACCCCTTGAGTGCTCAAGAACTTAAAGCTCCTTGTCCACCTTCAGAAAAACAATGTTTGTATAGTTCTAAATATTTTCTGTAAGTATTGTCAAGAAACCTATGTTTGCATGGTAACTGTGGGCATGTTTTGTTAAACAATAAAAATGCTTCATTGCTAATCATTTTCATGCATAATTAATATAAAAACACCCCTTCTACACAGAGTGAATATTGCTCAAATTGGAGGGATTTTATCGATTGGGGCACAACAGATTGACATTGAGGGGTGCATGCACATGAGATCGAGGATGCTAAACCTGTATTTCCTCATGCATTCTGAAATCACAGTGTAAATTGGAAATTGCAATATGATAACCTTAATCGAGATGCCAAAAGTTTAATTAAAACATGTTTAGTTTCTAATGTGAATAACGGAATCCGGTTTCCCTCCTGCTCCCAATGTGCACACAGAATGATATATTACATGTGGCAAGAACAACTTTTAAGATATAGCTGTAAAATGCAAGCCACATCTTTTATTCAGAAAGGTTGTCAATGATTTCTGACAGCATTGAAACAACTCAAATTCTAGCTAACATATCCTGCCAGTGTTTATATCAGGACAGAAACTGCTTTCAGTTGGAATTAGGATTTACAAAGATCAAGACATAGTAAATGAACTTTTTGTTGAAATGAATGAATCATTCATTTCATTCACATTTAAAAATTAGGAAAGGAAAATATACTTCCCATATATAGAATATTTTAATAACAATTACAGAAAGGGCAAAGTCAAAAACAGTACTATCTAAATATGGAACAATCATCTGAGTTGCATTTTATAAATAGCAAGAAGTAGTTACACAGGATAAAGGCTGATATTTCTCTGGCAGTGTCGAATTAAGGCATTCCAATTCAGTCGCATTCAAAATATACTGAACCAAGAACCAGAAGATAAAAAAAGGAAGTGTTCATCTTTCTTTCTGATATTCAGGATGCGTTTTTTTTCCAATTTATACTAGTGAATGACCTTGCTTTGTGGGCACCTCGCACCACCAAATCTGTTTCTGAGCCATATAGATCAGGAAGATTCCACATTTATTGCCTTGATGGATTGCATTAATTGATCTTTGCAAAGGCAGCATACAGAGAAGAGAGGGCTTTTGCAATTGACCCTAGTGCCTCTGGATTGTGTAAAAGAACAAAAATCTTAACCTGCATTCTTGGAGCCAATTGTTGCCCAGTGAGCACGGTTTAGGGGTACAAATGAGTGGATTCTGAATGAGTACAATATTTGGTACAGTTGTGATGCCACTGTAGATTAATAGTTTATCCACACTAAATTATGAGGTAGGTAAACACAAAAAGCTGGAGTGACTAACGTCACCCATTCCTTCCTTCCAGAGATGCTGCCTGTCCCACTGAGTTACTCCAGCATTTTGTGTCCATCTTCAGTTTAAACCAGCATCTGCAGTTCCTTCCTACAAATTATGAGGAAGCACTGGTTTGACAAGATATTATACTGCTATCCATAATTTAGGTCCACAGCACATCAATGGAAAAAATTGGCATGTCATGTTTTATCATGGGTGCCTACATGTGAATTTGGAGAGATGAGAATCATTTTGGACAGGTTGGGTGAGTGGGCAGATGCATGGCAGATGCAGTTTAATGTGGATAAATGTGAGGTTATCCACTTAGGTGGCAAAAACAGGAAGGCAGATTATTATCTAAATGGTGTCAGGTTGGGTAAAGAGGAAGTACAACGGGATCTGGGGGTCCTTGTTCATCAGTCAATGAAAGTAAGCATGCAGGTACAGCAGGCAGTGAAGAAAGCGAATGGCATGTTAGCCTTCATAACAAGAGGAGTTGAGTATCGGAGCAAAGAGGTCCTTCTGCAGTTGTACAGGGCCCTAGTGAGACCACACCTGGAGTATTTTGTGCAATTTTGGTCCCCTAATTTGAGGAAGGACATTCTTGCTATTGAGGGAGTGCAGCGTAGGTTTACAAGTTTAATTTCAGGGATGGCGGGACTGTCATATGCTGAGAGAATGGAGCGACAGGGCTTGTATACTCTGGAATTTAGAAGGATGAGAGCATATCTTATTGAAACATATAAGATTATAAAGGGTTTGGACATGCTAGAGACAGGAAATATGTTCCCGATGTTGGGGGAGTCCAGAACCACGGGCCACAGTTTAAGAATAAGGGGTAAGCCATTTAGAACGGAGACGAAGAAACACTTTTTCACACAGAGAGTTGTGAGTCTGTGGAATTCTCTGCCTCAGAGGTGGAGGCCGGTTCTCTGGATACTTTCAAGAGAGAGCTCGACAGGACCCTTAAAGATAGTGGAGTCAGGGGATATGGGGAGAAGGCAGGAACGGGGTGCTGATTGGAGATGATCTGCCATGATCACATTGAATGGCGGTGCTGGCTCAAAGGGCCGAATGGCCTACTCCTACACCTATTGTCTATTGTCTATTGTCTATTGTTTATGACTTTCATTAATTTTATTTTATATTCTCTTTTATTATCAAACCAGATTTTGGTATACATGAAACAACAAGAAGCTTTGAGTTTCATCTTAAAAATAACTCTTTTGTGTCTTACGTACTTTCCTATTGCCAAGAAAGTTACATTCACAATGTTACATCTGCCTTCTCTAGGTAGTGCCAGGAATTTGCAAGCCGGTTGCATCGTGGCTTGGTTCGGCAACTTGAGCGCCCTGGAGAGGAAGAGACTACAAAAAGTAGTAAACACTGCCCAGTCCATCATCGGCTCTGACCTTCCTTCCATCGAGGGAATTTATCGAAGTCGCTGCCTCAAAAAGGCTGGCAGTATTATCAAAGACCCACACCATCCTGGCCACACATTCATCTCCCTGCTACCTTCAGGTAGAAGGTACAGGAGCCTGAAGACTGCAACAACCAGGTTCAGGAATAGCTTGTTCCCCACAGCCATCAGGCTATTAAACCTGGCTCGGACAAAACTCTGAACATTAATAACCCATTATTTGTTATTTGCACTTTATCAGTTTATTTATTCATGTGTTTTGTAGTCAATGCGTATTATGTTCTGTGTGCTGAAGCAAAGCAAGAATTTCATTGTCCTATCAGGGACACATGACAATAAACTTGAACTTGAACTTGAATTTAACACTATTATAATACTGGATCTGGGCAGAGGCTGGAAATAACACATTTTTTGGTTTGAGTAATCTGGAGTAAAGCTCAAAATGCAAAAAGATCTATCCAGATTAAGAAATGTTTAAGACAACACCATGTAAATTTGACAATCAAAAATGCTGGAAATCTGAAAAAACCCCATAACCTGCTGGAAACACGCAGAATGTCAAGCAGCATCTGGAAGGAGAAACATGTTAATGCGACTCTTGCAATCCGCTGAGTGTTTCCCCGCATTTTCTGCATTACAAGATACATTTACTGGTTATTACATGCCTAAAGTTTAAATTTGCAAGGGATGTTGGAATTCCATGGAATTAAGGAAATAGAGAGTTTCATGCTTGGACAATTTATGAAAGAAACAAAACTACAAGCCCCAATGATCACTCCTAATTTTCATGCAGCATCAGGTTGGAGGAAGACTATATAGGACAGATTATTCCAGGTTTAAGAACAACAAAAGAAAACATTCAGAACAGCAATGACCATAACGGCATAGCTATAATAAGAAAAGATCGTTTGCAATGGAAAAAACTGAGAACTTGGATGACATAGCCGAAAGTAAAATCATTCTGGTAAACTAAAAATCAAAGCAAGTCCTTACCCCAGAGAGGAAAATAGATTGGACTGCATTCCTAAAGTGTGCTGTCAGCAGGCTGGGGAACTTTGCAAGATATTAGGTCTGTAAATCCAAGATGCAAATTGTTTGTGGGATCTTCATTAAGCTCCTTAAAATATTGTCATTTGCAATCAGCCCAGTAGAAAAACAGAGCACTGAAAGGGGAGAAAAATCATTTGATCCACTGAACCATCTTGGGTCTGAATATGCAGATAAGGTCAGTGGTCAGATGATAGGTGACATTTTGGGTCAGGATTCAGGACTAGAGAGATGAAACCTTTTATGTATATCTGTGAATGACCTGATGAAACAAAACTCTCAAGAGGAATACCTTTTTTTATGAAGTCAGCTGCTTTCTTTGCAGATTGCTATTTTGGCCTGCAGATCCTGCTGACGATACCAGTAACCACATCACCAGGTCAGCGTCTGGGCACCCAGCTTGATGGCAATTGATGTATTTGAGGAAATGTTTTGAGAAAACAACCTTTGTCTTATTTCAACAGCCTCAAGTCTTACTTAAATGATGTGTATGTATACACACACACCCCCACACACCCACACACACACATGCACACATGGTATATATGCAGACACATATTTATTAATGTGCACACGTAATTACTTCATGATAAATTAAATATCCAATAAAAGTATGAATATAAGGTTTGATTTGTGATATTTCAAAAAAGGAATAGAATAAAGGGAATGAAAAGAAGATGATGTAAGTTAATAATAAAGTATGGTTTGAGCACCAGAGATATATATTTTGTGTTCTTGTAAGAAATGGAACAAGATGATCGAAGGCTTTGAAAGTGAGGATAATACTTTGGAATCAGTAATTGGGAAGATGAAACACAATGGAAAGGATTTGTTGCTTGTCATCCATATTAATGATTTGGTTGAGAATATATGTCGTATTGTTAGTGAATTTGTGAATGGTACCAAAGCTGGTGGTGCGGTGATGGTGAAGCAGGTTATCTAAGGTTACAACAGGTTCTAGATCAACTGGGAAAGTGGGCCAAAGAATGACAGATGAAATTTAACTTAGACAAGTATGAAGTTTTGCACTTTGGGAAGTTAAATCAGGGCAAGACATACACGATAAACGACATGGCCCTGGAGGATGTAGTACAACAGCGATACCGAGCGGTGCAAGTGCATTGTTTCCTGGAAGTGGCGGCACAGATATACACAGTGATGAAGATGGTGTTTGGCGCGCTTGCCTTCGTCAATCAGGGCAGAGAGTATAAGAGTTATTGCTGCAAAAGATGCTGTTGAGCCCACACTTGAAGGAACAATGCAGGACCCGGCATGGGGGAAACAGTCGTGAGGGAGGGGGAGGGGGAGGGGGAAGTGTGGGAGAACAAAGGGGGACCGGGGGGAGGGGGAGAAGAACAAAGGAGGACCTGGCATGGAGGTACTTTGTAACTTTGTAAGACCTCTCTATGTGGCAACTATTTGCATTCCTTGGATGGATATTTAGAGTGATACATATGATACATAGAGTATGGAAACAGGCCCTTCTGCCCAACTCGCCCACACCGGCCAACAATGACCCAGCTACCCCAGTCCCACTTGCCTACGCTTGGTCCATAACCCTCCAAATCTGTCCTATCCATGTACCTGTCCCTCAGAATACTCTCCAGTAACTTACCAACTACAGATGTTAAGCCCACCAGCCTATAGTTACCAGCATTTTCCGTGCAGCCCTTCTTGAAAAGAGATGATTGGTTCAGGGGTCTGAGAGCAGTGGGGAAGAAGCTGTTCTTAAATTTGGTCGTCTGGACTTCCAAGTGGCAGCTATCCATGACGATACTTCCAGCCTTCCTGATACAGCTCACCGTAAAGATGGACTGGGTGGAAGGCAGTGATGGGCCTGTGACGGACTGGGTTGTGTTTTCTGCAGGTTTAGGCAGTCAAAAGCAAAGCAGCTGCCGTATCAGGCTGAGATGCACCCTGTGCTCTATAGAAAGATTCACCATAGAGTTCTATAGTGCATCTGTAAAAGTTCCAGAGAACCTCCCTGCACTTGCCGAATCTTTCCAGCCACTTAATAAAGTAAACACGCTGATGTGCTTTCTTATTCACCGCATCAGTGTGAAGGGATGAAGTTCAGTTGCTGGTGGTATGGATGTCTTGGAACCTGCGACTGCCGACTATCTCTACAGCAGCTCCACTGATGTGGACAGGATTGTATTCACACCCTCGCTTCCTTCGGTCAACAGCCAACTCTTTTGTCCTGACATTATGACATAATTGTTCTTGATCTCTTTTCCGCATGTTGTCTCATTGTTGTTGTTGCAGCCAACACCAATGGTATCATAGGCGAACTTAAACATCGGCTTGTCATTGTACGTGACCACACACTCATTGCGGTACAGAGAGTAGAACAAGGAACTGTGCAGACAACCCCGATATACCGAGGTATACTCATTCAGGCTGGATGAAGAGGTCTTGAACAACCTCTAGTCCTGAAGTCGGCACTCAGCCCTCTCAGCCCACTGCTATATGACTCTCCTTAATGGTGCCTCGCAATTCAATCTTTGTCTTTTACTCCTCAGGAACAGCACCAATACATGATGTACATGATGGTAGTGCAGAGTGTAACATCCTTTTTGGGGTAGGAGACATTATGATGGTATTTGGAAAGTTCGTTGCTGATGATAGCTTGAGTGAAGTCACTGACTATGATAAACATTAGAGTCTGGTGTCTCAAGAGAATTGTGTATAATTCATCCAGTGCCACCTTGGCATTGGCTTGGCGTGGTACCCAGATCACCGACAAGATAGTAGGGGCAAATTCCTTTGGGGATAAAAGGGACATCGTTTCATAAACAGAAATTCCAGGTCAGGGGAGCAGAATTGACCAAAGAACGTCACATGAATACAACAAAGAACTCGCCACAAAGCAGCCGCCGCCTTTTCCTTTGCCTGAGGACTCTGGACGGTCATTACAATAAATGAAGAAACCACATATTGTATGGCAAGGTCAGGTGAGTCAGGGGTGACCCATATTTCAATGAAACAAAGAACACAGTAGTCCCTGATCTCCCTTTGAATCAGCAGCCTTGCTCGAAACTCTTCAATCTTGATGTTGAGTGGTTCAACGCTAGCTAAGAGTTTGCTGGGGGGGAGCCACAGCTGGAGACCCCCCACCCCCTGACTGCCATGCTTCCATGTTTTGTATGTTCCCACGGCTGTGTCGGCAGCACCATATCTAACGTGGATCGGTAGATTCGAGGCTGCCTTGTTTTAGCTACGTTTGGCAAGTGGCTTACAGCACTGGAACTAGCGACATTCTCAACACTGGAACAAATAGATAATGAGGAGAAACGTTCATAGACCAGTTTTGACAGCTTTCAGAGGGGTATCACGTAAAGTTTAAGGTTTGGTGCAGAGTAACACTCTGTCCCAGCATTATCACTTTAGCTTTGCAAGAACGTGCACCTTTTTAAGGAATGTTATGCTATAATTGCTAAGGTAGAATTGAGAATAGTTACTCAAGAGAAAACAATAAAAAAGTTTTTTTTAAATAGTGTATCGGGAAAAAAAAATTATTGGAGAAGATATTTTATTTAAAAACTCACTTCTGCCCCATAAACTTTTCTCTCCATTAAAACCCAAACATAATAAAATATCATCAGATTGAATATCTAGTCTTGTAATCGTTTTTCACCATTTGTTGTTGCCTTGCTGTAAAATTCTCAATGGGTTGTTTGTCCGTCTGCTGCTAAGACTATATGTGTACCGATTAAATGTGAAACCGCTTTCAGGTAAATGAGTCCATCTGGCTCATTCTTACATTGCATTTAACACAAAAAGACCTCTGGAAGGGGCCCTCTGAGGACTCTGCTGATGACCCATCAGACCTCTGCACAACACTATCCTATACATCATCTTAGGATTTGTTTCAATCAGCAGAAAGCAAAATGATTGACCAGCTTTAAGAAAATGAAAATTCTTGAAGTCTCTGGGTGTCATACGTAGTTGGGCATAGTATCATCAGTGATGGGGTCAAAAAATTGTATGTCATATATTAAAATGCAATTGTAGTTGTGGAAAAAAATCTGATAGATTTAATACATTAACTCTTGCCATATTTGCCTTGCCCGAGATGTACAGAATTCCAATTATTAGTTTGAAATTCATTCATAAACCTCCGCCTACCTCTTTGATAGACCACTTGTGTTAATATAATGAATAGGCTTAGTTTTATATATATTTTATAACATTCTTGTGAATCACCTTGGGAACCTGCAGCACATTAAAGGCATTAAATAAAGCAAATTGATGACATATCAAACATCATATGTTATGCTATGATTGGAGGTGCAGACTCTCAATTCTTTACCCCTGAACAAGCAAGCTAAATTGGTGATGCAGGGCCAACAAATTAAAGTGTTTCCAGGGTCAATCAGCAAAAGTGAAAGTATGAGGTTCAAAAAACATTGTATGTTATAGACCAGGCATTACACCATTAATATGCTGACTGTCTGCATTATGAATTATGGGGAAGAAAACAGGCTGATTATGAGTTCCAGATGGGATGGATTACAGGAATTGAGGCCTAGATGGATGGTGGGATACTTAGAACATTAGATGTTGAGAGGTTCAGTTTGGGTGCAATAAGTGGGAAGGTTGTGGGCATGATGGCTGCCCAATCAAGTTTTCAATCCTGGTGGCACAACCCAGAAGGTGGTTAAAGAAGTAAGGGAATCCACCATAAGGGGAATGTTTTAAAGTCAAAGTGAACCAACTTCAAGAGTTGGTTTAGAGTTTTGGATTCCACAGCATGGAAATTGATCAGGATACTTACTTTAACCATTGATAAAGTAAGCCACATACATGTTGTGAAAGGATATTATTGGATACCACTGTCCATGTCCACAGCTTTTATGCATTAGTGAATTAGAAGCAGCCTGTGATCTGGCTAGATAATCAGCTATCAAGATCTAAGCAGTAAATCATTGATATTCTTTCAAATAAAATGTATTCAGAGAATGTCAATCATGCAATTAGCAAGACTGAAGACCATGGAATAAAATGGGCAGCAGCAGTATGGTTAGGGTTTTGGGTGAGTATGTAGTTGGAAACATAGAGTGAAAGGCTGTTTCCCAGATAAGAGGAAAGTTTACAGTGGAGTTACTCAGGAGTCAGCACTATAAACACTGACATTTTACTGGACATTGGTGCATTGGGCACAGTTTTCTGCTTTCCAAATTACACAAAAATTGGCGGCATGGTAAAGTACAATGAGGATAGTAATAGAAGCTGGCAGAATGGCTGGATAAATGGCAGAAACTTACTGCTGAGAAATATGAAGTGTTACATTTTAGTGGGAAGAATAAGAGGCAATATAGACGAGAAGTATAATCCTAACAGAGGACCAATAACACAGAAAACTGCACAGTTAATTGCAAATTGTTTTTATAAAAAGCACATGGGCTTTGTAAATGGACATAGAGAATATAAGAAAATAACTCACTATGAACATGCACAAAACACTAGTTCAGCCATAACTTGAGTATTGTGTCTAGTTATGGGTACCCACCATCGGAAAGATGTGAATGCTTTGCAGACGGTGCAAAAAATAATTCTGGCGCTGGAGGATTTTATGTACATTGACAGATTGGAGAAGTTGGTGTTCTCCTTTGAATAAGGTTGCAAGGATATTTATTAGTGACATTTATAACAAAGATAGGTATAGGACAGATGACAGAAACAACTGGAGCAAACAAGAACCAAGAGATGTAGAATGAACCTGATTGTCAAAAGAACCAAAGTGATATAAGGAATTATTTTTTCACATGAAGTGGATGAAGTCTGCATAGTAACTTCCAGGATTTGTAATGAATTACCAAATGTGATGAGTGTTCTAATGGGAGCTGAAAACCCCCTGAAAATAGCAAATTGCAGAACCATAGAGAAGGGTGAGTGGGACCCTAGCTATTTACAATATATCTTAATGATTTGGACGAGGGAATTGAATGCAACATCTCCAAGTTTGCGGATGACACGAAGGTGGGGGGCAGTGTTAGCTGTGAGGAGGATGCTAGGAGGCTGCAAGGTGACTTGGATAGGTTGGGTGAGTGGGCATGGCAGATGCAGTATAATGTGGATAAATGTGAGGTTATCCACTTTGGTGGCAAGAACAGGAAAGTAGACTATTATCTGAATGGCGGCCGATTAGGAAAAGGGGAGATGCAACGAGACCTGGGTGTCATGGTACACCAGTCATTGAAAGTAGGCATGCAGGTGCAGCAGGCAGTGAAGAAAGCGAATGGTATGATAACATTCATAGCAAATGGATTTGAGTATAGGAGCAGGGAGGTTCTACTGCAGTTGTACAGGGCCTTGGTGAGACTACACCTGGAGTATTGTGTACAGTTTTGGTCTCCTAATCTGAGGAAAGACATTCTTGCCATAGAGGGAGTACAGAGAAGGTTCGCCAGACTGATTCCTGGGATGGCAGGACTTTCATATGAAGAAAGACTGGATACACTCAGCTTGTACTCGCTGCAATTTAGAAGATTGAGGGGAGATCTTATGGAAACTTAAAAAATTCTTAACGGGTTGGGCAGGCTAGATGCAAGAAGATTGTTCCTGATGTTGGGGAAGTCCAGAACTAGGGGTCACAGTTTAAGGATAAGGGGGAAGTCTTTTAGGACCGAGATGAGAATTTTTTTTTTCACACAGAGAGTGGTGAATCTGTGGAATTCTCTCCCACAGAAAGCCAGTTCATTGGTTATATTTAAGAGGGAGTTTGATGTGGCCCTTGTGGCTAAAGGGATCAGGGGGTATGGAGAGAAGGCAGGTACAAGATACTGAGTTGGATGATCAGCCATGATCATATTAAATGGCGGTGCAGGCTCGAAGGACCGAATGGCCTACTCCTGCACCTATTTTCTATGTTTCTATGCTAGCTAGATTGCTCTTGCATAGGGACCACTGACACTGATTGATCAAATGGTCTTCTTTAATGCTGTAACAACTCTGAGGTTCTGTAATGCACATAAACCTTGCACTGTACTGTAGAATGTCCGGGCTACAATGCTGGCACCCCACTTCCCCAGTGTCTTCACCACAAACATTTTTATTATATCTTCCCATAAACCATTACTTTCCTTCGAGCTACTTCTGTAGCATTACAGCAGAAGCACAGTTTGCATAAGTTGGGGATTTTGAGCGAGTTAGATAGAGCTCTAGGGGCTAGCGGAATCAAGGGGTAAGGGGAGAAGGTAGGCATGGGTTACTGATTGTGGATGATCAGCCATGATCACAATGAATGGAGGTGCAGGATCGAAGGGCCAAATGGCCACCTCCTGCACCTATTTTCTATGTTTACAATATGAGTTGTGTATGATTACAAGAGCAACAGTTCCAACTAAATTCTAAGATTTTATAACCACTCTTATTTAAAAGGGAATTTTCAATAGCCAGACTTTCAAATGAATGTTGCTTAAGGATGTTATTGAAAAATGATAGATCTAACGGGATATCATGATGCTTCAATACAAATAGGTATTGATATTATTCTTAAATTTAAAAGCTGTTGTCCATTAAAGGGATGCTCTCCTCAAATGTTTTTCTCAGTTCACCTAAAGGCATTTATTGATGCAGAGGTATTACTCTGCAGATCATTATATCCATGATATATGCTCTGATATCGGTCACTTCAACGATAGACAAGAAACTTTACATATGTGTTTTCTAGATTTAAAATGTGCTAGAGGAACACAGCAGCTAAATAAAAGTTGGACACATCATAAGAACTCAGCTGAGATGGCTTATCGTTGCTTAGGCTGCTATCCAGGATATCAGCATTTGTCTGAACACAGCAGAAAAAGTGAATCTATTTATAGATTAGCCACTGACTTCTTGAAATGCTTCCAATCAATGGAACAAAACAAAGTGGAAATCGGCTTTGCTTACACATAATGTTTTTCTCTGATTATGCAGGCTGCCTAAAAAAATATTCCTCACAGGAAATCAAGAAAAGTGATCAACTACTTTGCAATTTTCTTTGCATTATAATGATTTCACTTTTCATCAAACATAACTTAATTTAGTTTGTAGTTTAACTATTTGCTTTGCTCCAGTTATCGGTTTCATACCATTCTATAGAAGCTTAAAACATGGTGCCCCACTTCTTGGGAATAGATGAATAGATACACATTTGAACTCACTGTTGCTGCATAAGGTATTGGTCTGACCCCATCTGGAAGAACTGCTGACCATCCTGGTCACCTAACTACAGGAAGGATATTATTGCTCTTGAGAGGGCATGGGGCGAATAACCAGTATGATTACAGGTCTCAGAAACTGAACTTCAGAGGAATGGTGAAGGAAGTTACACTTGTTCTCTTTGGGGGGAAAAAAGAGACTGAGGTGAACTAATGACATTTTTAGGGTTATATAAAGTCAGTTGCTATTTCTATGCTGAAGATTTCACACTCTAGTAGAGGCAGATGAAAAATAAAGGAATGATCAGCATAAGAAGCATACTTATGTGGGATGAGTGTTTACACAATTTCATACAAGATTATTGAACAAAATACTATCATTGAACATAAAAGGGACTAAGATATGTTTATGGGGAATAATATGATTACCATGCAATTCTACAGAAACTCAATGGTCTTGGGCAGACAATTGGATGCAGGGGAAATATATTTTAAGTTATGCACTCCTCAATTATCTTGTACCAAGAGCAACATAGCTTGCCTTACTCTTCCTAATATCCCACAGTGTCTAATTATCCTTTATGCCCCCCAATCCTATTAAGATACACATTAGGAGCAGAATTAGGCCATTTGGCCCCTCTGCCATGTAATAAGATCATGTGCGATCTAACTGTAACCTTAATTCCACATTGTGTCTGCAACAGTAACCTTTGACCTTCTTGCCTGTCAAATGTCTATTCCATCACAACGTTCAAAACATTCCAACTGTAGTTGATTTACCAAATCTTTTTCAAAACAATTACTTCAATTCCAGGAGAATAAAATTCTGCTAAAGCTCAAAAGCAGGGAAGTAAGATTGATAGCAGTTATTGTTTTGGGATTCAAAGTGCCTTCTCATATGTGTGTATGCTTAAGCAGTGAATTGCAACAGATGCTATACTGGTGAAAGTAACAATGGCCGCACAACTAACATCCCTAAAGATATGTGGAAAAGATAGACCATGGCGATATTGATGTCTGCGCTGCCATTTTGGAGGTGAAATTATCCCTGCAGTCCCCTAGCAAGTCTGCATACGTATAAAGTGCCGGCGAGGATCCATCAACTTACCTTCCTCCCAGTGCTATTTGGTGATCATCAACTATTTATTGTATAATTGCTTGTTGATTTTTGTTTTATGCTAATGCTTTTCAAAGTAGTTTCAAATTCAAGTAGGCTATGGGTAGAGGTAAAGATAAGGTAGTATGAAACTGTATGCAATATGGCAATTATGGTGAGAAATTGACATGATTGTCCAATAAGAAATATGTGATACTGGTTGCCTTGTTGAGGCAGCAGGGAAGTGTAGATGGAGTCAATGGAAGGGAGGTCGGTTTGCGTGATAGTCTGGGCTACGTCCACAACTCTCTGCAATTTCTTGCGATCTTGGATGGACCTGTTCCCAAACCATGCTGTGATGCATCCTGATAAAATGCTTTTTACGGCGCATCTGTAGAAGTTGGTGAGGAATGTTGAAGACATGCTGAATGTCCTAATTCTTCTGAGGAAGTAGAGGTATTGGTGTGCTTTCTTGGCCATCACTTCGATGTAGCTGGCCCAGGACAAATTGCACATGATATTTATTCTTAAGAACTTGAAGCTTTCAATCACCTCTACTTTGGCAGCATCAATGTATGGTACCGCTTTGCTTCCTGAAGTCAATCAAAATCGCCTTTGTCTTGCTGACATTGACCGAGAGCAGTTTGGCTTGGCACCAGGTTACGTGGTTCTCAATCTCCTTCCTGTTCTCCTTCTTGTCATTATTTCATATCCAGCCCACATCTGCAAATTTGTAAATTGAGTTATATTGGTATTTGGCTGCACAGTCATTAGTGTATAGGAGTTTAGAAGGAGGCTGAGAACACATACCTGTGGGGCACCAGTGTTGAGGACTATCGTAGAGGATGATTTGTTACCTATCCTCACTGATTGTGATCTGTTGGTCAGGAAGTCAAGGATCAAGTTGCAGAGGGGAATGCTGGCTCCAAGATCCATGAGTTTGGGGATGAGCCTGGATGGAATAATGGTATTGAAAGCAGAGCTATACTTTATGAATAGGAGTCTGACGTATGTATCCTTCTTATCCATGTGTTCCAGGGATGAGTGTAGGGCCAGGGACATGGCATCTGCCATAGAACTTTTGTAGAGAGAAAAGGCCAGAACAAATTAGGCCGGCAACCGATGACCCCAGGAAGGGTGGAGTCCATAATGGCACAACAGATAACCTCAGGAAGGGTGGAGTCCATCTGCAGTTCCTTCCTCCCATTTTGATCTCCAGAGATGCTGCCTGACGCACTGAGATACTCTTGCATTTTGTGTCTATCTTCAGTATACATAGATACATAGACAATAGATGTAGGCGTAGGCCATTCGTCCCTTCGAGCCAGCACCGCCATTCACCGTCATGTGGCTGATCATCCACAATCAATACCCCGTTCCTGCCTTCTTCCCATACCCCTTGATTCCACTAGCTCTAATCTAACTCTATTTTGAATAGTGACTCGGCCTCCACTGCCTTCTGAGGTAGAGAATTCCACAAATTCCCCACTCTCTGTGTGAAAAGGTTTTTCCTCATCGCAGTTCAAAATGGCCTACCACTTATTCTTAAACTGTGGCCCCTGGTTCTGGACTCCCCCAACATCGGGAACACGTTTCCTGCATCTAGCGTGTTTAATCCCTTAATAATGTTTCAATAAGATTCCCTCTCATCCTTCTAAATTCCAGCGTATACAAGCCCAGTCGTTCCATTCTTTCATCATATGACAGTCCCGCCATCCCGGGAATTAACCTCGTGAACCTATGCTGCACTCCCTCAATAGCAAGAATGTCCTTCCTCAAATTAGGAGATCAAAACTGCACACAATACTTCAGGGGTGGTCTCACTGCAGAAGGACCTCTATGCTCATCTACTCAAATCCTCCCGTTATGAAGGCCAACATGCCATTAGCTTTCTTCACTGCCTGGTATACCTGTATGCTTACTTTCAGTGACGGATGTACAAGGACACCCAGGTCTTGTTGTACTTCCCCTTTTCCTAACCTGACACCATTCAGATAATCTGCCTTCCCGTTCTGGCCACCAAAGTGGATAACCTCACACTTTTCTATATTATACTGCATCTACCATGCATTTGCCCACTCACCCAACCTGTCCAAGTCACTGCATCCTCATAACATCCTCTTCACAGTTCACACGGCCACCCTGCTTTGTGTCATCTGCAAATTTGCTAATGTTACTTTTAATTCCTTTATCTAAATCATTAATGTATATTGTATATAACTGCGGTCCCAGCACCGTACCTTGTGCCACTGCCTGCCGTTCGAAAGGGACCCGTTAATCCCTACTCTTTGTTTCCTGTCTGCAAACCAATTTTCTATCCATGTCAATACCCTACCCCCAATACCATGTGCTCTAATTTTGCCCACTAATCTCCTGTGTGGGACCTTATCAAAGGCTTTCTGAAAGTCCAGGTACACTACATCCACTGGCTCTCCCTTGTCCATTTTGCTTGTTACATCCTCCAAAAAGATTTGTCAAGCATGATTTCCCCTTCGTAAATCCATGCTGACTTGGATCAATCCTGTTACCGCTATCCAAATGCGTCGCTATTACATCTTTGATGATCGACTCCAGCATCTTCCCCATCACTGATGCCAGGCTAACAGGTCTATAATTCCCTGCTTTCTCTATCCCTCCTTTCTTAAAAATTGGGATAACATTAGCTACCCTCCAATCCACAGGAACTGATCCAGAATCTATAGAACATTGGAAAATGATCACCAATGCGTCCACGATTTTTAGAGCCACCTTGAGTACCCTGGGATGCAAACCATCAGGCCCTGGGGATTTATCAGCCTTCAGTCCCATCAGTCTACCCAACACAATTTCCTGACTATTGTGAATTTCCTTCAGTTCCTCCATCACCCTAGGTCCTCTGTCCCCAATACATCTGGGAGATTGTTTGTCGCTTCCTTGGTGAAGACAGAACCAAAATACCTGTTTAACTCATCTGCTATTTCCTTGTTCCCCGTAATAAATTCACCTGTTTCTGTCTTCAAAGGACCCACATTTGTCTTAACAATTTTTTTCCTCTTCACATCCCTAAAGAAGCTTTTACTATCCTCCTTTATATTCTTGGCTTGCTTACCTTCATACTTCATCTTTTCTCCCCGTATTGCCTTTTTAGTTACCTTCTGTTGAATTTTAAAAGTTTCCCAATCCTCTGGCTTCCCGCTCATCTTTGCTATGTTATACATGTTCTCTTTTATTTTTATACTGTCATTGACTTCTTTTGTCAGCCATGGTCGCCTCTTACTCCCCTTAGAATCTTTCTTCCTCTTTGGAATGAAATGATCCTGCATCTTCTGGATTATTCCCAGAAATACCTGCCTTTGCTATTCCACCGTCATCCCTGATAGGGTTCCTTTCCAGTCAACTTTGGCCAGCTCCTCCCTCGCGCCTCAATAGTCCCCTTTGTTCAACTGCCATACTGACACTTCTGATTCTACTTTCTCTCTCTCAAATTGCAGATTAAATCATCATATTATGGTCACTAAATAGTTCCTTTACCTTGAGTTCCCTTATCAAATCCGGTTCATTACACAACACTAAATCCATAATTGTCTTCTCCCTGGTAGGCTCCAATGCAAGCTGCTCTAAGAATCCATCTCAGAGGTACTATACAAACTCCCTTTCTTGGGGTCCAGTACCAACCTGATTTTCCAAGTCTACCTGCATGTTAAAATCTCCCATAACCACCGTACCATTACCTTTGTTACATGCTTATTTTTTAACTCCTGATGCAACTTGCTCCCTATCTCCAGGCTACTGTTTGGGGCCTGTAAATAACTCCCATTAGGGTCTTTTTACCCGTACAATTTCTCAGTTCTATCCACAAGGACTCTACATCTTCTGATTCTATGTCACCCCTCGCAAGGGACTGAATTTAATTCCTTACCAACAGAGCCACCCCACCCTCTCTGCCTGTCTATCTTTTCGATAGGACGTATATCCCTGAATATTCAGTTCCCAGCTCTGATCCTCTTGCAGCCATGTCTCTGTAATTCCCACATCATACTTGCCAATTTCTAACTGAGCCTCAAGCTCGTCCACTTTATTGGTCCTCCTCCAGTTAAGGTGTAACCCGTCCCTTTTGTACAGTCCTATCCCAGAAGAGATCCCAGTGGTCTATAAATCGAAATCCCTGCTCCCTGCACCAGCCCCTCAGCCACACATTCAGATCCCCTATCTCCCTGTTCCTGCCCTCACCAGCACGAGGTACTGGAAGCAATCCAGAGATAACCACCCTGGAAGTCCTGATTTTCAGCCTTCTCGCTAACTCTCTAAACTCACATTGCAGAACCTCCTTCCTCTTCTTCCTGACGTCGTTTGTGCCCACATGCACGACCACCTCCCAGCTCACCTTCCCTCTTGAGGATGTTCTGAAGTATAAACCAGCATCTATAGTTCCTTCCTGCATAGTGCCTCTGATGTGTCTTTTCCCCCCAATTTTATATTTGTCAGACAGGTTTCATTCCATTTCCTGCATTTCTTCTCAAACTTTCTCAAGTTTGCTCTCTTGCCCCAACTCTCCTCTGCCTTGTCCTCCCTCTCCCCTGGTTCTTGCTTTTCACTCCCAATATCCACTCTCTCCATAATCCACATTTTCCAAGTGATCAGAGATATACTTGTACTACTTTAAAGATAACTCAACTGCATTGATATTTACAATGCTGCAGATGACCACTCTGTAGAATCCATGTACACTAATGTGATTTAAAAAAAATCTTTCTGGTAGTTGTCCATTTAATTCTCCATCCTGCTGCACCCAAACCTTTCTATGCTGTTTGCTGCGCCATGAAAGATCACCTGAACACAGACTTGAAGAACGACTGCACAACTTCTGAGAAAGCACATTGCAACTTCTGGCCGAATGTGTTCCATAATATATCTTTAACATGTTCTATTTATTTCATATTTCTATCATCCGCAGTACATTTCTTTAGCGATTTTAGATTCTGCTTTTCCATTTTATGCCTCCCCTAGATTAATCTTTTGTTTGTTGTACCATTTCTACCCTTGTCTACCTTTCACCACCATCGATGTTGCCAATTAATCTCTCCTGTTTTCTATTTTAGCACAGACCTCCCTTCTGCTCTTGTCCTTCTGTTTACTACTTACTTTAATGACCTGGAGGAGAGAATGAAATGTAAAGTATCGTACTTTGCAAATGATACCAACGTATGTGGAAGGGCATGTTGTGAATCATTGTGATTCTGTAAAGGTTCTGTTTGATAGAGATAATTAGTATGTAAGTGATGCTGAATTGAACAGCGCATGGAGCTGCTGCTGATAAAATAATGCATTTTATGCTTTGTGCACTGATCATAATCTTGTGGGGTTTTTTACAGCACTGGTTCTATGCTGCACGGAACTCCAGCGCTACCTGTTCCCATTGGTTTTTACAGCACGGTCTGGCAGTATCCTGCCTCCCGATAAAACTGGGCATCTCTACTACTTTCTATCTCTCTCCATAAACCTTGGACACTAGGGCCTGGTTCTCCAATACGATGCCCTTCTTCAGTATTTCACAGGTTACATTTATTATTTCCCCTTTTAAATTAGTTTTACTTTAACTGGTGCTAATAAGTTTGGATATTGCCACCCCCGTGGGTTATGCATATAAGCCATTATGTTAAGGAGGTAACCACTGGAGTCTGTGTTCAGTGTGTGCAAGTAATTACACATCATAGTTCCCACATTTGAGTGTATCCAACAAACCTTCTTATGTCTGTTTCAGGTATGGACTCCAGAAGCTTCAATATTTCTTTCAGCATTCTGGTACAAGTTGCACATACTAAGCATGTACGATCTTTGCCCTGTACAGGATCATTTGTTTTGAACATCATCAAATCTCGATGCATAAAATCTTCAAATTAAATTTAAAAAATGGAATGACTAAAATACACAATACAAAAAACTATTTCCTATCAACAAAATGAACAAAAATCATGCTTTTATGGATAAAAGAGCAGTTTTAAATGAATCATTTTTTCTAGGTGGTTTCTTTCAGCTTTCAGTCCTTCTCATTTTGTTTCGTATTGTTATTGCTCCAACTCTTTTGTATTCTGCCCATCTTTCTCTGGTTGTCATTATTCAGTGCCCATCAACAGCTAAGATATATTTGGGAAAAACCTATCAGGTGGGCTGGACGCCGGATAATTGAGGTGAGGACTAGTACGAGCAAAAGACAATTGATACTGATGGTGTCAGAGGGTACATCGAAAAGTCTCTGTCCCCTCCATCTCCTTTGCCCTTTTTTTCATAATGGTAGAATATGGAATAACTTGGACATATCTGATATATGTCAAGTAGAGAGAAAACTATAGCTAGCAGCTCCGGAGAAACAAGCTGTGGCAACAGAGATAGCTTTTTCTATTCATTTACATTTCAAGAGGTTACAGAACACATATTAAAGTGATGACCTGAATTTAAATATTTTAAATGGAATCAACTATCATGAAAAAAGGCGATTTAGGAAATCTTTCATTTTGTACATCATTTTCAATTGCGCAAATAGTGCGATATGTTTTAACTTAATCATTATTTCCTTAATAAAGGCTTCTCCCATACTTTTTTAAGGAGGTGATGTGCTTTGTAAATCGCAATTCACTGGAAATAAATTCCTTTTAAAAAAAATCTATACTGTCCCTATTTACTTTCTTCCAGTATCCCAAATATTCCTCAGTTAGAAATACGCAATGAAATGACATCCAAGGATTACAAATGTTACTTTCCTTTGTCTTTCTCACTCATGGTGATTGCATGCTGACACATAAGACCAATTGCAAAAGGAAGTGAAAGAGAAGACAATTGTAAAGTTTGATTTCAAACGCAGGTTTCTGGGTTTTGTCTTCCAGAGTAAAACTCAACATTTTCTTTGTTTTTTCCAGTATATTTTCCCCCAAAAGGTCCATACCTTTTACTGGGGAACTGCATTATATGAAGTGGGTATTCAGATAAATTACCCATGTGTTTGATTTACATGTATGACTATAGACAACAATGATAGCACTTTTAACTTGCAAAGATGATCAATGGTGACCTTGGTTGTTGTAGTGAGGGACCCCAATTAGTAGCAATGGTAATATCATTAAATGTCAAGGGTAGATAGTTGGTCTCTCGCTTATTAAATAATGCAAAAGGTGTGCTTTTTGTAATATTTGATAGGATCAAGTGAAGCTCATTGATAAGTCAAAGTTTTCATTTGGTCGGAGTAATAAATTGGTTAGTTCTGATAAATAGCCCTGGTGTTTCTAATGCTCAATTAATCCAAGGCCATTCATTGCAATGCAGGCAGCATGCCAACTTTGTGCTGATGGTACATTGTATGATAGGGCATTCAGCCAGCAATAACCCCACTTTGATCGGATGTATACATTAGCATGAGCTGTAATATCATAGTCTGCTGACACACACTGTTAAAGTAAGGAATTGTGCATTAAAAGAGAAGTATGTGTGTAGTACAGGTAGTGACAACCACTTTCTGCTGAAAGTGAAAGTGACCTGGTCCACAGCAGTAAGATAATCTGCCATGCTTCTGCCTGATCTTAGTTTAGTTTAGAGATACAGCGTGGAAACAGGCCCTTCGGCCCACCGGGTCCACACCAACCAGCAATCCCTACACATCAACACCATCCCACACTAGGGCAAACGTTACATCTACACCAAGCCAACTAACCCACAAACCTGCACATCCTCAGAGCGTGGGGGAAAACCAAAGTACTCAGAGAAAACCCACGTAGATCTCCCAGCAAATAAGACCATATAAACAATAGACAATAGGTGCAGGAGCAGGCCATTCGGCCCTTCGAGCCAGCACCGCCATTCAATGTGATCATGGCTGATCATCCCCAATCAGTACCCCGTTCCTGCCTTCTCCCCATATCCACTGACTCCGCTATTTTTAAGAGCCCTATCTAGCTCTCTCTTGAAAGCATCCAGAGAACCGGCCTCCACCGCCCTCTGAGGCAGAGAATTCCACAGACTCACCACTCTCTGTGAGAAAAAGTGTTTCCTCGTCTCCGTTCTAAATGGCTTACTCCTTATTCTTAAACTGTGGCCCCTGGTTCTGGACTCCTCCAACATCGGGAACATGTTTCCTGCCTCTAGTGTGTCCAAGCCCTTAACAATCTTATATGTTTCAATGAGATACCCTCTCATCCTTCTAAACGCCAGAGTGTACAAGCCCAGCTGCTCCATTCTCTCAGCATATGACAGTCCCGCCATCCCGGGAATTAACCTTGTAAACCTACGCTGCACTCCCTCAATAGCAAGAATGTCCTTCCTCAAATTAGGGGACCAAAACTGCACACAATATCTGGGTTATTCTGAGCATAGACCAAGGAGCAGACTTTGCTCATCAGGTAACTGGCCTTGGGATCCTTGCTTGCCCTTTTGGTTCTCTGATGGATCCCAGAGAGGCACCACCGACTTGTGCAGATTTCCCAGTAACATGGATAACCCGCTGAGTTTAACCTGGTTCAAATACCTGGTCCTTTTTAGTTTTAATTTATAGATACAGGGCGGAATCAGACACTTCGGCCCACCGAGTTCACGCCGACCATCGATCACCCTGTACACTAACACTATCCTATATACTGGGGATAATTGGCAATTTTTACCAAAGCCAATTAACCTACAAATCCGTACGTCTCCGGAGTGTGAGAGGAAACCAGAGCTCCCGGAGAAAACTCATGTGGTCACAGGGAGAACGTACAAACTCCACACAGACAGTACCCATAGTCAGGATTGAACCCGGATCTCTTGCACTATAAGGCAGCTGTACCACCCATATTAAAATTAATACGAGAAATTGACCGCCAAGAGAAAAGTAATCAAATTACGTTAATTTATATGTTTTAATTGCCTTCAGTGCATACATGATTTTTAAACTTCTAACTTAAAAACATGCTTTAATAATTTTATTTTTTTCAGTACATTTCATGGGCTCCCAAGAGTTTTTGTATGTCTGTAAATATCCAAGACATTCACAAATATTCAATAATAACAACATATTTTACAACTGATAAGCCTGTGGCAGTCAAAGCCATTCTGTTACCACAATCACGCATTTGTGCTGAGAGAAGCTGAACTATGTTGCATTACACCACAGAGCTCTGGACCATGTTGAAAGAAAGAATGTGATCCAGGCGCAGGCAGCCAGTGTTCTTCGAGTTGCGTAATATCTGTCACAATAAAACGCAGCGTTCAAATTGTCATGTTGTGTATCAAAGACTCGCAGAAATCCAGAAACCTTTCCTCCTAACTCACGACTAGGATTGTTGAAGCTGAGGCTTGGAGAAGTGGCTCCATGGAGCAGCACTAGCTGCCCCTTATGACCGTGACGTCATTTAAGCTTTTTCCTTTGCCCTTCAGATGCTGCCAGTGCTCCTGCTGTTGCTTGCCAGGCTGCCCGTGTAGACTATTCTTATTTCATTCATTACACATTCTTATTTCCTTCGCTCCATAGATGCTGCTGCACCCGCTGAGTTTCCCCAGCAATTTTGTGTGCCCGTGTAGACTATTGCTGCCTACTTTGTGAAGGTTTATCTGCTACAGGCTTCCTAATCATAGGAATGCTCCAGGTCATCTTTGAAGGCCATCTGCACTTCCTTTCACTGAACTCCCATCCACCAAAATTCAGCCATTGGACAGAATTATGGAGGAACATGAGGAAACTAAGGCATACACATGACAGGCACTGAGGAAATGCCTATGCTCTTACTCCTTGGTGTACAGCTGGTGATGAAGCTGTCCCTTCATAATGGCATACATCAACCACTACAAGTCTCACTATCATAGTACTGAGTATTGGTGGGCTTTTCCAGAGCAAATTGGACTGGAAGAATGCTACTTTAGTGTGCCAAGTCTTGCTCAGAATGCCTGGTTTATATTTGTATACGAGCCACGTGTTTGGTATCCAATGAATCATACAATCATGGAAAATTTGTGACATAGATAGTCTATGCTACAACCTATAATGTCTGTACGAGTAAGAAAATATCTCGTCCAATCCTACCTTCCAGCCCTGCAGGTCACAGGTCTCTTCTTCTTCTTCAATCTTGCTTCAACTTGTCATACTCTGAGTGCCCTCTGCTATATCTTCCTGCAATACTACATTCACAGGGGAATGTTACAAAGCACTCTTGTCTCGCAGCAACAGGCTTGGGAGAAAACCTTGAAGTCAAAAGCATTTTTTCAGTAATTACCACATTATTGTTTTCTGGCTTTTTAATTTAAAGTTATGGAAAGGAAGAAAAATTGCCGAATATACCACGATCCAGACAAAATGAACTAACAATTAATGTAGGTGATGATCTCTATATTCCTTTCTTGTATTTAACAGACTTTAACATGTGAATAGAGTGCCTTACACACCAAAAGGCAGCACTAGTGTCAAATTAGTATTGCATGCTAATTAATGATTTATAAGGTCATAACTGATAGGAGCAGAATTAGGCCATTCAGCCTATCAAGTCTACACCATTCAATCATGGCTGATTTATCTCTCCATCCTAACCCCATTCTCCTGCCTTCTCACCAGAACCCCTGAGACCTGTACCAATCAAGAATCTATCTATCTCAGCCTTAAAAACATCCGTTGACTTGGCCTCCACAGCCTTCTGTGGCAAAGAATTCCATTGATTTACCATCCTCTAAAGAAATTGCTCCACATCCCCTTCCGAAAGGAACGTCCTTTAATTCTAAGGCTATAACCTCTAGTCCTAGACTCTCCCACCAGTGGAAAAAAATCCTCTCCACATCCACTCGATCCAAGCCTTTCACTATTCGGTATGCTTGAATGATGTGCCCCCTCATTCTTCTAAACTCCAGGGAGTACAGGCCCAGTGCCGTCGAATGCTCATCATATGTTAACCCAACTTGATCTGTTATTTTCAAACTTCCTGCAATTAGCCATATGGTATTACCACCTTCACTAAAGTGGGATTTGCATGATTCACTGCAGAAGTGTGCAAGAAACACGCAGTATCATCCCAATTTCATGTCATCTTTTGCATATGTAAATGGAGATATTAGATCTATTTTTACCCCACTAAAATTAACCCTGACGTCAATGCATTTGGCACATTAAACATACACTTGGAGACTGCCAACAAAAAGGTGTGTTTTGTAAAATACTTAACTAGAATGTGAAGTTAGGAGGTGCATGACTACTTCAACATAGTTTGGGAAACTGTAACCATAGTGCCTTTCTCTCTTGTTCCTCCTGGTTTTCTCCTTCCGAATTATCGGACCTTATCTAAGAACTGATGGCGGCAAAGTAGCAAGCCAAATTTGATACCCTCGTTGCTTGAGTTCGTTCTACACACATCTCGTTAGCCTTGTGGAAATGATAATAGAGACCAATTTATACATATTCCAGGCTCAACAAATGTGCAACAATGCAATTTCCATACCTGTCTATCTCTTGTTTGTTCCGTCCGATTAATATTATTCTAAGATAATTTCCAACTTATGTCATTCCCCCTCTCAAATCATCTGGAAATATGAAATTAAAACATTACAGAACTATCTGCCTATCTATACATAACTAAAATCTGATCTTGTGCTCTTCTGGTTTGCATGGTTTTTCTATTTGCGCAAAAATGGTACGCGATAGCACTACGATTTTTCGCCAGTTTACTCACCGTTCTCCTGTGCTGCGATTGCAACACGTTTCTTTCCGATCGATGGTGTATTGTAAAAGTTATTAAGGTTTAAAAATTGTAAAAACCGCCCATGCACAGATTGCTATCAGTTGCCGCCATGCTGATTGGTCTCCTCTCCTACCCGTCAGGAAGGGGCGTCGCCCACTGTCAATCGGCTGGAGGTCGCCATGGTGAAGTAGTGGCGCCGCCGCCCGAGGAGCTGCGGCCGCGCAGTACCTGGTGGGGAGGATGGTGCCGTGGGCCGAGCCCGGGTAATGGGCCCAGACTGGAGCCAAGGATGAGCCCGGAGACTGGGCCTGGGTTGGATCAGGGACTAGCGCGGGCCTGGGTCCGGGGTCTGGGGTCAGGGACTAGCCCAGAGATGAAGTCGAGTCCTGGACTGGATCCCAGGCAGCGGCCGAGCTGAGGGCTGGAGACGTGCCCAAGCCTGGGGCCTGGTCAAGGTGTACCAGCGCCTCGGGGGCCGTCCGGCTGCCGCCATCCTGCAGCATAGCCTCCGCTTCCTGCTCTACGGGTAGCTCTGGCTCGGCTGTCCGCCAGCCACCCACACCTCGTCCCTGGCACAGCGAGCCCGGCTCCGTCGAGGCCCAGGGCTGCGAGCGCTTCAGCTGTCTACAGCCAGGGCCTGGCCGAGTAGGAGAACCAGGCTGAGAAGGTTTGGCTTTGTTTGATGTAATAACATTTTCTTATTTTTAAATGTTGTGTTCTTTGACTCTGCATGGATTATAATTGTTTAGTCAGTCTTTGCATCAACAGCATCTTATATATTGGAAAACCAACCCAAATTCAAAGTATCCCAAGTGCCAATAGGATGTAACAGTTTCATCTTCAAACACATACACTCAAACCTTGCATTTTCTGAAATCCACTAAGTCTGTGGATATAAAACTGTAAATAGTTAAAAGTTCAGCTCCTCTGTGGATAACTTGCAGACAAAAATCTTTAAATGCGGTTTTAATTTATTCTGTTTTTCTAAGAAAGTCTAATCAGGTGCTGAAGTGAATCTGAAGGTCTAGTTCGTTGTGGTGATTAGAATCCCTATATTAAGTGGAAACAAAAGGTGAAAAGAAAGGGAACTTTAAGTCAAAATCCCCTTTTGCTATCTGCGGTTTCACTAATCTAAACTTCTTGAAGTTGCTTTGAGTTCTAAGGATGGGTAATTTGGAAACTGCCTGAGTGTTAATCTACAGGAAGCTGTCCATAGGGATCAGGCTCCTCTGCCTTCGCTGGGGCATTGCTCAGGAGATTCTAGTCTTAATCCAATTTACTCAGCTGTATCAGTATCACTGCTGCAGCCTGTCACAAAATTAAAACCTTTGCTTCATAAAAACACTTCAAATTTAGAACTTATCAGCCAAGCAGAGAGCCTTGAAAGTTCATTTACTCTGGGTAACTTCTCAATTATCTTCTCTGCTCTGTAGATGTGTAAAACTGTAAAAATCAATAAGATTCTATTCTCCTTATATTGGAAAGGGAGAAATTAATGAGATAGGACATTCTCTTAATCAGAAATAAATGTTTTAATTCAGATAATGACATAGTTTTTTCTTGGAGAAGGATGACAAATAAGATGCTGTGCCCCCAGAAGAGGCAGTTTCAATTTTATTGTAAATATAAAAGGTATTGATTCGAGAGATGTACAAACCCTATTGCTTACAAAAGCCATTCAGAGGGACTGGGAAAACTATTAACCATTGGGTCAGAAATCAATAAACAACACTGAAATGTATCAGAGGTCGCCCTTTACAACACCCTGGAAAGCAAAATGGCAGAGCTCGTGACAGAACTGTCTCTTGTGAGGCAATGTTAGGGATGAGGAGGTCAGACATTTAATCTCATCTGCGGTTTGACAGGTGCTTTGACAGTCCGAATGTAGTTCCTGTGAAACTCCAATTATTAAAGACACTGATTCTCTGTGTTAGACTCAGATATGGTTTCTGTTCTGATGAGACACACCAAAAGACCAGGTTATTACTTAGCACTGATTGCTTCGTGAAATTAGCATTAGAGGACAATTATGTTCAATAAGTACACAATTAGCACTGAAATGAAAATGAGTGTCTTTTAAAATTACACTTGTTGCTATAATGCAAATTGTACCAAAAATGGTTGAATTTTCACATCTTTTGTAACATAAATTTTGTTTTAATTAAAATGAGAATTGTTACTGTGAAGAGTGTATTAGTGGAAATATCATTATGTATTTTCAGGTAAAGTATTGCAAAGGATTAGATACAGTATAAAGTTATTTTCACTTCAAAAATCTAGCCATAGCAAATTGTTTTGTGACTTTCCAAGTAATTTCTTTTCATTGGTCAACATTTTAACTATTTTATTCAGTTAGGGATTCAATGCAAGGATGAAGGCAAAAAAATAGAAACATTGGTTTTACTGTGATATTATTAGGGAATGGGCATTTCTGATGTGAAGAGAGAATTTAGAATTTTGGAGTGTTTTATTTAAGAACATAAGAAATAGGAGCAAGAGTAGGCCATTCAGCCCCTCAGGACTACCATTCTATTAAATATCATATTCCTGTAATCCCCATATTCACTGATAACTAAATTCTAGAAATCTGTCTGTTTTGAATGGGACCCACGACTGAACCGAAACAGTCCTCCGGGGAAGAGAATTCCCGACATACACACCCTCTGAATAAAATGAAATTCCATCACGTAAATCAGAAATCACTTCCCCCTTGTTGTGAGATGATGACGCTTAGTTTTAAACTCTTTCACAATGGGAAGCCTCAGCCGTGCACTTTTCCTATCAAGCCTCCGTATGTATCTCTATGAAGTCACCACTCATCCTGCTAAACTCAAGAGAATAGAGGCTTAGTCCCCTAATCTCTCCTCATAATATCCATGTGCTAGCTCATGAACCAGAATGCTGTTCTTTGCTGCCCTCCTATTACAATATTATACACTGTACTTCAAGTGTGATCAAACTAAGGCTTGATGTAAACATAGTAACACATATTTACACATATTCAAATATTTTTACTGCAAAGGCTAACATCACATTCTTGCTTCACAGGAATATATTAGCTTTTGGAGACTTTTGTACAAGGACAGTCAAGCCCCTTTGAACAATATTTCCGAAGGTTTCATAATTTCAAAAATACTCTGCAATGGTTTTTCTTCTCCAAAAAATGAATAACCTTCATTTTTTCCAACATGTACTCCATATGCCATATTGCTGCCCACTCATTAGATGTGTTTGTATCCCCTGAAGTTCTTTTGTGTCATCATTGTTCACATTTCCAGATGATTTTGTGTCCTCAACAAACTTGGAAATGTTGCATTTGGTCCCTTTAACCAATCATCCTTGCAATACTCCAATAGTCACGGTCTGCCATCCTGGGAAAGACTGTTTATTCCTACTCCACATTTTCTATCTGTTAACCGCTATTATACCCAAAATTCCAATTCTATAATCTTATTCATCAACTTCCAAGGTGGAATCTTATCAAAAGTGTTCTGAAAATCCAAATACACCATAAGTACCACTGCCCTATGTTTGCCTTGTACATTCTCAACACACTGCAAAAATCAAACACAATTTCCCTTTCATAAACATGATGTTGCATTATTATATTATTATTATTTTCCACGTGTATTGATCTCACATTATTTTAGATTCTAGCGTGTTCCCAATGATTGAAGTTAGGCTGACAGGTTGGTACTTCTCTTTTTCTTCGTTCCCGCACATTAGAGTCCTCCGATCAACAAGAACATTTCCAAAGTCTATAGAATTTTGGAAGATGATAACCAGAATATTAATTATCTTTAAAACCATTTCTTTCAAAACTGGAAAATAGGTCCTTGGGATTCAAGTTTTCAAACTGCTTGGCAGTAATTTTCCACAAATATGAATTTCTTTGATTTGCTTATTTCCACTCAAACCTGGGTTCTCCAGTATTTGTGGCATATTTATTGTGTGCTCTTTGTGTTTTCATGGACACAAGGTTTAATTCCTCTGGCCATCGACCCATATCTCTACTCAAGGCCACCACGGGCCTCTACCAGCGACTCCGCCAATCCCCGCCTCTCCACCGGCCACCAGCCAGTGGAGAGGCAGGGATTGGTGGAGTCGCTGGTGGAGATTTAATTAATGGTCTCTTACCGACCCTTTGTTCCAGGCTCAGCACCAGGCCCACAACCTCCACGATGCAGATAGCACGTAGTCTGACTCTGCTGGGTCCTACTGCTCCCCCCACACCCCACTTCTACAGAGAACCTCAGTAGTGATGGGTCTCCCCCTTCCCCCTCTTTCAACCAGGTTACTCCGACCACACACCTGCTAGTTAAAATTTCAGCTGTTTTTTTGGGGGCTTTTTTTTTACAGAGGTGCCAGAGCGGTGCTCCGGTGAGCCCCTGCAGCACAGCACCCCTGGTTGTTGTGTGGGAGTCTGCCAACTACCCAAACACAGCAGTTATCACAACTTGAATAGGGGAATTCATATAAAATATATAATTTATTTGAAAATATGTATGTATAAAATAATTCATAACCACAGTATATTTTCCTAATAATGAATCTATGTTTCAGTAGTATATAACTAAAAATTGCTGCGTACCCCCTGAAGACCATTCGCGTACCACTGAGAGTACGCGTACCCCACTTTGGGAAACACTGCCTAGTATATGTTTTTTATTTGTTTTGATCAACATTTAAAAGCTTCCATACAAATAAGCAAGTTGTACCATTCCTAGCATTCATGTGATAAGATTTGTACATCAAGGTTTTCAAGTATCTTAGGTACATCTTCTAAAAAATAGCCTCCCTCCATTTGCATCTCAGAGGTTTCAAAGTAGAATTAAGTTTATATATAAACATATACAATTCACATATAAATATACATTTAATAAAGAATCCCTCATGTATGACTTCTGTAAGTGTGCTTTGACAATCACTAATGCAGAAGCTTGGTTTCAAATTATGTTTATTTTAGTTAATTACAAAGGTAATTATATTTATTAACTCTAGACAGTGACTTTTTAGTGACAGTGAAACTTGGTTCTGAAGAAGGGTTACACGTTGTTTAAAACAGGCATCGGCTTTTAGCTTTATATCGATCATTTTGAACCAATGTAGATGTAATTCATTTTGCAAAGTAAGAATAGAGCAAAATTGGAACGAATTCTAGACTTTTGGAGGCTAAGACTGCTGTAGTAGCAAATATGTTATTTGTTAATATAAAATTAAAAAATGCAGGATGAACAATAGTGATCTGGATTTTATTAATAACTAGACGACCCATGGACCCGTTGGGTCACCGTTATGAAGCCAGCCAAGTACACACGGAAGTATTAGATCAAAACGGTGATCTGAAAATGTCGCCGGGCCCGAAAATCGAAACTTTATATGAATGACTGTGGGACAAAGGTGAGTAAGGTGATGCATAAATATTTACACTATCGTGTACCGTTTTGCCGTAGGACCATGATAAAATACATATAGATAGAAACAAGACAAGAGTTTTAGTAATATAATAGACAGATAGATATATCTATCTACTTATATATTACTAAAACTCTTATCTTGTATGTTTGGATGTCTGTCTGTGAGTGAGTGGGTGGGTGAGTGGGTGGGTGAGTGAGTGAGTGAGTGAGTGAGTGAGTGAGTGAGTGAGTGAGTGAGTGAGTGAGTTCCTGAAATTATGCCAAAACAGTAAACAATAGCGCTATAATTTTTGCACCACCTTACTCATAATTGTCCTTTGGTGTTTTTCAACATGATTTGCTCAGATTGATGTTATATTTTACAAGTTATTACATTTATAAGTTTTTAAAAAAACCACTTTGAGAAAGTTTTTTTCTCATCTGCACTGGCAGTTACCAGCTATTATGTCACAATGGGATTGTAGCCCTGCCCGCTACAATGTTGCCATCCCATTGAGTCCTTCAGCAAGTGCAATTGCATTTTTTAAAAGTTTACAATGAGGGAGTGTGAATAAGGGGAAATGAGCCGGCCTGCACAGTTTGGGGCTGTGGCTGAGTGGTGGAATATTGTGTTGGGGAACGGGTTGTGATGGAGGAATGAGTGAATGGTGGGATATTGTGTTGGGGAACGGGTTGCATTGGGGACCAGGCCTCCCGTGGGGGCTATGGGTGAGTGGTTGAATATTGCGTTTCAGAATGGGTTGCGTTGGGGTACCAGGCCTCCCGTGTGACAGGGACCCAATGTGTCCCACTTGGTCTAGTATCTATCATATCTATATACTTTTAAAACTCTGTGTGTGTGTGTGTGTTTGTTTGTGGGTGTATGTCAGATTGGATTTTCAGATTAGATTTTTGGCCTTTGATTCGCTGGTCCGCTAAATTCACACACAAAAACGCAGAGATTTTTTCCATTTGGCTAACCATTTCACTTTTACATTCGCAAATCCACTACTCATTAAATGTCGTCATTTTTATGTACACCTTTTTAATAAAATCCTCCCCCCCATTCACTAATTTTTTCGGCTCCTGCTGCCAGCCACCATAACAGCTGCTGCCGCCCGGCTCTTCTCCAAAAACGCTGACATTTTTCACATTTCGCTAGCGATTTTCGCTGCTGCCATCCGACTCTCCTCCACTCCCCCCCCCCCCACCCCCCGGCCCGGCTCTGTCACGCTGGCAGAAGGCACATATCGGCTGGTCCCCCGCTGCTTTTCGCTGTCCCCGTGGGCTTGCACTGTCCGAAAATCCCACGCGTCAACGGCCTGTCAGCCCGCAGGCGCATTGAGGGCATAGGCAGCGTCTCGACATCGTACACAGCATCTTGACATTGTACGCAGCGTCTTGACGGCGTACACCTAGCGCGTGGCATTGCGCGATGACGTCAGGCCGCCCCCCCTTGCAACCGTGCCTTGCGGGAACAGACCCAATGTGTCTGCACTTGGTCTAGTATCTATTAAAACTGTGTGTGTGTGTGTGTGTGTGTGTGTGTGTGTGTGTGTGTGTGTGTGTGTGTGTGTGTGTGTGTGTGTGTGTGTGTGTGTGTGTGTGTGTGTGTGTGTGTGTGTGTGTGTGTGTGTGTGTGTGTGCGCGTGCGTGCGTGCGTGCGTGCGTGTCGGGGGGTCCTCCCCTGAATTCCATAGAGCTGCCGACAGCTTTCGTGCATGAGACGCAGGCGCTTCATTTCCAGAACATTCTGAACGCGTGACGCACGGTTGCATTTCGCTCTCTCTGTCTCTCCCTTCCCCCCTCTCTCCCCATCTCTCTCTCTCTCTCCCCCCTGTCTCTCTACCCTCTCTCTTCCCCCTACCTCTCTCTCTCCCCCCTTTCTCTCCCCCACCCCCTCCTCTCCCCCACCCCCCTGCCCTCCCCTAAACCCCCTTCCCCCCTCCCCTACCCCCTTCCCTCCACCCCATCTCCTCTACACCTCTCCCCCTCCCTTCCCCCCCTCTCCCCTTCCCTTCCCCCCCTCTCCCCTTCCCTTCCCCCCCTCTCTCCCTCTCTCTCCCCGCTCTCTCCTCCCCACTCTCCCATCTCTCTCACCCCTCCTCCCCCACCCTCCCCCCTCATCCACCTTCATTCTCCTCCTCCCCTCCACCCCCCTCTCCCCCTATCTCTTGCCCTTCTGTCTCTGCCCCCTTCTCTCTGTTTCTCCCCATTCTCTCTCTACCCTCACTCTCTACTCCCCCCCCCCCCCCCCTCTAGACGTGCCTGCGAGTTGGGGGCTATGCGTCAGTGGATAGGACGGTTATGGGGTAAAAGGAGCAAATTAATAATATTAATATATCAAGGGGGGTAGTTAGTGTGTGTGACGCCGCATGCCGCCCCCCTCCCCCGCAACCACACGTTGGGGGAACAGACCCAATGGGTCTGCACTTGGTCTGGTATACTTATAAAACTCTCACCTTGTCCTCTTCCAGTTTGCGTTGTTTTTAAATTTGGGCAAATATCGTACTCGAAAGCGCTACGATGTTTCACCACCTTACTTGCCATTCTCTTGTGCTGCAAGTGCAACACGTTTGGTTCCCATTGGTGAAATAGTACAAAAGTTAAAGTGCGGGGTGAGCAGAGTGTGAGCTGCGTCTGTGGCGACCACCCCCCCTCCCCACACTCACCCCTCCCCACACCCCCATTCCCCCTCCCTCCAAACAACTCCACCACACCCCCCTTCCCCCACCCCCCCTTCCCCCACCCCACTTACCCCACCACCCTCCCCCACACCCACAACGACTAAACCTACGAGTAAAAAAGTATCGATTTTTTCCATGGCGACCTTTTTTTATTCAGGGCAATTTTTAACATATTGAAAAAAACTCCGCGACCTAGCTGAGGCCTCGAGTACACGGAGACCACTCTCGAGCATGAAGGAGATTTACGAAGACCTCCTACGACCTCGTGTCGACCATGCTGCGAGTCAAGAGGCAACTCGCCAGAACTCGTGGATTAGGTCGCCCAAGTGGGACAGGCCCTTAAGTCTATGATGACTTCAGAGATAGTTGTGCATTTGACTATGGGTAACAATGGTAATTACTGACAATTTCTAAACCACTACCATTGCAAAATTTGAATCGATTCATAAACCCAAGACAAAACATCTTGCTTATTAAGTGGAAAAGAATAAGCTTGTACAAACAAATGTCACTGGGAGGAGAGAGTATAGAACATAGAAAAATAGGTGCAGGAGCAGACCGTTCGGCCCTTCGAGCCATCATTCAATATGATCATGGCTGATTTTCTAAAATCAGTACCCTGTTCCCGCTTTTTCCCATTACACAAACATCCTTCACAGTGAATCCACACTATGACGGAAGGCAAAGTCGTGTCTCTACCCTGTGTTCCATTCTTCTCCCGATGTTAAAGCCCCTGGCGGGAGATGGCAAGTCCCGCTGCCGTTAAAGCCGCGCCGGGTGATGTAAGGCCCCGCTCCGGGTCAATTTCAACCCCGCAACTTGGGCGGGAGTAGTTGCCGTTGCGGGAGCTCTGAAAAGCGGTCTCCCACCAGGGACCCGCAAGCTCCCGATGTCACCGTCCACAGGCCTGCAGCTGGAGCCTACAAAGCTCCGGAGTCGGGTCGCAGCCGCGCGCCACCACAGCTCTCCACGGTCCGAAGCCGGCCAGCCCCATGATGGTAAGCCCGCAGGCTCCACGACTGGAGCCCCCACGTCATTCCGGTTGTAGGCCGCTCCACGGTGCTAGGCCCCAACGACAACGGAGACCCAACAGGGAAAAGGTCGGATCGTACAGGGAAGAGATTAAAAGTTTCCCCCTCCCCGCCCCCCACATATACACAGCTAAAAACAATATAAAAACCACAACAAACTATACATTCAACGGGACAAAAATAAAAAAAGACAGACGGACTGCAGAGGCCACTGCAACGTCGGTCGTGCCGCCCTACCAACCAAACTTGGAGATGTCACATTTAATTCCCTCGTCTAAATCGTTAATATGTCAATAACTGCGGTCCCAGCACCGAGCCTTGCGGCATCTCACTGCCTGCCATTAATTCCTACTCTTTGCTTCTTGTCTGCCAACCAGTTCTCTATCCATGTCAATACCCTACCCCCAATACCATGTGCTCTAATTTTGCACACTAATCTCTTGTGTGGGACCTTGTCAAATACTTTTTTGAATTCCAAATACACTACATCCACTGGCTCTCCCTCGTCCATTTTACTTGTTACATCCTCAAAAAATTCCAGAAGGTTAGTCAAGTATGATTTCCACTTCATAAATCCATGCTGACTTTGACCGATCCTGTTACTGCTTTCCAAATGCACTGCTATAACATCTTTAATAATTGACTCAAGCATCTTCTCCACTACCGATGTAAGGCTAACTGGTCTACAATTCTCCATTTTTTCTCTCCTTCCTTTCTTAAAAAGTGGAATTCTCTACCCTCCAGTCCACAGGAACTGATCCAGAGTTGAGAGAACATTGGAAAATGATCCCCAATGCATCCACGATTTCTAGGGCCACCTCCTTGAGTACTGTTGGATGCAGACCATCAGGCCCTGGGGATTTATCTGCCTTCAGTTCCAACAGTTTACCTAACACCATTTCCTGACTAATGTGGATTACCTTCAGTTTCTCCATCCCACTAGATCCTCGATACCCTAATATTTCTGGGAGATTGTTTGTGTCTTCCTTAGTGAAGACAGAACCAAAGTACTCTTTTAACTGTTCTGCCATTTCCTTGTTTCCCATTATAAATTCACCAGTCTCTGATTGTAAGGGACTCACATTTGTCATCACTAATCTTTTCCTTTTTACATATCTAAAGAAGCTTTTAGAGTCAGTTTTTATATTCCCTGCAAGCTCTCTTTCATGTTCTTTTTTCCCATTCTTAATTAACCCCTTTGTCCTCCTCTGTTGAGTTCTAAATTTCTCCCAGTCCTCCGGTTTGTTGCTTGCTCTGGTCAAATTATATGCCTCATCCTTGGTTTTAACACTATCCTTGAGCCACCTTCCCCGTTTTATTTTTTCGCCAGACAGGGATGAACAAATTTTGGAGTTCATCCATGCGATCTTTAAATCTTTACCATTGCATCTCACCCTCAACCCTTTAAAGTATAATTTGCCAGTCTATCCTAGCCAATTCCCATCTCATACCTTCAAAGTCTCCTTTCTTCAAGTTCAGGACCGTAGACTCTGAATTAACCGTGTCACTCTCCATCCAAATGCAGAATTCCACCATATTGCCCAAGGGGCTCTGCACAACAAGATCATTAACTAATCCTTCCTCATTACACAGTCTAGGATGGCCTGCCCTCTAGTCGGTTCCTCTAGAGGTATGAACGTCGAAAGAATGAATGCAGGGGAGAAAGGTTTGATCCTGGAGCTCAGATGACCAGGAATGAACAGGGAGAATATAAGAAGGTTTTGTTTAACATTTTTGTTCAGGAATATGCATGAAGGGCTTCTTACAGAAAATTCAACAAATAGTGTAACATCCACAAAAGGGCTGAAGAAGGAGTGGCTCAGTGCTCTAAATGTATTTCTTCTTGGGCAACTGGGAATCCATCGCTAGATATATTAAGACATTGAAAATTGGCCCCTTTTTACTGGATATTTCCTTAAGCTCTTGACATTACTGTTAAGTAGATGTGCAAAAGGTATTCATTGTATTTTGAAAAGAGTAGGTTATCTTAGTTTCATTCTTGTTACTTATTATTATGATGGTACATCAAATTGAAACACAAACTTGCTCCACAGATACTGCTTGCATTGCCAAATATTTCCAGAATGTTGTTTTTAGTGTAAATCGAACAACATTGTACCTTCAGTTTTGGTTGCTGGGTCAAATAATTGGATGCAATTTGGTCTTTCATCATAAATTCGATAGAAATATTAAAAGAGATGAAGTATATTACAAACCACAGACCCTCCATTTCTATATTTTTATATTTACCGACTGAAGTTAAAAGTGCAGTGACATATCATTGACCAAGTTGGCATGTAATTTAACTTGCCTCTTGCTCTTATGGTGCCATGAAACCATCATCTTTCTACTCTATGACAATTTCCGCACATCACGTGTGTTTTCTTGCCCATAAAAATACAGCCAACATTACTTCTTCTACATATTTTATTCAAATACATTCTGGCGAACTCACCCTTTAGATCTACCAAAGCCCCCAAGTTAGTTATCAGCTCATTAATGCCTCTCGCTGACTCCACCTAACCACGTCAACTTTTTAGCTAAGAGACATCTGACTTTAACTCTAGACTCCATGCAAAAGCCTCATCTTGACGTTCCCATTTGATACCAAGGGTATATGTATCTTAATTTTAATATATAACCCAGTCTATTTGAACTAACTTTCCTAGTGTTCATTCATGAGTGCATTTTGCCTGTCACTTTGGACCTAAGCCCAAAACTTCGTTTTCAATGTTTTACTATTTCACCTTCCTTAATCCTTAATATTCCTGGAGCCCTCTCTCCTGTTGTCATGCCTCCTCTCATTTCTGCCCTTTCACGTACCATGCCTCATAAATCTCTGCCCAATGCCTGCAGCACTCCTCCCATTATGTTCTGAAATTCTCTCCCTGTACTGTCTTTCTCCCTTTCCTTCTTTAAGACATTCATAAATCCATTATCTTTGATCAAAATCTAATTATCAGCTTCATGATTCAGTGTTTTTTCAATTTATATTTATTCTCAGCAAGTGCATTGGACTATTTTCTCAGTTAATGCAAGTTGTTGTTTGCACTTCATGATGCAATCTGCAATTTGACTGACCAGCAACAGAACATTACTGATAAGCATCTGCAAGCAAATGGCCGTCCTATTTAAACATTCAATGTGATGTGGTCCCAAATATGATGAAGAGGTAAAAAACTTGAAAGTAAAAGTGGTGCTATGATTAATTTCAAATCCATACTAAACTGAGAGGATTTGATAACTTGGGTAATTGTAAAGGATCCTAATTGTAAATGTTTTGGGAACTTTTGACCCAGTTTCTTGGGGTTGGGACAGCAATGCTGATTTTCACAGACTCACAAATGATTTAAACTGGCTTATATGAAAAATGGAGCATTATCAGCCTGGTATATATAGATTCTCCTCTGAGGTCATACTTAACCATTAATAAGGAAACTGTTATATTGTGCAACTGTGTCGATAGTGTTTGTCACTGGATATCTGAAAGAAAAATATAAAATCTCAATTCCTCCCTTACTATACACAAGGTATTAAACATCGAAAAATGTAGTCATTATTCTTAAAATATATATATATAAGCCTGGGTAATAACTGTGCTATGGAGTATGAAGATGTAATGTTCACAAAACTTTTCTAAAAACTGTGTCAGGGTATAATTTTAACAGCATCAGCAGGAGAAAATAAGTACTAGAATATTCTGTTCTACCATTGGAATTGCAGCTGGCAATGAAGGCGCAGGCATGATAAGCCTCGTCAGGGGTCAGGTTAGCTATCAGCAGGTGAAATGTTCAGCAGCAATGGATTTTACTCCCATCTCATCTCTACTGAAGATGGGGGATTGTGTCAGCTTCATGTCATTTTCATCACCAAGTGAATGATTTCAGGGGCTTTTTCTGTCCTCTGTTATTGCGGTCACTTGACCTCAAATGTAATTCCCATTTAATGCCATCATCTTAACAAAGCCTGGATTTTAGGCCACACTGTGCAACCACTTGACCTCCCACTCAATGCAATACAGTTGGCTGCAACTTGATTTGCTGCCTTCCTGATCGCTTTAAACAAATACATTTTAAAAAGTCCAGCACATGAATTAGGTTAACATTTAATTCTTATAAGATCTATTCGCAATTATCACTTTGAAAAGCATGTGAATAAACAAGTTCAAATTCCCTCTGGAAAGAGGAAATTAAAAATAAAAGCTTAAAATCAAATTGCATATATTTAAGATATTCTTCTGAATATAGTACAGTCGTTAACATTTTCTAAATCATCTTGGGTTACCAATAATGTGAAATGTTAAGATTTCCACTTTATGCATTAACACCATCTTTCCTATTAATGTGCTGACTCACCTTCTCAGCAAACCTGCATTTTACGTTTATTTTCTTTCTTTTTAGTTTTGGCAGATTTTTTGTTAGCTTTTATTGTCTGCAATTTATTTTACGGTATTTTTTTTACCTTTCCATTTGCCTGAGCACTGAGAGGCTTGCTAGTAGCTTGCCAAAAGGCCGTTCATGTGTGAACAGTGACAGTGGATTACGCAAATATATTCAACACAAGGGGCACTACAGTCATCCCCAATCCTCTCCTCACCTGCCATCCACACAAATGTACTGTCAGGAAGGGTCAATGATAGAGACATGAAGTTGGACAATATTTTCTCCTCCTTTATAACCCACCGTGCTGAAAGTAGTTGAGGGATACTTACCACCATCCATTTTGAGAGTCACAAATTTGATAACTGTGGATTGAATTTCAGACTGACTGGTCTGCATTGCTTTGTTATGCTCTGGCTGAGCCAGTGTGAGTGTCCGTAATCAGTAATTTTCAATATTAAACCTTTCCAAATACTTTTTTTTCAGCAATTTGATGTCACAAAGAGTAGTTGGAACTTCCTGCATGTCAATTACAAAAGAGCATATTCCTATTGAAATTTTTGCTCATGTATAGTTCATTAGCCACGGCGAACTGGTAATCATTACCGACAAACAAGAATGCCTACTTTACAAACCAAAGAGGTGCCGCAGAACAGTTCTTACACAACACCTTTGGCCTGAGAAGTGTAAAGCAAGAACTTAAAGAAATAATTGCCATTCGTGTTGTACCAACTATTTTTTTCAAGATGCACCAAATCACTTTAGAACTAACCAAGAACCAATGAAGATCCCTAAATGAATGATGAGACGTATCTGTTTTTTGAGTTAGTTGATGGCTAAATATCGGCTGGAAAGCTAAGGAGAATGCTTCAGTTCTTAAAAAATAGCACCAGGGAGACTTAAATGAGAGAGTTGTAGGACCGTTTGTTTAATATTAAGATTACAAGAATTGAGGTACTGAAAAAAATGAGGACATTTCCTTTTAGCTGTCCACATTTATTACTATTTTAATATTTGTATTAACTATGTATTTCTCTTTACTCCAACCTAATTGACCACTGGTTAAAATCCTGAGAGAACAATAACAATGGTGCTTATTCTATATTTTTGGCACAAATATTTCTGAGTTACTAAATATTTCCTTGAGATCTTAAATAGGGTTTTGAATTTTTGCGGTGAGTTTCAAAATGCAATGGCCATTATTGACAGTTTTCGTTATTCTAATGGTAACTATAACCACACTGTGGGTATCTTATAAGAAGGAGAATGATTGCAAACTTTTACCTAGGGTGTAGGGTTGTCTTCTTTTTTATGGCAGAATAAACTCCCCATTTTTCATAATGCCTGATGTATACTATGCTTCTGACTAGTCCATAATTCAGTGTAAAGAATACAGGCACTTTCTGAGCATTGTTGCCTTATGAAGGACTGCCCTGGGAGCTGCTGCACTCGAGCACGAAGGGAAGACAATTTATGATTCAGTGACACAAGCAGAGGGTGTGATTTATAGTTTAATTTGCTGTCGTAATGGACACAGCATAATAACATGTAAAATATTAATCAATGTGTAGCTACAGCAGACACCATTTGCTAAGCTTGTTATCTGCTGGTCTACCCCTGACAGTGAACAATTAAACTGACATCGTATTGCTTCAAACGAGAAACTGAGAATGCATGGGCGACTGTCAAAGAAAAAAAAGGCAGATACCTCCCAAGGCCATGGAAAATTGGGAAAATAAGATACCCGATATATTTCACAAATTGTTTCATCCTTACTTAAAAATGCAGCGATCTTTTAGAGCAGGTAATTATTCTTTTGGTATAAAGATAGCCGGCAGTATGTTACAACCGTTGTTTCTTCCACTACCGACTCCCTCCACCCGCCCCATCCAGTGCATGGAATCAATTTCTAAACCGTCTGCTTGTTTTTTTATAAATTCCATCAGCAATCTCTCTGCCAAGGGCTATGAAGGCAACAAGAAAGTATGGCACTAGATCTATGTAAGGTCAGCGCGGGAGATGAGCAATGCAATGAGAGTTTAACAAGAACCCTTCAAAAATTCAATTACAGCCAAAGAAATTAATAAATCTTTTCTGTTGGTATGGAACAAAAATTTGTCAACCTGTCCATTTTTTCAGCATCTCCCTCTGACCCCGGTCAATTACATTGCTTGTAAATAGTTTTTATACATGTTCAAATAATTGCTCATCCTAATGTGCAGTGATCTGTATTCGTCACGCTTCGCGGCCCTATCCCATCACTACGCTGCCACCAGGAC